>NC_139482.1:25694194-26894194 GCF_008360975.1 Lichenostomus cassidix
AAATCATCTCATTCTTCCTCCTGTTGTCTACTTTTTAAAACCTTTGCTTACAAAGGTATTTCTAGGCTCAATAAGGGATATGTGGCCAGTGTTTATTTGTAATAGTCACAGTAAATCTCAGCTTGAAGGAAGATATGTGAAAACAAGCCTGTGAGTCTAAAGGAAATGGTTCTTGTGTTTATTAACCAAGAGGGAATATTTTTCAGAATGGATGTGTTTAAAAGACATCTCTTGTTAAGCTCAGTGAGATCTAAGAATACATGCTGACTATAATCAAGATTACTACATGTTTTGGAGAAGTAAAGCTTGGGGTTTTTAATGTCGATTTATTTTTTCTTTAGCCTTTTTATGCCATCCTTTTGAGGAAAAGTACAAGCAAGAGAGAGCCCTAAGGGTTATAAAATGTACTCTCAACATATTATAAAAAGCAGCAAATATGTGAAGGAAAGTATATTTGCCTATAGTATTTGCTAGATGTAGTCTGATCTAAAGCCCATCAATGAAACAACTGGACATTTTTCCAAACTACCTCTAGACAGGTTTAACAATGTTTTCCACAAAATAGATTTCAGAGCTTTGTAAAAAGTGCAAAACCCCCCACAAACACTTTATTCCACCCCAGAAACCTTACAACAAAGATAAATCAGAAGTACAGAGGAGTGAAAGGTGCTACCCATCTTGGGCTAGTTTTAGATGTTCATCTCCAAACATCTACATGACTTGTTTGACTGACTAACCACGAGGGTGCAAAGCAGTTCCCTGCAAGTCGCACTGACCACAAACACCATCAACAGTAATGCTGGAGACTCAGTGGGACGTCACACTACAGCTACAGTGTCTCTGTGGGAGGCAACTGTCCTATCTGCCATAAACAAGGACATTCATATATAACTAGGAACACTTCATCAGTTCAGAACAATTAATGGTATGATAACACATTTAATCTTTAATTGAAGTTGCAGACCTTATGAAATAATAAAACAGTGAGGCAGAAATAGTATAAAATATATTGATTTGTCAGTAATTGATTAAAAAAAATCAAAAAACACTCCATGAATCCTGCTCTCATTATGCCATCTCAGATTGATGTTTTGGGATATTATGTGCTTTTGCAACTAACTCATCTGTAATAAAAGGATGAGACCAGAGAAATATGACTCAGAAAAGGATTTAAAAGCACCAAACAAATCCAATACCTTATAAATCTATTCATAGCTCATTGTCAATGAGAGAGGCCTAGCAGAAGAATGGTGAATAGTCCCTTTTCTTGGAATTAGCAGAGCTGTGCAACAATCTTTAGCAGCCAACATGTTTTGCTGTGTTTGACCTAAGGTGAATAGCTGGGCTGAACTCCCTGCAAGTCTTTATACATTACTTATGTGCTTTCTATATTATTTTGAAGATAATAGCAGATAAACCAGAGGATATTTACACGCGTCCATTGTATTGTTGCAAATAAATCCAGGCAGAATTTTAATGTTAGTAAATTTCTCACTACTACCATGAAAAAGGAATTACTTGATGTCACTTTTTCTTACATGGAAACTGTTAGTGCCAGTCAAGTGAAACAACAAAGCAGGTTCTGAACTATGAATATGTAATACAGGTTGCCGTGGGACTCCTCACATCTTTAAACATTTGCTTCCATCCTCTGATGAATAGAGGCATATCACAGAATCACAGAATAAGCTGGGTTGGAAGGTCCCCACAAGGATCATCAAGTTCAACTCCTGGCCCTGAACAGGACCACCCACAAAAGTCACCAAGTACCTGAGAGCGTTGTCCGAATGCTTCCTGAGCTCTGTCAGGTTTGATGCTGTGATCATTTCCCTGGGGAGCTGTTCCAGTGCCCAGCCACCCTCTGAGTGAAAAATCCTTTCCTAATATCCAACCTAAACCTCCCCTGGCACAACTTCAGGCCATTTCCCTCGGGTCCTGTCACTGGTCGCCACAGAGAAGAGATCACTGCCTGTGCCTCCTCTTTCCCTCACAAGGAAGTTTTACCTGCAATGAGGTCTCCCCTCAGCCTCCTCTCCTCCAGGCTGAACAGATCAAGTGACCTCAGCCGCTCCTCATAAGGCTTCTCTTCAAGGTCCTTCAGCATCCTTGTTCTCTCCTTTGGACACTCTCTAACAGTTTAATGTCTTTTTTATATTGTGTCATCCAAAACTGCCCCCAGCACTCAAGATGAGGTTGCCCCAGCACAGAGCAGAGCAGGACAATCCCCTTCCTTTCCCAACTGGCAATAGAGTGCCTGATGCCACTCAGGACAGGGTTGGCTGCCAAGGCACTGCTAACTCATGATCAACTTGCCATCAACCAAGACCCCCAGGTCCCTTTCTGTGGGGTTGGTCTCAATCCTATCATTCCCCAGTCTGTCTGTACATCCAGGGTTTTCCCATCCCAGATGCAGGATCCAGCACTTTCCCTTGTTGAACTTCATAATGGTTGGTGATTGTCCCATCTATACTCTGTTGAGGCCTCTCTGCAGGGCCTCCCTGCCTTCGAGGGATCAACAGCTCCTTCCAGTTTTGTATCATCTGTGAACTTGCTCAGTATCCCTTCTAGTCCTGCATCTAAGTAATTTATGAAGATGTTGAAGAACACAGGGCTGAGGATGAAGCCCTGTTGAACACCACTAGAGCTACACATTGGTAAAAATAAGAGGTGTATTTAACTTGATTTTTGGTCAGAGTTTTGTTTAGCTATAGTTTTCTAATGTAAACTCCAGTGCATATTGCAAAATAACCCAGCTGAGTGCTGAAAAAGATGATTGTTGATTACTTGGAAGGAGATAATGAGAAGTGACCTTGGTTACACCACCCAGAGTCTCATCTGAGACTCTTGGCTGGTGCAGCTCCAGCCTACCTTGTCGCCACGGTTGTACAATTCTGGCTGGGGTTCTTGGTTAGGACAGAAAACATGTCTTTCTGCCTTACATGCCTTTGCTGATGATACTGGCACAAACGTTGAGAAAAATGTAGCCTAGATGTGCTTATCAGTTATTGGAAACCCTTCACACCTGAAATTTATGGTGGTCACCAGTGCAACATGCATAAGCATGCATGGCATTACTTTGACTTCCCAGAGTTACAACACAGAGTTACAACACAGAGTAACTTCCCAGAGTTACAACACAGGTCTGTGGCTGTTTCAGCTTGTTCCTGCCTCTTCCTACCTCACATGTCAACCAGTGGAACGAGTTCTAGCTTTTATTTATGCAGGTATTGGTGCTGTCCATTGCCAGTCAGCTTAAGCAAAATTCAATCAGTTCAGCTGTACCTTCCTGCTGTGAAGCCTGCCTAGCTCCCTCCACGTGGTTCCTCTGCTCCCTTCCGAGGGCTTTCGGGAATACATATACACAGTGGTTTTATTTGGTACTGCAGAAGATGTGTAGGAATTGAATACATTCCATATATGCACATTTGTACAAAGTCCCATGTTCTGTTTGCTTTAGCATAAATAATCATGCAGAAGACAAAATAAAGGTGACATCTGGAAAGATACATGACGTCCTTGATCTAGCATTTAAGTTTTCCCCTGTTATGAAGAAAATTCAATATGATGCTGGCTGCCACATCTCTGCTTCTGTGATTATCCCAGTTTCTGTTACTGTTGCACATTCTCTGAATCAGTATCCTGGGTTATGGCCATTCAACTGGCACCTGAAGGGACTAAAAAGTGAAGATCGTAATCTGTGAAAGATTACTGTGTATAAATATATTTGGTTTGGCCTTGCTTCTGTCTTGTTTGAAGTTCTGCTCTCTCACCCTTTCTCCTGCTTGCTCTTCCTGGATTACCATCTGTTACAGCATATGTAGGTGCAGCCACATGCAGGTGCTTTGGCACACCCTAGATTTATTTTCTGGCACTGCTGTGTGAGGGAGGATAAACTCCGTCCACAATTTAAGCCACCCTTGAGAATCCTACCAAATCAGGTGATTGCTGTCCTGGGAACAGGCATGTGAGAAAAGGACTATCTGTTAAGGTGTCTCAAGCACAGGGTGAGCCTTGAAGTGGCTCATGTGTTCAGTGTTGGAAGAGTGTGATGGGTGAGTACAGAGGCTGGTAAGGAAGGCTGTATAGCTTGAGGAATGTGTTTTCATGTGCTGTTTTTTATCAAGGATTTTCTTCTTAGAAAGTGGACTGCCTTGTATTTTTTAAAATCCAAGTTACAATGCAGGATTGCTTGGACAGGTGGTAACCAGTGTTGATTCAGAGATCTGCTAGTGAGGGCAGAATGTAGGCTCCTGTGAGTAAAGATCAATATGCCTTTGGATCAAATTCAAGTATAAAGAGGACATACATGAACACATATTGATACATATATGTATGTGTATGTGACAATTAACTTGGCCTGCTTTTGTGGAAGTCCATACCAGCAGAGGATTTTTACCATTGCCTGTCTTTGATGGAGCTTTCAGTTTTTGATGGGCTTGGACAGCTGAGGTGTGGCTCCTCATCAAACTCCATGTTTTAAAGCATTACAGGGTGTGCTAAAGACAGAGTCCTTCATGAAAAGGCCCATACTCATCTTCCAGATGAACCAAGAAGGCAGAAAAGCACTCAGGGTGCTGTTTCTTAAAGCAGAGCTGTCAGAATTCATTTTTTGTGAAGTGAGCAAAGTGTGGAGTGAGATTAAGGAAAGTCTTTTTTCTTGGACAAGAACAAAAATTTTTGGAGGATTAAAAATTGTATGACTTGTTGACATATAACTAATTTGCTCTCTGTATGACTTGGGAAGAGAACCTTGGCCTTGGTTCTCTTCTCCCACTGCCTCCCTACCTCTTCATGTGAACCCAAGAATGTTGCATCCAGTGTTCTGTGTTTGGTCCTGCATGCTGTATTTCTAAATCTTGGCAACTTCTGACGACTTGGAATCTTCTCAGTGGGGGAAGAGTTCTCCAGTACATCACAGCATGAGTTATATCCAGAAAAATGATGTAAGCAAGACAAAATATCTCTGGAGTGCTCTGGCCTGGCTCATTGAGATAACAGGTACTTGTTTGATACACAGCCATTTTGGGCTGCCAGATACCATGTGCACATCTACCCAGTGAAAGGCTGATAATCCCATTTTTGGTGTCCTTGTCCTTTGGCTGTAAGATAATCAAAGCCTGAGACTCAGGCAGGGGCAGTTAAGGTGTGTGATTGGTCTCATGATGCAGTTGGAGTGTCGTGGGAGGACAGCTGCAGGCTGAGGCACATTGGGACAGTTGAAGTTTGAGCTCACACAGTGTGCCCAGGAATGTGGATAGTTGCCACAGGGCTGCAGGATGGGTTAACCTTGTTGGGAACAACCTAAGCGAGTGATGAAAACAGCATTGTGATGTTCAGTTCTGAGGCCTAGTTTTTGTACATCCAGGGTGTCACTACAGAATATGAAAGTAATTACATAAAAGTAATTAATTTGCATGTGGGCCCATTGACTTGAGAAGTTTAATGCCTATTGGAAAGTGCATCTTATTAGAATCCTTTTGACAAAACCTGCATGAGTACATTAACCCTCGTCTGTGAAATATTTCTGTGGGTTTTGCTCAGGATTTGACCTTTGGCTCATAGAAGTCCAATTCATTAGAGATGGATGTTTTTGGTTGTTGTTATCTATTGTTTTTCAATAGTCATCATTTCACAATGTCACCACTTTAAGCAGAACTTGTATTTTACTTTTCTACATTTTGTAATATTGAAAGAGCACCAGCTCACTCTTTTGAAAGTCAAAGGGAGATTGACACTAGGCAGTAACCATGACAGATGCATAATTTGCAGTTACATCCATTTTCTATCGGATCCACTTTTCTCTCTGCTATTTAAAAGGTAAATGAAGGGGGAGATCAGAACTCTAAAGGAGTTAACACACCAGTCACAGGTAAAGCTTTATCTGCCTACCAAGCTGCCATGGCTCACAATAAAGTGAATCTTTTCCTTCTATGCAAACAATTTAAAAATTTTGAAAGCCTTTGTAGACCAAGCATTACAGGAATGGAGGCATTGCTAGGCAGAAATCTTAATTTCAATCGTATGCAAGACCTACAGTGTTAACATTCAGAAGGAGTTTATGAATAGGAATCAAGAGGAAATTACCTGCTTTTTATCAATAGTCACTATTTCCTCTGTCTGCAGAGGCTTGGAGGAGAATAGTTGGTATCTCTATTATTAAAATGTCAAGTTGTTTCTTTTGTAGATTTCTGGAGTGCATATGTTTTGTTACAGCACAAAGAGTGCACGTTCTGTGTGCACAGGGAACACAATGTCTTTTATAGTTTTTAATACTACCATTGTGAGGAGCGAGGAACAAAAATAAGTGGTGCTCTTGTCTTCCTTCACATAGAGGGATTGCTCAGTTGCCCCAAGTCCTGTGAAGGAGCATCAGAGATTGGAGTACAACGTTTGCAGAGGAGAGATTTGAAGGAACCCTGTGACTGCCTAGCTGTAAATGCTGGCTACTCTATAATAGAAAGAAGAGAGGGTGGGCACACTGTCCCCTGCAATGATCACTGAGACAAGTTCGTAGCTAGGCCTGATTTGCCTTTAACAGTAATTTTAGATGGTTTAACCTGTGTAAAGCAATTGATAACTTGCTGCAGTGGAAAGTAAAGAAGGTTTTTAGGACAAAAATGAGCCCTTTTTCTTTTTTCTTGTGAAATAGACATAGCTGCTGGTTTTCTGGACCTTAAATTGTCTGAGGTGAGGCACTGGGTGGTGATTTCTAGCAAAAATATCCTGTGGCTTGAGGAACTCTCTGAGACACAAATGGTTAGATGCTGGAAGAATATTATGGGGAAACATCATTACAGACTTACCTTTTTCTTGTACTCGACACTAAGCGCCCTTTGTTTAATGGTGTTGAAAACAGAGCTTTGGTCTCACCTATATGCTTGTTCTTGTGTCCTCCTTTGGGTAGTGGGGAATTGGCCTCACATAGTAGTAGTTTCCCCCAAGTGGTGGAGGAATGAAATGGTTTTCTGTGCCACATCCTGAGATGGGGTGCAGCAACAGAGTCTGAGTCTTCTAATGTCTGATCCAGCCCTTGAAGCAGAATCAAGTATCTGAACTGCTGCAAGTTAAGTATAATCAACTCTTTGCAGACAATTCTCTTTTTTGCAGTTAAAATACACTCATGCAGGTGGATAATCTAATGCAATTTGACTATATTTTATAACTTAAAGGGAACAGGTGTGTTATCTAAGAAACATCTGCCCATACTCTTGAAATTATATATTCTGGTTCAGCTGATAAAAAATAAAATTGGCAAATCTAGGAAAATTAACATTTTTCTATGACCAACTTGAACTTGAGATTGGCCACCTGAAAAATGAGAAGCTCATTGGGGCTTAATTTTAATTTACCTTGTTCTTTTGCTGTTCAGGCAGCTTCCTTTCATTAAAAAAATATATAAAATATGTATTGCTGAATATTCCCTGACACAAAATTATGTACTCTGTTTTCCTACTGTTTCTACTTCTGATATGATGTGTTGTTCATCCACCAGGTCTGCGTGGTATTTACAGTCTCTTTGGGTTTCTAAAATCAGTGTGGGTATTCTCAAATTTCCTTTTAATTTTTTAAAATAAAATAGTATCTGTATTTCAAACCTTTAATGGAAGTTTCAGCCAGTTTTGTCTATGTAGAAGTTTCAGACTGTAATTGTACTCGTACTAATTTTCATGTTGAGAGGATAACATGTCGTGGAGGAAATGACACAAAATAGAAAATATACCTATGTAACAAAATAATTAGAATTATTTTTTCTCTACAGAGTGTTACAGGTTTATTTGAAATGTGGTTTTAATTGCATTAAAATAGATGGAACTCATTTTCTACTGTTTCACACCATTTGTTGGGTTTCATACCCTTTTGTTGACCAGAACAACCATTAGAAAAACACCAGTGTATTACACTTCCTGTGAGCACAAATGACTATCAGAAGACCAGAATGATAAATCAAGGTCAGTGCTTATCTTGCAAATAAAAGACTAAGGAGCAGCTGGTCATCATGACTGAGCCTAAAATGAGATTCTTCAGTCTGTGTTTAAACAGTTCATGTTGGAAAAGGCAGTGAAAATCCAGTATTTCCTGTTTTGTGCCACAGATGCTTAGGAGTGTTTAGTGCTTTTGAAATGAAAACAATTTGTCTAAGTACCTTTTAAAATCTAGGACTCTCTAGGGATGTCTAACTTTATACTCTATTTTAGTATTTTAATACTCCTTGCAAATAAAAAATAGCCCTAGAGTCTAAATTTTTACTTTAAAAAGAAAAAAAAAAGCTTGCTTTTCATAGTATGGAATTCTAAGTGCAGCATATATTTGCATTTCTCTGCATTTATAGATCTGTACTGGAAATTATGTTGAAAATAATACAGAAAAGGGTCACAACCACCCTAAAAGTGAACAGGATAACATCTTCGGATGTAAAGATTTTTGCAGCAGGCACAATTTGTGAACATAAGTATCAGTTGCAGCTATTTGATCCATTCTTCCTTCAATTCTAATTATTGAAGGAAATGTCAAAAACATGAAGACTGTATGTGTAAAAATGCTCAAGACTTGATGTCAGGATGTGTTCATATCAGGAAATATTGAGTGATCGGAATATTCATGTGCACAGGAGTATAGAGATGAAAACAGAACTACACTAATGTGTGTGGGAAACTGATGTAGTAAATTCATTTCAGATGGAAGAATTTACCAATTTTCAGTGTTGGTTCCCTCAACAAATGTTGCACCCCTTTCATTGTCCCAGGTGAAGAAGCTGAAGTGGAAAACACTTTTCTTCTCTCTCTCTCTTTTCTGCTCTCTCCCTCTTTTTCCTCTGTCTTTCAATATGTAAGTGAAAAGGTATGGGAAGTGAAATATTGATTTTTTTATAATGTGTACAAATTATATTTTCACAGATTAAAGTAAAAACACTTAATGAAAATTATTGAAGATCTGACAAACTTGTTTATACTCCATTAATTTAACTGTGTTGGGGAGATTCACAGATCTTGAGTAACAAAATGCAGAATTACATAGATTGTTCAATGCTGTAAGTATGTCTTTATCCTTAGTGACAAAAAAAATTACAGTTCTGGCATTTTCACAGGGTGCTGGAAACTGATCTGAATTCTGGGGCCAAATCTAGACATTTCTTGTTCATGGTGAGAAAGAGACCAGTTCTTGTTGCAGGAATGGGAAAGGACAGGGAGAGAGAGGTGTAATTTCAGATCTTCAAGTGGTTTTTGAATGGGATTGTTTATAGGGAGGAAGAGCTCTGTAAGAGAAGAGCAAGAGATTTTTGCTTGAATGTGTGACTTCAACTGTACCTTCTAGACACCCACAGTCAATGTGATAGACTGTTTGAAGAGTGTATTATGGTGGGCATTAAATCAGAGACCTTCCTTTCACATGTCTTTGTGCTGACCTGATTCCTGGGAGAATTGATACAAGAATGTGCCAAGGAGCAGCAGAAAATATATGCAGCAAAGGATGAAACTACTCAGTGAACAAGGGCAAATAGTCTGAAGCATTCATGGAAGTGTATGTCATGATTTCCTTCTTGTATATTCTCTATCAAATCTGCAAAACCTAAGAATTACTCCCCAGCTTCTGGATTTGCATCTGTGATCTGTGCATTTCCTGATTTTTAATTTTTTTTCACCAGTTTTATTCTTCCTCTCTGTTCGTATGCTTTCACTTTCCTAGAAGAAAGGGCACATGAGCTTTGGGGGAACTTCAGTCAGCTTTGGATAGATCCCCAGCTGACTGGTTGTGAGCAGGGACTGTAGATGTGTGGCAGAGAGCATTCATTGCAGTCTGTGTATAGTCTGTGGGAGGAAGCCCTTGCTTTTCAGCTGTGTCACTGGGATGAGCAGCACAACTTCGAGAGAAAAGGGAGCTGTTTCAAAGAACTAATCTCCTATAGTTTTGGAGATTGCAAGTTCCTTTGACTTCCCTGTTCACAGACAAAAGCCATTGTTTAGTTGTTTAGTTTAGGAATGACATTTTGTCCTGGTCTTTTTACCATGCATTTCCTTTATGTAGGCTATGAGGATAAGCAAGGCGCTTTCCTTTTTGTTTCTGGAAGTTCCGCATTTTGCATAGTTGCCGCAGGAGAAGGCTGTGCTGTCTTTAGGTTTTCTTTGCACTGATGGTGTAACAAATGCTGTTCGAGTACAACTAAGGATTGGGACCATATGCTGACTGTCAGACATGATTATTTTTCAGAACTATACTCACAGAAGTGAGGCCTTTGATCACATCCCAAAGGCAAGAGCAAGAGGTTCGCTCTGGTCATATTAGTGTCATGCTGGTTTTCATTTATTTTTCAACGATGTTTTTTCCTTACTATGGTGAAAATCCTCATAAATAAATCATGGAGCATTAAATGACTCAGTATGCACTTGCTATCAAAAGTATTTGCCTTTTAATTTAAGAATGCTTTAAAACTTATTTTAGATGACTGTGTGCCAGTGTTATATCATGCGCTCAGTGTCCAACAGCTGTGGTATTTCTGCTGCTTGCTTGCCTCTGCTGAGGAGATGCCTGAAACAACACTTTCTTGGAAAATTAATTTCCATAACGAAGGTTGCTTACTCATGGATACCTTCTTTTAGGTCATGGTGTAACTGATCAGTAGATCAGAGGGGGAGAACTATCACTTTAGCTACCTGAACTGCTGTTGACACAAAGATAGATGGTACCTAATATTGTAAGAGCCCCATGACTGAGAAGTTTCCACTTCAGAAGTTTCTCTTCTGACAGACACAGAAAGTAAATTCTTTAATCAGGGAAACCACTGTGCCAAATTTAACATTAACACATATCCTGTGATAATCCCAAAGTCAACATCACTAATGATTAAAATTATGATTTTATGAGTAATATATACCCAGTCAATGTACTTTCTTCGTGTCAAATCTGGAGTTATGGGAGAACTCTCCCTCTACTAACAAAAATTATTTTCTCTCCCTGCTAAAGAAAAGAGAAATATATAGTCTGAAGGTAGTAATGAGTAAATAATATACTTATGCAGCTGCTGAGCAAAATAAACTCGGTGTCTGTATTTTGAAATGGCTGCCAGCAAGTAAGTTGAAATGAGTTCAAAATCTATATGCAGATGAAGTTTTGTGTTGTGACTGTCTACCTAACATTGGATAAATACAGCTGGATGAAATGTTTTCCATGTAATTTAGAAGTGTTGTCACCAAGAAGGCTTCCAGAAGATGATGAGATTCTGGGGTGGAATGTGTGTGTCACAGCAATGTAAGATGGATCACAGGTGTTGATTTTTTTCTGCTGAATAAGAAACTATTAGAACAATTCACATCAACAGAAATGGTTCTTCCACATGAATATGACCCATCAAATATGAGGGAGACTGAAATATTAGTCCTGCAAATATGTATAACCACCTGCACATGCAGAAGAGCTATCACAGCTAATGACATAGTATATAGAATGTATATGCTCATGAATTTCTGTGAAATCAAATGTGGTGGATAGCACGAGCATCCTACAGATTAGAAATTAGTAAAACAACAATATTTTATTGTTATTAATATCTTTTTCCTTTCTTTATTTCACCCATTTACATTTGGATTTTGACTACCTTTTTTTCCAGGGAAATTTAGCAGTGCTTTTTATTATGTTAGGCTAATTTATCTTATTTCTTTCTTCTCCAATCTTATTTTATTTCTCTAGAACACTTTTCCAAGACTTCTTCTCCTCATTTATTTTTTTGGTACCATTTCTCTCTTCAAGGTTTATTCTCTCTTTTCTTGTAGTGTCCCTGTTACACGTCTATGTATTTTTCTTGGTTTCTGTTTAACCTTTACCCATCTATTTCTTTTACTCCCACTTTCTCACTTATGCCATTATATTGTTTATAGCTTTTGTCCCAGGTTTCATTTAAGGTGTATAGGAAATTGCCAAAAAGCAATGTATAGCAATCACTGAACACAATTAAACACATTTTTTATGAGAGTCCATATATTTCAAAAGTATAAGAAATAGATTTCTTACATTGCAGTAACAAGAAAAGAAATACAGATAGATATGGCCTGGAATTTTTATTCTGTTTAATATAGTTTATTTTTTTGTAATATACAGCTGTTACTCCATAGCAAGTGTATTAATTTTTTATTAAAGCATCTAATAAATAGGATTAGCTTGAACCAATTGTTTAGGTTTACAAATTGCATCAACATAAAAGAGAGTGAAAGTTTGTCAAGACTGAGGAAGAATTGCTAATGAAAGCCTTTTAATGAGGTTTGAAATATACATTCTTCTGAATTGCTTTGCTCTCTTGCATTTTTTGTAAGGCTGGTTAGGTGTGAACTGCATCATTAGTCTTTAAGAAATGGTCAATTACTGGGAACTGCAAATTAGCTCTTCCTGTCAGTGCCTCCAAAGGGAAAGCTTTGCTCACCTGCAATATGGGAAACAGGAGGGGAACTGAATGTCATGGGAATCTCTAAATCAGCTGTGACAACAAGCAAATCTATCTTCAAAGAAGATCAAGACAATAGCCCTTCCTGCCAGAGTGAGGAATTTAAAAGGAAAAATGGACAAGTTCAGAAGCAGCACTGCAGAATAAGACTTTAATATTACTGACATATCAAAGGAAATGGACTGGTAGAAAACAGATGAACTAGACAAACTAAGAGTACAGCCTGCCCCATAAACCTAAGCCGAACCACAGATTGTATTCCTAAACTTATATTTCTGCCTTTTCACTAGCCTCTTGCCCAAACATTCTTCAAAGTTTATTTCCCTTGTCTTTCATAGACTATTGCAGAGTGGCTCATGAAATTCAGGGGCTCTACCTCATGTCTGGTATCTGGAGGCTGGGGCAGGAAGCAGTAGGAAAATCCTATATCCTTCTCTCATTTTGACAACTGAAATATTCTTACAACAGAACACGTCTGCATGGAGTAGGAAATATGGGTTTGTCTTCTAGAGTTTTGGCTAAAGCAACTAGGCTTGCCCAAATAATTTTATATCTATTTCACTTTGGGAATAATTTCTTGAGGCTCCACTGATCCTGTAGGCTAAATCTCTGTCAGCCACAATGAAATCTTAGATGCCCAGCTTATGTGCACAGACGTATCTGTAGTCACCTAAATTTGGCTCGTTGTTGTCCTCATTAGGAAAGATTCTTGTGAGCATTTGTTATGCCACTTAATTTTGTTGTTGCTTGTATAGAAGGAATGCTTTTCTTGTTTTGTTACCTTTTGGTGATTTCCTCTAGACTGGAAGGCAAGGGGAACAACTGGGGAATTTTGTCTAGGGTGTGACCTCACACCAGAACAAGTGCAATATTTCATGTCCACCTTGCTATTGAAGCAGGCAACATCAGGTAAGTTCAGTTTTCCACCAGAAATATGCTTAATGTAGTATGACTTAATTAGGTTGACTGTGCAATAGTACTTCACGCTTGCTGAGGGACTGACAAAGATTTTCAGAAAATCTAGTTGTTATTGTGGTTCCAAAATTTTTAAGAACTGGGACCTGGGATATATTCAGCATTTTTCTTGGAATAAATTTTCTCTTAAGAATCCTGAATTTCCTTGCTGGAAGGGTGCTGGAGTAACAGAGGCCTGTTTATTTGTTTCACCATTGAAACAAATAGTTTTTTGTGACTGTGCCGAAGGAGAAGCTGTTACTTTGAAAAGTTTCTGGCATTAGTCAAATATTCAGCAAACAGTCATCTTCCATACTTGGAAATTATGCTGAGGAGTATAATGGAGAATTTGTCTTGTATTACTGAAAACAGGATGTGGCTTTTGTAGAGCTTCCCAAAAACCATGGTAATGTTTCATTTTTTGTGCTGGATATGGTTGCGATGGTGTTAATTTTCTTTAAAGCAGCCTGTGTGGTGCTGCAGTTTGGATTCGTGATGAAAACATTACTGATAACACACCAATGTTTTAGCTATTGCTCAACAGTGCTTGCACAGTGTCATATAAAGTCATGTTCAGCAATAAAATTGAAAGCAGTTTTTCCAAAGTAGACATTGTTCAGAGACTAGCTGGACATTGGTCTGTTTGTGGGAGGTGGTGAGCGATTGCCTTTGCATCACGTGATTTATTTATTTTTAATATTTTTTTTTTTTACTCTGTTATCAAACTGTCTTTTTTGTGACCTGTCAGCTTTTCTTGCTTTAGCCCTTTTGATTACATCCTTTGTCCTTCTGAGAAGAGAGTGAATGAGTGGCTGATGGGAACTTAGCTACTGGATGGTGCTGTCCCATCACAATTTCTAATTAGGTCAGGATTGCTATAAGTATTGAATGAGATGTGAGCGCTGTTATCCGAATATTCTTATTTTTAGGTTCTTCTTTTCAGTTTGGGCATTCCGTTACAGATCACTTCCTCATGCACAAGTAATGTTGAAGAGAGGGACTAAGAACCTCTACTGCTGGAAAAAGAAAATTCTCAGCTATAAGACTTTCATTTGCCTAAGAGAGGTGTCCAGAAGAATCCCATTGTAGAATGGTGCAGGAAATGGACCACAGCATAAGCCTAGCTGTGTGTGGAGAAATGCTGAAGTTGCAGGCAGTGAATTGTGAGTGAATATACAGTGTAGCTTATGGTATCTTTTATGAAAAACCCCATACTTCTGCCTTTCCCTTTAGTGTTTTGATCACTAGAATTTGCAGAGATCACTGTTATTATGGTAATGATAGTAGCCACTAATTTGCAGTTGTTTCTGGAAGCTGGTTTAGTATCTCAGTAGAACTGAAAAGAGGAGGTGTGTGAGGACATGGATTCTTTTTGCTCACAACTTACAGAGTGAGGCTTGGCTTGGGTTCAACAGGCAAATGAACGTAAGTCTCTGAAAAACACGAGATGAGACATGAAAATGTTAACATACTCAATAATATTCCATTTCCTTAAGACAGAGAGTCTGGAAAGTTCCCTGGACAGTTCCTCCATATGAGAAAGAAAGATATTATATAGGAATATGGTGCAGTTGCTTCTTTACAGTAGCTTCTCATTAAGCATTTCTGAAGTGCTGGGTATTTTGTAGCTCATCCTTGTACAGCACCATTTTTGCAGGGATTTCATGGCTTCTAACTTGCTGTAGGGAAGGAAGGGCTAATCATCACTTGTAACATCAGTAGTTTCTGTTGAATAGATGTGGAAAATGAGGCTAGAAAGCTAAATGTCATGGCCAAGGTCAAACAGAAAAGAATGGTAGAATTGGGATTTAAACCCACTTCTCTCCCAGGTGCCTTAACACAGAACTAATCTTCCATTCTTTGTCTTAAAGGTAATTTATTTTGTAAGTCAAATTCTTGGTATATTACTCCTAAGAAGTAGCAGGGTAATAAAGATAATTAAGCAGATGTTCGAATCACTAAATGAGTGTCATTTTTTGTTTGAAGGCTATCCCAACATGAACTCTGATTTTAGTCTCTTGTGAAAATGTCTGATATAATGCTGAGCTTTAATAGAGTACCAGAGAGAAGAATATTTAGCTACCTTCAATGTATTCAGCTATTTGATTAATTGAGGGGCTCAGCAGTCAGCGGACATCTCATTAGCCAATTCACGTAGGCATGCTGTGACTATTTTGGATCACATATCCACAATTCAAATTGACGGTAAAAGTCCAATTAAAAAGTAAATGTATTTTCATATATTGTAACAGTGGTGGTGTCACGTAGCTTGGGTTTTTCTTTTTATTTCATTTCCATTTACTCATGTTAATGATTTGCTCCAGCATGTGAGAAACTAATGTTCTTATTTTGAACTCTGCTTAGAGAAATTGTCAGGCAACTTTTCCCATACTGTTCTGCTTAGCTGCTGCAGTTGTGTACTTTGATTACATGTGCAGAGGTTATTGTGCCAGATGGTGTGGTTGTTTCTAGGATGAGAAAAACCACAGAGAGACCCCTGAAATATATTCCTTATGTCATAAAACATCACTTTAACTGGCTATTCAGAGACGAGACCTATAGGTAAATTAAGGTGCAGAGAGGCAAATTATACCTAACATTGAATATCGAAAGGTCAGCTGACACATTTCCAAAAGCATTCAATTTATCTTCAGTATTAGACTACTTTTTAGCAATGTTATTTACTGACATTAGTTTCTGGCTTTAGTCTATTGTTTAAAAGCCAGAATGTTAATTTATCCATCAAAATAATGGTCTAAGTGTGTAAATTTATTTTGTTATTCATTATGCATTGAGTAGAGATTGTAGAATGTATTTGCTAATACTACAAACTAGATAAGATTATACAGTTTTACTGAAGTAAAGCAGAGCTTCCACAGATATAGGTTTATTCTGAATTACATCAGAGTCAAAGCAAATAATTAGGAAGGTGTGTCTGGTTTCCTATTTACCTTCTCCCCCATCCTTCAAGAAAACAAACTAAAGAGAAATTTTTCTAATGGTTGAGCTTCATAAACAGTCCCTGATTTATATTATGCAAATTTCAGTGCTGGAACAAGGGAGTGGGCAGGAGAGGGAACTCTTTCAAGTGTAATCTTCAGTTCTGTTGGCTATGTTTTTTGAGTCCCCCACACCCCCTGTAAGAACATGCAGAGCAGGTACAGCATACTTCCATTGCCAGTGACCTCTGCTAGCTGGTGTAGTTTGGGGAAATTTAGGATTCTACAAGTCTGTTTCTGAATAATTCAAGGGCAGCATTTGACCTCACCGACCAGCAGGTGAGTTCTTGGTCACTATGAGAGGGCTTTTTGAGCCACACAGGAGATCCCTTTTCTCCATGGGTGCTTGTGTTCCACCATGTAGCAACTGAGCTTCAGAACACAAGTGAATTCAATTTTGTGTAGGAGGCCTTCTTGATCCAACTGACCACAAACAATGGCTGTGAATAGGTGTATTCTGCATTAATATCAATTTTTCCATATATATATTTTTATGGAAATATATATATAATATATATGGAAATTTATATTTATATTTGTATTTGTATTTATATTTGTATTTGTATTTATATTTGTATTTATATATTTCCTTTTCCCCAAAGGCTCTTTGACCAGCACTTAGGCACACTTAGACATGCCTCTCTATTTGGCTCTGAAAAGCTTCACAGCAGTTGAATGTCAGGCAGGTCAGCAATGAATCTGAGCAGGCTAAATCACAGCTCTTTGGGGTATATACATTCCTTATACTTCAGTGAAAAGCAGCTGATGTCTGATGTAAACTTCAGATCCCAGAAACTATTGCAGTTCTTTGTTTAATCTACCCACTCAGTGTGTGAACTTGAGCATTCCCTTCTACCTGTGCATTGTATGGGGAGAGAAAAAGGCACAGAAAAGTTTTGCCAGTGACTGTAGACTTACAATAGCAAGCTTTCCCCAATCTGTTCTGGAATTAAAGCTTATTTTCCTCTGACAGTTTGTAAGTGTGCATAATTCCACATCCTCACATTTAGATATTGGCAACATGGTTGCTACTTCAATATTTTTGATGTTCCATGGTCAGCTTCTTTCATCTGTAGCATACTTCAATTATTGACAAAACCAGCACATAAGTGCTTTGAGTAGTAGTGCTCCATTTGTAAATCCCCACACAAGGAGGAGATGAACACAGGTACTGTGAACTGAGTTTAATGAGAAGCAGCAGACTGATCCATTCACATTGTCAGACTTCTGAAGTTCATAATTCATTGTCTAAAACAAGCATTTTGCTAACTAACTTGCTATATAGATTAAACTAAGAGGTTATTTTGATTAACATTTGTCATTTGTCATTTTGTCAGGTGAATTAAGAAAACATCATTTTAATTCTACAGACATTTATCTTTTTTAACATCTCAACATTTACCAGAGGATTACTTTATTTTTCTATTCCACGTAAAAATACCTTCTTGTTTTGAGAGCACTGACTAGTCAGTCTTTTGTGTCTACCCAGTATTCATTTAAGAATGATTTATTCATTGTGATTAGTAATCAGATCTGGGTAAGAGACATAAAAAAAATGTAAAAATATTCCTCCGTATCTGAATTATTTCTTGCTTTTAAGGCAGACAGAAAGTAAAACAGGTCATCAAGAAATTAGATACATAAAGATGAGAGGTGAGATAATGAGCTCATTTGCATTGCATTCAGGATTTGTTTTGAACTTCAAAACATGAGATCATAAACCAGTCAACATTTAAATACTGCCAGCTATATGAAAGGCTAAATCAAAAATGGGCTTTGTTTTTTTTTTTATCCTCTTACAATTATTCTCTCCCTGGATGTTTTCAGTCTTTCATTTGGTGATCTCTGAATGTGAAGTTCTGCCATCTATTCTTTATTTCTTTAAAAAAAAAACCAAAACAATAAACAAGACTCCATAAATTCCAAAATCTACTGTAAATAGCAGTTAGTAGAGAGTAGATTAGAAGGTATATTAGATGTGCAGGTGTTGGGTTATTCAAAAAAGCTTCTCTTTTAAACAATGCTTTGCTGCTGGTGCAGTTCAGAGCTTGACTTTGGGCAAATGAAACTGGTTCTACATAACAGATAATCAGAGTTAAGGTAACTGTCCTCAAATACTGTTTTCCTGTGCATTAGAAAGTATTTTTAGGCCTTTCACAGTGGTGCTTATATCTAGTAATTTTACATATATAATATACTATTTAGACTTCTGTGGGGGCACAAGGAAAACAAAGGGTTTTTTGTCTAAATTGGGGCTTTACAATCTGCCATGGGGTGGTGGAAAATAGATAGGACAGCTGCACTTGTCCTACTCCAGGAATAAGCCAAAGGACAATCTAAGCTTGTAGTTAAGATGGTGGAGTATATGTTGGTATATATGTTAGGATGTCACCAGTAAGATTTCCATCTTTATCCTTCTATTCCTTCCCCATTTAATTTCTTTGTAAAGGAAAAATTGCTTCTGCATGTTTTACTGACCTGGGTTGTACATCTGGGTTACTGACTTGGGCTGGACACGGGTTGTATATCTCCTAATTCCCCTTTTCCAATTACTTGGATGAAGCCTTCTTGCTCTTTTTCACAGCAGAGAAATTAATATTCTGAGCAGAACCAGGCAAGAACCTATAGCTTCGTCAGGAGTTTCCTTTCTTCTCTTTCCCTGAACAGTCGGACAAGGCTGTGACAATTTTAGTCTGCTGTGATAAATGATAACTCAACTAGCTCATGGTTATAGTGGAGGAGGGACTGTAAAGATATAAGAGGATAACCTTTCAGGGATGCACAAATTTGCTGAAATAAATAAAATCAGGAAAGGGCAGCATATTTTTCCTTAGTTTTTTTCTTCCTAATGTCCAAAACGAACCCCTAGCCACCACATTATTGTAAAGTCATTTGATTTTCCATTATCTAAGTTATCACTTCAAATTTGGTCCAAGATGTCACTTGGCCCAATCTTCTGTAAATTAGACATACTTGACTAGGAGTACTGTCAGATACTCAGCAACTGTAAGTGGAAACACAAGATTATATCTTTGCTTTGCCAGTATAAAAATGGAGACAGAGACAAAACCCAAAGTGATGTGAGTAAAAAGCAGTTCAGGTGACTTTTTGCAGAGAGCCTCATGGAGTCTCCAGTCAGCCCCACTGATAAAGCTGCTATTCCTGCTTGCAATCTATTTTCCACTGAATATAATCAGCAAAACAAACACAAAATAATCTTGTTAGTTGCAGACTGCTGTGTTGGCACCTGAACAGCACCTAATGTGCCAGCTGCTGCTTTGTTTTGTTTTGTTTGTTTGTTTGTTTCTTGCTCTATTAATGGAATTTTACATCACTTTTATTATCCAGTGAAAATACAAAAAAGACCATTTGAGTTGCGTGGATGCCAATGTGGTTTTGTGGAGAAATTTGGCTGCATAGCATCCATTTTTTGAATTGGTTATCATTGTATATTTTCACTTGATTACACCTGTACAAAATATGTGGCCTGTTAACTACTTTGAGTGGTCATGGGGGATCCACTCTGGGTTTTGTAAGGGTACCTGAACACCATAGTTGCATCACTTTACAGCAGGTACTCTGCCGAATAACTGCCATCACCCTAAATATTCATTCTATGCATCTCTTAATCCTATCTTCCTTTCCCCAAGAAAGCCTGATTTCAAACATGCAAAAATTTTTTGTGGTAAAATGAAAGAGGAAAGTTTAAGATTTTTATTTCCATCAGCATTTCAGATAAATTTTTTTGGTTTGCTTTCACGTTCTCAGTGGGCTGTCTCAGATATATTAGCATCTTTCATTCCTGGACAGTGAAAGTAGTGTGAGAAGATAAAATATTAGATTATTTTGAACCTTCTGATTAGGAGGCTAATCAGAAAAAATACTCATAAACGTGAAAGCCAAGATATTTAGGGTTCTGTTAAATTTAGTTGGACAGGCTTGGTAAAGAGATCATTTACTTTCCCAGATGAAATTAGTGACAATTTCTGAAGCAGGTAAGGGATGAATTTTAGGACTTGCAGGAATTTTTTAGTAGTTGCGGAAGAGAAAATCTCAGATAGCTAAGCATTAGTTATGGCCTTTGTGCACAAAATGACTATTGCTTATCAAATAATTCTCATAGCTCTCACATATATAATAAGCATAGATCTTCACATACCTTTTAGCATTTACAGTGTCTGTGGGGGTTTTAAAAATCATAGCACAGTAATTTAGATGGGAAAATTTGATTTATTTTGATTTGGTATATTGTCCAGAGACTTTCCCTCAAGTAATAATCAATTTCATATTTCTGATAAAAGCTTCATACAGTATTTATGGTCTTTAAAGAGTTTTAGACTGAGAGTGTTTATGAAATACTTTGGAAAAATTCTTGTTTAGAAATATTGGGATATCAATTGTCCATTAAATCATAAACAGTATTAGAACAAAAGCATAACATTAATATTGTTTTACATCTTCTAGCCTAAGTCATAAAACTTAACCACAGCAATCCCAACCTCTCATTCTCTGCATTGGTTTTTTTTTTTTTTTTGTAAAATACATTTGAGAAATGAAATAGGCAAGTGGTTTATGGCATGGGATTAAACATCGTCTGTAACATAAATAGATATGTATAGAACACAAAAATATAGACAAAACTATGGTCAACAGAGACAAACAAATAGGTTTTTGGGTGCATACACATACATGGCTTTTTGATATAACAGGACATGGAGCTTTTGAAGCTTTTATAATCATTATTACCCATGTTTACCACTTGCTTGCTTTCCAGTCT
The DNA here is from genome assembly GCF_008360975.1 of Lichenostomus cassidix. Taxonomy (NCBI): domain Eukaryota; kingdom Metazoa; phylum Chordata; class Aves; order Passeriformes; family Meliphagidae; genus Lichenostomus; species Lichenostomus cassidix. The sequence continues at coordinate 25,715,355 of NC_139482.1, forward strand.
TCATGGAAAATTGCATATTATAATTTGAAAAGATTATGTTACCAGGGTAATGAACAATAAAAAAAATTGCAATTTATCCTAATAAGCTTGAATGGTAACCAACATGCCTTGGACATTTCTAGCCAGGCATAATTTATCCACATCTTTGGCTGTGAAACAGTGTGGATCTTCTTAACTGAGTCCCTGACAGATGGTTTAAGCTTTTTCAGGACTACATTTCCAATCACTTTGCCCATATTGCAAAATTGGCCTTGAAAAAGGGTAAAGAGTTGTTATGCTGCATTAACATCTCTTCTGAATTGCTTGCTGTGAAGGACATGAAAAAGAAGGAAATCAGAAGAGGAATGTTTTAAAAATATGCTTTTGAAAATTACAAATGTTAGGATGATGATAATTTATATCCCTCACCTCAATTATAATGTGAATGTGTTCACATTATGTGTGATAATGAAAACACAACCTGTTACCTTGTTTTATAAATGATTCAGATGACATTCATGGTATCAGAAGTGTTAAAAGTGCTGTAATTAGAAAGACTTCCTATAGTCTTAAACCCTGCTGATGGATAGCACAATTGACTGCTATTAGATGAACTGGGATTTCTGTGGCACTCAAGATTTTTGCTACTCTGAGTGGAAAGGCTCAAATATCTGCATTCATTTCTGCATGAAACATGGATTGATCGCACGTACTTTGCCAAATTTTCATTTTCTTTTGCAGCTTCAGCTGACTGGCTTCTTCGTATAAACTGCTGCTCTTTTCTTCTTGCCACCTTTTAGTTTATGATAAAAATCAATGAAAGCTGAAACCTTCCATAGTCATCTATAAAATGCAATTACTGTATACAACACACAGTAAAACTCCTGTGGTGTATATGTTGAGACATAATTTATGCCACTTACCTCCAGAGAGGTATTGATCCTACTCTGTGAATATCTTACAAAAGGGCTGTTGAATGCAAGCTCAAGGAAATATGTGGTTATTGGGACTGATCTGTAATTTGATTAATAATGACCTAATTCTTGAACTCTGTTCCTTACTGCACTGTTTTCTGTGACTGAACCTTTTATTCTTGAATATCACCCCTGCTGATCCCCTTCAGAGGCCCACCCTACCTTGCTGTCTCTCAGAATCACTGTGGTCTCTGTGATCCACACCAAAGGAGCCACAGGAGAAAGCTAAAGTGACCTGGCAGATTTGGGTTTTGTTTTTTAATGGGCTTGCCATCTTTTGTAACCTTAAAAGTTGTGGTTGTCCAGCACAGCCTTCACCCATTCTCTGGTGGGATCCAGTTCTTAGCTTCCTGCTGTGTATAGGAAGGATGGGCAATTCTGAACAAATAGTCCAGAAAGGATTCTCCACAATGTTAAAAACTCAGCCAATTAATTTAACTCATGGTTTTGAGACCTGCAATCTAGCATATAAAATTATAGAATTCTAGAATCAATTAGTTTAGAAAAGACCTTTAAGATCATCAAATCCAACCATTACCTTTACACTGCCAAGCTAAAACATGTCTTAAGTGCCACATCTACGTGGCTTTTAAATACCCCCAGGGATGGTGACTTAGCCACTCCTCTGGGCAGCCTGTTCCAATGCTTGATGACTCAGTGGAGGAGTTTTTCCTAAAATCCAATGTAAACCTCCCCTGAGACAACCTTAGGCCATTTCCTCTTGTTCTGTCCCTTGTTGCTTGGGAGAACAACCCTCCCCTGACTACACCCTCCTTTCAGGGAGTTATAGACAGTGATAAGGTCTCCCCTGGGCCTTCTCTTCTCCACACTAAACGCCACCAGCTCTCTCAGCTGCTCCTCATCACACTTGTGCTCCAGACCCTTCACCAGCTCTGTTTCCCTTCTCTGGACTCACTCCAGCACCTCAGTGTCTTTCTTGTAGTAAAAGGCCCAAAACTGGACACAGGATTCGACGGGCAGCCTCACCAGTGCCGAGTACAGGGGTACAAACGCTGCCCTGGTCCTGATTGCCACACTAATTCTGTTACAAGCCACGATGCCATTAGCCTTCTTGGCCACTTGGGCACTCTGCTGGCTCATGTTCAAGGGTCCGTGGACAAGGTCGTCAGCCATCTTTTCAGCTGCTCTGCCCCCAGCCTATAGTGCTGCATAAGGTTGTTGTGACCCAGGTGCAGGACCTGGAAATTTTCTTTGTTGAATCTCATAGCATTAGTGCTTGACCCATCAGCCCAGCCTGTCCAGATCTCTTTGCAAAACCTTCCTGCCCTCCAGCAGATCAACATTCCTGCAAACTGTCTGGGGGCAAACTGGATCCCCTTGTCCAGATCTTTGATAAAGATATTAAACAGGACTGACCCCAACACTGAGCCCTGGGTAACATCTCTAGTGAGTGGTTGCCATCTGGATTTAACTCCATTCACCCCCACTCCTTGAGGTGTGTTTATTACACAGTGAACAGTACACCCATCCAAGTAATGAAACACCAGGAAAACCCCTCAAGAATGATATAAAACAGAAAGAGGGGGAATTTATGTGAAACCTTTCAGTGTCCTGGTGTTGAGTAATATCTGCATAGCAAAATAATGAGAAAAAAACACTTCTGCAAGAATAAACCTCTGTTCCTCAATGTCTCAGCCCCTTGTCTCAGGTAAATTCTTCAAATAAAGAGTGGTTGAGTGGTGTCTCTGACATGACAGTTTCCATTTCCCAGTTGATGTTCCTTGAGATGAGGCAAAAATGTTAGCAATTTGCTCTATGATATTCAAAAAAACATTGTGTATTCATAGGATGAGAGTTCAGGAGAGTTTAATTTACTTTGGGCAGAGACCTGGGTAGGAGGTAAACTTCTCTATTATGTGATTACAGTAAATAGTTGAAACTTGTTCTGACATAAATATCCTGGCCTGGGATTTGACAGAAGTTAGTTGTCTATTGTGATTGTATTGCAGTTGTTGAGTATCATAGTGGGGCATGACAGAATAATATTTATTGAAAATGAAAGAAATTGCCTGTTAACGAATACTAAAAATAAATTTCTGGCCCAGGTTGACCTGAACTAAATCAAAGTAGAAATACACATGATAACGGGCATTTTTCTCTTCATCTCTTTATTGGTGGGTTTTTCAGCAAAGCATAAGCTTATCTCATCAGTTCTGGAAAACTGGAAGTGATGCGTGAGTACCAACTGAATGAAAAGTAAACTAAACCACAAATAGCCTCATTACACATACAGAAAAAAACCCCAAACCACTGAAAAACCCCAAAACTCAGACTAAGAAATCAAACCCATAAACTGAATTTCATTTTAGAATGCTTTTTGTTTTACCAATCATATAATTATGAAAACCCAGTCTCAGTGAAGGTGTCCTTGTACATTCCTCCAAGCAAGTATTACAGCTGTGAGCTACACAGCCAGCAGTGTTTCCTGCTTGGGCAAACTCTTATTATGGATTGCTGCATTAGTTTCCCCATCTATGAGATTCTTTGTATCTTTGCTTAAAGATAAAAGACAAAATTGCTTGAAAAAGTATCTGTTGAGACTATGAAGCTTGACTGTGTATTTAATAAGAGATGAAAGGGACACCACTACTGGTGAGAAGCAATTCAATTCTAATTTCTTTGCTGACCTAATTTTTTTTCTTGCAATGTATTTTCTACAGTTTTGTCCACTCTGGTAAGAAAAATGTCTTTTTAATATTAAGGTGATGTGAATAATGAGTAAAGTGCCTGACACAAAGTGGTAGTCCAGCCCAGATATGGAATGGAAGTCAAATCCATGCAGTCCAATCCAACTGGAAAGTTCTTACACCATGAGTGAACTTGACTTTTCATTTGACAAACAGAGAGGAAGAATAGTGAAGTGAACATTTTCAGAACTTGGCCACTGCATTTACGAATTAGTAAAAAGAATTTGTTTGGTAAGCTGGAGAAACCATGTTTTGGAAAATACAAAGGAAGAAAGATCAAATGTTTCTGAGGCAAGTAAGGTAATATACTTCTAGTAAGATGGAAAATTATATTGCTGATATTTTTTCAGGAAAATTGTGTGCAATTCTAGCAATTCATATTCAAGGAAGAAATAAGTGACTCTGGAAAATGCCTGGCTATTTTTTTTTTTTTTTTTTTTTTTGAGAGGAGACTAAAAGATGGCTTGTTAAGCCTAGGAGAAAGGGTTTATGTCTGCCCTGTTGAAATGTATCCTGGGGTAAGCGCAAAGGAAGAGAAAGCACTACATTTGGCTGAACAACAATGTTGCTGTAAGAATCAATGTGTTGCAATTGCCCATATGTAAATTCAAGCTAGAAATCATCTAGCAATCAGAGAAGTGGATTCTGGAGCATCAGACCAGTTGGAAGAGCTAAAGGAAGACCTTAATTAGTATTAACATGGATTTTGATCAGTTCTGAAGAACACGATGGGATGTGGTGCCTGAAGTAGCTTATCAGAGTCCTTCTTTAGCAACTATGCCTTTTAACTCATGTGGGCTAAATCCACCCATTGAAATGGATGTGATGCTGCTGACTTCAGTTTGATTGCAGAGATGTACAGGTGTATCAGCACTTTACATTTAAAATGTAGATGACGCTGTGTAGAGAGTACGGGAGATTTAAACAAATCTTAATTACAGCCACAGCTAGTAGATTAGTATTAATTCACTCTAATGGGTGAAGGCCTAAGAGAGAGTTAGGGATCTGTGAATTTTCTGATGCTAGAAATTCAACTAGAATATCTTGAAGCTGAATTCTCTTGAGAACATTGGGTGAACTAAAGGTTGACAAAATGCAGCCATTTTGCAACCTTTTCCTTACTGCACACACTGCCCAATGAATGTCAGAGAGGGTAGAATGGAGGGTATATGGTGATATCCTGTTTGGAGATTTCATGTTTAATGGAAGAATTATCAGGTGCCTGGTTACCTGTGCCACCTTTTCAGCTTCTGTAATGAAACCAAACTACCTGTAGTTGCCTATGTAAATTCTAGTTTGCAAAGCAAAAGACTCTATTATTGCACAGTAAATGCTGAACACCCTTCATATACCTGACAAATTTGCTCTGTAAATTTTGATTCATTTGTATCTGATTCAATGTGTTGCTACAGGAATTCCATGTGATCTATAGGGTCATGACATGGGGAGTATGAACCTTCACATCTGACCAGTGCCTGGTCAGTGAGGGCTCTTGAGCAGATTTCCTGACTGGGAAATTAAATCTGATGGGAAATAATACTTTACCTACAGAATATCAAAACTTCACAGAAGCAGGGGATAGACAAACAGTTGTTTTGTCTGTCATTGTCCCTCTACTTTCCTTTTCACTGCTTCGTGATTATTATGTTGCATTCTGGCAATGGATTTGATGATCCTGGAAACTGTCCCAGGAGACAGGGTAGCAGCCTCTGTAAGTCTGGTGTCTGACATGATTCCATCCTGTGCAGAGTAACTGTAGGCAGAATTTTTGGGGAGTTTTTGCGGGGCTTTGAATGAACTCTGCATCTTGAGCTTACCTCAAAGAAAATTAACCCAATATTTGCACACTAAATATTATATTAAGATGAAATAGGCAGTGTACACGTTGCCTGCTTCCCTGGTTGCAAGTCCTACCATGTTTCCTCATGCATATTTTGGGAGGTTTTTCTGCTATAAAAACATACTAAGGCTAATTCATTTGAAATCTTAGTCTCAGACAGGACTTGGTGTAGTGATCTAAGAAGCACCTGCTTTCAGCATTTATTTTTAAAATTCCATAGGCTGCACATTTGATGTGAATTTAGTCCTTTGCAAGATTTCTTGGGCTTTCATGATATTTATCTACCAAATCCTTATTCATATTAATTTGTGTCCTATCAGTTTCCATGTTCCATTTCAAGTGCAAACTCTGGACTTAGAGAGTTTTCTAGTGTCTTATAACAATGTGGGTTGCATTCATATGTTACATTGATTCATCCAGGCTTAGGGTACTGACATAGTCTGTTGCTATGCATCTGCTGATGGGTGATAATTTAATTTTATTGCTTTCAATTGTGTGACTGTATACAAGAAATTTTCCATGAAAATTGGATCAGAAAATAAGGCAGGTATAAAATCTCCGCCTTGTGTATGAAGAAAAGGCTCAAATACAAGTGATTTGCATCTCCTCCAGCTGCGTTGTGGCATCAACAAGTTTCCAGGTGTGTTTAGAATAGTGTTAGGCCTGTGATTGTCTTGAATACAAGATACAGACCATTGAGTTTGTTTGCAAATGTGGCAGCTACTATGAAGCATATTTTCTATTTTCAAGGTGGGCTCAAAGGAGAGCAGCCACCAGGATGTGAAGGGATTCCAGCAGCAGACTGGCCCTGCACCAGCCTGAGGCTGTTGTGGTGCTGGGAACAAAGCCAGGGCAGAGGCCAGAGGAAGGGCCGGTCAGTGATGCAGATGCCAGTGCTCAAGAAATATAATCTGGAAGATAACAGCTGCCAAAATAGCCCTCAGAGTAGCCAAGCTAGTCGGCTTTTTTTGGAAAAGATGACAGAAAGTGGCCAAAGGGACCAGTGGTGGCAATTCTCCAACTACAGGACTAAAACAAAGCCAAATGAGTACTGTGATTGCACTGATGTTTTCAGAATAAGAGGCACTGTCAGCAGAATCCCAATTCAGACATTTCCTTTTGTTGCATCCATGTTCTGGAGGATCTGTGATTAAATAGATTAAATGTATGAACAAAATGGAAGATTCCCCCCAATTTTCTGACTCCATCGTAGTCCAGGGCAATGGTGAAATTAAAAATAGACACTGCAGTCCCTTCCCCAGATGATCCATGTCGTAAAAAATGCTTTTCAAATTAGCAACTTGGCCTCGTGTGTAAGGCAGCAGGGCACTGGTTGCATGGGTCACCCTCTTTAACAGGGGTCCACTTGGTATTGCACAGCCTAAGGTAGGATGTGTTCAGAAGCAAATGGTGTTGGCTCAGCACCTCCCTGGAGTCCATAAAAAGCACTCCTAATTCTTGCTAACCTCTGTTTGTCTGCTGCTGTGCCTGGTGCCCACAGCTGACCTGGCAGCCTTCCACCCTGAGGCAGTAGAGAAACCTCCCTTGCCTGTGCCATGGGAGGGCAAGGGCAGAGGTCTCTGTCCTCAGTCTGATCACCTCTGCTAGAATGCCTCGCTAATAACGCTTCTGAATTGGGTTGTGGGCCCAAGGGGAAGATTGAATCTGCTACCAAACAAGCCATCCTTTCTCAGGTTTAGTCAGGTCTCTCTAAAAGCTCATGACACAGTTAAGGGTGAGACCTCATGCTAGGAATGAGGGCAAAAAGAGATGGAAAGGGAGAGACAGCTTGAAGCTAAAGAGATGATGTTTTTGAAGTAAGGGAAAAAACCTCTGGGAAGCAGACCAGGAGAAATGTTTCATATTTGTGAAACAAATCTAGTGTGAAAGAAGATTGATTTCTGGGGGAAAGGCAATATGAAAGCTGTTACTAAAATTGACTTTTATTCTAGCACATCTGAAGAGATCCTTTTCACTTTATAGATGCAGGATGGACCACGTGGTAAATTATAAAATCACATGAGAGCTGAACAGATCATATTCCTATGGCCATCTTCATCTATCATACATGCTTTGTCAGGCAGTTCATCTTCGTACAATTGAGCCATCATCTTAACATGTTAAAAAGTAGAAGAGGAATGTTTCCTGTTTCTACTCATACATATAGAATTTACTCTGTAATAACATCAACCAGGTACCAAAAATGGCCAAGTTACACCCATACTTTTCTATATGCAAACATGTCTCTTCAAAATACTTTATTTCAAATCCTGGGTTACAAAGGGAGGAGTTGGAAAGCTCAGATTCCTAAGTGGTGCATTCACTCTCAGCCTGGGAAACAATGAAATATAGCTTATGTTGTATACCTTAGGTGGCCAGGTGATTCACTGCCTAAACATACCTGTTCCATTGACTACAAATGGAGCCCACTATGATGAGTTGTTCTAGCTGTTTACTTTATAGACATCTGTAGGATGACCAGGTAACTCAGATTCAGTGGATTCATTATAGCTTGGTGGGAGCCTGGAGTTGAGACCCCAGGTTATTAGCACAGTCCTTTTTTAGGGCATGCCTACAGCTCAGTAAGCGGGAGACTCAACTACTTTGAGACATTTTTCTTATTGTTTGAAAAAGTGGAGTGCAAATTTTTCCTGTCTACATGTTTTACTCAGAGGGTAGCTGCACCCTGGGGCTCTTTGTTATAAAACACACAAGAGAGGCATAAGGTGTTATTATTGCAAATGTTATCACAGAATCTGATAAAACATGTCTGGAACCTATTCTTAAAAAATCCAATGATATGGATTTTGCAGTCTTTCCAGGCAATCAGTTCCGATGCGTTGCTCTCATCAAGTCAGAAAGTTTTTCTAATGCCTAATCTAAAGTTTCCACATTCCATTATTTCTTGTTCTAATCCCTGTGGACATGGAGAACAATTGATTCCGATTCCTCAGCAGGATACTGTTGAAGTCTGTTATGACATTTTCTCTTAAGTGTTTCAGTCCAAACTGAACAACTCTGGTTTTGTTCAATCTTTACCTGGAGATCATTTTTTTCCAGTCCTCTAATCCACCTTGTTTTTCTCCGTGGACTTCTGCAAGAAGTTCACATCTCTTTTAAAGCACAGTGCCTAAAGGTGCATACAGTGCATTAGCTGCTTACTGACTCTGTACTGACTACCGGCAAATCTTACACATGATACTGCCCAGATAACCTCTGCAATATTTTTTGGAGGGAGGTGAGACTGTTTATTTCTGCTCAGCTTGTGATCCCCCACAGGCCACAAACTGTTTCCTACTGACTAATTTTCCACCTTTTATTTGTACAGCTGATTACTCTACATAACTGTAGCACTTTCACTTGTCCTTACTGAATCGCATCCTATTGATTTCAGACCACTTTTTCAAATCATCAGGCTCATTTTTAATAGTGAAAAATGAGGTCTCCTACCTCAGAGCCTCCCTGTGCTTAGTTCAGTATGGTCACACAGGAAAGGATCACAGACTTTCCTCTGCTTGTATTCCTATGGGGTGGCAAGGCACAATAGCCACAACTGTGCTGACATCAATCTATGCTTTGGGATAAAAAGAAGTAATCTTTTTTGTTATGGTGGAGCCTGAAGGCGAGAAAGGTTTATCCTACTGTTAGCATGTGTTTTCTAATGCTTCCCATAAAGTTTCTCCTTCCATCACATGTATTAGAAAAGAAGAGAGAGAAAAATATACTCTTATTCCTTAGCAGGAGGACCTTTGTTTTAGGTACTGAATTCATGTGAATCAGTAAATGACTCCTGCCCTGCTAAATTAGTGATCTAAACACAAGAAACTAGATATAAAAGCAAGTGCTTTAGCAGATAATGGAAAGGTGGCAAACTGTATGTTCATCTTTGTCACTTTCTCGGAAAGGCTTTAGTCATGTTGATGAGAGAAATGGAATGCAAATATGTAGGGGAAGGGTACACTGAAGTGAGGCTAAATGAAGAGGACTGAGCATGCTAAGGGCAACATATGAATGAATGAAGCTAAAAGGAGAAGATTCTGGCAGGAGATTGTTGAAGAGCCAAAGACAAGCCAAGAAAGTCCCAACTAAACTGCATAACATAGCCTGTCTGCCAAGAGGTCCACATTTTGTCTCTGTCAAGCAACACGTCTCTAGCTGTACAAACACTAGAATTTGTCTTAAAAGCCACAGAGCAGGAAAGAAGCATGCAGAGGAATGGAAAGGAGAGATACTAGTTAGATGTGTTTTGTCAGGAGCCTCTCTGTGGAGATGAGGGTGTGTGTCTCGAGCACAGTTCAAGGAAGTGCTAAGAGAAGAGGTGGCACCTTTGAAGCTACACTCCACACTGAGTGACATGTCTGTCATTGTACAGCAGGCCCTTCACAAAAGAAATGCATCCTGTAGACTGGAAGAGGATGATGACACAACCGTATTTTTTACCTGCTCCAAGGACAATGCCTTCAGGAACACTTGCTGTGGTGCTCTACCATGCTGAGTTCAAAGCATACTCCTTCCATGCACCTTTAAAACTCCCTACCTCAGAAAATTGCAGTCTATTTTCAGCTGCTGTATAGTTCACTGTGAATTAAAATGGGGTTTTCTGAGGGGTGAAATCATAACCATTTATAATCCAAGTCCTTTCTTTGTTTTTTCATTTCTTCTTTCTCCCCTCTCCTCCCTGACATAATTGGGGCACATTAGCTTCACTGTCTCAGTTCATTAGGTCATTTCAGAAAATCGAAAATCACAGTTTTGTGTTTATTGGTGTCTTTTTATTCATAGGAAATCATTTGCAGTGAAACTACTTCTAAATTTCCTACTGTGTAGTAGACTCCAGAGCTGTTTGCTTATACCTCATCAGAAGAACTGCTGGAAATAACAGCTCTGAGTTAGGGAATGATGTTGCCCAAGGACTCTAGTTTTGATAATTAAAAATGTAAGTCCCTCATGATGTTAAAAACTCTCAGTTCTTGTGGACTGCAGAGGGTCCACAGCTCTTTGCATCCTCAGAACCTAATCTTGAAATGATGGAGTAAGCTTTTCAGAGCATGTATAAGGACAAGTTATCTCTGCTGCAGTATCAAAAACCAGTGTAAGAACAGATGAATGGTATCTATGGGATACCCAAGGGTACTTTCTTTAAACTGTATTGTACTGATGATGTGTCTTTAGCTTATGATATTTATAATAGCTAAGATCTGGTCTTTTTCTATTTGCAACTGACAAATTGAAAAGATTCAGCAACTGAAAATTTAAAAATATGACCTGTAAAGAAAACAACATTCAGTTTATGTGAGAGATGTTTATATCAAATCTTTACATGGCCTTTACAGAGGAACGAAAAATTCAGGATTATCTCTATAGGAGAGAAACAGTCCAGTGATTTATATTTTAGAAGATTACTGGTAAATGGGAAATCTCTTCACTTTGCCTTTCACAGTCTTTTTGTCGCAGCTTCACTTTACTCTTTTCTTTCTTTTTAATTTCCCTTCATCTCTTTTGCTGTCAATAGTATCCCTTCCCTCATTTTTCCAAATTACAATGTAAAATGTCAGCCTAACCTATGGGAATAGTAACCCAATTCAGCCTCTTTTTAGGGGTGCCTTTGACTCCAGAAGAATATTCCTTGCCCATTTTTCCTGCTTGTTTAAAGGTATTCCCAAACCGTCACCGAGAACACGCATGAGAGGCTGTAAGATGCTATCTGTCAGGCCTTTAACTAGGGCTTGCAACTGGAGAAACTGAAGACCACTCTGAAGTTTCAATGTGCAGAACACTTTTGCAGAATATTTGCTTTATATTCTAAAGTCAGCCCTTGGCTTACTTCTAAGTCTGACAACAGCCTGAGTGGAAACTGTGTTTGCTAAATATGACTTTGAAAGCAAACACTTTCATTAGGACTTCTGTAGTGGACTTGGAAATCTTTTAATCCAAAGTTTTGTTCCTGGAATGATTAGTTTCCTGTGCTCTAGCCTGAGGGAAACTGCCTCAAGGGAAAATAATATGAAAAAGGGATGTAAATGGAGAACTGTGCCACTACCACTTAAAATTCAGTTCCTTGTCTATGATGTTTTTAAAGAATATAAAATCATTTAAATATACACACACACAAAAAAAAAAAAAAAAAAAAAGCTGTGCAATACATACCAGTGATGATAACTTGCAACTTCTTAAAAGAATGACCTTGGAAAGATCATTTGCACATTTTGTTTGCTCATTGATTGTAATTTGTTTTATGTGGAAAAATTCAATGATCTCAGCAGTTCAGACTAGAACTGGTGGTGATATTGTTACTCCGGTAATACCAGGAGTTGGAGTTGTCAGTGGGAAAAGCTGTCAGTCTGAATAAGTCTTTTACTGGGAGGGTGATGGTTGGGAAGGTTTATGTGACAGGTGTGAAGATGGGTTATTTCCTGGGATATCAACTTTTCTGAATTTTTCTGGCAAGACTTGAGAGATTCTTCTGGTCAGATTCTGAACTTTTACCTATGAATTTGACAGTGGGAAGGGGAATGAGTCTTTTAGAAATTAAAATTAAATTAACAGGAAAAGGATGCCCCACTAAGCAACAGTTTCATGAAATGTACCCCAATTTACCAACATGTGCAGCACAGGATGAGCACTCAAAATCTCAGAACTGTAGCAGGAAGACAGAAGTAAAGACAAGGAGTTTAAATATACTAGAACTGTAGAAAGTTTTGAAGAAAAAATGTCCCCCACAGAACGTGATGCTTCCTCTTTATCTAACAGGGTGACACTGCTACCACAGAGAACTGACAATGTTTAGGGAATTACATAAAGCAAGAGCAGGAGAAGGGTGAGGCATGCTAAAGAGTATTCAGGTCAGACAAAGACATCTGCCAAAGACATCAGTCATACAAGATAAGGAAAATTACAATTGAACTAGGGGACCAACAGGTGCTGCTCACAAAGGAGTTGGAAAGTTAATGGCATATCAGAACACAAAGACAAATAAAAGAGACAAAATATTAACTAAAATTTATATGTCTTTGTGCACAGCTAAAAAGGCTAGAAAGGTGAACTTGATTACTTTGTCTTGTGGTAAGAAGACTTCCAAAATCTGGAGGAAAGAAAAGTAGAAATAAAATGCCTAAATATCTGGATTTGACTATTTATAATGAGTAGATTTAAGTCACCAAATGGTTGAGTAGTGCTACACCTAAATTATTCTATATTCTTCAAAGAGATACACTTTCTTAATACGTGGAAATGCCTATAGAAATGCTGTATGTATTTCACAGATTTTGACATTTAATACATTATCAGTGTCCTGACCAAACTATTTTTCATGAAAACACCCATAGGAGATCAATAAGATATAAGATACCAACTGGTTAAAGACCCCAAAAGGGGTGACTTTGAGTATCTGGCTCTAAGCTACAATGAATAAATAACACTCTTTTTGTAACCTATGAGGCAGTCCAATTGGAAACAGCTGAAATGCCAGATGTGACATTGATATAATTAAGCCCTCTCTATTAAGTGACCGTGGAGTTGGAAGTACAGTATTGGAGGCTACTTTGGACAGCTCACTATAAATCTCCACAGTAATCAGCAAAGAGCAATAGTGTAACATGGAAAAAATAGAAAGATATAGTACCATCACTTTATTAACTCTGTACTCCAGCTGAAGCCATATACATATAAATGAGAAGAGGCCAACAGGTACAGGCAAAAACAGATAGAAGCATGAAGCAATTTTGATCTGAAGAAAGAGATGAAGTAATGAATTTTAGGAAAGAAAAAAGACACAATGAAGGAATACAAGATAGTGAATATTAATAAGAAGCTAAATCTGAAGCTTCTATTTACTTTCTAAAGACTTCATCAAAAAGGGACTTTGGTTTGCAATTGAAAGTCTCTGCAATTAAAACTGATAAAAGGAAATACATTTAAAGATAATACTTAATTAACCCGTGGCGTTTATGTAGACAATGCAAACATCCTCAGGACATTAAATAGGAAACAACAAACAAAAAAATAATCAGTGACTTAAGCCCTCAGATCTCAGCATGTTTGTCAAGCTGGAGAAAAAAAGTCTGTGAGGAGGTTATTTTCAAAAAATGTCACTTATAGATTTGGTTTTTCACTTTCTTGCATGCACAGGATGCCGTCTAGGTTAGCAGAGTATCTGCATGTCATTGGTTTTAGAATAGAGGTGAAAACTTAGATGCAAAAATACCCCTTGCAAAAGTTGCAGTAAGTACTTTGACTTCCCAGATGCTCTATGAAATCTCAGATTTCAAATCTTATAGATGGAACATTTTAAAAACCCTTCTAAAATGTGGGAGAATTGGCATATATTTTCATAACATTTTCTTTATTTAGAAAAAGGACATAATTTTCTGACCCAAAGCGGGGGACTGTAATGATACGTACTAGTTTGCTTCTATCTGTTTTCATCATTTGTATATGTGAGTGAGGGATGGAATGAAAACAGAAAATCCTACATGTATTTTGTCATTTATTTGGGAAATGGACCAACATGACAAAGAAAGGAAGTGATGGTGCTGAACCATCTTCCCTGAATCTGAGCATTGTGTGAGGTTTTGAGGTTGTGGCTCCTGTTCAGGATGGCTTGCTGGGCTGGTGTGGTTGAAGCATACCAATAAGAGGTAGGAAGGTGATGTGATTAGTATCTTATCTGTCTGTCCTTGAATTCCCCACGCTTGTGACCTTGTCTGCATTCATACAGACTGGCTGTAAGAGTGTGTGATTACAACAGAAGTCCATAAGGCACTCGACTCATTTCAAGCACAACACTGGGACGCTCTAGCTACTCTGCTTTTGTGCCCCATGATGAATTCCCTGGTAATCTCTTTTCAGATTACCTGCTGGCAATGGCTTATTTGCATATCTCTTAACGACATTTAGGGTTAAGGCTGCATTTTAAATAAGTTTTTTTAAAAGATCATGCTAATTTTCCAAATCCAAACGGAGATTGCCTTTTTCATAGAGATAAATATATATTTTAACAGTTCTTTCAGATTTAGTTCACACTCTGAAAACTTATTTCAGAGACCACACATAATGCACTTCAAAACAAAATCAATGTAGGTCATCATTTGGCTCTATGGGGATACTCAGAGGATGAGGAAAGTAGAGAAACCCATGCCTACCTCAGGTATTGTGGAGTGGCAAGCACTGGGGTTTGCTACCTGTGTATGAACTATCTGGATGTGGGGAAGCCTTAGTTTTTCCTCAGAAAGAACCAGTTTACAAAATGTAACTGACAGGGTATGTGTGTGGGGAGGGAGGAGAGGGGAGGAAGTAATCTGCATACTCTGTCATCCTTGAGATGGAAGAGGGATTAGAAAGGGAGCTGTGATTCTTAGGCATCACTGTAGTGGAAATACATTAGCCAAGATTTTCCCATCCTCTGGCAATGAGAGGAAATTCTCAGTTATTCTTTAACGGAGTATTTTTCTTATAAATACATTTTTTCCAGTGCATTCTCTGCATGCTTTCAATACCCATAATTACATGTCCCTGCTCTAAGCAGCTAATGATTTACTTTCACACAGGGTACTCTAAGAGAGACAGCAAAAGAGCGGGATGGGGAGCATCAGAGCTCTGAGGCTAGGGAGATTATGCACAGATGACATGGACACAGCATGGAGGGAGACTGTTTTTGCATTTGCATCCATTTTATGACTGCTCTACATTGCTAAGCTAGCATAAAGACGCCTCATGTAAATGAGTCAAACCTCCCTGGGTAAGTGATTGAATGGTTTTAGTGGACACACATTCTTGTAGCAATCATGGCAGAGTGGTTTTAAACAGTGTCTGGAATCTAAAATGATATTGGCATTGACTGTCTGGTTTGATATTGGCATGGGAAGCCTGGTTGTCAGAGGGATTTCCCCTGAACCAGTCTGAGCCAACCACACCAATTCACAACCAGCAATCCTCCAACATGGCTGATGGCTGCTCCAAAACCATTATCCTCATGAGGCTTTTGTTACCTTAGATGTTTTGTGGCAAAAAGCAACTGAAGTCAGCTGTGTGGAAATGGGGCATATTTCCATATTTCCGAAACATCTGTTGACATTATATATGCCGAGTAATTTCATTTCAAAATTGTAATATTTTTCAACATAGGACATCTGTGCTGGTAGGCAGTATCTGTGAAGTGCAAACAAAAATGGAATTAAATGTACAATAAATATGCTCAGACATATAGTACTTTTTGGTAGAGAAGCAAACATGCAGTGTAACACTTTTATCAGCTATTCTCTTTTGTCGGGGAATGCCTTTTCTCCATTCAACAGTCTAGCAAGAGACCAATGTATAGGTTACATGCCCCAAGCAATTCTGGGACTATGAAAGCTTTCTAGCCATGTAAACAAGTTTGTTATCCAAGCCCTAGCTTCTAAATTCCCTTGGTGCTTGACCTTTTCTGAGTAAGTTGAATTCATAACGCCAAAGTTCCCCCTATGCCCCAGGGTGGGGCAGGTTAGGTACCTAGTCTGGGAGTCACAAAAGCTCATGTGTTAATGTTCCTCAGTAGGTTAGCACCAAAAAAGAGGAGAGTTACAAGCTGTACTCCTGTATCAAGCCAGGAATAAGAACTTGGAATTACTATGAGCACTTGAGTGTCTTCGTGAGGCAAGATGTTGACCTCTCATTTGCAGGATGGTGCCTTATAAACTGTACAGCATTCCTATGGTGTTATGGAGTCATGAGAGCTCTCACTTGCCTTATCCTAATGGATTTTGCATTCTAGGCAGTGACTTCAAGACCAGCTTTTTGGGTCAAAGTACTCTGTGCCCTTTCTGTTGAAGCTGGGCTCCTACTTTCAAGGCAAATGCTTCAAACACTCAGCTGTAATGTAAGAAATGGTAGCATTCATACCTGCTACAGCTAGCTTTTCACACAAAGCAGTCTGAATGAGTTAAGTTTGGTCAGAGAATGGCTAGAAATCAAGGCTCCTCTGAGGTCTCAGACATCAGTTCATCTGTCTGAATCGTTAATGAAAGGTGATTTATCTAGACAGCCAGCTCAGTAAAGAGAACGATGTCAGAGTTTCCTCAGTAATACATCCATAATTACCAGAGAGACATGTCCATGACACCTAAGCAGGTTAGGTAGGGTTTTCTTCAGTTGCTTTCCTGATTTGAGTTACTTAAATTTTAGCTGTGCTCTATTTTGAGTTTGAAGAAGATCTGCCCATGCTCCATGTTCCAGCTATCACATAGTGCTCCACGGAAGACACATGACAAGTGACTGTGAATAGAGAGTTATAAGAGGCATAGGCAGAACTGAGATTTCTCTTTTTGTATCAGTCTGGTGCTCTTGCTCTGCCCCACTGTTGTGCAAGGGTGAGGGGAGGAGTGAATCAGGGAAAAGGGCCAGAGCATGAGGGAGGCTGCACTACAAAGAGGATGGAGAATGACAGAGAGCTCGGTTTATCAGACTTGCTGTCACATTTACTGAGTTGGTGGAGCCTCTTCCACCAACCAAGAGTATTGCTTGATGCATTCCCACTTGTTCTTCTGCAGAAGCCTGCTTGGGTTTCCAGAGTTTTGCTGTCAGAAAAGTAAATAGAGAGGTAATGACCAGTTTTATATCATAGAGATTGTCCTTTTCTAATGGAAATTTCAGTGAATTTCATCACAGTTTTTTTAAATGGTATTTATTTGAACTACTACAGTAATTTTGAAAGTTAGTATCCTTATGTATTGAGAGATAGGTTTCACAAAGTCACTTGTCTTGTGCCTCTTAAACCCTCTTTTCTCCTTCTTTCCCTTCCCTCAAATTTTCACTATCTGAAATCTGAAAAATGACACCTCAGTCTCTAAGGCAATTAAAACTGCTTTCTAAATGTTTGAGCCCTGATTCAAATGAACACTAAAGACAAAACTCATACCTACTACAGTAGCCATTAATTTGTCTATTTTATCTGAAAGACTCTGTCTATTAGATCCTTCAAAACAGGGTCTTCATAGATTCATTCACCATCTCTGGAACTTACCAAGACCATGGGAATCTGGGGTTCAGAACTTTGCTTTCTGTCATTTCTCATACATGCATCCTTTATCTCTGGATAAAGTTCTTTGGTCTGTGAAAGGGCAGCCAAAAAGTAGGCAGATGTTTAGGCTCATGGTGGTTATTACCTCTTGTAGACCTAAAATATTAGCTCTTGAAATATTTTCTCCATGAAACAGGTTTTGTTTTCCTTGTTTTCCTTGTTTTCCTTTTTTTTCTTTTTAAAATTGTTGTCACTAGCTTATTTCACTGTTGTAAATACAATTGCCCTCTGGAAGCAGTGGGAAACAGCTGAAAAAATTTAACAGGCTCTTCTAACATGAAGTGTTTTACAACTTCTCAAGAGAGGGAGGCATGGTGACTTAGATGTGGTATGAATAGCTGAGAGAAGTGGTGTTTCTCATCTGAAGTACCTGCACAGCTACAAGCGTTTTGTTAACTTGTGCTATAAAGAAACCTTGTCACTAGTAGTCACAGAAAGTTTGGCAAAAGTTATATCTACCTTGGCTGGAGAGTATAAATGTCATAGAGTGGGCTTTAAGTCTGCTGTTGCCACTGCATAAAAACATTTACATTCAAGATGTGTTCTATTACCTGCAGTTAGGCTCATCCTTGAAAATATATGTTAGCATAGCTCTGTGGTGTGCTGTATGTCAGCTTTTTTAACGATGAAAAAAATGCCCTTGATATAGCATTTGTTCCAATTTGCTTAGGTATCAAATCAGTTTGGAACCTTATGTTCCAGATTTGACATAAATATATCTGCAGATATTATAGAAATGATCCTGAACTTATAGTTCCCAGGAGTTGTTTATAATGCAGCCTATTCTCAAACAAAATCTGGCTAAGAAGCATAATTTATTTGATATGGCAAAGACTTCCATGCATCTTTCACTGTGTTATGCTATTCATTGGTAGTGTGAAATGTATTATTGATTGCTATGAGGTATTCTGGTAGAGCACTGTGCAAGTATTGAAGCTTACAGATTCATTATATTACTGTGCGGTAGATTTATTCTTGGCATAATATCTACTAATCGTATATTATTTGGAAGACAAACATTAGTTGATGAGTGTGAAACAAGATATTGCTTTAGAAGAATGCATATAAATCTTTATATGGAAGATATTAGGTATTGGTATAAAAAGGATTTCTTTTCATGCATTCTGGGGAAATGATGTTTATCAAGGGCTATTAAAGTTGAAAAATCAACCCTTCAGACTGGTAAGCATTACCAGATTGTGCATATGCTTCCAAAGACCTTCAATCTTTGTAATATGTTTTAATAAATTCTGGTAGAATATACTGGTACATTGTAGATGGTCTTCAGTTTAGAATGTCTTTATTGAGATGGCAAAATGAGGCATGTTCAGAGAAAAATGATAATTCAAATTTTAAAACTCACCATATAAAAAAATATCCTGGAGTGACCTTCAGAGTAATCTCAGTGGTTACAAAAGCTGCCTGCAGGTTTAGAGACCATGTCAAAATTAATGATATTCAATTAAAAAAAGTTTCATTGCCAACCATTTTTTTTACACTTTCACTTTATTCTTCAAGAGAAAAACGGAACTGTTCAGTGTGGAAAGAGGATACTTCCTTTCTTGGCTCCACTGGAAATCTGGAAAGAACAAGCCAGTTTTAAACACTGCTGTTGAGGAGCTAAGTTTGTCAGCACTCTAATCCAAAACTATTACACAAAGACTCTTGGCAACTTAACTGTCTTCACAGGTGTGTTTTTTCATTTGTCATGACATACTGATGCTTAGTAATATCTTTTTCAGTAATGGATGAGTCAACTTTGACGAGAATAAAAGATTTTTGAAACATTAAAATTATTAATGAGAAAAAATTTCAGATATATAAATAACAGGAAAAAACTGGGGACCAAAATACCTTCTGCACATGAGAATATGTGTATCTGCTTGTCTTTACTGCCCACCAGAATAATGAAGCAAATGAACTTCAAGTGCTGGGCATCTTATAATATGCTTTCTAGAATTAGTGATTTTTAGGTAAAGTAGTAAACAAATTTCCTATGTACAACAAGGTGCTTTCCTGTTGTGACATTTCATGGTAAGTTGGAAACTGACTTTTGCCATAATATGCTCATGAAGACCACAGCATCTTCATGCAAATATAAACCCTTCATGTAACTAAAATGGTAAAACTTGCTGTCTAGTACTTTTAGGACTTAGCATTAAGCATTTTGAAGTTTCAGCATATTATTACTAGAAACTATTTTTGGCTTCACAAGTTGTTCTTTAAAGCTTGTTAAAATGAAATCCTCTTTCCCTTCATCTCTAAAAATAAGCATAGGTAAACTCTAATTTTCTGAAGGTTGTGGCGGATGAGTGAAATCCTCATAAAATCAGCGTTAGTTATAAGAAATCTCAGATTTGAAACAATTTTTGGGTACAAGGATTGGTATGAATTTTGGATGCCAAAGGCATTCGGGGCTTAGCTGAATTTCCTTCCGCTACATGAATAGTAGTGTTTATTCTTTATAAGGTGAAATTATTGTGCTTTGTCCAGTGGGCTTTGCTCTCACAATAACTATTATAAAGAAGACCCAGGCATTTCCATCCCCTCAGGAGGCACACAGTGCCTGGATAATAGCAAAACATATGTGGCTTTGCTGCATGTAGTGGTTAGGGAATAGTCAACAGAAATGTCGTGCAGAGATGGTAGTGAGGGTCGTGTGTAGTTAGAGAGGATGCTCGCAGAGTCTCTGTTTATCATGGCAGAGGGAATGAGGGCTTTAGGGGCTGGGAGAAAATGTGGCAAATAAAGATCTACCAGTTAACCTCCCGACAGTGAGTGAGTATACAGGAAGCAGTTGTTATGCAGGGCCTTATAATAAGTTTCCAAAAAAAATGCAGCAGCCATGCTGAAAGCAGGCTGAAATATTTGGAAGAATTCACAGTCTAAAAGAGGTGGTTAGAAATGATTATGGAAAGGAAAACATCTGACATGTCTGTTTTCTTCAGTGATTTACTGAATCTATAGATAATGATGTGGCCATGCATGCTGTTTACTGCATTCCTGATAAGCTTCTGGGGGTGTATCAGAAGTAAAATAATCTGTAATATCACAACATATCGCTTGCTAACTTCAGTTGAAATGAACCACATTTCTTGGCAAAATCAGGATGAGAAAGTGTAAGAGGCAAGACATTTTGGCAAATCTGATCCAGGTTATGGTAGAATCTACATTACTATAAACATCGTAAAGTCTGTGTGTATAAACTAGCTGAGAAAAATCCAATTAAAAATGTTTAAGTATCTGAATAATCATTTTGACAGAACAAGTACATGCAGGGTGCCAGTTATTAGTGGATTGTGTGTGTGTGTATATATATATATATGTGTGTGTGTGTGTGTTTTATATATATATATATATATATATATATATATATATATAACACATAAAAATGTGAAGTGCATACATTTGGGTGCATACATCCCAATTTAATCAATGTCTTTAATTAAGCATCAAATACTGGGTTGTAGGGAAAAACTGTGATCTTATTGATATCAATGGCTCGAAGGTTTAGCCTCAGGCACAAGACCTGTACTGGAAAACTGACTTGGAAAGATTATTGAAAACTCAGAAAAGTTTCTGAAGGACTATCCTATGGGCAAAACTCTCCTTGACCGCTCTGATGCCCAGAGTGAGGTTTCTAGGAAGTGAAATTTTGTGTTGTATATTTCTCTGTATTTGAACAAAAGCAGGAAAAATTATAGATGACTGAAAGGTAACAAAGCACAGGTCAAAAATAATTTGGACATCTTTGTAAAAAGAAAACAAGGAGCTTAAGAAATGGTAGGGACAAAGGAGTCAGCAACTGATGAAGAATATTTTGAAGTCACATAAGAAAATAATCCGGTAGGGAATAAAAATTAGTCTGGAATATAAGATATGAGCCATGTGCTGCTTTGGAATGTTGTTCCCAATGTTGATACTCTTTTTCAGTGCACATCAAAAAATTAAGTGAAAATGGGTTTAATCCAGAGGAGACTTAGAGATTTCTTGAACATTCAGCATTTTCCAGTTATGCAAAGAAACTGGGGAAAAAAGAGGATTGGGTAAGGCACCATTTGGAAAACTTTCTCATGTTATTACATTTCAAGGGATTCAACTGCTGCTGCTTGAGAAATTCTGAAAGTTCTAGGAATCCTGTAAAGTGCATTTTGGCATCAGTTCTCAAACAATTCTTTTGAGATTTGACCAATTAAGTGGAATTTTAAGCTTGTGCTCAGTAGTGACACCTTTTATGTTGCTGCAGAACATAGTGCCAGAAAAAAATGTGTGGATTTCCTACACTTGTTTTTGACATGTCCACCTGTTGTTGGTACCAGCTATCTGTGTTGTCCAGGACTGCTAGAAGTACTGTAGAAGGAAAAGGAAGGGATTACATACATGTCCCATCAGAGAATATAAAGCTGCTGATGTATTAAGCAGTCAGAAACACAGTCCCCCAGAGAAAACTGACAATTAACATTTATTTATACCTGAGTGTTTGTTTTTTTAAAATTAGCATTTGTGTGGAGAAGATGAATAAAAATTTTCACAGTGGATTATTTTTGAGCATTAGATTCTCTCTGTGCAGCAGAAGGAGTACCTGTTCTTTATGTCCAAGGTGTATCAAGAGCCCTGGATGTATCAACATGTCTAGTGTTCGTGATGAAAGAAAGGGATTCTAAAAAGATGTGTGCAATGCTGAGATACTTAGAAATAAATTCAACTAAATTTCCAGAACCAATAACCTGTGTGGCTGTGCAAAAAGTAAATGAAATCCATTTCACTAAGTATTGGTACAATCAAGATTTCTTGTAAGGTGTTTTTTATAAACATAATGCAAAATAGAAAACCGCATCACAGCCCTTTTGGAAAGATTCATTCCTATTAAGGAATAAGCAGAAGCAGAATAGAAAAATTCCTTTGCAGATACTTGATTTGGTGTACATAGACTCTGCAGTTAATTCCCTAAATGGCTGAGCAAGATACTGTGCGGGAAGGGGGAGGAGTAGTAGCAGTATCTCTTTGATGTTCATGTCTTAATCCAGAATTGGGTTTGATTTGGTGCTTGGAGTGGCAAGACTAAGCCTATGATTTGCAGAATTATAAAATCTATACTATTACTGGAATGTAATAGAAAAAGAAGTAAACCAGGTAGTTCTGCTCTCAGTTGTACATCAAAATAATTCAATTTGCATTTTGTACTGTTTCTGATTCAAACTTGAAAGAGTTACAGAAAAACTGGGCTCTAGAAGTGAATTTGTTATTGGACACCATTTTTGGATTAAGCTCCAGATCAGATACGTAAAAATAAGTGTCTGCATTTCATCTGGGAGTCTAAATTCACAGTGTAACAGCAGGGCTTGATTCAGTTGCTTAAACATAGTTATCTGGTGCCATTTGAAACTCAGACTTCCCTGCTGCAAGCTGTTGGTCCTGAAAGGCTTGAATTTCCCACATCTTATGTCACATTTACAACATTTGTGCATCTAAATTGCAAAAAGAACCAATTTTAGTCAACTGGATTGGATCAGCAGTCAGTACAATTACTGGGCCCTACGATGTGTTGAGCAGATTGGTAAGAAGACACCTCATCTCCACCAATTGTTATTACTAGCTCTCCACTGCCTACAGTAGGTGCCTGGACACCTACTTTTTATGTAGACAAATAAAAATACCCAAAACCATTCTGAATTCTGCCCTATGTGGCAGGAGCAGTGCTTTGGGTCTCAGTCCAGTTGCCCACACCAAGATGCCCTCTGCCACTGGAGACACTGTAAGCATCTGTGATGGCAATGTGGCTTTGGCAGATTTATAAACATGTAAATATAAACATATTATAAACATCATAAATGTTTTTAATATATTTATACTTATGTGTTTATATTATAATGTTTATAATATGCTTTATGTTTATACCATACTACCAATGGCAGTAAATACTTGTTTCTAGGAAAAGAAATATTGTTTTATCTGTGGAGATCAGAATAAAATACCTTAAAAAAGTTCTGAGTTAGGGAGCTGTAAGGTTCCCTGCTCTTTCACCAGTTCCAGAATAGACAGGTTATTAGGATGCTCCAGTTCTCCTTTTATATAGGATTAGTTCTGTTGAAAGATTTAACTGACTTTCAGATCTATTTTTACAGGAAGAAAATTAATGTATTAATAAGAGTACTTTATAAAGATGTGGTTTTTAAGTTCATACAAAAAAGGACTCTGAAGGCAATCATGATTTAGCTCCAGGTGAGGTTTGTAGGCAGAATGGTTCAGTCAGTATCAGGGTTATAGCTGGATTTGGATCAAGATCACCCCACCCTTTGCAAGGGATTCAGAATCAGAGTTTTTTTAATGGTGGAATCACTGAGAAAGAGGTCGTTTTTATGGGATTTTCTGTTCTCCTGTGCTTTAATCATGGCAAAATAATGATTTTACTTCAAAGAGACCCTAAACAGAAGGACTGCCTGAGGACCCCAGAGTGGGTTCAGATTTAGATATTCAAAACTTGTTACCCTGCAATACACTGGAATGTGGACAAATTTAAATTCTGGTGCTGGTCAACTCCTAATATAATTTTATAACCAATACTTGTTAAGTGTATTTTTAACGACAAAGGATAATGCTGAGTTTTTCTAATGGATGTTGCTGATACTGAGGTTGTACCTTGTGATTATGACATCATTATATTAAAAAGTCAAACTTTGCTTTGCGTGTGGTATAAACAGACAAATTTGAAACTGTGTTTTCGTCAGTGTCTTAAAATGTGGTCTCATGATTATTTTGCACATGTGGTAAAATTTGCTATCTTGCCCCAGATCACCAAAGCAACCAGACATATGCTGAAATAAGCATTAATGTCATGTTAACTAAAATAATAGAAAAAGATCAAAACTGGATAGTTTTAACCCCACATGTATTAAAACCCACAGTGTTACATTTGCAATGAAGTTTCTACTGATGCCAAGATACAGTATTTTAATGTTATCAAGCTTAAGGAATGTGCAAAGTACATCCTCTTATCTCTCATTGCTAGGAGAAATGACACTGCTCTAAGATCTCAGAAGGTGATTGCAGGATATCAAGTATGCAAAGACAGGCCAAGTTGAAAAGTCTTCAGAGGTCCTTGCTCTCAGTATGCAACTTCCAGATAAAGTTGAGAGAAATTAAATCCAGTGCTTTCTGTGGATATAAATCCAAATTTCATCTGATGGCAAGTTTCCCTTATTGAGTGGCTTTAGCAGCTTTCAGACCTTGGTTCAAGGAGAACTGAAATAATCTGTAAATTATGCTGTAGCTATTATGGCTATTTATTCATACGGTAAAAAGCCAACATTATTCTGTCAGTAGATCTCAGCATCCTGGAAGGCACAGAGAAGACCTTGAAAAAGGGAATATATTTTCAGGAAGATTATTTATCTCACTCTTGAAAATAATCAATAGGTTAATTAATAGCCTGTTTCAAAAAGTACTAAGATTCTATACTATTGATTGTTTTCATAATTAAAACAAAGGAAATTCTAAATATCAACAATTTTAGTGCAAATGGCTTCATTAACATGCAGCAGAGAACATACGCCTACATTGTTGATACCATTTTTCTTGTTTAATCCATGGCAGCTATGCAAACTGGCAGCACTTAACATGATTATGTCAAGATCTCACACAAGTTAGCTCACAGCCAAGGGCTGACATGTAGAGTCAATATGCCAGGGCTAATTATGTTGATGTCAAAAGTTACCTTTCTTTATGCATGTTAAATGTTTCACATAGATTAAACATGTTTGTGTACTGTGAATTTTACCCAAAAGATTGCACTGAAAGGTCAGCAATCTTCGAAGCAATTTAATTACAATATTGTTGATTATGTGTGCCTTGTAATCTGATATTATGATCAAAGTCAAGTGTGGGATTTGGGAAAAAAGTATGTATTATGACTTTTAATTATAATTTTTGCTGGATGATTATGCCTGGGAGGACTTGTACAGTCTGCATGTTAACCTTTGAAAGGAATGCTTCTACTATATCCACTGTACTTTGTTTTCAGTAGTTCAGAGATTGAAAGTATGATGTAGTTTTCGGTGAGATTTTGTGTGGTCCATGGCATGGACATGTAAAGAGGAACATGGACATGTTCCTCACAAAGAAGAACAGAGCTTCCAGAGATCCTCTACCAGTCCCCAGTTTCAGACTTTTAACTTCCTGTTATAACAAAAAAATGTTCATGGCTTCCAGCTCCCCACAATGATTTCAAAATATTCCCTTACTACTGATGAAAGGTATATTGATTATTTTGCACTACTTAAAATCCTCTCTTATCTTCTTCTGTTCAAATTTTAAAATGAACACAACTACTTGGTGTGTGTCTTAACTTCTGGAAGAAGCATGGATACAAGTGCACCAAAGGATAAACTCCTGCCTCTTTTATCTGGTTTACTTCAACCTTCCGGAAAATTGTACAACTTTTTGGCTTACCTTTCCAGAGGGACCATCTCTAGGCAAAGCAATCCATAACTTTCCCCTTCTCATCTATTATCAGTATGCTTGCTAGTTTATGAAAATTATAATCACAAGGAGAATTGGTATGAAAACACGTAATATGTCCCAAAAGTAACCTTCAACTTTTCTTTGATCATATTTTCATTGTGAAGTGGAAATGCAGTTTCTGTAAGTTTAAATAGCACAAAATTGCTTATTTGTCCCCTTTTTCTTGCTGTCTGCACCTTCTGAAATCTCAGTACTAATTTCTCCTAGGAAAATATCTGCCAGAGATTGGAGATGTGCATGTTGCCCATATCTTCTGCTTCTATTTTTTTGTACACCTGGTGGAAAAAGATGCATATAACTGCCAATTGTGATGCGTACCTTGAATGTATGCAAGACAACTGGTATTCTGGAAATAGAAATGGCTCTTTTTCAGCATAAGATTGATTATCAAACCAGATTAATGAATTATTTTTTTCTTTTCATGACTGAGAAATCAACCTTTTATCCTCTTTTGATGGATAAATGTGTTGTGGCACAGCTGAATTCTTTAATCCCTCTTTCCATTACTCTCCCTCCAAGTACATTTCTTCAGTAATGACAGTTCACAGAAAAACTCTCCAGAGGGATATAACGTCTTGGCATCAGTATTTCTTTTTGGAAGCAAGTATTCTGAAGAGCTCTCCTTGTTGCCTAATGAACCAAACCCCCAAACCTTGTATTTCATTATGGTTATGATTCCTTAACCCACTAGAGTCTCTCATCAAAATGTGGTCTCATTAAGTGAAAGAGACACTGTGCACCACTCCATTAAAATGTGCTAAGCTAATTTGTTGTCTGACGTGAGATGAAATGAAATATAATTATTTCAGATCAGTTCCTAGTGGACTATGGCATACATCATAAGCTGGGAAAATATGTAAGACAGTTTGAAATTCCTAGTTCTGGAGGCCCAAATCTGAACGTGTATGTGAAGTAATGAGTTCAGAGAGGCATTGTCTTTTGTGTGAGGAAAACTGTGAGGGAACAGTGTTGTCTAGATTCAGACTGCACTTCTGTAACTTTGAAAGAAATTTGCTGCAGCTTGCATGATGCCCGATGTTTGCACATATATCCAGGAGGTGAGGGAGCAAGGAACCTTTCTCCAAATAGATGTCCTGCTTTGCAGACTGTGGGCATGAGTGCAGGCTCTAACTTCTTTCCTGTGAGGGTCTGTTCTTTGCACTGTCGGTTGGGAAATCTGCAGAATGATTCTTGTACTTTTGCAGATAAAAAGATCAGGTGAGCTGCAACGAGCTTTGAGATAGTAAACAATGTATTTGCCCCAAGGAAGCTGTGCTAAAAGTCGAAGATTGGGAAGGGGAAGAAAATACTTGCAACAGAGTGGCAGATGTGCTTTGGGAGTCTTTTATCCAGGGAAAATCTAATAAAGATCAGATTTACAAGCAGAAATCAAGGCTTTGAGTATGCAATTAAGTACCTAATTTAAAAGCAGGATGTCTGTAACTGGGGCATGTAAACTTAACTCATAAATGGTTGTTCAGCTTGCTGTCTTGATATAAGCTATATACTTGCTGTATACTATATACTTGCAGTACCTGCATATGCTCATAAAACTTATTGTTGTAGACCCCTATTTCATGCAAAGCAAGTATGGCTTCATACTTCTGTAAAGTGCTAAAATTTAAAATATTCTTAAATGATTTATTTGAATGGTATTCTGAAAAGACACATTGTAAATTACTTAGTGGATTTCTAGAGGCACTAACGATGATCATTGAAAGGGCACAAAAGGATGAGATCTTCACACTGAACTGCTTTGCTTCCTCATCTGGGAAGGTGATATCCAAACATCCCATGCAATTGCTAGCATTTTCAATTGAAGGCTTCCACACTTGTGTATTAGTAAGTTGGTTCAGCTGTCCTGTGTTTTGTTGTGCATACTATCATACTAGTACGATAGGGAAGATCACAAGATGGAATATGAAGGGAAAAAGTATGGAGAATTAGCATGGTATATGACATTAGGCCACGTCCTTTGGACTGGACCATGTCAGAAACCAGGAAAACACACTGAACCTCTCTGTAAAGTGTCTGTAAAGATGTTGACCTAAACATCATATGGGTCACTGAAATCTTGAATAATTATTGAATATTTCAACCCATTTAATTCTTCAAATGCCACTTAAAACATTATGTACATGGTTGATAAACTGCACAGTGAGCTCCCTTGGATTTTTTGCTCACTGTGAGAACTAATTTGACTCTTCCTGTCACTGGGAACGGTATTCATGTTTGGCTTAAACTCAAAGATTTGCAGGAAAAGAGAAAACTAGAGAAAGATTTGTAGAAATCTACAGGAGGTCTGAGACCCAAATCCAAATGTGGCATTGCTTACAATTACATAAATAGTGTTCCCATGCATTTATCCCAGCTATAAGCAATAGCTAATAACAAATTATAAAGGACCAATGTGATTTATACACAGAGGTTTCTATACAGGACTTTGTGTGAATAAAAATTACTATTATTTCCTTTTCTATCCAAAGAAAGGAAACAATCCGATTCTTGTGGAGAATATAATTTTCTTCCATTTAGTTTTAAATGACATTAGCACAGCAATCAGATTTTGAGGTGAAAGATAAATACTTCTGGACCTGAGTCTATAAATGTACAAAACACTAGACAATAAATAGAACAACTGCCTTGCCTTTGTATTTCAAAGGGCATTAGCATTTTGCTGTATAGGCGGATGGCTTCTCAAACTGTTTTGACTCCAAGTGACCTATTCCATTATTTTTAAACTGAGTTAAGTAACATCTAAATGTTAAAACTCCCCTAAAAATGAAACATTAAGATTATTTAGAACACACTTTCATATCACAGTATATTAACACTGTTAACTGATGATCACTTCTGACGGTGCTGTACCTTCCACAGATGAAATTTTAGAGATTATTGTTAGTGCTTAACAGTATGGAGAAAGAAGTCTAGCTCTGTCAGAAGAAGAGGCTATGTAATAGCATTAATCCTTAAACTGCATTTGAAAATATACAGGAAAGCCAGTGTCCTGTAATTATAAAAGGCAGCAGTAATGATGTGACAAAGACAACCCCATGTGGTCATCTTCAGCATTTAGAAAAAAAGGCAACCATAGAGAAAAGGGAACCAAATAAATAAGGGCAGCAGTCCAGCTCCCAGCAGTGGAGGGAGCACCTGCCTGTGTGCAGGGAGCCAGGGGAGGGGACAGCGGGTACAGGTGAGGGGACAGCAAGGACGGGTGAGGGAGCACGGATGGGCACTGCAGGTGCAAGGGTGGGGAGGGTGGGAAGGTCTTGGCTCAGGGACTGCCTTCAGCTGCCTCACACTGCGCCACTGTAACTTTTGGAGTCTGAATGCTGCATTGTAGACTTCATCTGTCTTGATTTGTAGACAGGAGAAAGATTTCCTTTTTAATCAGGGCATGCTGCAGAAAACCCACAGGAGATTATGGTTTCTGGTTCACGCTTTTTATTTTCTAACAAAGAAGGCTATCTTGTTACTTTCTCATACTAGGTCAGAGCACGTATACAGCATCTCACATGTCAAGTGGCTTTAATTACCCTTCTAAAAGAGAGTGATTAGAAATAAAGCAAGTAGTGTTAAATCTTTGGACTGCTACTGAGGTTTTCCTGGATTTTCATTGGATAGATTCTTTTGACTGCAGTGAGAATTTGCCTGGGTAAAAAATGAAAAGAGCCTTTGGTTATAGCTTTAATTACTGAATCGAGCTACCGGAGCAATCAATGTCACATTCATTTAAATTTGCCATGTTGGAGCCTGCTGTAGGCCTCATGGAACTGCTGCCCTGCCTTTGTTAGCCGTGCACATCTCAGAGGCTGATTTTTTTCACTGTTTCCTTACAGGTGGATTGCTACAGTTCCAAGTAACTGCAAGATGTGTCAGCAGCTGCTGCTGTTATTGATAAATTGTGCAGCCACTTTGACTAGGACACACTGAGGTGCCTTTGAGGTAGTGAAATAAGAGGATTTAAAGGCAAAGCCCTAGATAGAGTGATGTATGAAGTGCTCAACCTGCCTGGATGTGAATGGCTGTGTTAGGTTGATAGCTGTGCTATAATGTGTTCACAGTAATGTCTTACTGAAGGCAACACTACATAGTTTGAAAGGTCTGGGTAAACACTGCACCCCTCTTCAAACAGACCTTAGGGCAGTGGCTCACCTGCTTTCCTCCCATTTGAGGGAAAGGATGATTTTTTTTTTGTTTTGTTTCTCAGGGGACAGTTTGCTCCAAGAGCAATATGCCTGGTTTTGTGTGCTCCTGCTTCCCTCTGGCTCTTTGTTTACAGGGAAGATCTGAGTTTGCTGCCCTTTCTCTTTCTCCTACAAGTAGGGTTAAATGCAAGGAAGGCTCGCTCTCTTCTTTATTGCCCTGCCTACACAGAGCTGTATCATCTCACTGGGATCCTTCCTTCAACTTTCAGATTTTGGCATGGGCTTTTGCTGCCCTTTTGCTTTTCCATCACTTGCAAGAGGATGTTTTTGCCTGTGTTTTTACAGGTTTGGATCTGAGGGTAAAAAAATCAATAAACATCAAAATAAAAACACAGTAAAAAGAAAGAAGGACCCACGCATAAAGCCCAAGGATGTGCTCTCTTTTGGTAGTTATGTACTTAAAAGGCCCTTACATTTCTGTGCAAGAGGGAATGATTGCTTTTGAAGGTATATTCAAGGATATTCACAGAAATGCTTTGTGAATAGCAGTGGATGAAGACTTACATCTAAAGTAGTCAATGATAGAAAAGAAATTGACACATAAACAACATTTCAGGTTACATGAGTTACAAAAATGCAGTGCAGTATGAAAATATACTGCCACTGTCTGATTCAGAGGATAAACAAGTAGGAAGCAGCTAGTCACATTGAAAAGGCAAGCATTAGGATTAAAAGTTAGAAAAGAAGATGGTGCCATTTTGCTTGAATAACCAACAGGCTGGTTTGCACTTCGTAAAGGAAAATGTTTTGCTGATAATGTCACATTGTTTTTAGCTGACATTTGGAAGTGTGCATCTATGATAAACGTGTAGGAGAAATAACCTGTATTGAGATGACAGGAGATATGATTATATCATGAGCAATCCAGATCCTTCAGCAGAGAAATGATATTCACACCAGACTAAGATGAAACTAGACAGGTTGTGAGGAGATTAAGGTTTGCATGACACAAAGATGGGAGCTGGGCTCACAGCATGACACAGGCTTACAAAGCAGGCTTTCCTCCCTCCATCCAGGAGCCTTCAAATCACTCACCCTGAAAGGAGATGATTGCTGAGAATTTAGGCAGGGTGCCTGGCATGCCTATGAACATGTGGCTGGCAAGTGGCAAAACAGAGCACTGATGTTACAGCACATGTGGTAGAGACCTGGTGGGTTGGAGGTTACAAGGGGCTGCCTAAAACCCATAAATACTCCGGAGATCCTATGCTGCTGGTAGAATTCGATCTGGCTTGTAGACTAATTTAGAGAGAGTTTGCCTTGGAGGCATGACAAAATGTTCTCGATCCTCCTGTGTGGCAGACATAACATCGATGTTCTGCTGAGTTGCTAAACATGTCTTCACCATGCCCTGTGATGGAAGGTGTCAAAATGTTTGTTGTCAGTATTTCTTGGTCATCCTGAATTTAAACATCATCTAATATCTCCCTGCTTTGTTTCTTTCAATTATGCTGCACGGACTGTTTATAGAAGAGACTTTAATCAGATAGTCTTTGCAGGGAAAAAAAAAAAAAATCTACAGTTGATAGTTTTATACACTGTCTTTACTTGGCTGAAATGTCAAATTGATGTCAAATTTTTGCAGCAGCGGTTTGGTAGAGATCTGGGATTTTTATTTACTTATTTTTCAACTGGTAGAGTTGTTTCCAACAAAACGAGTCCTGTGTTTTCACCTTTTTCATTTTTTATCATGATTTAATTCATTTTACTCAAATCCAAAATGCCTGCAAGAGAAAATATATTGCATTCAGTTGAATTAAACATATTTCAGATAGTGGGCAGATTACGAGATGATATATTTATAATTGCAGCAATCTTTTCTCTCTGCAACTGTTAGGTCAATTTGTTTTTTAAATTTAGGGTCCTTTGTTATATTTCAGTTGTCATGCCTCCTTACTACCATCTCTAGATGTCTCAATAATTGGAAATAGAGTAGGGATTGCACATCATTCCTACAGGGGACACAGATGAAAGGATCAAGGCTGAAGGGATAACACATGAAAAGAAGCAGAAGGAATTATTATTGCCAAGTCCAACAAGCGTTCAGAGCAGGGTGTCAGAATGGATTGACTTCAATAAAAAAAGTTGCTCTAGTAACAACTGAGTTAAATGTACGAGTAAGAACCTCAGGAATTGGACTATTGTTTGATATTTCCACAATCACTTTGCATGTCAGTCAGCATTAGTGACTGTCTGGGAAGCTGACACTGTCTGAAATAGTTTGGTTGTTAAGTATTGGCAATGATTAGCCTTGTTTTGAAGGTCCATTTGGGGTGTAGATGACTGTCTTTATCTTTGGCTTGTTGACTGCTATGTTCTACTATATTTCACACTTGTTGCAATCCATTTTAAAGGCTGCTTTGAATATGAGTACTTTGTGGTAGTGTCACCTTCCCCAACAGCTCTTCAGCATACTTTGTCCTCATGCATAACTTATATGATGATGAATGGAAAACAGCAGTAGTACTGGATGTAGCTTGTGAATATATTTTTGTAGGTCTAACAGCATGTTGAGACTTCTGGAACTGACAGAGCCTGAAAATATTGAAAACTCACTCTTCTATTTTATGTTTCTTAAACCAAGTCAATTCTTTATGAGCTGCACTCCAGGAACAGGCGAGTCAGTAGGAGGAATAGAAAAATTTGCTTTTTATTAGTGTGAATATGTAACCATAGGGTCTCTAGCCTAGTGAAATTGTGTCCTGATAAGGGATAATGCAAAAATACTTCTTTTATAAACTTGCTCCCACTCTGCAGGAGCTATAGATTTATTTATAGTAATGACATTAAAACGAGATCTTTCCTAAAGGCCAAAGACAGAGCTTGAAATAGGACAAGTGATATATATTTCTCTGGCACCGGGGTTTCCCTAAGCTTGAATCAGATTTGCCAAAGTGTCAGCAACTTATTAAGTTGAACCTTGACTGCATATATTTTCAATCTCTTTCTCTCCCCAACACTGCAGCAACTTTTCCTTACATCAGAGACCGCATGGGACCTTGGCTTCCCAATCTATTCTGGTTGAAAAGGTGGACCCAGGGTGGAGAGTGGTAACCATGTTACCCCTCTGTTACCTTCTCTGGCAAAGAGAAGGCGCGTGGCTGAAGCCCAGGCATCAGACAGGTGCTACAACCAGTGCTTTAGCCTGGGAGTGGTGAGGAATGTTAGAGCAAGGGCAGGTCTTTCACTTCAGGCTTCCAGATCAAAGAACTGCAGAGGGAATTTAGCTGCACTTTTGTTGTTAAAACACAATTTTTCTTGGAGCTCGCCATGATGGAGTACTTAAGATGCTGTCACGAAACAGAGTAGCGTGAGTAAACCCCAAATCAGTGCATTAGCTGTGGAAACGAGAGCTTTGCTGCCAAAGATCATTGCTGTTGAACTTTAAAGAAGCAACAGGCAATCCAGAGCCCAGCCACCTATTAAGTCTGAATCATAGTACATCTGTCAGCAGTTGATTCCTATAACTGGCAGGAATAAAGAAAAAATAAAAGCACTGCCCATCATCAAAATACACTGCTCAGTAGATCTTTTCGTGAATCCAGCCATAAGCACCATTCCCTCACAGCAGACTTAATTACATAGGACAAAAGGTATAGTTGGATAATTAGGCAGACCATAAAATAAAGTCTTGTGTGTGCATTCCCATTCTTGTTTTCATGCCAGGTGGATCAGTTCACAGAGGTGAAATGTCTTTTTAGACATTTTTAGAAGTCACTTAGAAGTCACTTTAGAAGTCACTTTAGAAGTCACTTTTTAGAAGTCACTTATAATCTGTTTCCTTTCTTTTTCTGGACATCACATTCATGCTTTAATTGATGCAATTGGAACTAAAAATGGTTGTTAATTAGGCAATGATACAAAACCTAAAGGAATTATGTGCCCAAATACCAACCTGTGTCATAGAGGATGTGTCTCTTCTAGGTAGACTTAACAATCACCCTCATATTTCACCACCACATTGAAGAATATTTTCTGGTTAACTGATAGATGGGGAAAGAAGAAAATAACAAACTGGAGTTTTGGAAAATATGTCCAAGGAAATGTTTTTCTGGAGAAAGGTTTAGGGAAAGAAACATAAATTATACCTGCTATGATTCAGATTATATAGACACCCAGACATGCAAGTAGCCAGCTTTGACAGATAAGAACAGAAATTGTAACGTATTTTATATAGGAACTTTATTTCAAACATAAGTCTGATTTATTATTTAAGAATCAAGCACCTTACCACTCTGCCTCACATACTTTTACAGTAGTGCCACGTTTTTCTGCTGATATCACAACAGTTGCACAGAGTTTTTTAGCTCTTCAACACAGTTTGAAAAAGAGCTTGCAAAAATATGGAAAGAACCTCATCAGTTTTTGTCCTTCATCTTTCCATTTCTTCCATTAATACCTTTTAATATTTTTTCTGGAGGAGGTGGTGGGACATGAATGACCAGCCCTGGCTCAACTTAAAGGACTGTAGTGAAATAGGGACCCCTGTTGGAAGCCCCATGTCCTAGCCGTGTTTTACATGTTACACTCTTACAGATCAGAGAAGCTTTTACCTTTTCAAATTGTGCTTTAAAGATTCCTGTACTGTTTAAGACATTGCCAGATACCACTTTGATTTAGCTCACATAGGAGGTAGAATCTCAGTAGGGCTGCAACTTTGGATGTAATTGGAGGAGACAAAATTTCAACAGATTTCAATAACTTCTTGGTAGTTTGTGTCTTTACCAGTTTTATCTGCTTGTCAAGTACACTGAAAAAAAAAACCTATGGATTTTGGTATGAGGAAAACATCCTTTATTTTCTTTGAAAAACCAGACAAAATGTGAGATGGATATCCTTGAATAAAACAGGTATGAGAACTAAGAGGAAGCTTAGTGAACAAATGGGATGGAATATGCTTTTCTAATTTTCTTGGCATTTCAAAGTACTTCAGAATGAGTGGGGATGGACCTAGGTTTCTCAGGATCACATTATGGAGATGCTTTAGTAAACAAAAGACTCTAAAATACTCAGCTTTCAGTATATTATCTCCTTCCCTTCCCTAATAAGTTTTTCATTGTTATGAAAGTCACATACCTACGTTTAAGATGTTATTCTAGTGTTACTTGTTTTCTCACAGCAGATGAACTCTTCTTTTATCTTGCAACATGCCAAACATAGCTTAGAGATTTTAAAATGGGATTAATGGTGACTGTGTTTTCATTGGTATTTATGGTGCAGGTTTGAGAGGCAGCAAGAAGGTAGAAAAAACATAGTGGAAAATAAGTATGTCTTTAATAGTTATTTTTTATAGTACAGAATGTGTTTAGTGAATAGTATATGTGAAGATGTGGCTTTCATTCCTTAAAATCTAAAACTTGGGTAATTTGCTACAGTTGTAGGTAGTGTCTGAGACAAATGCTGTCTGGAGCAGCACCAAATGATTTGGCATATTTACAGACTGGAGTTGTTCTGAGAACACTGCTGCAAGGTGAGCTTTACACATACATATCACAGAAAATCACAATTCAGAACCTGTGATTGCTGTTCAAAAATGATGGGAGAGTAAAATGAGCAGAAAAAAAAAGTGAGAAAGGAAGAGAATGTGATTGCCTGGAGGCATTGTTTCTGGCTAATGGCTTGCAGTCTCTGAGGAAAGGGGTGCACAGGAGCTTCCTACTCCAAGGGAAGCCAGGCTGGAAGGAAAGGCTGGAC
Organism: Lichenostomus cassidix; assembly: GCF_008360975.1. Taxonomy (NCBI): domain Eukaryota; kingdom Metazoa; phylum Chordata; class Aves; order Passeriformes; family Meliphagidae; genus Lichenostomus; species Lichenostomus cassidix. The sequence goes on from NC_139482.1 coordinate 25,751,333, forward strand.
AGAACCCAGGTACCATGTGAGCCTTGCTTTCTGTGTGAGCAAGCAGCCCAGGAGAAAGAATGGGGGTGATGAGGCATCCCGCAGAGAGCACTGCAGGACAATGGGCAGCTGTCCTCTTCAGTGTCTCCCCTGGGGTGGCCCACCCTCTGTGAGAAACTTGGCTGAAATGGCTGAAATGAGGTCAGCGTCTCATTTTTCCACATTCTCTGGTTCTACCTGGGAATTTACTTAGTTATTTCAGCTGCAACTCCAACAGAGAGGGAGGATGCTCTCTTATTGCTTGGACGTGGGAGGTAAGGAAGGGGCTGGACACCTCTTCCCTCCATAACACTCTGGGCACTTTTCTTAACCCCACAAGGCCTGATTTATTTCACCAATGCATGTGCCAAAGATCTATCTGTTAGTGGGGAGTGACAGCTCTCTTGTGATCTGCAAAAGCATTCACTGCTGCTCTGATAAGCAGATTGGATTTCAAATTAACTTGAAACACAAGATGACAGTTTGGGAAATGTAAAATTGAAATATGAATGGATTATATACTACTGCATGTGTGGGGGAGGAAAACGTGATAACTGAGCAGTTTAAATAGCAGGGTTCCCCTCTGTTTCTTTTCTTCCTAGTGCTTGTGGTAAATTACGGGCTTAGTACTCAGACTCCAGTGCATATTTTACCACCTTGTTTCATAAGTCTGAATACAGCATTTAGTGGGAGGACAGCCTGTAATTATGTTGTAAGTTATCAAACAAACTGCAGATGTATAAATGTGAGGGTAGGCTTAACTACTTTGTTTTGAAAGGGAACTTTAATATTAAACAAATGTGTACTTATTGGAAATGGCAGTGTTGAAAGCCTGCATTGTGAATCTGACTTAATAAACCTAATCTTTCCCTAAAGCTCTGTATATTATGGAGAAGTAATAAGATATCTTGACTAACTAAAATATTTTCCTTCATCTTTGAAAAAGAACCCTGCTTCTAAAAGTAATTAATTGTTTGATTTAAAGCGTGCCATGTACATGACCAGATTCTTAATATTACCTATACAGATATGATAGATTGCAATAATGAGGCATGTACATGAACAGCATGTAGTTAGAACTCATAATTTAAGTGTTTGTGGGCATTTAGAGAGAGGAAAAGTAATATATATTTGCATCTATTTTTAGAAATCCTTCCTTTAGGAATCAAGCTTTGACAAACAGAACTAGATATGAACCTCTGCCAGAAATTGCACCTGAACCTAGGGCAAATATTTAATATTTCTGTACTTTGTATTTCTTCACTTTTTGCTGCCTTCTTTTTCCTTTTTTTTTCTTTTTTTCTTTTCTTTACCCAGGACAGAGCAGGAATATCACAAGAAATACATGATTTTTAGAAAAATTCTAATTCATCTTAAAGGTGATGTGCCCTGAACATTATTGTTCAGCCCACTTCTATAGGTACAGTAGATTTGGATTATTCATTCACACACCAGTTGAACGTAGGTGTGGTAGGCACTTCTGCAAGTCAATATGAGCTACTCTCAAACCTTTTCAAAGTTTTCCTTCTTTTTACTCCTAAATAAGAACAAGCAACTGATATAGGTACTGTACAGGAAATGTGCTATGAGGATAAAGGTTTTGTCCATTGTCGCACAAAGTAGTTAGTTTAATGAGCAGTTAGACGAAGTTGATCTCTTTTAATTATCTGAAAGTCTAGACATTTAAAAGTTATTTGGTGTGAAGAAATATGCAGTTTTTGTCAGCTGGGAAAAGCAGGAATCAGCATGGACTATCATGAGTTGGCGATCTGGCTTTGAAATCCATGTTACTATGGTTCCAGAGGATTTGCTAATAATTGGCTATACATGTTTAAGGAGCAAAGAAGCAGAAGGTACTTGTGAAGCAGTGAAGGAGCAGTGTGTTGCTCACAGTACTGAGGAACAGAAAGGAATGAGGGAGGAAAGGAGTGGAGTAGGGAAATGGGAGCCTTGTAATTCACATGGCTCTCAGTGGGAAGACTGTCTAGAGACCAGGGGTGGTGACAGATGGACACAGGGAGTCCATTCACTACTTGTACTTGAGTTATTTGCTTTCTGTTGCAGTTTGACCTTTCATCTGAATATGTCAACTCACCTGCTGCGAAACCAGCATCCGGTGCTTGCACGGTCCATAAGGATATGGATATTTTTTGCTGGATCAGGCACTTTGGATATCATCTAATACCTAAGGCATAAAAATTGTCATTACAGCCATCTGCAATTTTTAGCAAAGGTTAATGCCTTTAGAGGAATTTTCTTTCTTTGATTAATCCATCCTACAGAAAATAATGTGACTAAAATTTCTTGATGGAATATCTCCAATGCTGTCAAAGGGCCATGGTAAACCACAATAAAGTGCTGTCATATTTTCTTCTTTTTCTAATAGAGAAAAGATTTACAAAGGACCCAGTCAAGTAGAGCATTCATAAATGACTGTATTAATTGTTTACAAATCAAAGAGCTAAGAATTTGCCGCAACAGGAATAACAAGTTATGGGGTGAAGAATTGTATTGCTTAACACTTTGAAAAGTATCTCTGTAAACTGGCCTTTTCTCAAGAGACCAAATAACTACTCTCAGGAGATCAAGTAACCACTTTATTCATGCTGAATTCAGCAAAAAAAATGTTCTAATAGACATACCTGATTGCTTTCATGGTTAGATCAAGATTCACCTGCAGTTCCTGCAGCTATGGGAGAACACATTAGGTTTTCCAACAACACTAGAAAAAATTTCTGTGAATGTTTCAAACCTTCACAAAAATCTTTGAAAATTCCCTTTTCCAGTGGGTGAGTGTGATAGCTCAGAGAATATCCTTGAAGGCATGGTATAATGGAGAAGAAAGAATACCTGGGCCTGTGCTGTGTGAGTGTTAAAGACAAACTGTTAACACAAGAGGATGCAGGAATCTCGGCATGTAAGGTCTGATCCTGATGTAATTTGTGAGTTATTTGCTTGCTCTGAGTCTTTTAGGTCTTGGGCTGAATTTGAGGGGCTGAAAGGTTCAGAGACAATAACTGCTACATATCTGTAAATGAATTCGGCTGGTTTTGTTTTCAATATAACTAAAGAACAAAACAGAAAAAAAATTCATTTTAAAAACTATGTGATGTTAATTTTGAGCTTAATTATGCTTATTCAGTTAACTTCTATGTTATTTAATAGCAAAACTTCAACAGTTATATTCAGGCACTGTATTGAGTCCTGGGAACCTGGTCCCAGTCCTATATGCTTTCCTGATCAGAAGTCATAAAAGTCATCTGATTCAATAGGCACAGCAAGTGTATATGTCCTTAATCTACTCCAGTTGCAAGATAATGGGATTTGCATTAAAACTCAAAGGAAAGCCAAAGCTAAATGTCATTATATTGGATTTGAGGTAGTCTTAGGGTGTGCACATTGAGTATTATGATGATTCAGGTAATAGTTAACTTTTTAAAGCTTTTGTAGATTTTAGGTCAGAGTCCTCTGCTGTAGTAAGTTTTCATAATTGACTCAAAGGTAGATATCATGCATGTCTGGAGTCCCATGTAAGAGCAGGTAGATAAGTCTGCTGCTTTTGAAAATATGTCACTACTAAAAAGATCTGTTGTGCATTATTATCTATATTTTTACTGAAAGCAGAGACCTCAGCCCTGGAAACAGAATCACAGAATCACAGAATCACAGAATCACAGAATCACAGAATCACAGAATCACAGAATCACAGAATATGCTGAGTTGGAAGGGACCCACAAGGATCACTGAGTCCATCTCCCAGCCCTGCACAGGATCATCCCCAATAGTCACACCACATGCCCAAGAGCATTGTCCAAAAGCTTCTTGAAATCTGTCAGGCTTGATGCTGTGACCACTTCCCTGGGGAGCCTGTGCCAGTGCCCAGCAACCCTCTGGGTGAAGATCCTTTTTCTAGTATATATTCTATATATTTTTTCTAAACCTCTCCTGGCATAACTTCAGGCCATTCTCTCAGACCTTGTCACCAGTCACCACAGAGCAGAGATCAGTGTCTGCCCTTCCTCTTCCCCTCGTGAGGAAGTTGTAGATTTCAATGAGGTCTCCCCTCAGTCTCCTCCAGGCTGAACAGACCAAGTGCCCTCAGCTGCTCCTCACACAGCTTCCCCTCAAGGTCCTTCACCATCCTCGTGGCCCTCCATTGGACACTCTCTTATAGCCTAATGTCATATATTGTGTCACCCAAAACTGCCCCCAGCACTTGAGGTGAGGCTGCCCCAGAGCAGAGCAGAGCAGAGCAGAGCAGAGCAGAGCAGAGCAGGACAATCCCCTCCCTTGTCCAGCTGGCAATGCTGTGCCTGATGCCCCCCAGGACAGGGTTGGCCCTCCTGGCTGCCAGGATGCTGCTGACTCATGGTCAACCTGCCACTGGCCAGGACTCCCAGGTCCCTTTTCACAGCACTGCTCTCCAGCCTCTCATTCCCAGTCTGTATGCACACTCAGGGCTGCCCCATCCCAGGTGCAGGATCCAGCACTTTCCCTGGTTGAACTTCATACAGTTGGTGATTGCACAGTCCTATAATTTGTTGAGGTTTCTCTGCAGGGCCTCCCTGCCTTTGTGCTAAGTGCTGCTCATGACTGTGACATGACACATTTATTTTTTAAGTTACTTTCTGATCAAAACACCTGGTTTAGTAGGAAAACTCTTCAATACTTTTAAGAGATGGCATAAAAACCACATATACTACAAATTTTCATGACAGAAAACATTTAAATAACTTTCCTTTTTAGCATAGGAAAAATGAAAATGTCCCTTGAAATGGCCTCTTATTTTAGTGATATCTGTGCAATAATTTGGAGGAAGTTAAATGTACTACCATATCCTTTGTTTCACTAATGGCATTCATTTATTGTGCCTTTATGCCTTTATTTATGACGATTTGGTGAAATGAGGAGCTGGACTAGAGAAAGTAGGAATAATTTTTTGCCCAGAGTACAAATTGAGGACCAAAATGTATTACAAATATGAATTCATCAGTGACAATCTAATTGAATCAGGATGTCTCTGAATTCTTGAGACTGGAGACAGCTGCTCTGTTAACATATATTTCTAGCTGTGTAGATACTGAGACACAAAAGAGGAAATTTACAATCCATGAATCCCTCAATGGAGACAACAAAATTGCATTGATACTTTTAACCTCTTTCCCAGTAATAATGGAGATATTTCCCATATGGCCAACTTCCAGTATGAAACTTTTAGTATTAACAGCCATCCTCACATGCCCTCGATCTCTATAGATCTCTGCATGTTATAGGCCAATAACATGCAGATGCAATCACAGCCACCAACAGAGACAAGCTCCACTACTACCAGCATAATGAAGAAGCAGACTTGATGAACATATTAAAAGTGTTCCTCAGAAAAACACATATTCCTCCCTATGAGAAAAGAAAAAACAAAAGAGGCTAAATGAATGAGCAGTTTTTGTGAAGTATTTGTTCTACAGCATGAAGAGGCAGTATTTATTATTAATCTATGCCACATTAACTGTAAGTAGCATGGAAGTGAGCTATAAGTGTGACAGTCCAGTGGAGTCTGTGCTTTGTAGCATCCACCACCACTGTTGTTCTTGAAGTGGCAGGGAGAGACAGTATTGCAGAAATTATAATTGGAGAATCTGCCTCTATGGGCCAGGATAGTCTAATTCCACTCAGAGGTCTGCAGGGCACAGCAACCAGTGTATTGAAAACTGCTACTGATGCACCAAATAAGCATTTTTTAAAGTCAAAAGTATGTCAGTCACTCTGATGACTCGGCAGCCACCCAACAACCAATAACTAGAAATGTGTGGATCAGCATTTAAGAGAAGTTTGTGAAATGAAGTTTTATTAGCTCTTGAGAGAAATTCATCATGCCACAATATTTTTCTTATTTACTTTTCTTGAGAAACTAAGTACTTCATATAAGAGCCAAGAAGAAATTGAACCCAAAATCTGCCACAGCTGAATAACAGTGGCTTTGAGAACCATGATGTTCCTCAGACACAGTACTGCTCCTGTTGTAAGTAGTTGCTAGAAACAGCTCTCTAGTGACAGTGTTTCTCCTGCTTCTCAAACACACAATATAATTCGACAGAGAGAGATTGTGTAGTATACAGACCTCATTTTGTATTAATGTAAAATTTAATTGAATTGATTGGAAATTTGGTCTTGGTTCTACCTCTCTGAAACCATGAAAAGGTTTTCTATCCTTTTGGTTACTTCAGGTGCCAGTGGTTTTCAGATTTTAGTATGAATTAATTACCGCATGTGTAGGTATGAAATCTGAAAGGAACTTCTGGCAGATTTATGCAAATCCACTCAAAGGAACCTAAAATTCCCCTGAGTTTTTGCAGGTATGAAATACAAATTTATATATTACAAAGTTCTGTTTCAAAGGATTTCAGGTAAAGGTCTGGTCAAGCAGAGGCAGTAAGTGGTAGAAAATTGTCCAACCTAGTGCTCTCTGTGTCCAGTCTATGATAGAATAATAGAATCACAGAGTGGTTTGAGTTGGAACCTTAAAAGATCATCTCATTACATCCCCACTAGCATATGCTGGGATGTCACCTACTAGATCAGGTTGCTCAGATCCATATCCATTCTGTTCTTTTACTCTTTCCTCTCCAACACTGCAAGAAGTTCTAAACTTTGTAAATAGTTCGCAAATAGTAATAACTTGAACTCAGTGAACATATTTTTCTATTTATAAAAGGCTCAATATAATGCTGTACCATGCTTATCTTTCCGTCATACCCTAGAATAATCAATTAAAAATGTAATCTTTATGTTCTGGAAAATCCTCTGTAGAAGTTGGATATTGGCTGTGAGACTGTTACATCTGACCTATTAGTCAATTATAATTGATCTGGAAATTGGCATGCTGCACGAGTTTTTCCCTTCACAACTTCTCTTCATGATGTCTTACAGAGGAAAAACACAAAAAAATAGAAGCAAAATTATGTAAAAAATCAAAAGGAAATAAATAATTTTGTCTGTGTGTGTCTGCATCCATCCAAATGGTTCTGTGAGAAATGGGGAAAAACCAATTTCAGGTTTTCAAAAACCTAAAGAGGATGTTGCAAACCCAGGGAGAATTGGGTACCATGTACTATTACTCAGATTGTGTGTGTCTTTAGGTTTGAATTTTCTGTGGGCATAGAAAGGTCACAGAACTTAATGCTTGATCAAAAACTTGATCAAATGCTAATCCCCTATTTGTTTTTAGTTTTGTCCATCAACTTCTACACGATTTGCATGATTTTTACTGACATTTGCTTTTCTGACTCCTTTGGCTTTTCAAAAATTCCATGTTGTACATAATATTTTGCACATTAATATGTGCTGTAGATCTGGTTCTGTAGAGTAGTCTCAAAGTGAACAAAACCCCAGCACCATTCCTGAAAACATCAGTGCCTTGTTGTATTAGGCGCTTGTGGTCTGTCAGGTGAGTTGTGTTTTAAAAGAAAGGAAAAATGCCTCATAAAAACACACACATTTGATCTTTTCAACTATTTTTAGTTTGTGTCAATCTTCTATGGCCCTGGGCAACAGAGGCAAAATGCCAACCTTGGCAATCTTTTCAGACACTCTAATATGCCAAGTTCTGGCAGCAGCACATTTTTATCAGAATTGTTTTCCAGCCTCAGTAAACTGCTTCAAATGCTGGTGTGCCTTTTATGGATATGACATCCGTGGAGACCACAATGATTGCAATCAAAAAGTAGCAGAGAAAATAGAAAGAGTTAGTGTCACTTCTGATTCTCACTATCCCTTTCATCATGACAATAAATTAATACAGCTCAGCTTCTGCTCGGGTAAGCCTTTTCCATAGGAACAAGGTATTAGAATCCCAGTGCTTAACATTCACAGTGAAATATTCTGATGTTACAAATGTAGTGGAATTGTAGTATGAAATGCAAAAAAGTATGTCTGTGCAATGTCATGATAAGAGTGTACATGCACAGAGGAGTCAAGAAATTCAAAGTGATGATTCTCACAGGAATTTTAACTCAGTCCTCTTCTACCTTGCAGAGAATTTTCCAACACTTTGTTTGGCAGCTGTTTCTTGGTCTATGTGCAGTGTGGATGCTGTGTTTTTTCTGGAAATCATAACTTTGCATTGTTTGACATTTTGGTGCGTATGAATTTCTTAACCTAATGTCACAAAAATATTATTTAAATGGCTGGGTTTTTTTTTTTTGCTTTTGTTTTTTTTTGTTTTGTTTTGTTTTTGGTTTTTTTTTGTTTTTTTTTTTTTTACAAGAGAATGCTTTCCTTCTTTTAAAAATATCAGCAGGCTAGCAGCAAAAGTAGTAAATTGTGTAGTATTATAAAAAAAATGGCATGGTATTGAAGTTTTTCAACAACTAGTTGACCATGTAATCAGTAACTTAACAATATCTGTGTTTGCATAATGGTAATGTATGAACAGAAGTGCTGAAAACATAAGGAAATTGTTTTCATTATGTTACGTGCATTTCAACATCTCCCAGAATGCCAGGATATATTTTCTATGTGTTTAATATCCAATGCAATATTCTGAGTCTCCTTTTTGACTCTACAGAACTGGATCAGTACCCAAATCCTTGACTTTATAGTACCTTAAGCATGCTTGTAAAGCATTTGCATTGGAGCATTAAGTCAGGATTGTTATAAATATCCTGTTCTACAAAGGCCAATAGACATTCTAGAATATGTTGTTTTTTATGTGTTAATGCATTTGTTTCTTATCTGCTGCTTCCAAACTCAGTCAAGTATGAAATCTTCCCCTTTGACTATATACATACAGCATTTGAAACTTGCCAAATAACTCTTTTCTGGACTAAGCAGTATGCAAAAAATGACAAGGACATTTTCTTTAAAGTACAAAAGGCAGTTTTAAATGAAAAATAGCCACATTTTACTTTATTCATCATGAAAGGTGGTAAACTGCAGACTGAGCACAAAAATGAAAAAAATCAGTTCAGACGATATTTTTGCTTCAGAAAAACAAAAAAGAAGCTCTCAAAATAGGATTTGGCACAAAATTGCCTCTATGCTTATATTTGCTCTTCAGTTTGCTATAAAAATATGACCTTTTCAATATTTTCTCCTTGGGAGGAGGCTCTTGAGTTTCCTTTCCAGAGGAGATTACAGCATTAATACCAATGCTTCCTCTCCCTAGAAGAAGCCAACAGGAGAATCAAACATGATTTCTTTCTTCACTAAACAGTATGGTACCATGCCATCACCTGGACTCAGAGAAAAAAAAGTCTATTCTTTGCTCTGCAGGACAGCAGTCTCAATGAAGAACACAAAAGTTAAAAGTTTACTACAGAGCCTACACCAATACACAGCAAGGCACAATTGTCTAATTTCTCAAGTGAGGGTTGGCCACCAAATTTTTGTGAACTGTTTCTCTACGGATCAGTAGAGAAGACATAGTGTTCTTTACTCTTTGTTCCAAGTATTGCTGTTGGTGGACACTCTTGCTTTTGAGGGCACTTCAGCATGCAAGATGAATAGGCCTTTCAGTGATATTCTGCTTTAATGAACTGGCTCTCCTACCCTGAAGGAGGACAAATTGATGCTGTGCAGCCATGCAAAGTACGTGTGTAGCAATAAAATACAGGGCAAACCCATGCATGTTTCTGCCCCTCTACCCTCCATCCCTTATCCCCATCACTCTTTATGAATCCAAAAGGAGACAGTGAGATATTAATGCACTGTGATATAACTTTTAAGCTGTTGAGGGACACATACAGGTGAGAACAGTTGTTTTCATATGTTTTGTTGAGGTAGGATAGAAAATAGTCTCTGTTAGTCTTTACTGGTAATCATCTGTATGGTCTCAGACGTTGCTGACTAGTAGGTGTCCTAATTTATGGAAGTACAACACTTGTGACAACATTGTTGAAACTGTTATATACATTGTATGCTCACCATCTACCCTGGAAAATAAATACTTGAGTAAATTAGTGAAAACAGCTGAAATTTTCTGTGGAGAGGTGTTTTCTCTTGGCTTTGCACTTTGAACTGGAATAGTTTCGCATTTCTCAAATCTGCTTTTACGATCCAGATATGACTCTTGTAGTCATAATCCTTTGTCAGATATATAAACTTAAACAATTCTGTTTGACCTTAAAGACAGAATTAGGACTTGATTAATATTCTGTGTATGCTTTTCTTTTCACATTTACAAAACTAGGAATGTAAGAAAATCTTGAGATAGAGTTTTCACAAGAAAATCTTGCAGCAAACAAAAACAGGTCATAAAAGGAATAACTGTTTTGACTGTCAGAATCTTCTCATTTATAAAATACCTTTGAAGTCAGCTAATGGTGAAAAGAAATAAAAATAAGTGTCAGTTATCCCAATGTAAAGCACAAGAAAGCAAGCTTTATGGAGAAATCCTCTGTAGCACTTTAGACTGGGGACACTGGACAGCTTTCCTTTTTGTCCTGGTTTAACCAAGCCCCACAAAACCCCTTGCTTATGCCCCTTCCCCCAGTGGGATGGGCAGAGAATTGGAATGGTAATGTAAGAAAACTCATGGGTTGAGATAAAGACAGTTAAATATCTAAAGCAAAAGTTGCACACAGAAGCAAAGGAAGACAAGGAATTAATTTGCCACTTCACCACTTTGTGGACAGGCAGATTTTCAGCTATGTCCAGGAAAGCAGGGCTCCATCATGCATCTTCACTCTCCAACAATTTAGAGCTTAAGGACTGCCTGTGGCTGAGGATGCAAAATGATACTGGTATGATATGTGGACAGATATAGGACAAGCCAAGTGGCTTAATCTTTCTGATGGATAATAGGAATGATAACCAATTGAACAAAACCATGACTTCAATATCTCCTATGCAATGAGATTTAATATAAAAAATTTTCTGAAATTCACATTGTCACTTTATTATATATGATATAGATAAATAGACTAACAACAGTTATAGAGACCTTCCTTAAGCAATCAGTTTTTGGAAAAAAACCCCACAATAATTTTATATTTAACCAACACAACACTCCAAAATTAATTTCTTATATTTCTTTTCATTGGTTGTCTCTCTAGCATATCAAGCTGACTCTCCTTTTGTATTCCATGTTGATGATAGTACTACAGTTAGGCTGTTCTCCTGCCAACAGAGTGCACAGTTAGGAGAAATCTGGAACATGGAAATGTCAGCTGCTGGCTTGGCTATTAAAAGTAATTACTCTCTGGTAAGTCCCAACTGTTGCAGAATGCTTTGTAGACAAAAATCAACAACTTCACTGTGTAATACTCCATTTAAATATTAATAAGGTCTATCTTTATAAAAATTCTCATCTGAGATGGTACTGGCAAGTGTTATAATGCAAACCTATCAAGTTTCTTAGAAATTAAATTTTTAAAACCTTGGCACTTAAAAGAGTCTTTGCTGATGAGTACCTTTGAAGAATATGTCTGTGAAAAAAAAGATGAACAAATGAAAAAAAGATGAACAAATTAGAAACAAGTAAATATTTGGAAAAAGAGAAAGCACAAATATTCTCTAGTTTATTTTATTATTCTATCTTTTATTTACTAGGATAATTAAAGGAAGAGAAACATTTTCATGTTCTTTTGCAAGGAAAAGGCAAGCTTGGTTTGGAAGATGCTTATTTTTTTCATAAACGAGAAAATCCCAACACTGATGCACTGAAAGCTTTCTTGACACCAGTTTGGTGGTATTCAAGTGGGGGTGTACAGACTAATTCACTGATTTTATATATTGTGTTCAATTTCTTCCCTGACTTAATACCAGCATTTTCTATAATCAAGACCTGGGAATTTGCCATCTTCAGTGAAACATGCAAAGATCTAATTGCTTGCTGCACCTGTGATACCCATTTTCCTTGAAGCCCTGCAGTATTACATGGAAAATCAGTCTCTGTAGCTGTTTAAAAAGGTTGAAAGGCTTATGGTGAGCCAAGGTATATATCCTCCCATTGCTGAGCTGATACGTTTTCCCCTGCCAGAAAATGCAATAGACTCTACCTTACAGAATGCTTTGGATTGCTCTGAGTGCTGTTACTACAGGCTGTCTAAGTTTTTGTCTGAGGCAGCACTGGCTGCTGGAATGTCATCAAAGCTTTGCATGCAATCCTTTAACATCTTTTGCCAGAACCATTCACAAATAGAAAATTGCTGATATTTCAGAGCCTGCAGGAGAACTCAACTTCTACATCTTTCTAGGTTCTAATGTCTCAGAAGTAGAGCTGTTCTTCTGATGGAAGAACCCATATTTGTACCTCTTTCTGAAGTTGTGAGACCCTTTTGGGCTCCCCAGCACCTGTGTGATTTGGGCATTTGGCAGCAGCTCAGTTCCTGGAGGTTGGGGAATGGCAATCAATTCTAATTATTGGCTGATGCTGTAAATACGCACTTGGTCCTGGAGGATCTGAGCTCATGCCAGAAATGACAAGTGTTTAGTAGTCCCCTGGCTAGTGTAGACCCTTGCAGCTACTAATTAGCAGTAGCTTTTCACTTCCCTGCTCTGTAGAGAACGGAACTGCTGCTAAATATCAATCCTCTGAAGGCAATTGTGATATGTTCAGGTTATGCTAGCCCATGGCCAGCATCGAGAAAAGGGTGGTCCTTCCCTTTCCCCCAGCCTTGCCTGCTTGTTGTGCTGGCACTTGTGAGCATGTGATTGTGTGATGGTTTACACTAAAACTAACCCTGCAGAAATCAGATATCAGTAAACTGATGTGACTCATTGCATGGCTCCATTTAGTGCTAGAGCTGATGAAAGGGAGGAAATTGCAATCTGATGCCATGGGAAAGAGGGTCCTTCTTTTTGTCAGCAGGGGACCCTTGGATTGGCTTAAACCATCACGAAATAAGCCCTTCAACATTTTGATCCACAATGAATAATTTCTAAGCTCTCAAGGGACAAAAGACTCACAGTTCTAGAGTACAGTTGGGGAAGAGAAAGGAACCAGTGTGATATGATGAAAACAAACAATGCAAGAGTAGTTCAGCAAGCATGGGTGGTTTAACATCTCTTTAGGAATCCACTGTAAACTCAGTGTGAACCTGAGACTACTTTCACTTCTGCAAACTAACTCCCAGCAACCATTTAAATTAAGCAGGTGGATCAACTACGCATGTTCCTCACTCTTGCCAGCCACTTTCCAGTGGTGCCATGTCTCTTGTGCTTGAATATATTCCTCTTTATCCAAATAGTGACTTGTATGAAGTAATTACTACAGGATTTGTTGCTGGTACAAAGTAACCTCATTTACAGTCTATTTGCGTCAAGGCTGCATGCTTACAGCAGTTTGGCAGAGCAAAATAGACTATTCCAACAGCAGGAGATTTTTTTCTAGTGGAATATTTCTGTAAACATGGAATTTCAGCTTGATGTTTTTTCAGTCATTACTGGAAAGAGTTAAAATATCTTATCTCTTGCATTTGTCTGCAATGTCTGACTTTGTATAGAACATCTGTCATTTGGTTAGTCTTTATTGCCATTCATGTTGAAGCAATGATGAATTGCTGTTTCAATGTCTTCATCAGATTGCACAGATATGTTCTTTGAGCATCTACCCATTTATCCTCAAAGGACTATCTGGATGGTTTAATTGATTGAATAGAGCACAATGGCATGTGTCAATCTACTAGCCAGCCTTTTCTTAATATCTCACTCCTTTTAATTTAGCTTTAGAGAATGCTACATAATGAATTGAGTAATAACTACCATATGTCCTGACTATATAGATGTATTGATTAAATCCCTATGTCTACTAGGGACTCTGGATCTTTCACAGAGTTAAGAAAGCAATACATTTCTCTTTCAAAAAATATCTAAAATATTTTTTAGCATTTACTAAAAAATTCAGAACAGTTTTGGGGACTGTTGCTGCAGGCATATCTGTTTTTTAATGAATTTCACTGGATTTGTGCTAATATATTTTTCAGATTTTTATGTGTCATATAGTCCTACTGTATGGCATATTTGTTGGATACAACTTATTTTGCAGGCTTTTGCCTAACCTTTAACACATGGGGATCACAGTAATTCTTTTTGATGGAAGCTTAGGTTGAGAAGTAATAGTTAAGTCAGAATTTAATCTTTTGTCTGTTTTAAAAACTGGTTTTGGTATGAAATAAGAAACTTATATTTCAGTATCACATCAGAATGAGGGGCTGGATGTCAATCAGGCTCAGTTAACAGGAGCTATTTTGTGGTCTTCAGAAAGCCTGTATCTGTAAGACGGGATTAGTTTTATGGCTAGTAGCCAGCAGAGAGTTGAAACTAACACTAAGCTGAATTTTGTATATATGTTTATGCAGTACTCCTGAAAACATGAAATATGTGTCTCTCAGTGCAGCAGTATAAACAGCCTTTTATTTCATATATTCCCCAGACAGACTTCCCTCCAGCTGGCTTCTGTTATCTTCTTTGTAGCTCCTATCACATTTCCCCTTCACCTAACATGCTCTCTGTACTCAGGGCTGTGGATGATAGAGCTTAGTGTCCTTCCACATGATACAAAGGCCTTTGTCTCCAGGTTATTCCCAGAGGGTTGGGGATATAGTGAATCATAAATCAGCTTCATAGTCTAATGAAACTATTAGACTTTTTTTCTACTCAAATACTTTTAATTTTGACTCCAGAGATGGCTAAATAGTCTGGATTTATAATTTCCTCTAATTTGGTCCAATTTTGTGTCCTTAAAAATCACACCAGATTGCCCATTGCACATTTACAAGGCCATTTCTCCAATCTTTCTATTCCCATGCTCTAGTGGAGATCTCAGTGAAGGTTCTCAATACAGCTGTGCTTCTATCACTGAAGATGGCCTGTAGCATTATTTTGCTTGGCAGCATTTTGAATAGTCCATGGTTTTGCATTTGAATATTTAGAATTTGTGTGCAGATTTATAGAATTCATTTTTACACTATGGTACAAAAGCAACTACAAAAAACCTAAGCAAGACAACCTTGACAAACATTACACTAAAATGTTCTTATTTTAACAGAGTGACCTCTAATTCTTCATCCTCAATTTTGAATCAAGAAGTAACTGTGGCTGGAATTTTTAATCTGCAAATAATTGCAGCTACATTTTACAGCACTTAGCCTGATTACAGTTCCCACAGAGCTATGGTGAAATGTGACTTGCATGTAGCTCTCCTTCTATTACAGGGTCTGAGTTTATCCTGCATTTTTTTCTAATCCAGCTGATTCTGAAATCTTACACTGCTCAGGCGAATTTTGATGAAATGGTATGTCTTAAAAGTATACCAATTTACGGGAGCCAAAATTTTTCACAGTAATGTAAGCATTTCAGTAAGCCTAATTGAAAAGATTTCTATCCTCTAAGGGTTGAAGTTCTGATTAAAAACAGTGAGATAGGAGGAGAGAGAGCTGAAACCCAAGAGAGCTGCTATCTCTTAGTGCATTAATGTGGGGAGAGTATGAAAAGGAACCGAAAATGAGTCTTCACCATAGTGGTGGCTGATCACTTTGCTCTTCAATATATCAACTCTTCTGGATGTTCTGTGCTCACTCATTTTCTTTTATAACCTCTCCAACAGAGGAATCACCTTCCATGTTTTGGAAAATCATGTGTTCCAAAAATCATGGGGTTGAAATAAGTAAGTTACTCTCTCCCATTTTCTTCACATTTAATCTATTTTAAAAATGAAACAGTTAGATAATGATGATAGGGAAAATACTAGTGAAATGTACAGACATATTGGCAAGCTGAGAAGGAGCTGGGAGGAAAGTCAAAAGAAAGTTCTGGCCATGGTTCCACATGTTTTAATGCATCTTTCCTCCATTTCTCAGTTTATGTAATTTAAGAACTTAAGGTTATAAAGATGACATGGGAGTCATCTAGAGTCTTGAATTAAGCAAACTTAACTAGATTTAACGAAGCTGATTTTTGTTGCTCTAATCTCTTTGCTCTATGCTGCTATATCAGCAATCTCCAAAAACAGGACAGCAGCTACAGTTCATTGTAGCACAGTAAGTAAGCCTTGATTTGTGTCTGAAAGAGCAATACTAGGTGTTTAATGGTTAGACTGGTTGCCAAAGTAGCATGCTAGTAGGTTATTGATAAAGCTATGAATTCTAAGCTACTACATTGTTATTTCAACACCAACAATCTGATTACTTGAGCATGGATTACTTGAGTATAGTGGTTTGTCAGGAAATACCAACGACATTTTTTGTGCTGCAGTCTGCCTGGAGATCGCACAATTCTGTTTGTTGTTCTTTGTATTTTTTGTTGTTGTAGGTGGTACTTTTTTGCTATCCATGTACATGGCTCACATGAATTTTAGGAAGTGAGAATAGCCTTGGCTATTAAAAAATTGGTAAGAAACTCCTTCACACTTGTGCTCTTTCTGCAGTCAGATTCACTATTGTGACACCTTTACTTCCTTGTCTTCCTTGGCTGAAGACAATAGATTGCGATATTATCCTCTATTCAGCTTGTTTGCATGGGTTGGAGAATGAAACCATAGTGTCACAATTTTTCCAAAATAATAACTTCTGAACAAAAATGTAATGGAGATTATACATTCCAGGCATAAGAATATGAATATTAGTATGAATGTTCCTTGAGAACTTTTCATCTTTATGTAACAATCTTCATTTCTTAATTTACCTTCCTAGTCAACACAAGCCAGGCAATGAATCCTCACAGGATTTTTTGTGTTGCTATATCTACTATAGTTCTTTTCTACTGACTGGATTTCCTGTTGAAGTTACTCAGTGCATTGCTTTATCTTGACCTCTTTTGTTTTCAGCTAAGTGTTGAATACTGTCTTTGAAATAGTTACAATTGAAATCTACCATTTGCCAGCAAGTAGCATGTGAATTTTACAAATCATCTTAGTCATCTGTGATGTAGCAAGTGAGAATGCAGCCGTGAGGATTTTGCTTAGAATGGTCTCTTGCATGGCAGGTGCAATGGGAATGTACATATTGCTAATGAGGATGCAGTCTTCTGACTGATGAACTCTCTAAAATCAGGGAATTTCTGGTATCAGAATACTCATATCCCTTTTTATCTTCAAATGGACTTAAGTCTTCAGAAAACAAGAGAAAGTTTTATGGTCTAAAGCCTAGGCAGTCATTTCTGGCATGAAGCTTCTAAGACACTTCCAGTGCTGTGTTGTATATGAGAACAAGCAGTGACATTTTATAATTAGAGAGCCATGAATGTATTAATTGCTTTCTAGGGTATTATGTTAGTACTTTATATTCCCTTGCACCTATGACTCTTTACAGATTCTGTTTGCAAAGCAAAATATGTGTTGGGATCAGGGTTTGACACTACCAGATCTTAACATATGCTTAACACATTTGTATAAACTTTTAAACCATGCATATCTTGCAATGGGGAAAGAATCTCAACTGCAGTCCCTGCCTCTCCTCACCATGGTGTTTGGGTGTTGGTGCTTGAACTGCCTTTGTTCTGTCTGACCTCCTTTATTGGTGATTACTGGCTCTATCAGCGCTGTTTTGTGGGATATGTGTAAACAAAGGAACCATACAAATGTATACAAGTGTAATATGGTGGCACTGCTGGTGTGTTGATTTTGGCACAACAGCATGCCAGTTGGGGGAAGCCAGAGGCTAATATTCAACAGATGGCAAAGTCCTAAACCCTATAATAATGGCTGCAGTTATTTTCATTACTGTCATTTGATGACACATACCATAGTGGGGAAAGACTTGAACTGGGTAATCACAGGAACTGTACTCCAAAGGACCAGATGCACTTCAAACTCTTAAAATGGTGACGGATGTTCAGGCTGAATGCCACTGCTGTCTATATTCCAGGTATATTTATTGCTGAGGACCACATTGTTTGCTGTCATACACAAGGCTAGCATTTTCCTTTCTGTAGTAACCAGGAACAAAACATAAAAATTGGTATTTGTTGTATGAAGAGAAATTATTCATCATTGCTGATATGTCTGTACATAATTATCATCACATATATAGTGATATATTACCTTTCAAATTTTTCAACATGGAAGATCAAAGCATGAAAAACTAGAAAAGGTTTGTTGTGGAAGCCTAAAGAATTTAAAAAATCACAAGCTTTTCTGATTGGTCCTGATAAAATTCATACCAGTTTATGTGAATAAAAGCATCAGATGATTATACCCTGAAGTTTTACAAGGTTAAAGTTATTTTTGTTCCTCCAGCTTAAGAAACCTGTGAACTGTTTGTTATTATCCTGTGCACAGGGGACTTCCATTTAATAATTTGAATGTTTTTAAAATTATTTAGAATTTTATGATTTTTCTTTCTCAAATTTGAAGGACAAAATTACGATAATCTGTGTTCTGGCAGAAAAAGACATTGACTTTTAGAAAATTAATCAGATCATATTTGAATATTCATATAACTACTTTGCATTTGGGCAAAAATAGTTCTTTTTGGTTGCCTGGAGATTTAGGAGTGACCTACTCTGACCCAATTTTTAAAAAGTCCAACAAAGCAGGTCTTTTTCTGAACTATTTATTACAGCATTTATAGTCATCATACATTTTCAGGCTTTGATTCATAGTGTATTAACAGGGGCATGCAGTGATTCCTTAATGTTTGTTTTTTTTAAAAAAAGAAAAAGAAAGTAAAATCATATTCCTTTATTAAGCAATTCTGTACAAGCCTTCAAACACTACAACAAAGCCAGAATATTTCACTCCTACCATCAGTGATCTAACACTTAATATTAAGACAGCTCCTACTGTGACACGTTTTAAACTGTTTCTTCCCTCTGCTGGGCTAACAACATAATAGGGATCAGGAAAACAGTTCTGAACATGGCATTGCTAAAATCTCTGAAAAAAATTTCTAGGTTAAGCCTTCTTTCTGACCCTACCTTCTGTAATTGGTGCAAAGCGGGTTGAGAGAACCTGGAGCAAAAAAATCTTATTAAATCACTCTGCTGCTTTGTCAGCTGATGTTGAGCTACTTATTTGAGGTCCTTGGTGCAAATCCTGATGTATTCATGGCTTCTATAAAATGGAGCATTGAAAAAGCCATAAACAAGGGGGGAAATCCATAAATCAACCTGACTGGGAAATTGAAATTGTAATAAGACTTTTACAAATGTCCTAATAAAATGAGAGAGGTTGGTGTTTTGGTTTTTTTTCTCCTGTTTTTTTGGATTTTTTTTTTTTGGTTTTTTTTTTTTTTTTTAATTAACTGCATCCTTGAAAGGCAAATGGAGCACATGGATCTGGAAAGGATTTCCTTATTTTTGCAAGCAGGCTATGTATGCATACTTGATATGCAGTATCTTTAGGAAATCACTTCCAGTATTTTCAGTGCATCTTAGATCAGGTTCCTTCCATTTCAAGCCTCCTGCAAAATTAGGCTGGACATCATCTGAGACCAGCCTTTAGAATCCATTTACAGCCAATCAGGAAAGACGATATCATATCCAAAGGTATAGGATTGGGACTCAGGGGCTTAGGCTTTGTTTCTGTGGTGTTCCTTGTACACTGAGAAAATTAATTTTGCTCTGGATTGTAATTTTAAGTACCTGCATCAATCCAGAGGAGATGCTGTGCATTGGAAGCACAGACTGGCTTCTCACAGTGCCTGCCTAACACCCTTCAGGGGTGGAGAGAGAAATATTTTGCTATTGGGAAATTTGCATACGTGCTGCAGAACAGAGGTACAAAGACCCAATTAGCCCAGATCTGAAAGGGTATTAGTGAGTGGTCTTTATCTGCTTACTTGAGGCAGTTCACTCACTCAAGGTTACAAAGAAAGTTCTTTCTTCCCTTAAAATACTGCTGAGATCTACATTCCAAGTTTCAACCTTAATAATCTGGATGCAATTCTGCTGCCTTTACTCAGTCTGGGTTGTCCCAGTGATGATGGTTTGTGATCCTGCACTCAGTGGTAATAAAATATTGTAAGCCTGTACCCAGAGCAAGTTAGAGTCAAATCATGTCTGCCTCTGTCTTCTGGCTCTGCAATATTATAAATGACAGTCCTGTAATTTTAAAATATTCTGAAGACAAACAAATGGTTGCAAACAAGCACTACTCCCAGCTTATCAAATAGGTCTGAACCTCAAAAGTGTTGTGGGCAAAGGTTATGTACAAATTTCATCTGAAATATATTTTTTTTCCTGGACTTAATGAGTACCTTTGAGTATTGCAGTCAAAAAAACATTCCATCTGGTGACAGCTTTTCTACAAATGAGAGAAAAGGACATTTTAAGAAACTTCTTGCTCAGATGGTAGGGATTACTTTTTTTTTTGTTGTTTGGTTTTGTTTTGTTTGTTTATTTCATACTCTGCTAGTCTCTCATGACTTTAGAAACACAGTTTTATACTTAATTGGTCCAAAATAAATTAAACATGGTCATTGGGTCACTAAGGATCTATATACTGATATCAGTTATTGTTGTTGAACTGAATGTTTTTGTGTCACTTAGAAAGATCCATAATAATTCTAAATCTATATGAACTTATTATTGTTATTGTTGTAGAAAGCTTTCTGACCTTTGGTTCTAATTTTTATAGGTTGACATGATTGCAGACTTATGTAATAGCAGGCACAAAATTAAAACATATGTAATTTTCATATTGATACTGGAAAAAAATGGCTGAAAGGGAAAATCTGTCTCTGTCCTTTTAATTTGTATTTTTGAAATCAGATTTGTCTTCAGAAGGAGTGTGTGGGAACCACGCTAAAGTCATGCAAAGGAATCAGCTTAGAATCTCAGAGGTGATTAAAAGGTCTGAGTCCTGGTTTGATGCTTGCAGGCTCTCCACAATCAACAGGAGTCCAGGAGATTGGAGCACTGTTGTGGAACTAGTTAATTTGATGCAATTTGATTCTGAGCTTATTTCAAAAACTTATCAGCAGAAAGCAAACTAATACTGAGGCAGTGCATAAGAACATCATCTCCCTAAGGCAAGATTAAAGTGCAGAAGTCTGGGCTGTCAGATATTTATGAAGCCAAAGAAAGTCTTGCATGAGCAGTACTGTGGCCCTGCTATTTTGTGGTGGTATTGCTTGAACTTATTTATCAAGAAAAAAATCATGTACTGTTTTTCCAGTTCCCCCCAGTGCTGGACTATAAAAGATCTCCACTGCCTTGTCTCTCCAGTCTCCATGTCACTTGTCTGTCTTTTTCCAGTTTCTTTTTTTTTCCTTTAATCTTCTTCATGACTGTAACAGTGAGAAAAAGTTGTGACTGACCAGATTCTTCTTCCAGTGGTTAGATGGAATTTAAACACATTTTGGGGGTTTATGTCCATATAGACTTAGGAAGAGAATGAGGTCCCCAGGTCTGTGTGTATGTAACTTGCCTCAGGAGGCATCGTGAGTTGCTTCTATGGAGTTACTGATTCTATTTTTAGTTTTAGAAGTACCCAGGGAATTTGAATGAGACTGAGGCCATATTGTACTAGGAGATGTGTACATAAACAGTAAGAGACAGTACCTGCCACACAAACCTTGAGGCTTATACAGTATAGGGCCAAAAGGGAAAAGTCAGTCACAAAATGGAGGTTATACACCCCAGAGCAGCTAAATTTGAATTAGCCTCCTAATCCCTGAAATTCGGTTCACTGCTAGACTGTGCCTTGAGCACCAGAAATACTGTTATATGGGATGAATGGATATAGCTTTAGGGACCATCAGTTGCTTGATAGTCCAGGGACTGAAATAATCAGTGAAACCACATACCTTTTCAGCTGACCTATGGTTATTGCCCATGACTCATGCTCACCACAGTATATCTCATGTAGTTGGGGTTTTTTAGTTCCCTGTCACTAGATTAGTATCCTGTTTTGCTCTCTGAGACTAATGATACCTATGGAATAGGGTAAATGAAGAAGTACTTCATTCATCTTATCAACATCTTTCTCTTTTTAGCATCCTCTCTAGATTGATCTCATTTACCATCTGGGACCACAATAGAGCTCTCTTTTAAAGGTAGATAAAATTATAAAATTCAATTGTTATATTAAGGCTTTTTTCCTTAAACCCTTACCCCGAATAAATTAATGAAAATGAGTCAAAAGTTTCATTCCAGTTACAGAAGGTAAACCAGCAGCTTAATGTCAGAATACTATCTAGCTCAAGTTGTTGCATATAGATAGAATGGGATTTCAAATCTCCACAAAATTAAATAATAATGAAAGAATTTATTTACAGCATTTCTTTTCCAGTCACATCATGTCACATGACATTACATTTGTTGGGCTGAAACTTAAGATGGGTTTCTGTGCTTTTGCATTGATTCATTCCATATTTGGCATTTGTAGACAAAATATAAAACTTTTTTTCTTGTTCTACTAGAAAGGAGAATTTCTACTTTTTAGCCCTCTCCCTGGGGTGAGTACTGCTGAAAATCATAGGAATATTCCAGTAATAACTAGAGCAAGCCCTTCCTAAACAGCTGAAGTAAACAATCTCTAGATAGGCAAACCTCCCATGCAGGATGCCAAATTTTGAAATTTCTGTCTCTTTCTTGAGAGTGGACTGTGAAGTCTAATTTAATTATGAAGTCTTTGAATACCTGAATTTAGGCTTTTAAACTGATCCATTTGAAAGAAATGTCTACTCCTGAAAATGTGCCTATCATAGGTGCAGTTAAGCTGTATGGTCTACTATTATAAAATAGCCTGGGTAGACATGGATTACTTAGAATTATTATAGTATAATCACAAATCTAATAAATAGAAAAATGCTACTGTTAATGTATAATGTACAAATTAGATGGTTACACAGTCATATTCCACATAATTCAGCTCCAGTACTAATTACTTATGAGTGCAATATAAACTTTGTATGTACATAATGTTTTTAGAAATAAAATCTATCTCTTTGCATCTTTACATTATACAGAATCTGCTCAATACTGGTTTCATTCACACTATTTAGAGAGTTTAGATTTTCCCACAAGGAAGCAAACGATCTGCATAAAGTGATAGGAAAGAAATAAGAACAAATTATTTATCTGAGTAGATGGGTTTTAAATCCATTGTTCAAAAAGCTCTTTTATCATCACCAAAGTGATGGATTTTTTCTTTAAGGGAAAGTGGCAGTAATTAGTTATAATACCTGAGAGAATTCAATAAATATTTGCTAAATTAAGATTATTTATTATTTGTATGCTAGGAGCATCTAGAAGATTCCTGTGAGATCAGACCTCCGTTGTTCAAGGAACTGTATAAGAACAGCTGTTATCCCAAACAAAACATCCAGTTCAAGATAGATGGCAGGGAAGACAGGAAGAGAAAAAGAATTGCAAAGAAACAAAATTAATTGCCTGAGGGCACAAAGTTAGCAGCAGAGTTAGGTCTATGATCAGGTAGGTCTCTTCAAAGCCACCCTGGAGCTTTACCTGGAACATGTACCTTCCCTTCTTATGCTGTCTCTTTTGACTTCCAACCTGCCTCTCAGTGCAAAAACCAACCTCTGACACCCACTGTCAGGCCTTACACATCTTCTCTGAATGAGAGGTGACAGCAATCTTAATTTCCTTTGAGATGGTCAGGTAAGTTTGGTATTTGTTGATTTGTTTTCCAGAAAATGCACTGTAGATATTCCACTAGAAGAATAAACCATATTGTCTGGTTGTTTGTGTGTTGTTTGTTTGTTTGTTTTTGTTTTTGATGTTTCTGATCTTTAGTTTCTGATCAGAAAAGGGCATGGAATAGACAGCAATTTAAATACCTAGGAAGGAGAAAAATCCATGAGGACACCCATGTATTGGATAATGCACTCAGCAATCTGTTTCTTATGTATGTTCCAAACTTAGAAGGAATTTTACAAATTGCTGCTACAGGCATCTGAACTAATGAAGTAGTTTAGGGCAAAAGCAAGTGTTGCAGAAAGCCTGAATGGGGAGCTCAAGTGAGTCTACCTAGCTGAGAACAGTGCTCTGCATGGAGCCCTTCTTGAACCAGTGTCACTTAGCAGTAGAACACGGTGAGGGGAGAAGAATTCTGGGGCAGTGGCTCTGCAGTAACATGAATCTTCTGCATTTCCTCTGCCATTTCCTCTCACTTTATGCATTAATGTGAAATTTCAAACTATTTTTACTCATTGTTGCTATGACAGTTGGCCTTCCCTTTCATGTAGACTGCAATTTTAAATCCTGAGACCCTTAAGTTCAGGTACCACCTTTGTTTAGCAAAGGTTGTTCAAGATCAAAGGGTTGTCTGAGACCCTGGACTGTGCTAGTGGGGAATTCTTTCTGGGAGCTGCCATTGACCAAGATCTTCTCTAATCTAGACAGCAATTCAAATACCTTCTTTGCTTGTTTCAGAAAAGAGCATTATTTCCTTTCAGCTTAGCTTTAATTATAGGTCTGTGGGGGATACTGAAAACTATACACCAATGTAGTTATGAAGCAGATACATTCAAGTTATCCTTCTCTGTGCTGCTTCTTCAGGGTGAGTGAAAAAGCTAAGTGATGACAGCATTAACCTCAAGCCTAGAGTCTTTTTTTTTATGTTACAGTGTACATGTTCGTGTTCACTGTCTTTGTGCAAACCCAAATATTCCTAGAGCATGTGATGAAGCCCTACAGCTGGCCTCTTGGGGAGTCTGGCTTGCATAAACTTCTAGGGTTTCCTTCAGTTTCAACACACCACTGTGATTTACCTTTAGCTGTGATATGTTCCACACTGGAGTTTGATCTTGATATAACCTAGAGAAAAGCTTTTGTGGTATCATAATATAGTACATCATTGGTAGATGTATATTCAAACCTTTACTAACAGGTCAGTGTACTTGTCTTTGTGGTTTTTGTTGTTGTTTGTTTTTTGTTGGTCTTTATTTTTCCCCTTGGATTTATTTTTTACCTTAAGTGGTTTCTACCAGATAAACTGTGTAGTTGCAAGTTGGAAGTTGAAGTGTAGGCTGCTGTCTGGTGCCACAAACTGATAGAAATCTATTTACAATTGATTTACTATCGAGAAAGAATCCCGGAGATTATAAAGTGACATAAAGGATTTCACTGAAAGGATTTCAAAGATAAAGTTTCTCCTTTATAGAGATCAAATTCTCAAGAAGAATCACAGTTTTTCTTTCTTAAAAAAAAAGAGCGAATTTTAAACTGTTGATTTGTTATTTATTAAGTCTGAAAACTCTTAGGTGCCATCTGTTCCTGACCCCAGATATCTTGTAATAGATCTTGGAAGGTTCAGGACCAGTGCAGAGTTACTGTGAATCTCCACAGGAATGGAAATAATCTGCCATAACTGATTGTAAGAAAAGGACCCAAATTATGGTGAATAGCATTTGAACAGACAAGAATCATAGGAAGCAGGATGGAAAGACTTACAAGCCTGCAGCTATTTGTGATGGTTTCCAAAATATCTGTGTTTCAGCTGAAACTCACAGTCCAGGTAGCTTTAGTTAGATGAGGTGTGTCGCTGGATTGTGGGGGATAAATGGAGATTGTTGTACTGGTAGTCCCCTTGAGATAGATTCCTCTTTCTAAAATGTAGTTTTATGCTGTTATTTTTGTTGCTTTAGGTTATCTGATATCTTGGATAACTCAGTGTGTCTAAAATTGCACTAGATGTATATGTTTAAACACATAATGTACATTTGATGCTTTTGCAGTGTTTCAGTTACATTTGTCAGCCTTCAGTATGCTCTGTATTCCTGGTTTCACAGTTCCTCAGGAAACATGCCTTTGTACAGCAAACTGTGCATTTCCATACTCTGAAAGGAAGGCATCTCAGAAAGACAACCAGACATACAAGATATCCCATATTCTATCTTTTGCTTAGTAATCATTGCCTTCCATGAAGTCTTGAACAAATGACTTGGAACCAGAAGCACATAGGCTTTCATGTGCTTAGCAAAATGGTTAAGTACGGCAGGATGATCAGATGGGTAGGTGCCTATTTTCATTCTTTCTGAATACGTCTTTGTCACACCTTAGTGCACAGATACTTTTGGAAAGCTCTGAGGAGCTAGAATCTACTTCTTTAGATGTCTCAATAGCCTCACAAATTTGTCCCTTCATTCCCAGCTATAAATGCACTATGTGGGCTCTTTACAAAGCGCAGCAGGGACATCCACATTAGAATAGTAGAGCTCAGTTGCAATCAGTACTAGATAATTCTCCGTAGAACTTCATCACACATATGTGATAGGCAACAAACTTAACTTCTATGTCAGGTTTAGAAGTAGAAAAGAGCTGTGCTATGATAGACCACTGCATAGTAGAGTGCCTTTGGAGCCTTTCCAAAGCAGGCGAGCCTTTCCCAGTGTCTCAGTCTCCCTGAAACACAGAGCCTGTTACATGTAGTAACCAAAGCAGTGGCATCAATTCTTCTTGGGTGTATTTGCTGGACATTAGGTGCAATATTGCTTCCCAAATGACACTTTATGCATGATATTTATTTTGTTTGTTTTGCATATGCATATGTGTATGTACACTGTTATGTAAGTATATTAATGAGATATCTTCACTCTCTGGGGAAGTCACAGCTTAATGTGATCTGATCTCATAATGTGGAGATATGAGTAAAACATAGATATAAATAAAGGATACAGAAGACAACTAGGAGACAGTCAGAATCATACTGTGAAGCATATAGGAGGATCGTAAAACTCAGATTGTGGCAGACAAACGGTTTCTCTTCACAATTCAACTAGAATCATTGTTAGGTATAATTAGAGGTACTACCAAAGCACAAATCTTTGGCAATATGGTGAAATTACAAAGTTACATCATCAAAACAAAGGAATGTGTTGTCATAATTGTACGTGTAGAAATTTTATGTATGTTACAGTATCAGTATGGGGTGTCTGTTTAAATTCAAGTAGTCTGTGTTGCCTGATGCTATGAAAACTAGGTACCATTTCCTAAAATTCCGATTAGACTAATAGTGCAGTATGGTTTTATTTATTTAGGAAATCTAACAGCATATCTGCATAATTTATGTTGTGTTTGTTCATGAAATTGGATCACACCTTTGAATTTCCAAGACTTGGTTGGAGGGAAACTTTAACTCTCTAAATCAAAACAAAAAAATATGTTTGGATGAACATAGGTATTTTGTTTAAAACTTTGAAGTACTTCTGTCTCCACATCATTACTATACTCTGGTTGTAGTGTAGTGTAGTGTAGTAGGTCTGAATAAATACCCCAAAAATCACACTTTTATTCAGAAATAGCTCATTTAAATAGAATATCCTGTTGCCACTGGGTTGATTCTTGCAAGAAATACATTTAGTCCTTTTACATAAACGGCACTCTTCACTTGCAGGTACAGTCAATTTTTGTCTGTATAATACAACTTATGTTTTTGGATGTGAATTTACAACAACATTTCTGAAAGCATATAATTTTAAAGGAAGAGATTTAATTGAATAATTACTGATTTGAATGTTGAAGGATTATAAAATTGGGTTGCACAATTGGCTTCTGATTTTATTTCTTCATTTTGGCCCCATAAAGGCTATTTTTTAAATTTTATGGCATTCTGTAAGTTGATCTATACATTCAATATTTTAAGAAGGAACTAGAAGAAGGTGAGTTTTACACTGTTATTTCAAAAGATATTTCAATTCTTTTATCAGCTGTAATATTCAGTTGTAATTTTCATAACACAGTAGCCAGACATTAAAGTGGACAGAAATAGCAAATAAATAAAAGAACTGTTGTGGAGATCTTTCAGTTTTGACACTGTATTCAGGAGACATTGTAAAGATCATTATATAGGTCTAGATAAATGACATAATCTTCAGCTAATTTATCTTGATTAAAAAGCTATTAATGATCCGTGAAAGGAGAGCAGGGGCAAACTTTGCCTCTTGAAGAAAATCTCATGATGATGAAATGCTACATGATAGCCCTGAATTCTGCATGTGATTCTTTTCCAAGGTCAATGACCTATTTATCCTTCTTTTGGCTCAGAGATGCCAATCTGCAGCTTTCTTCCTTTTAGAAGTTGTATATTAAAAAGGAAAAAGAATAAGATATATTCTCTAGCAAGATATGCTAATCTCCAATAAGATATAATGTGCTTCTTCTGCTGGTGATTTTGAAGAACAATGTGAATCTTCAAACCAAAACTAGCAATGGACTCACTGTTACTGGATCTAGAAACTGCCTAGAGCGATAATTACTAGATAAAGAGGAAGGGCATGAAATGGTCATTGAAAGCAAGAGGGAAAGCAGAAGTGATTGAGGTAGGTAACTTTTATCAAATTAAAACAAAATGCAGACAAAATACAGTTGCATCTTGCATTTGAATATTAAACTCAGGCATCGTCAATATTGTAATGTAATTAGTTCATTGTAATGAAGTACAGTATCAAGTCAAGTCTAACAATAATTCAGAAACTTGCCTTCAAGTTTCAAGGACAGGCCATAAATACACACTGTAACAAAGGAAGCTCTTGCTCAGTGAATAGACACAACTCACTACTGAGTTTATACTCATCCTGTGTGTCTATTGAAATTATGAAACTATCAATGCCAATGAAGGCAAACTGTTACATAGCTTTGATGAATTAAGTTCAGATTCTCATTTCTTCTTTTTCATCACCATGACATTACAGATTCTTAGTAATTCTTGTCATATTTTTCTACCTCCTCCTTGCTCAGCATTTTGTGTGGTTATCCAATAGCAGTGTAAGAACAGTTTTCAAGAAATTTGTCGCTGGAATATTTTCCCAGAATTCTGGCTGTATGATCTGCTGCTGAATTTTCTTGAGACCTAAATTTTTTTTTCTGCCCTATGTATCTAATAATCTTCCTACAGTTTCATGCCAGACCTTTTCCACACATAGTTTTGCCTTTCACAATCCTACATTGTTGGCAAATTACATAGGAAGTTCCTATGCCATAGTCTAAATTTCAATCGTGTTAAGACAACTGGGCTGCCCTAACAATTTTATTAGGTAGCTCTTTCACTGTAGTACAAACACCACGTTGGAAAATGCTATCATGCAGTCCTTAAAGTATATTTAAATATGTATGCTGATCATACTACAATTTTTCTTTGTCACTGAAGCATTGAAAATGTCTGATATGTAAAGATGAGATTTATGAAATGTTATATATGCCTGGAAACACTTGCATTCTTCTATTGTTTGTTGCCTCTAAGGGCAAAATCTATATAAAAGTGTTAAAGCTAGGATTTTATGAATCATAATAAGTAGAGAAAGCAGACTGTCTCTTTACATTTTGTCTTCCTTTTTGAAATTAGAAATATGCCTGCTTTTTTCAGTTTCCTTTGCATTTTCACAGACGTCCATATAAAAAAAGAATATTGGATAAGGTCTCTAAGATCACAGCTTCTTGTTTTTAACATTTCAGCAGCAACACTGTTGACACCTGGCGCTTGTTATTCGTAAGAGTTCTGATTGCCTCTTGAATCTCTTTGAAATTTGGCTCAGCTGCCTGGAAAATGGCCATTTGTTGTTAGCTTTTTCATTTTCTTTATGGAGCTTGTCTAAGCACTTCTACCATATTTCCCTACTTCCATTCCTTGTAATAAGATTATTTTCATTTTTATATTTCATCAGATTTTCTTATTATTGATATTCTCTTCTTCATGCACTGATACCCCTGTAAAGTTTTTGAACAGCCTCAGACTCCTTAAACTCAGTCATCAGAAGCAAATTCTCTACAAACTGTGATCCTCTGAAAATGTCCACTCTTGCCTGAGGAACAAATGTAAAATTTGCCAATATTCACCATCACACCATAGTAAGTATCTCCTCCAAAGGAAACACTGAAAGCCCTGAATCTTGTATTTGGGTTTCCCAGAATATAATGTATCTCACCTAACACACCAAAAGCCCTTAGGGAAACTGGGGAGGGGAACTGGTATAGCTGGACAACAAATTTACACTTGAATGAACTCCTATGGAAAAACAAAAATGCCTAAAAAAATCCATTTTCCAGTGGAGGAATGCTTTTCACAAAATATTCCTTCCCTCTCTGACCTTTCAGGCCTGATGCAGGAAAGGTATGAAATAGCTTAAAAAGAAAAGTTTGAAAAGTAAAATTTCTTATGGCACTGGATACTAAAAAGTTAGGCTTCATAGCTATGGATTTCATGGATCAGTAATGGTCAGTCTTCTTACAACAACTTCCCTGTATTTCTTTGCTAATAATCAGCTAAGAATTACCTCTGCCTCTCAACTTTTCACCTAAAGTCTCATTAAAATTTTCCTATTTTTCAGTATAAATTAATTCTTCTTCCTCAGATTTTAGAACTTTTTTTTTTTTTTTAATATAGCTCATTGATTTCAGTCTGTCTTTAACTTTGTGTATTACTCCTATTTATGATCTGAAGGAGGGTGCACATAGCCACAGCTTTGTATTTTGTTTTTGCCTTCTGGAGGTAATTTACCTCATGTTTTCCTCATAGCAGAGCTATGTTTGAAGGTAATCAGATTGATCAGGGCTGTGTTTTGTGCAGTGTTGTAAATTAATGCCTTACAGTCTCTCAAGCAACTGTTACCGTGTTTGATCACACTCATAGATCTCACCATGTTCAACAGGAATTCCTCTCCTTGTTTTTATACAAAATTTCCTAGGAAAGCCTGTCTCTATCTTCTCTACAGCTCACTTTTAGGTAGTAGAAATAAGGTCCTTCCTTACACTTTTCTCTAGACTGAGGCTAGTTTCTTTAGCCTCATATGTCATCTGCTTTTGCACCTTAGACATTTTCATGGCACTCCAGTGGATTGCTCCCAGTTGGTTGGCCCCTCTACCAAGGGATCCAAGAGTGAACATAGGATTCTTCGTGCAGTAAATGTGTCCTGGAGTCATGAAGGACACTCGTGTTTTTAGTAAATCAATTCTGATTCATTCTCTCCTTGAAATTTTGTATTGTCTTTGTAGAATTGCAGTTTCTTCTTCAGCTTTTTCATATTCTGCAGTTTCTGATTATACTGATTACTCTGGCACACTGTCCATGTTGCATATAAGGGCAAAGTTGTTCATTTACATTTGGGGGTGTTTCTGGGAGCTCTGCTTTTGTACTGCCCTTTGTTTTCCTAATGTCTTTCTTTTTGTTATGAACACATCAGCAATTTAATACAGCAGAATATTTTTCTGAATCAATTCCCATTTATGTGCATGATTTGAATCATCTAAATAAAATCTGTTCTACATGTGCTCATATATTTTGTGTTTTCTCTGCTATGTAAATTTTTTTTTCTTATATCTCTTACAAGACAGTCATATGAGTTACTTTTACCTCCCTCTAGGTTTTTTGATGCCAAGAGACAAAGATTTCTGTCTTTCCTTAGTAAGTGCATGATCAGTCTAGCTAACAGTAACTCCATCTGTGCTCTTTGCTGATGTTTGCGAGTAGTTGTAGCAGAAAATGCAGTACTCTGTAAAGGCACTTTATAAAATCTGTTCAAAATAATCTAGTTTCAATATAATTAAACACTTGTATTATTTCCAGGTTTTTTTTCCCCCCCACTTTTTCATTTCCTGTGCTAAAACTGTAGAAATTGTAAGCCATCCTACAGCTGTTGAAGATATTCAGGACATTCATCATCTAATAATCTTTATTTTTCTTCACTGAAAGTAGATATATTGGTGAAGTCAATACTGAGCTATCTCCTTTTAATCTTAATTGAATGTTTGTCCACTAATGGCTTCATAGGTATTTCTGTTGGTAGTGAATTTTAACTGTTCCCATTTCATGTCTTGTAGTCTTTCTTTCACTGTGAATGTAGATCCTTCTGTATTTCTGTGTATCTTATCTCTGAGGAGTCTGTGATGTGTGCACAATTCTGCTTTGCTTGAGCTATAACAGTTTGGGGAACTTTTGGCCTATGTAAAATCAGATGTTCCATATTTATGATTCCTATTTTTTTCCAAAGTTGATGGCTTTTATTCAGATTTTTATCCATTTTTTTTTTACGTTTTGGGGATGACTCCTTAAAATTGTTCTTTGCTGTAGATCAGAAAAGCCATTATTAAATTTCTGTTTCCCATATACGTTCTTTTAAGCCGTAGATGAAATAATTCCTAATATTCTGTAAAGGTGTTGAGCTCTTGAAGTATTTAGCTATGAAGAGATCATCTGATCTGCTAAGCATGCTCAAGGTTCTTCTGTGAACTGAGTACAGTTTATCAGCATTTCTCTTGAAATGTAGACAGTAGATTGGGACAGTATGTTCTCTCATTGCTTAGGCCATTACCAAATATATTAAATAACATTACTACATCCTTCCTTGAAATTTTATTTTTATTGAAAATTCCAAAGATGCCAAGGTGATGGGAATTTTCAACTGATTCAGTCTCCTCTCTATCCAGTGGTTTCAGGTACTGTAAATCATGGTGTGATGTAAGATTCTGTCAATTCTTTGCTCATAAAATTTATATTTTGGGGGAGAGGTGTTTTAAAAATACCTTCTGTTGCTTTTGCCCCACTTCCTAAACTGTCCCATGGGATTTGTATTGTCTAATTTTCTATAGGTTTGCTACCTATTGCTTCCTGCGAAATCTGAGTGAACAAAAGCTTTTAATGGTGATCATTTATGCTACCTTGCAGATCAGTGAAAAATGTTGGTAAGCTGTGTGGAGCCACAAAACTTGCAAATTACATGTCTCAGGTTCAGCATAAATATATTTTCTTGGGAAATTTCTCTAAGTGGTTACATTTTTTCTTCTCCTCTTCATCCTTTATTTCTATTGCAGCAAAGCACAGAATAAAACCATCAAAGGCAATGAACATTTATTTTAAGTTAGGGTACATCAGGCAGTTTGACATTTTATACCTACTTTACTTTTTCTCAACTAAATGAGCACTGGTAATGCATATATTTTGTGTGCTGGAACAGGTCATGTCCCTTTCTGTCACAGTCCACCTTGTTTTGTGATTGTGCACCCTTGGATGCATAATGGAGATATGGGTACTTGTGCATAAAGAAACATAGCTTAAATGAACTGGAAAGCTCTGTGCTTTATTGGACAGCACTTTTTGAACTTTTTTCCCCTGGGTGAATTATTTAAAAGATCTTTGTAAATGGTGCATAACTTCAAATTGGGTCCATAGACTGTAGATCAGGTAATTGATTCTCCTCCTTAATTTCATTTGTTACATGATCACATTATTGCTTTCCCTTCTTGATTAAGTTTTTTTTTATTCATAGTATTGCACAAATAATCTAAAACAAGTTCTAATATCTTAATCTGTGGCTAATTAACATTTCCTCAGCTCACTTAAATTGCCCATCATGCTGTCTTACAAGGTCATTTCTTGTTAAATCAGAGCATGATTTCAGGTGAAGATGTCTGCTTGAATTTGTAGAGAGATTGAAGTTCTGGAAGTTTATGTACTTTGGGGTATTTTTAAGTGATGTGTTTTTTTTGGTTTTTTTTTTGTTTGTTTGGTTTTTGTTTGGGTGTTTTGTGTGTGTGTGTGTGTATTTTATTAAGTTTATTTTCCCCAAGAGTACTTGAGTTTCTTTTTAAAATGGCTCAGCATTTTCAGATGAAACTATTTGCTTTGGGTAACTTTCTTGTGGGCTATGACAAGAAGTTTTTTAGCCATGCTCATGTGGAAGAAAATGTCCTTACACTGTGAGTTCTCAAAGTAGATCTGTTGTGTTTATAATAACCAAACCTTTTTGTATTTGTTGCATGGAGAGAAAGTTCATTCTTTTATAATGTGTCCATCAGAGTTGCGTAGCTGCTAGTAAGGCACTAGCAGGACATGAACTAACTATTTAAACTAACTAACTATAGAAAACAGATTCCTGTTTATTATTAGTTTTCCATCAGGTTTCTGACGTGAAAACTAAAGAGTTGCATTTCTCTTGAGATAAGAAATTACAATTAAATGGAGACTGGTTGATCAGCCATGACACAATGTTGTCAACATGAAATCAGAGAGGGGACAGTACATTTGCATTTGCTGCCTTTGTAGACAGAGATTATGCTAACAGCATGGAGCTGCCTCACTCTCCCAGGAGCACAAAGAAACCCGACAGCTGCAATTCTGAAAAGCTTCCTGAAGAGGTGAAGATTACACCTGCTCCATGTTGTCTCCAAACTGTTTCTGCACTAGAATAGCCTCTGGCTCTGCCCAGTGCTTACACTGCCATTCCATGCTTACCTCCCGTGGATGTGCTATGGGATTAATGAACTCTGTGTTTGCTTAAATTCTCATAATTAAACTATTTTCCCATAATGCAGATTGGTTAAAAGGATATGATGCAGAGTCTAGTCATTCATGAACATAACATAAAATTTAGTTGCTTGCATTGTTGGTGTTCTTTGTTAACAAAATGGAAACACAGAGGAAAAATTTAGTACCAAGCCTTCCCAAAGTCCTATTTCATTTGAGCAATACAAACCCCATGACTTTGTATGGTTTTGTCTATACAGAATGTACAGATGTCAAAAGTGACTGCTTACATGTCAAAAGTGACTGCTTACATCTCAAAATGAGCAATTGCTGTATGATTTGCTGATGTCTGTGGGGAATTTGGTAGGTGTATAAATATATTTTTTTTGCATGTGTATCTCTTGTTAGAAAGGTGTAAAGTTCCCTAGCTGATAGAAAGATATCTGCTGAGCACATTAATGAATTGTATTTTCCTAAATTAATTTCTACACCTCTGTGTAGTATTCGCAATGATAATGTGTCAGACCAGGGAAATAACTATCCTCCTTGTGAACAGGGGTCATTCCTTGAGCAATGTGTGAATGTACATTAATCCGGTAAAAAGGACAAAAAGAGAAAAGGTGCAAAAGGAAACAATTCAGTGCCTAAGGACATATTACATACATAGAGGAGTTAAAAGCCAAAGTGGAAATGCCAACCCTCACTATAACTCTGAGATCTATGCAGAGGAGGTTCAGTTCTTAGGAAGGGCTCTTTTTATGGCAGGTGCAGAGCTGCTTTGGATGCATGTATTAGGGAAGATTACAAATAATTTTAAGATCTGAAAATGGAAATAATGCTGAACTGAGAGGCTGTGAAATGTGCTGAGGAAAATCATTCAATTTTAATTCTGTTCTCCATTATCTGTGGTAAAATAATTTTTTTCCATCTTAAAGAAAAATCCTTTCCATGGGAAGTGCCAGAGCAGGAATCTGTGCCTTAAAAAGCAGCAGGAGTTGGGCTATACCCAGCAAACAATGGCAGTCAGGGAAGGAAGAAAGGAACTTGCTAATCCCCAGGAAAGACCTCATCTTTTCCTTGAAGTGAATCCTATTTGTTCTGTTCTAAGGGGCAGAAACAGGATGGCGAGAAAATGGGGTTGAACTACTCTGTCCTCTATGGAAAAAAGTGTGTTGAAACACTAGCTTTTCCCTGTTACCCATAGTCCTCCTTTTCAAATATTTTTTTTTTCTGAATAGAGAATGAATTAGTCCTTCACTTGGGTGTTCCCGTCTGAAAAGGGAGAGAGGACTTGGAGATTATATTACCGTGCTTTTTGTAATTACTTGCTAGAAACTAACACAAAAGAGAAGTGTGAACATGTTTGCAGCAGCTAGCAAAGTATAATGAGGGGAAAAGCCTTTTCTTCTGTTTCTTGTTTGTATTATCAACACCAAAGAGCTCTAAGTCATAAACCAGGACCACATGGGGAGGTTATGATTCATATATAAGAGACAACACATGGATCGAGACAGCTAAAGGAGCACAAGGAAACAATGAGGCAATGTTGGTCAGTATGAGAGAAAGTGTCTCAGTGCATTATTAGCTTAAACATTTCCTCATGTTTTTTTGTAGGCATCACAGCAAGAGAGTTTTAATGAGGGATTTGAAGGAAGATAATGAGGTTGTGTGGCAGATGCTTGGAAAAAATCACACAGGAGCTTGTTTAAAAATATCTGACAAATGGGTAATGGAAGCCAACATTATGGTCTAACTGGAGACAGAGCTCATTGGAGATGATAGGTAGGATGAAAATGAAGAAGAATTCAAAGATGAAGGCAAACAGCTTATGATTATTTAGAAATTAATAAAGAGGCATTGGTTAAAAATGCTGGCACTTTTTCCCATTAGATTCTGTGTGAAGGGATCAGAGTTAGCCAGAGCAACAGATGTTATGATGGTAGAGATTTGAAGTGGATTATGACAGTCTGCACAAGACCTTTGGCTTTGTGGGTGAACATCAATGGGCATTCATTAAGGATGCTATGCAGAAATAACTAAAAAATTTAGGCTGAAGTGTATTGCATCAGACATTGACTTGTTTACAAAAGACATGATGGGATCGGAATTTCTAGAGGAAGAAGTGACAAGTTTTATATGTGAAAGGGAAGCACTGTGGTGTTGAGAGCAAGTTGTGTATGTGTGTAGATTGTTCCTCTTTTCTAATATGGAAAGCTAAAAATCTTTTACCTGAATGAGGGCAATACAGAAAGTTAAAAATAAATTAATACAAAAATACAGCACAAACAGTCATAGTGACAGAAACTTACTTCTCTTTGGTTTTGTTAGAGGCATACTTATGCCATCCACTTACGTTTTTTCAAAAGCTTCAAGTCTGGTTGCTTTGAATTTTAAAATAATCCTCACAATTAAAAGTTCAGTTTCAAGAGTGACTATATTAAAATGCTTGCAGAAAAAAAGGTTAGGTTCCCTGAAAATCAGGGGTTTAATACAGATGATCAAAGCAATTAATACATGCCACAGTTGAAAGCAGGTAGTTAATGGGAGATTTAAAAAAAAACTAGTGCACACAATAGATTTCTGTTTTACCTTTTATAGAAGAGGAAGGCAAATACATATTCTTTGCAGGAAGCCTAATCCTATAGAAAAGTCAACATGAGAAAAGACATGCTGAGCTGCTTTGCAAAGTAATTTTAAACTTCTTTGCCTGGGAAATCCATAAAGGTAGCTGGAATAAGAGGCTAACATAATTAATGGACAGAACTTCTAAACATTAAATTAATGATTTGCCTTAACATTCACTAGAGAGTGGGTGACAGATGCTGGAAATGGATGTAAATTTCCTATGAGAAGAAGAAGAAACACTGAGGGAAATCAAGACCATACCTGAACAGACGATCAGGATATTATAATGCCTGAAGATTAGCAAAACTCCAGGGGCAGATGGAGTCTGTCCCAGAGATGAGAATCCCAAGAACCTATGGGAGTATAAGCAACATCTTATTATAATGGAAACTATTGGTCAACTTAAAAGTGATGAGTAGAAATTGAGAGACAGGAAATTAATGATATTTAGGGATCACTTCTGCTCTTGAGGACAGTGACAGCTAAACATTAATTTTCAGAAAGGTATTATTTATTTGCAGGCAGAACTCATTGAGAAAGGGAAGACATTTAATTGGTTTAGGTAGTGGTCTCAATTAGATTAAAAGTTAACTAGGGAGAGAGAAAAAGGCACATAAGGGTTGATGATTTTAAGAAGCTTTGTCTGTAGCACAGTCTAAAAGACAGAGCAGATTTTTAAAAGCTTTTCTAGTCAGCCAGAATCTCTTTGCATGTATACTCCTGGGACTTTCCAGTGTTGTTGATTCCTTGCAATGTTTTGAGGATGGTGCAGTGGTACCAAGAAGGTTCTGCACTCATCAGATCCAGAGTAGCATTGGTGCCAGATTGGGTTAAATATTGGTCAGTGGCAGCTGCAGCAGCCACTGAAGTGTTCATCTTATTTGGATAAGGGAATGTGATTTTCTTCAGGAGATGAAAGTGTTCTGGAGTTATCAGGTAATGACAAACACATATGAAAGCAAATTACTTCAGCCATTTTGTGAGGATCAGCATAATGCTAATTTTCACTTACTAGAGCAACACAAACAGGGAGCATAGGTGAGCAAAACAGTGAGAAATAGAATTTGTGAAGAATTTGGCATTTTAATACAAGTAAGCAAAGTAATTTACACTTACCTGGGATAGCTCAGGAAGAGAGTTCAGCAATCTGTTTTGTACATACCAGGTAAACAAATGTAAGAGAATTGTGGGAGGAACAAAAAAAAGAAAATACTCCATAGTCACATGGAAATTTACATTAATCAGGAGTATGATCTAAATGAAGAAACTATAGTATATAAGTTTTTTTTTTTACATAATTACATATGTAATAGCAGCAAAAACCCCAAGCAACATTAAATTTCAATAAATACTGCTATTGAATAGAAATTATTTTAGCCTACTACAAAAAAAAATCACAAAATCTGTGATGACAAAATTTCTATTGACTATGTAATTTTAAATCTTCTAGTAATATCTTGATATACAGAGAATGTCCATGTAAAAATATATGGGCTAATAATTCTGGAAAGGAAACCATATAGATCTGTGTTTATTCTAGCCACAGCACATATTTCTAAAATGAAAATAAAAATGTGTACGCCACCAGTCATGGCAACAATCAGCCATAAAACCTAGTGATGAACAAAATGCCATTAATCCCATACTTAATTTGTCATTGACCTGCTCTATTTAAATACAAAACTGGTTATTATAATCTAGCAACTGTGGCATGGCTGTGAGTAATCCCCTGAGTTCTTCTTGTCTAGTGGAAATGTCAAGACCGTATTTTTTCTCTCTGTTTTTCCGGCACAAAACCTCCTTACAAGATCCACAGTTCTTAACAGTTCTGATTGATGACCTAAGACCAAAGTCTATCAAAGTTAATGGAAAGACTTCATTGTCCTTTTGATCAGTCCTCTGGCATTTTGGGCTCATGGCTTTTCCTTCAGTAAGAAATGGCTTCTGTTGTTTCCTCTTTACAGAATAAGGGAGATCTACTTTTAATCAGACCTCACCAGCAAGGAATTTGTTTCTTGGGAGACAGAAACCTGGTTTTCAGGGTCAAAGAAGATGTTGAGAAGTCTAAGGGAGAAAGGAAAGATGTTGCTTGAGGCCTCAGAGAATTTGTGAGAGAGCAAGCTCAAAGACCTTAATATTTTGTTTCATGGTTCTGGAGTTTGAAGGCCTAAACTGTGAGCTAGAGGCTTTACCAGGGAGGATGGATCATATAACACAAAACCTGCAATCTACGGACTCACTGGGAACCACTGGGGAGATTACTTTGTATTGTTCATTAGTGATGAAAAACAGGCTGCACATGCTGAGGTGGGTTGGAGGTAAGAGTGCAGAAAGTCTCCCCTTTCACAAAGAAACACACTCATCCCAGAGAAAAAGATGGCAAAAGGCTGGTACACTGTTATCCCTTAGTGTTTTGGTTGTAAATAGTTGGAGTAGCTTCCTAGACTAAGCAGATTCTTTTTGCCATCCCATTGTCATTGCAAGCAGCAACTGATCACTGATGCCAGATCTGCACCCTTTAAATCTTCCAAGTCAGACCTCCTTAGTTTGCTGACAAAAAGAAATTTCCCAATTCAGTACTGTGGAGTCAATAAAAATGTAGCTGTGGCAGTGCAAGGTGCATTCTCTTCTCCCTGATGTACCATAATCATCAAATTGTAAGCTAAGATACAATTCCAGAAATAACGTTGCACATAATAGTTGATGTATGAAGCGGAAAGAACATAGTTAATTTGCAGAGGTGAATTTGAGCTTTCATGTCCATCAGACAGGAAAATCTGGTTTTGACTGCAGACTGAGAAAATTTTAAATGGAAGCCTCTGATGGAAATATATATGGAATGCAAAGAAGTGTTTATATGGTCAATTTTCTGTCCAGATGAACCTTATTTCTTCCTGTCATTTTTACTGGGACTTTGTATTAATTTTCTTACAGTTCTTCCTCGTACTTTTTTCTGACTGTAAATTTTTTCACAGTTTCTTGTTTTTACAGACATATTCTATGTCTTGCTGTGTGAGAAACAGCACCTCTTTAATGACTTAATACAGGGGTTACAATCCAAAAGACAAAAGTATCTAACTTTTATTGCAATATTATATTTCTAATTCTTAGTCTAGTCAGTGTTACTCTACAGGTCTTTCCTCATAGAAACAGTAATCCAGGACAACATGTAAACACTGAATTTAGTCTTTAAGATATTTTCAGGAGTTGCACCTTAAGCTGCATCCCTGCATGCCAGATAG
Source organism: Lichenostomus cassidix (assembly GCF_008360975.1). NCBI lineage: Eukaryota > Metazoa > Chordata > Aves > Passeriformes > Meliphagidae > Lichenostomus > Lichenostomus cassidix. The sequence goes on from NC_139482.1 coordinate 25,791,293, forward strand.
TGTCATTTTTGCATGTAGGAAGCTTATGAAGTGGAATTTAAAAAGTGTAAACTAAAGTATTCTGTAATAAAAAAAAATTAAAATCTATATTCTTGCTTTTCTCCTGAGACAACTTTTTGTTGTTTATGCACAAGTGGTCTTGAAGTGCCTTGAATTTACTTCATGCTAAGGATATGTTTGTGGGCTCTAACTGTGGAGCAGCTGACACACAGTATCTGAATTTTTTGTGATTACTTGTTTAGGCATGAGTGTTGTCACAGTAGATACACAGCTAACTGGGAGTGCAACTCATGCATGGCCACATTTTTTCCCACTTAGATATCTGTGCCGAGATGTGCCATAGGATCTTCGACTGGTACTTTATTCTAGCAGATGACAGAACTGAGCCCTGCATAACTGGCTTTGATACCTTGATAACAGTGTGCATTTTTCAGAAAAGGCTGTTCTTGGAGGTTAAAAAGGATTTTTAAAATTGCTGTCCAGCAGCTGCAGATTTCAGAATGGAGTAAGCTGAGATTTTCTTAACAAAGTTCTTTTTTATGAAGACTGAAGGTATTGACAGGAAATGGCCTGGTGAATTTGAGTTTCAAGTCTTAAACACATTTGTTTGGTTCAGAAGGAGCTTCTTTATTGCCAAGAAACGAAAGAGGAAAAGTTCTGGGTGCAGAGCAGGTGAGGTGGTAGTATGCCCATCTCCATTTACACTTACTCCATTACTGTTGGTTATTTTTTGTTCTTCCAGTACAAATCTACTTAAATGTTGGCCATAAACCTTGGCTGCATTTTAATATTGGCTGTGTACTTGTGATCTTTCTCTACTGGTGCTTAAAAAGGGCATTGACTCTTCCTTTTATTTGATTTCTGTCTGCAGCTATAAAATTAATCTCCCAGTCTCATGCTGCAATGAGCTGTGTCAGTGGAAGAGAGATAAGTTTCATTTTTTTTGCCTTAAAACTTCTTCCAAAGTTACAAAGAGTTGAGCACATTTACTTTCTCTTTTGAATTTTAACAAAGCCCTTGTCTTTTTTTCCCTGCATTTCTATTTTATCCATGTCATTTTGGTTCTTTTGTTTTATATTTCACATTTTTTTCCAGAATCCTTTTTTTCCCCTTCAAACTTAGTTTATAGTCTCTGACAGGATTCTTTCTATGCTATCTGCCAAAACATCTGTTCCTTTTTTGAATAAAAAGCTTGCTTCTCCAGAAAGTGTCACACGAGTCCAAACCAAGTATAAACCTTCATTCCTCTCTTTGACTTTGCCAGTGATGGACTAGCACTGGGAAGCTTGGTATTCTTCTCTGCCTTGTCTCATTTTTCATTATGCCAAATACAGTAGTTTAGTGGGGCAAAAAAAAAATTGGATTTCAATGCACACATTTCCTTTCAAAATATGCTATCACTTATATGTACTTTCTATTTTTAATCTTGCAATTATTTCCTGAATTTTTAATTGAAGCAGATACTTATTAGCTTCAAATTGTTTCCACTTAAAAAAATTCCACTGTCTGTTCTTTTTTGCCAGGACCACATTTGAATTACTACTCTTACCGAAAATGCAACACAACTGTCCTTGACTCTTGGATTCATTTTGGCAATTCTACAATTTTGCAGTCAAAACAGCATTCAGAAAAAATTTGGGTTGCCATGAGAAAATTGTGTAACTTTCAGTACTTTGATAATTCTGATGTACTAGACCTGATGCCTTAAATCACTAGTAAAAAATTTTTAGACGCAGACACACAGTATGGGAAAGGGGTTTTACCTTGGTTTAATAGGATCCCAGATGTGCACTGACGAACAAGCAAGCCCCCGACGATATCCCCCGTATACAATTTATGGACAGCCTAGATTAGAATACCTATCTAAAAGTCTCCAATAAGAAGTCTAACAAATGAAGTAATTGCCCCCTTATTAAAATTACCTCCCCCCAAAAGATTACCACGTAGTTTACAAAAAACATGTCGCAGTGATGGGGGCCCTGTTCAAGGTTGGTGCCTCATGCTTTTGAGATTGTGGGGATGTTTCATCTTCCCCAAAGAATTCTGGGCAGGGCAAGGGTACTAGGGTGATAAACATGTAGGGTTAACATACAGGGAGTAAAAAGTACAGGAATGGGGAAGGGTAAAAGGATATATATAAAGGATATATATAAAGAGAGTATAAAAGTAAAATACAAAGGACAAAAACCCATCAGGCATCAGACCAACTTGGTTCTATTGTAAAGTTCTTAGACACCTTTAGGAAAAGTGCAGTATTTCAAAAGAATATTATTTTTGCAATGTGTTCCCACAGTATAGTATTCAAGTAATTAATTTTTGTTACATTTTATAAATGGCCAATACTAGCATTGAATAATTTAAATATTTTTCTCCAGTATGGAAATATATTTATTGTTCTCTATGTAATGAAGTAAAGGAAAAAGTGGTTTTCATATGTATTTGTCTGTGCTATCATTTGCTGTTGATTTGTTGCTAAGATCATTGTGTTTGGACTGTAATAATAACTGAGGAAAAGAGGGTTTGCGGTGAATAGTTTTAAGTTCCTGCAAACTTTTGAGCTTTAGTAAATAACGTGAGACAGCAATGGATAGAAACTTCCCTCTGGAATGCAACTGATTCACTAATCCAGTCCCCTGAAGTTTTAATTAATTTTCCCAGAAATTGGTGAGTACTTTTGTGCTACTTTTTTGTCTTTGCCAGAAATTTCTTCATTCTTTAGAGGAAAAATCTATTTCCATTGTAATATTTGTAGTAGTTACTTAAGGGTCTCCAGTGTCAATCTGGTATGGGGATGGGGAAACACATTCTGTTTCATTGTTCCCTCTCTCTGCCAGACATAAAGAGAGTTTCTCCAGGTGGCAGAGATTTGATAAATGCTGGGAAGCTGCGTAAAGAGAATTCCTAAGGAAATTGAATTCAACCCTTCTCCATGGCTCCATCCCCCCTAGAACAGGTGGCTTGGCACACTGGCCACAAGTTCCTGTTGACTGAGTCCATCCAATACCTCAGTCCCCTCGTGCTGGGGATTTGTTTGTGGAAGCTGGCAAGCTGCCTTCCTAGGGGAGCTGCAGGAACAGAAAGAGAGCTGGGAATGGTTCAAAAGTCCTGAGTCTTTTCATGGCTCTTGCTGTGTTTTGCTGGTTCTTTGAAGTGCCTAAGAAAGTTGGTGTGTGATTTGTTAGATGAAAGTTTGAAAATTCGTTGTCAAGGAAATATTTCTGACACAACACACTTTCTCAGTCAGCTCTCTGTGAGGACTTGCATGCATCTCTTGCCAAGATCTCAGGGCTTAAACTGCCCAAATTATTTATTTAAAAATATTTTTTACCTGTGTAGGCCTGTCTTAGTATGACCGAAACAGCAGAAAATGGAAAGTGTCCTCAGTCCGGACAAATATTAATTAGCCATTTCAATAAGTTGCTGTTGACTGGGCTATGCAGTAACTGTGTGGAACACATTAGAACTGGTGTTTATGACAGTGTAGTCCAGGAGTGACTGGAAAGTGCAGTCAGTGGTTCTGTTTGTCTGCTAGAACACCAGCATTTTCTCTTAGTCCCTTGAGGTGCAACCCAAGTGGCTGGTAGCCCATCAAACTCAGAGGTGTCCCTCTGTGAAGCCCAAACTCAGTTTACATGCAAAATTACTCCCTCCAGTGAAGAACTACAGTGATTTGCACTTTGAAAGATCTACATTTTTCAATGGATAGAAATGAAGAAAAATAGGTCCCTGACATCACAAAAAATTCATTGCACACCTCTAAGCTAGAACAGTGCTAGCTGTTTCCTGAACCAGTAAGCACAGAGCTGCACAGTGCCCAAGTTAATAAGCTCTACTAATAGATGGAATTAATTAGCTGCTGCACAACTTCATGTCCACACAGTTTGTCTGCTTTGAGGGACCTTGCTTGTATTTCTGTCTGAGATATTATTCAGTTCAATCTCAGGGCACTAGACACTGTGTTCCAGTTTGCAATGACAATGTGCTCTAAGTATTACAGAAAAGTAATGTAAAAGTAAAATACAGAAATCTTCAACAGGCAGGTTTAAAACAGAAATACGGTTCTAATCTTAGTTACAAATATGATCTTAATTCCTGGAAAAAACCAATATATATTGACATACACATATAAGAAGCATGAAACTGTGTGACAAATGGCAGCAGTATTAGGCACTGGCATTTACAGGATAATTATTATCAGTTTAATGTGGTTTTAATCTGGCAGAAAATGTACAGGTAGAAGCTCAAGCTCTTCCAGTTTTAAGCTTTGCAATAAGACCTGAGTGCATGGCAGACCATACTGCCTCAATGTTTCTTCTCTCTCAGTTAGCGAATGTTAATCTGAAATATAATTGAATGTAAATTTGAAAATAATCAAGGAAAAAGTTTAGATTTGGAGATATGGAATGTGGCTATCACAGACCTTTCCCATGGGAACTCTCTTCTTTTTTTTTCCCGTGTTTTATAAACAAAGATAAAGTTTGGATGTTATTAAAAACAGTGTTTCGAGATTTGGACAGTTCAGGCCTGGCCAATTGGCTCAGGGGGAGGTTTCGGACTGACCAATCTGGGTGACCTTTCAAAAGTCCATATAAGTTGGAATTAAATAATAAAAGACACTTTTTTATGCCATTGAGAACCTAATTGTACTCAGAAGAATGATGCAAACAAAATGTTCTTCATTTTGTAACTTGAAATTTGAGGAGGGGAAAAGCTTTTGTTCCTCCTTTTGCTGTATGGGCCTTTTTTAGAATGAAATTCAACACAAAGTGAATCTCAGCTGGTTTGGAATTATATTACCATCTGGGGGAAGATTTTGAAACAAGCCAAAACTAACAGATTTTCACCAGCCCCTTAAGAATTCTAATTGCCAGGAGTTGGGCATTTCTTAGGAGCAAATTGACAGTGCAGTAGTGTGAGTCTGCAAGATTGTCTTGGCTGCAAAGTCTTCTTGGCTGGAGAGACTTTTTTTGATTCATGTAGAATCACTTAGAGTTCAGCAGATATTTTTAGTGTTTCTAGTTAGACAGTTTATTCTACTTCACCTGGAAACTGTGGCCAAAGCTGCAATTAACATTGTCAAATCTGAGTGTATTCTTGATGATGTTGTTGGTTAAAACCAATATTGAACAGAGAGGGTCAAGCTGCATGCCTCGGGGGCTCTGTAGTGTACTTCAGAGTCCCTCGGTAAGGATTAGCAATTAAATTACTAGTTCAAGTCCAGGAAAGGTCAAGAGTGATTAACAATCTTTGTTCCATTGGTTAGTGGGAAACAGATGTAAAATGAAGTGATGATCAAAATCCAATTCCTAGTAGATATTTTACATCATAAACACCAAACTCCAAATGATCCCTTGATAGCAATCTGATTAGAATGGACATTAATTGACCAGGCACAGAGAACAGCCATGCAGCTTCTACTGTTATTCCCCATAACCAAAATTACTGCCATTTTCTGTTTCAAGGACAAGCTGAAAAGTTGCAGTCCCTCTGTCTGAGATTTTTGCATTCTGTTTGGAAATCTTTCACCCTGAGTAATATCAAATCATATTTTGGACCAAAAATAAAGCTGAAATTAATTTCAAGGGCTCCAAATGCAGGATAACCAGCAAGCTAACTCTGGCAGGTTTTATTTGATAATTCAAATGTATGTGGTTGATCCTCAGCTGGATTGATTTGACATGGAATTGCTGAAAAATTAGTTAACTGGTAGTCAGTGAAGCTGGAAAAAGATCTGATTCTGCATTACTCAAAATACACAATCATACTTAAGGTGCACAAGTACTTTAAGAGAACGTATAACAAAATTATGGGTATTATACATACAAGGCCTGCCCTTCTTTTTCTTGCCATCAACCAATTTAGAGCTAGGATTAGGTGAGAGGTTGTATGTTATGGGTTTAGAATGAGTAAGGGTTTGGGGCTGGGGTTAGGCCTCAGGCATTTGCCTAGGGTTACCACCATGATATAGCAAAACTTTAAATTCCAAAGCTTTGTATTCTCATACTCCTGTCCTTGGTGAGTGATGGAATATCTTTCTTATAAATATAGTATCTTTTAGAAAGCTTTGTATTCTCATACTCCTGTCCTTGGTGAGTGATAGAATATCTTTCTCATAAATATGATATCTTTTAGGCCAAATCTGTGTAGTCACAGTTCTCTTTGGAAAAGCTTTTCTGAAATTAGAAGGAATGCTACTCTATTAATTCATCTAGGAATATTGCTGGATTGCACTAGATGAAAATTCTTCTGTATTTTAGCAACAATATAAGATGAATGGACAAAAAAATTTCAATGGATGGAGAAATTACTTACAGTATCTTGTAACAAGTACCAGCTGGACTTTTCTTGTTGCTCTACAGTCTCTTGTCTTAGTTATCTATACAGAAAGCTGAGAAAGAAAACACTCTAAAAAGCAAACCACTTGAATAAGGTAAGATTCTTCTGGTTTCCAGTAAGTTTATAAAGATTATATCATTAGTTTTTTATAAAGTAAATTTGAAACAATGGAAAAATATTCTTGTTATTCACTAGGTAGCTTATGGACTACCCAGAGCTGGTGTTGACTGACTGCTGAAAGACAAAGAGAGGCCAGAGAGATTCACCTTTTGAAAGTCATTTATAATCTCCTCCAAATTGTGAATTTAACTATATTTATTTTTGTGTGGCTTTTTTTGTGTGTTTTTTTGGGGGGTTGTTTTATTTTTGTTTTACAATGACATTGCAACACAATCATCATACTAGATATTAGTATGGTTATTTTCACTATCATTTTTTTGTAGTGAAACAAGTCAAACATTTCTTATTACTGAGGACAGTTGTCCCTGCACCTGTAGAAAACTGGGACCAATTAATGGTCTACAAATTGGGTTTCAGGTTTCTTGTTGACACAACTCACTTCTAAGCTGACTTAGTTTCCTTGAGCTCACATCCTTTTTAAAACAGCAAGTGGCATTATGTGTAACCAATTATTGGAATCAGCCTTTTTATTGGTACATTCTGGATATGACATGGGAAAGAGAAGTTCAGAGATTTGTACTAACTCTTAGCCCTGCAACTGAGTTAGGGCATTACCAATATTTCTCCTTTTAGCTGTGCCTTTGTCAAATCTGTTTCAGTGAGAAAGCTTTCAAGGTCAGTGACTATATATGTTTATGCTTATATATATATTTATATATATGTTTATATATGTGACTATATATGTTTAGCTTCTGGTACACCTGGTACCCTGACCACAGGGAGGGCTGGGAGCTTTGCAGTAATAATAATAATAATAATATATAACACTAACTGTAGGTTATGAAAGGATGTCTATTCTGAAAATACGTTTAAGAGAAACACAAGCAGGAGTGTCAATTACTCACTGAAAAATTGAACTGCTAAGCATTTATATTTAAATTAAATGCTTTCACGAGTTCATTGAATGTTATTTAGCAAGTATTTATAGCAAAGACATGTTACCTTCTGTCTTGGAATGAGAATATTATTGCTTTTTCATAGTTATCTTTTGTATCAGCATTTGGCAGGTAACAAATGAATTTTGCTTGCTAATGTTAAATTGTTTTGTGCTGCTGCTAAGCCACAAAGATATAGAAGGATGAGACAATGGCAAAAAGTTATTTGCTTTTTTTGGGCAGACATATGAATGTAACAGTGATCTTGACCTGTCTTAAAAGAAATGTTTATTCTATGAAAGGCAAGGCACTTAATTCCTGTCTGAATCACTCCACTGAAATGTTGTTCATGCAGGGGGCTGCACTAGTGGTACTGCAGATAGAATTGACTCAAATATTTCAGTGTGGTCAAAGTGGTGATGCTTAGAACTCTCAGAGGTCAAAGCAGAGTGGACTCCAAGTATCAAAAACGATGAAGGCTTTCTGAAACTTGGTGTGAAAAGTTTGTGTTCCTCTATCCATTTTTTTGTGCTACCTCATTTCCTAACTTGAGCAGATTTTGGACAAACAATGCCTGATTCTCCCTAAACCCTGATATTTTTATACTTTAGGAATATGAAAACAGTAATGAAGCCCAACTTGTAAGGATTCCAGCTTAATTTTCCAGACTCGGGTGTTCTCTTTAAATTTAGAAAACTTCTGCTAACTAAGATTTGCAGGTTTCACTTTAGTCTAAGCCTATTTTGGTTTTTTTTGTTGTTTTTTTTTTTTGCATACTTGAGAAGTATGCATACTTGGGATACAAGGTCAGAGTAATAAATTTTATGTTTTTATTCTTTATGTAGGAAAAGTTATATAATCATATCACCACTTTATTACTCTGCAGTCATTTTGTTAGTATGCAACTTAATATATTTTAGCTATCAGCATTTGGAGAAAGCTCACAGGTGTGTAGCACTATATTATAATCTGCTTGCAACACTACATTTCTTCTAGTCACCCTGTCTAGAAATGCAGTGATAGATCAAGGCACTGGAACTGGTAAACTGAGAATGCACAATATATACATTAGTATAACCAGCGCTGTAGAGCTGCAGTATTTCTGTTTATAAGATGAGTTAATATTTCTTGCTAATTGGAAATGTCTGGAGCTTTTATGAAGGCTGGAAAAGTCACTGAAGGGTTTATGAAACCATACTCAAGTCTTGCTTAAAAACTAAAAGTCTTTCTCTAATTTGAAGGAGCTCAGCAAAAGTCAGCAGGCATAAAATAATCCCAAAGATGTCAGTTTACAAGACCTTGAACTGTCTTGTATTTAACTTGCTTCAGTACATTTTAATAAGAATTTAAGGTGATGCATCAGAACTACTCAGGAGAAGACTCATGGTCCTCCACAGACAAGTCCACAGTGCTGCTCATCCTAGACTCTGGACCAATATTCATATATTCTCTTCCTAAGTTTTTTTTACAGTGTGAAAAACTTAGCAATGAATAACCTCCTTCAACTTATGTGTCAATGCCCAAAGGACTCTTAACTCATCTCAATTTAAATTAATGACCTTAGTGATAGTATTAGCAATTGGACCATGGCTCTCATGAGCCAGCTATTTGCATATGGAATTTGATTAATCCTGCTGGCTATTAATTTTCACTTTTAATTAGGTGTGATACTATTGCAGGAGAAAGTACAAGACTACTATCAAGCAGAGACAATGTTGATTTTCTGTGGAGCATTCTATTCTGTTTTGTTTGGCTGGGGTAAATTTCCTGACAATGCCTGTTTGGATCAACTCAGAAAGATGCCACAGACCTTCAAACAGGTCTGTGCAAGCTCAGTGATAGTACAAAGAAGCACCATATTGATTGAATATTAATGGTTTATAGGATGTAGAGAAATTGGTCTACGGTAGCCCCTTCTAATACTCTGTAGCTCTATTTCTCTTAATGGTATGATAGTTGTCTTGTAATGCTGTGTCTGGAGTCACATAAATACCAGCTCTGTATGCACGTGTGTGGTTAAGAATTTTAGCTAAGACTTTTACTGAGGCTTCTTGGTTTCCCTTCATCCTGACTGAGCAAATATATGCTGATGATAGAGTCCTGCTCAGATTTGGATCAAGACTAAATTTTGCCTGGATCATGCAAATATGTAACATGTGGCGTCTCCTGATTTCCAACAGGCCAATCCATATTTCTTTGACATCTTTGCACTTCGGGAACATTGCAACATGTTTGTGTATGTCATAGCCAGGAAAACAGTGAGCTACACTTGGCTTGCCCAGCAGAGCTTGTCCCACATGCTGCTTACCATCAAGTGTACCCCTGCAAGAATTAGCTGACCTTGACAAAACCATCAAGAAAATCTCAATAAAAATTAATTGAAGTATGCTTGCAATAGAATAGATGTTAATGCTTTCCTTTTTAACCAGAACAACTTTAAAGAAACAAACCTCTTTCCTCAGAGATGGATTTTAATAGACATTGGGATCTACTGACCAAACAAATGAATGATCAATGCCTATTAGTCAAACACACTTAGGCAATATATTGCTGTATCTGATTAAAATTCAAAGAGAAGAAAACTTTCTTCTTTGAGATCACAGAAGATTTCTGAGAAGTTTGTATGTATATCTGGCAAGGGCATAAGGTGAAGATGAAGGCATAAAAGTTAGCAGGGATATGCCAAACTCTGAACATTGGAGCAGCTTCCTCTATGTTTTCAAAATGCCTTTCCTGAAGTATCCAGCTATTTTTAATAAATCAATAACTGAAGGTGAAGAATAGGCAGTTTTAATGAAAGAAATTTATATTTTTGCAGTAGAATTTCTTGTACTTGTGGAAGGCCTTTATTTTTTTCCACAAGCATCCCATATAAATAAAAACACCCTTTGTGTGGCAATGTGCACTCTGCCAACATCTGTAGGAGTTAAATATCCTCAAAAGACATCTTTGTTCAAATTCAGATTTCTAGGATGCATCCATGAATATGCATGTGGAAAGTGACTCAGCTGTATCAAAATTCTAATGCTTTTCTTTGGAAAATATATGGTGTCAGACACATGAGCAACAAACTATTTAGGTGTGTTTAATTTTATTAAACTTTTGCATTGACAATGGATGTCTGGAAACTTAATGTAGAAAATGAGTAATAATAGAGTATGTTACTAGTGCACAGTGGCCTTGTCCATTATATGGTACCAGGATATGTGAGGTTGTAGTCTTTTTCACCTTCTTCAGAACATATGGCTACTCATATGAATATGGATATTTTTTTCAGTGTGTTATACATAAAGCAAACTATACTGCAAATTTTGATTAAAATGTTGCTCTGTGGCCTTTCATATAAAATCTAATTTTATTTAATATTACTTTCTACATGTATGCAGAAAATGGCAAGCTAATATTAATAAAAGAAGGCTTATAGGAATGTAGAACAAGAACAATAGATCCTTGTCAAAATTTATTTACCTAGCTAGACTTTCATTTCAAAGTTAGCAGCACTCTGTGATACTGGCATAATACAGGGGTCTTAAAACTCTGTTAGACATTTTTAACCCACTTTAATTTATTCCATGGTAGTTTAATCCCCTGCTGAACGGAGATGGGGTGAATTTTCAAAGTCATAATCCACTGAAGTAAAAAATCTGTAATGACAACATAGACAGCAGGCTTCAAGAGTTTAGTTTAAATTCTTTCTAAAAATGTAAAACCTAGGGCAAGAGTTAATAGGATATTTCATACAGTTATATTTCAATCCCTTTCCAAATCTTTATACATTCACTTGCATCTTTGCTATCAGAAACATTTGGGCTCGATTTCTGTTCTTTTAAGGCAAAAAGCAGAAAGCTGTAAAATTCTAGCGTGAAGATTTTCACAGAATACTGTAACTCATCTGGTCCTTCAGTTCACAGACTTTTATATGTGATAGCATAATATTATCTCAATTGAAAGAGAAATGATATTTTACAAACTAAACACCTTCCATTCTGCCTTAACTGGGCAAGAAAATGAAATTCAGGTACATAATACCATACTATCTTCATCCTTCTGCTCCTCTAGGATTTTTACAATTGAATTTAGTGGTGGGTCAAAATTTGGCCCACAAATTTATTGGAAAAATCCAAGCATTTCCTATGTACTCAAAATTGACACTCTTTTTTTAGACGCCTCCTTGACTACCACATTTGGAGCTGCCTAGTTCAGGAACTATCCATAACTCACTTATTTTCTTTGAGCAGGAAGCTCATCTAGTGACAGCCATAGACTTTTACAGCTTTGCCTGGCCTGGGCATCCAGGCACCAAATATCTGCCTGAATCTCACAGGAAAAATGCTGTTTCCTTGTTAGATTTTGTTGTGTCATGCTGGACCAGAATTTAGGTGGCATCAGATGAAGCTGGCAGATGACTTGCTCAAAACAACAGGACAAGCAAGGTTTGAGAGTCTGAACTAGAGATGAAGTGTTAGGGTGTTTCACATGGTGGAAGCTTCACAGAGAAACAGACAAGTTCTTGTAAGTGATATTTGTTGAAAATTAATAAATTCATAGCCACACACCCAACTTAAGATACCCTTGATCTGGAAAGACTTGAAAATGAAAAAGATTTTCTGTTAAAAATAGTTTATTCTTCCCCTCATTTTGCATTCCTTGATAAAGTCAACTTTTAGCCATTGTTGAACGCATGGTACAGGACTAGATGGACTTTTATTTTGACTAGGTAATTTTTTCAAGCTCTTAAATAGACAATGGCAATAATTTCCTTTTTTTTTTTTTTTTTTCCTAAAAGCTAGAGCTGTTTGGAGAAAAACAATCATCTTTATTCTTTGAAAAACAACAGTGACAGCAGTGCCTGACTTTTCCCCTGCTTTCTGGGAGGAGGGTGGAACAAACTGTAGGGCTGGCTTTACATCACTTCCTGTTGTGGATCTCCTATTTTGGTTCTTGGTTCAAAGGTTCCAGTCTTATCCAGGCAGAGAGGGGAGCCTGGATGTTTAATTGTGAGTCTGATTTCCATGCTGGAAATTTGTGAAAGAATAAAGCAACCTCTACATATATCTGAGTACCACAGCGGAAAAGGCAGCACTGGCAGAATGAAGAAAAAAAAGAAGAAAGAGAAAAGTATCCATTCGGGCACTGGTAACAGAAGAAGTGTCTCTGTAATTACAATCTAAGTCTGATTGATTTAAAGTACCTATCTGTCTTAGATGACTAAACACTTTTTAAAAGCCTGCTTACTAAACAGTTCTTCTAGTCACTAGTGAACAAAACAGGCTCGAGAAGACTAATTTTTCCAATTCTAAATCCTTGTGAACGATTTTCATGCGATTAAATCAAAATCAGAAGATAACACAACAGTACAAATCTACAATTTTTCTTAGAGGAAACCTCCAGATGGGGATTTTCCTGTATCTAAAAGGAGGAGCAATGCTAGCAAGTGTGCATGCCTTGCTGTATGAGTACCAGATCACTTCATCAGATTCAGCATGCTTACAGATGTATAGGGAACAGTGCAGTTCAGCATGACTAGAGAATTTCGGAAGACATTTACATAGAGCTTTCATTGCCCTGCTTCCATCCTCCAGCCTTTGGGTTCTCTCCATAGAATTGTCTCAGGGCAAACTATGCACCCAAGGTCAGATTACTCTTGGTTACTATTGGCTAATAATGTGAAGAGAATTTATTCAATTTGGAAGGTTCATCAGTAACTCAGGGAGAAGAGGATGCTATCCATTCTGTTTCTCTCTTCATTATGGAATAGCTCTAGAGTTCTAGGTGAATGAGTAGATCAGAAAATCCCACCCAAGATCATGGACTGGGCTGGCAAACAATATGGTATAACTCAGGACCTAACAGCTGGCAGGACATCATTTCTATTTCATCAGTCTGTTACCAGTCACGGGGCTTGTGGCAGTGTCACAGCTTAGCCCACAGTCCAAGGATGCAAGGGAGAGGAAATGAAACTCTAAAGCAAAATGTGACAGAGTAATTCTTAATGATTTTTATTGGGACCAACCACTTAGGGTGCTTTTCCATCTTTGCATTTCCTCAAAATTATTTGAGACTTGCTAGTTTTCAGATTTATTTATAAGAGACAACTTACATTGTGTAGAAAGCACTGTAAAATTGTAAATTTTGCCAATTTTTCTCTTTTGCAGAACTGCCATTCCAATATCATAATATTTAATGATAACAACTGTTAAGAATTATAATGCACCTAAACAAAGCAGTGTTGCTACTGTTTGATTAGTACCCTCATCTTTCTATGGGTACAAATTTTCTAATTAGTCTTTGATTCTTAGTCAGATCTCAAGGAGATATCAACTGATATAGGCACTCTAATTTCACTGATGTTGAGTTTCACTGAATTTATATTAGCTGTTGTCAGCTGAATTTAAATCAGCTTCTTGTCTTGCATAACTGCCGCTGTGTGAATGATGAAAAAAGCTCAGGTAGCTACATTTTTGTTTTAACAAGGGCCATTTGAAGCAAGAATGATAGCTCATAGATTAAAACCAGAAAATACAGAATTTAAGATGAGCACAGTTAACAGTAGTATTCTGAATTTTGTGACTCATAAGGATGTTCTATACAAAAATTGCAGTAACAGTGCATGTTAAGTTCAATTTCTTAACCTAAAGACAGTAAAAGAAATTACATTCCCTCTGTTTTCTGTGTGACAACAAATAACCATTTTTTATGCTTAAATGAATGATCCCAAGTGATAACTTTAGACAATACTATTGAAAACTTCAGATGCTTCTTTTTATATGGTCAACAACGAAAGGAAGTCACCATACAAATTCTGCAGAGCTCTATGCAAGGACCTCTGGTGTTCAGTGTGTAAATGACTGGGGAAAGGTCAGTGAGGAAGTTTGTTGGTTGACAAAATATTTCAGAATGGAAAAGGAAAGTGCCAAGAGTGAGGAATAGGCAGAGAGATCTTATCAGAATAGATAAATAGGCAGTTAATTAAGGAATTCTGTGGTAGCAAATGTAATGTGGAACACATTATAGATCCCTGCTCCATATATAATAAGGATTGAGATTTTAGTGTTAAGGCAGTTTCATGCAAACATCAATTCAGTGCTCTTTAATGACCAAACCCAAATAAAATGTCATGAATCAGTAGAGAAAACAAATAATGGAAGACTGTATTTACTATCATAAAGGACCATGGTTCTGCCGCATCGTGAACACCTTGTGCCATTCTGGTCTCCTCATTTTAAAGACAGAACTGGGAGTGGAGAAAGACAAAAAGGAAATTCAAAGGTATAGGTGTAAAATAGCTTATTTTTGAGGATTATTTGCATGATTCAGGAGGCTGTTACTCAGGGCTGGAAAAGTGATCAATATCTGTTTACTAATAGGAATGGATATAGTTGAGGCATGTACTAGTGAGCTAGAAGGAGACTTCCTTATGCAGCTGGAAGTCATCAAATTTTCCACTCACTGGTATTTGCAGAAAAAATACTTAAAGCATAGCAGCAAAGAAAAGTATGGAGGAGCATGGGAAATTTGGATAGAGAGAATTTTCCATCTGAAGGGCTCTCCAAAGAAAGTGTCAGGAACCAGGTTCAAAACAAACATTGAGAGGAAACAGAGCTGTGGAAATAATTGCTTAAGTATCTTCTGAAGGTTAAAAGTTTACAAAGGGTCAAAGTGAACAAATGCACAGAAGGTCAGTCTGTTTGGAGTTACTTAAACAGAAAACTAATTTGGTCCTTCAGTTCACAGACTTTTATATGTGATAGCATAATATTTTAAAAATTTAAAGAAAAATTATTAAACAGAAAACATGCACAGAAACAATATCTAGCAGAGGAAACTGAGCTATTGGACAGCTGGGAAGAAATAAGGGGTCTGTAATATGCTTGCCATGTTCTTGCTCTTCTTCAGGTATGTCTTATAGTTGCTGTTGGAGACAATTTGATTTTTCTAAGTGAGTCTTTGGTTTGATCCTGCATAGCCACTTTTGAGTTCTCATTTGACACAGTAGATCATGAGTTACTGTTCTGTTTGTCAGACTTATCTGGGTTTGCAGATTTTTTGAATGACCAACACACATCCTTATTCTTTTCATGTTGTGCAGCAAAAAGGTTAGCAAATTAGTCAGAGAGGCCTGTTCCTGTGAGATATCCATGTATATGGTTCTCCATGTTTGTCCTCCCTTTCCAAAGTATCTATTTTAACTGGTACAAGTCCTTCAGTGTATTTTACTCTTTTCCATTATAATCATATTTCCATTAACTTGCATTCTCAATTTCTTTGTTTATTATCAAATACCTGTAGAATATTGA
The DNA here is from genome assembly GCF_008360975.1 of Lichenostomus cassidix. Lineage (NCBI taxonomy): Eukaryota > Metazoa > Chordata > Aves > Passeriformes > Meliphagidae > Lichenostomus > Lichenostomus cassidix. The sequence continues at coordinate 25,806,981 of NC_139482.1, forward strand.
CTTTGACTTTACTGGAAATTATTCACTGAATAAAATGTTTCCATGCCTCTGGTAACTTTTTACAATGTGTAGACAGCGACAGGAAGCTTTCTAAATGGAAGAGTAAACTTGGTCCTGTTTTCCCTCCACCCATTGTGCAAACAGGATCAGTATGAGGACATGGAATTCAGTGATGACTTTGAGTGCAGTCTTGCCTTGGTAATAGTCCAGCTTACTGTAATGTCTATCAGTACCCTCCTACCTATGTTGAATCTGAGATACCTTACCATGGAAAGAAAATTCTGAATTCTTTTATACAGAACATTTGCAAACACAGAGCTGCCAAATTCTTACAGTGCTATGCCAATAAAAACAATCTTGTTTTTTGATTAGTTATTTACCTGAAGAGAGAGATTTTCCACCTGAGTATTAGATTGTTTGTTTGCATTTTCATTTGCTCTCAAGTAGTCATATATTCAGAGGAATAAATGCATAATTTCTAAACCAATACTGTAATTATGGGTAATGAACTGTAATAGAGCTAGAATTAAGAGAGTAAGAAATCAAGACCCATTTTGTATGTTTTTGAATTACTATTTTTTAAAATCTCAAATTGATCTGTCTTACACTAATGTTAATATACCTATGGTTGATTTTACACTGAGAAGGGGACCTAAATCACCACTTGAGGCCTTCATGGTTTCCTGAAATTCCTTTTTAATTTCATTTTCTCTGCTCCAAATGTTCAAGTTTGACTTGGCAAAGCATTCAGGGCTCAGTTTCTTGAAATAGAACTCCAAAATTTCTGAGGCAAATAAACTGCCTATTCTTTAGGAAGTGCTGAAAGAACTACATATGCTAGTTAAAATATGCTTAATGAAGTTAAATAAATTCTTCACTCTCAAAACATAGGATACAAGACAAATGGAATATTCTATTTTAATGGATTAAAAAAATTAATTACAGGTAAATGCCTGTGTCTTTTTAAATGATGCTTAGGGATATTGTGCCAAATGAAACCACTGTCTTTCCTTATTCAAAGAAGAAGTAGAAGAAATAGAATAACAATTTTTCAGTGTTTTTTGGAAAAGAGTTACCAGGCAGTCAGCTCCTGGTGCCTTTTTGATAACAGTAGACTTTACTAGGTAGTGGAAATCTGTACTTTCCGGTAAAAGTACAAGACCAGAACCCAATGTCAGTCTGCCATGCTTAATAAGTGCTTTTCCAATAACACTTGTAGCACTAGATAAGCATTTCTAATTTTTTTTCCCCTCCTTACTATTTTTCTATACAGACATTTCTGCCATCATCATCATTCAGAACTACTTCTGGCTATGCAGTTATGGAGGAAATCCTCCTACTCAGCCCTTTTGCAACATTGATTTATTGCACTTCAGTGGTGTTTAGGGTTAACACTGGTGAGCAGCTAAGCACCTCATAGTTTTTTGTTTACTTTCTTCCCTTCCCCAATGGAATGGGGAAGAGGAATAGGAGAATAAAAGCAAGAAAACTTGTGGGTCAAGATAAAGAAAATGTAATAAGTGAGGGATAAATAGTAGAAGAGAAAAAAGAAGAAAAAAAACCAGAACAAGTGAGGCAAAGGCAACACACAACCAACTCCAATGGGTAGAGTGATGACCAGCCAGATCCCTGAAAAAAACATATCTACCCGTCTCTAAACTCCCCATTCTTCCTTTGACTGTTAAGCATCATGCCACGTATTATGGAATATCTCTAGTTAATTCAGGTTCTCTGCTTGGTTGTGTCCATTCCCAATCCACTGTGCACCTCCCCAGTCTATTCACTTGAGAGGCTGAGAGAGAAACAGAGAAGGCATTGGTGCTGTGCAAACACTGTGCAACCAGAGAAAACTGGTCTGTTACCAGCATTTGGGTCAAAAATCTAAACCACAGCACCATATGAGCTGCTGTGAAGAGAATTAACTTCATCCTAGACAGAGCCTTTAAAACTGTGCCAAACTTTTCAGTGCTTTGTCTAGGAGAGACACTTGGCTATGGAAAAGAAGACAACTCTGTTTATAGTGAACTAATTGATAGGGTAGAATATGAAAGTTTGAATTATATGCAGATATCATCAAGGAAGAGGCCAAAAAGGCCACCATAGTATTTAGGCTACTCATGTTTTATTATCTCCTTTAAATTGACTCTTTTTTTCATGCACCTCTAAAATAGGTCTGTGTTTCATTTTCACAATACCAAGCAGAAAACCTCACACTTTTACATGCTCTTTCCTTGTATTATTGCAGCCTTGTGTTTGGGAAGAAGATAGATTGAAGAAAATTGTGAATCAGTTCATGTGAAAGAACTGCTGCATTTGCAGAAATTCTATTACACAGCAATGCTGTGTGTTATTGGGTGTGTGTGTCTCTGAGGATACTTTCTTTAGCACATAGTATACTAGCAGTATATGAAAAAGCAGTTGGATGGAAAAGGTTAGTGAAGAGCAATGAATTCTAGAGCTTTTTTGTTAACCCTTGTGGGCTGTTTTTCTAGTGCTCACACAGGCTCTTGTCTAGGGAGCAGGGGGTTCAGACTTCTCCTCATGAATGCAATCAGTTACCCACACTGAAAATCACAGAGGTCTCAGGGCTAGCTGCATGACCAGAAGTCTTTCAGGTATTCTGAAATCAATGACAGTAACAATCAGTTGTATCTGTTAGATTGGGTATGAAGCAGTATAGAATGCATGAAATATGCTGGCTTTCCAAAAGACACATGGATCTTTCCAAAAGACAGATTGGATCAGTCAGCAATCATTTCAGAAAATAACTCCTCCCTTTCCTGAGTCTTCAGTTTTATACATCTGAAAAAAAGGAGAGACCTTCTTTTTTAAAGATTTTTATACTCTAACATATTGTTACATGGAACTGGGAGTCTAATCCTATGAAATGTAAATCATTAGATGATGAAAGGAAAACAAAGGGAAAACAAACTGTAAGCAAATAAAATTAGAATGGTAAGCAGTCTGTATCCTACCTACAGATTGCTAGTTTACTAGCTCTGCTAGCTAACTGCTTAGATTCATTGTAGGTTGACAGATTGATGCTAGACAGGCACATTTTTCCTTTTAACCACATTTCTTTTCTTATTTTTCCCTCCTTCCCCATATGCCATAGAAAAAAATATATCTGAATCTCTTTCTCTCTCCCTGTGACATCTTCATTGCTGCTTCATTAACCAGTGCACCATCAGTGCATTTTATTACAGCTTCTCTCCTGGCCTACTGTGTTATTACTAAGATGCAGCTATGAACTGGCTATCAAAATGCTAGTCTATGTTTTAATCCTTCTGTCCATTCAAAAGAGGGGGAAGTTGTCTCTTCAGTAAAATCCTGAACTAAATCGATATTTTATCTATTATCCTGTCTGGCCCCACATGAAATGGACTGGGGAGATATAGTGTAGGCTGTGACAGATTTATTTACCTATTTATTTGCTGTAAAAGGCTAGGGGCATATCTCCTATCTGATCAGTGTATTAAGACAATTTAGACTGATTTTATGTATGTGCCTTCAAATGACCTTGAAAAACTACTGAAGTTAATGAAAGTGTGTTTCAATTTCATGATTGTTAAGAAATGAAAAGGCCATGCTGTGATAGATATCCTCCGTGACATATACCTCCAGTTATACCAGTAGGGAGGGGACATGATTTAAATACTATCTGGTTTCTGATGGGTTTCTTGGGTATGGAATGCACTTAATTCATTTTTAAGTGAAGAGAAAGATATAACTGCAAGTATGATAGAAGCACGTAAATCAGTGCCAGAACACAGAGGAATAAAACAGACATTTGGAATCTCAAATATAGCCATGAAAAGGGAAATAAGAAACCTGATGGCCTCTTCAGAGCAGTGCAAATGTTAAAAAATTGGGCAGTGTGTGTGGAGCAAATTTAAGGGGGAATGGGACTACATGTGTTTTCAGTCCCTCTCCATCCACCCACTGCCTGCAAGAATTCCAGCTCTCCCAGCTACGCTCCATCAGAGCTCTCTGCCAGTGCTACATGTTAGACAGCTGCGAGCCTGCATCTGTTCTGTTTTCCACTCAATTAAAGCAAAGAGAAAAAATATAAATAAGACAAATTGCTCTGACAGTAAATTTTGTGAAAAACCATGTCTGAAATATATGATTTTGTAGGAACTTGGTGCAAGATTTTGTGTTCTTTAAAAATGTGGTTTTGCAGGAGTTTTTTTTTATTGCTGCTTTTTAATTGGTGCCTCTTTTTTTTTTTTGTTTTGGTAAATATACAAAAGGCTATCTGTCTTACACAGATCACTATTTAATTTGGGGAGGAAATGGTGTAAAAAGAAATGAAGCGAGAAAGGAGAAATGCTTGTCATATTAGATACAGACAAGGCAAATCAGTAGCTGGTCTGTAAGGGATTATTAGAAAAGGCTGTGACTCCTCCTGCATTAATTGACGTGGAGTACACAGTATGTACAGCTATCGACACAAAACTCATTAAAATTTTCATTATTCTATTATTTATATTGTACTTGTGACTGAAGGTCCCAGTCAAGAAGGCAGACCAATGAGTATTCATAAAAGGAGTAGGGAAATTGCATTACTATTATTAGATTCATAATGACATGGACTCCAAGCATGGCCAAGCTGGCACCGCCAAGACAGGACCCTAACAGTGGACTCCAGGGGCAGCAAAAATAAATGAATGTGATTCTCATGGTGGAAGACAGCAGCTTTGCAGAGTGAACATTCAAGCAAGAGTGCTTCACTCTGAGATGCCACACACAGCCTGAAGGATGACAAGACTCTGTACCTCAGTTTTTGTAGTAATTCATTACATGCTCATCACTTACACACATCATAACGGAAGAATAATGTGAAAATCTGGGATTAAATCTGAAGGCCAATGTAAAAAACTGGCAAAGGAGAATTGAGTAGTAACTACTTGAAAAGTGGAGGAAAACAGACATTTCTCTTTTGGTTTACTGAGTAGAGAAGTAAAATTTAATTTCTCCAAAAAAAAAAATCTCTCTATGATTTGGAAATCCAATTGTCTTGGTCTCTGATGGAAACGGTGGGTTTTGTATCACATGTCTCAATATGTGCTTTCTTTCTTCTTCCCTTCTTTTTTAGGTTACCTGCGCAAATTTAACAAATGGAGGAAAAACAGAACTTCTAAAATCAGGAAGCTCCAAATCCACACTAAAGCACATATGGACAGAAAGTAGCAAAGACTTGTCCATCAGCCGACTGCTGTCACAGACTTTTCGTGGAAAGGAAAACGATACAGATTTGGATCTGCGATACGATGCCCCAGAAACTTATTCTGAGCAAGATCTCTGGGACTGGCTGAGGAACTCCACAGATCTTCAAGAGCCTCGGCCTAGAGCAAAGAGACGGCCTATCGTGAAGACTGGGAAATTTAAGAAAATGTTTGGCTGGGGAGATTTTCATTCCAACATCAAGACTGTGAAGCTAAATCTGTTAATAACAGGGAAAATCGTTGACCATGGCAATGGGACGTTTAGCGTTTACTTCAGGCATAACTCCACTGGTCAAGGGAATGTATCTGTGAGCCTAGTGCCCCCTACAAAAATAGTGGAATTTGACTTGGCACAACAGACAGTGATTGATGCCAAAGATTCCAAGTCCTTTAACTGTCGAATCGAGTATGAAAAGGTTGACAAGGCTACCAAGAATACACTCTGCAACTATGACCCTTCAAAAACGTGTTATCAGGAGCAGACCCAGAGCCACGTGTCATGGCTCTGCTCCAAGCCCTTTAAAGTAATCTGTATTTACATTTCCTTTTATAGTACAGATTATAAACTAGTACAGAAGGTGTGTCCTGATTACAACTACCACAGTGACACACCCTACTTCCCTTCAGGGTGAGGACCAACTTGTATCTGAGACTGAAGCCTGGGGAATAAAAGAGGTCGAATGACAGGGCTGTAACCTCAAGGAGGAAGGCCACATCTATTGCCTGGAATGTGTCTACCTACTGCTGCTGCTGATGTCAAATGGCTGCAAATATGTTAGTGGAAAACAGTCTCATGTAATTTTTGCCCAGTCAGCTCCATGTATCAATCTAGGTGTAAATCACTATGGATTTGAAATAAAATCATACACATACACAGAGACACACACACTTTTCAGCGCACATTATTGAGATTCCTGTTAAGAAATCATTCATTGTCTGATATCTAAGGATTCAGCATAACCTATCATCAAGCAAAATGGATTGACTAGACAGTACAAGGTTTCTAACGCAGACTGTTACGGAAATCTCCTTGAAAGTCCTTTGAGTACACACCAATCAATAATCCCCACTCATGCATTCTACTGCTTGGAGTAGCTGTACTGGTAAATAATACTGTAGGAGTAAATACTTGTTAAAATGGGAAAAAAGTGTGTTTAGAGTCCATTATTCCGTATTATATGAACAGAGCAAAGTGTCATGACTTTTTCCCAGCATACAGTAGGCACATTCAAGGTGGTGTTGGTGGCTCTTTTTCTGTGGAGCAAGCCTGTTTCTAGTAAAGATGGGCAAACATTTGGAATTTACATGTGAGCAGACATTCTGGTTTCATGTTTCTCTGACTCTTTAAGCACTGATTCTTTAAAATTGTTTGAGTTTAGGCCAGCTAAACTACTTAAAACTGCAACTGATCTCTAAGAAGGAAAATGCCTGGCGGAGAACATGTAAGTTATAAGTGGCTGTCTTATCTTTATTACAAAATATTGTAACAAATTCAATATCCTAGTCTTCATTTGTATGAACGGTTTGTATTGTACATAATTTAACCAGTGTTATTTGAGCTGCTTATTAATATTAACTTGTAATTGTCTCTCTGCTTGTTATTGGTTAAAAACAATCAAGGAAATGAGGAATCCATTTTATCAATGTAGCTGTAAACTCCATTAAAAGACAGAACTATGTACAAAGCATTTATTCAGCTAAAGTATTGTTGAAAGCTATACATATACAACATTACAGTCTGTCTGTATTTAGGTATTTTATTTCCAGAGGAAAAAAAATGAACTGTACATAAAAATAAAAAATCTTAAAGTTGAGTTTCAGTATGTACTGTGTAGATAGTAGTTTAAATGGTTCTGACAAGCGGGTAACACTTCAAGTCTAATATGATTTTCAATATTGTCTCTTTGCATATGTACATATATATACATCTATTTATAAATTTGTGTGTGTGCATATTTGTGTGTGTATAAGTACATGTGTGTGTGAGTGTGTGTAAATACGTGTATATGTTGAATACATAAAAATTTCTTGAGCCCTATTCCTAGCAAGCAGATCTTATTAATGAAGGTCTTGCTAGCTCAAGTGGAAGCCCCCACTCGGATAAGAAATTACAGGTGCAGGGCTTTGTTTAAAATGAGTCATTATAATTTAGAAGTGGGAAAACATAGAGCCACTCTCTGTGTACAAAGGCCTGTCTTTGCCTTAATTCTAGCCTCCTCTGAGGTACTGATCTCTATGGAATGAAGAGATCCCTTTTTATGGTACTAGGGAATTTTCTTCCCATAAACAAAAAGCTTGTAGCTTTTAAATATATATAAATATATATTTTGTGGATAGTGGCATACTTTACCCCCAACATCCCAAAAACCAGCAACTGTAAGACGCCTAAAAGAAGGCTGCCCAAAGAAGAACTCAGTATTTCATATCATATCTTTCAGAATTATCATTCCTGGAAATGTTTTCTTCCCCCCTTCCACCCTCACCCCCAGGTTCTGTGCTCTTGGGTCAAAGCTGCGAATGCAGATATGGGTCAGCTTCCAACTATGCACAGCATTATGAACAGCTTCTCCAATATTCCAATAAACACTCTACTAATGTTTCAAGAAGTGAAAAGTTCAAAACAACTACCGGTTGTGGACCTCTCTTGCTGAAATGTGCAGAACCTAAATGAGAATGGAACTAAGGAAATGGATAACATTTTTGAAAGTAAATATTTTCCCACTTATGTACTATGGAGAGGAGACTTCCATATTATTATTGCTTTGGCTTCTTTTAATAGATATGCTTGTGGGAATTTCTTCATTATGTGTGACATTTCCCAGGACTAACCTGTGACCCTGGACCCTCTGAAAATTTGGAGAAAGAAATCTTCTAACCATGTAGTCCATATTCTGATCACATTCAGGAATATGTTGAGATACACAACTTGTTTCTTTGACAGGGATTATGATAAAACTGGTAGTGTTTATCCCTTATGCTCTATGAAAAGTAATTGTTATGAATATTAACCATAAAATAATTTGTGTTGTTGCCAATAGTTAAATCCTGGGTCTTTTAAATCAATGGGAATTTTGTTAATGATTTCAGTAGAAATTTCCATTTAAAAGTATGTAGAACTCCAGTGTTAAATATGATTAACAGTTTTAGCAGTCTGTATTACAATTGAGCATTACATGGTTCATTTATATTTCTGAAAAATGGATGTGAAATACTTTTGCTGGTACAATTTCATGGGTTTTTTATATTTTTTAACACTTCCCATAAATATATGAAATATATACATTCTGTTCATATAGAAATATTTGTCCACTTTTCAGGTAACATCCACACAAAAAGGAATTATTCATCATGCAATGGTTTTGATCCTATTAATTGTGGTTGTTGGTATTTTATCTGCGTCTGTCACAGACAGTCATATTATTAATTAGTCTTAAGTCTTTGAAGAATTTGGTATTCTTCATAGGCATTGTTGAGTTTGAACTTGAAAGAATTCTTTTGGTGATTGAGTAGTGAAACACTGATCTAATATCAGAATAGATAATGTATTACTTAGGTGCTAGTTTATGCATTTCATTCAATCTATTTGGGAAATATTTTGTGTTTACTAACTTTGTTAAAGAATGTTTTTGGTTTTGTCATTTGAAAAAGGAATTTAATGAACATGAATGTGTTAAGTCAGTTAAGCAATGTATGTATGGGATCTGGGTCTTGCACATGAACAATGCCTTAATGGGGTGCTAGGCCAGGCAAATGTTGTCACACCATAACTCACTAATTCTAAAAGTAATAAAGATGTATATCTCTAAAGGTATATTTTTAGGATTAAAGAAGATTAAGTTACTTATTTTTAAGAAGTGAAGAGACTGTTTCTGTTCACCTTTTTTTTTTTTTAACTTTTAAATCATGCTTTGGCTCTTGTTTTCACTTCATAGACAAATCACAAATAGAGATATTTTATTGAAACAAATTATTTCTGGTGGAAAAATACATGGATAATGCACTTGAGCAAGTATCAGTATATTAAAATGGCCTTGCATGGATCAGTGATATTATTTATGTGTCAGTTCCTGTGCATTTGAGAAAAGGAATCCGAGATATTGGAAATGGGTGGTTTGCAAAAAAACCTGCAAAAATCGCTGATCAAAGTTCTAAACAGTGATGGAAACCTGTAAGGCTTTCACTTGTTAATTTTATTAAAATACTTCAGCATGGGGTAGAAAATGTACTATCTTCTCTCCTTATGAAATCGCTTGTAAAATTTTATCCCTTTCTCCCTTTTTCCCCTTACACTGATAGTAAGCAAACTAATAAATTTATCTTTACACAGATGTTATTTTTCAAAGTTTCCCCTTACTTAAAAAGTAGTGATGTCAGAAACTGTTGAAAATTACTGTAATGATTTACAGTTAACTTAGAAATATTTGAACTCCATTTATATGAGAAAAGAATGGAAGTCTTGCAGTGTTCTGGTACATGTTAGCCTAGCAATTTAAGTAATACTATTCAAGTAATTTGGTCAGAGGACAGTTTTACCATGACAAAGTCATGACAACCTCATTTCTGAATCCTATGTTGCAAATTCCCATTCTGTTAGAATATCCTCAACTACTCTGAATATTATGTGTTAGAGAACTGTGGAAGAAAATGGATTACAAAATATCTGCTAATCTTACAATAAAACCAACCTAAATCTTAGGCAAGTGATCTGAAGAATTATCCTCCAACAGAAGACACTGAACCTCAGTGTTAGCATCTCGTGGGTCCTTCTACATCCTTCTGTGGCAGAGGTAGTAAAATTTATCTGACTGCATCCAGTAATGGAAGAAAAGATTTTCTCTAGTGATTTGTACTTAACTGCATGTCTTAGGACTGCCAGAGACCTCAAATGGCTGCATCAAGGATCTGCTGTTCTAGGAGCTGCAGAATATATAATGTATACAATACCTATTTGGAATTGTTTTGATGCTAAGAACTCCTAATTTTCAAGACAGTGTACTGCAGAGTTCTTGGGAACCATGTACTTTGAAACATATTGTTTATGATTTTTTTTTGTTAAATATAAACAGTTCTCAAAAAAAGAACTACTATTAAAATCTCATACATACATTAATGAAATACAGGCAATAAAAAAATACAGTTACAATTACCACTTTAATTTATGAATATAAATGCTATTTACCAAAATATTTTGACAGTGGAAGAACAGAGTATTGTATAATAAAAATATTTTCATTTTTTTCTTAATTTTTTTAAATGGGCAGTATCCTACTAAAATTATGGTAAAATTGACAGATTAAGTAATTTTTTAAATAAATTTGACTAAATAAATATCTATGGATATGATAAAACTTTTTGCTGTTTGTGAGAGGAAAACTCATTAAAAATAAACTGTCATTTGTAAAGTTACAATAATGACGGGATTTTGGGGATATTGTATTTCCTTAGGTGGTACACACCTGACAATATGATCTAATACTTGTAGCAAGATCCTTCCAAGAGCATTGATGAATCTTATAGCTGAAAATGAACTTTTTCCATTCTTTCCTATATTCTGTGCTAATTAGCTAAAGTACCCAAACTAGCAAGCAGATTTTTTTTTTTTTTTTTTTTTTTTTTTTTTTGTACAGGAGTTTATTTCCTCACTGGAAAATATCTATACAGTTTTAAATTCTGTTTGAAGGACACAGCTGGGAATCCACTGCATGAGCATGGACTGATGTCCTGTGCATGGTATGCATGATTTTAGTCCTTTATCTTAGTTTGCATTTGGGAAAAAGAAAGAAAGATATTTTTTTGTAGGTGCTTTAAATCAGGAGAAAGCCAATGACTCACTTGAACTTTAATTCTAAAAGACCTATGGTCCCATAGTCAAAGAAGGAACTTAAGAAGACAGAGCATGTTTAAAATTTGTTCAAAATGTACCTCAGTCATGTATCAAGTAGAGATATTGCTGTGAAGGAAGGCTTTAGTGATGTGTGAAATGAACTTCTGCCTGTTGTTAATGGGAAATTAGAGGCACCAAAAGAAAATTTGTAAAGTTGATGCAGTGCATACACATCAGAGAAGATGTGGAAATTAGACATTTCAAAAAGTAAATCAGTATTTTATGGAAGGGCTACTGAGTTTCTGGGAAAGGCCCAGTGTACTTACAGATCTGTTCATCATAGAAAGCACGCAAAACCAGACTTGGCAGAGACAAAAATAACATGAGCTCTTTAGTTCCTCATCTAGGTCACGGAAAATCTAAACTGAGATGCAAAAGCCTACTAGAAACAGTAAACTAAGGAAAAATGAGGTCACTTATGGAGTGTAAATAAGAAGTCATATTAATTCTTCCAGTATCCAATAGTTATAATTGTTAAATTTCTTATGACATAATTATAAGGTATTTTAAAAATTCTTTTGTAAAGTATTTTGATTAGTCATAGAGTGAGGAGGCCTTGGGAATAAAGATGGAATTTTTTGCAAGGAAGCTTCTACAGTTGCAACATACTCCTTCCAATGACAAATACTCTGGACTCCTTTCAACTGGTTTCTTGTGGAATCCAGAACTGGGATAGTGAACTGAACAGTGAACAAACCAGAAATAATAGAACTTCACTGGCAGGGACTGTGGTGATCTTGAGTTCATTGTATGTTAATTTTGTTGTGTTTGTCTGCTTTTGTTTTTGGTTTTGTGTTTGTATCTAGAGGCATAAGAAATGCATTTATCTAGCCATCATTCACTTTAACATGCCAAGTGTGGAGTTCACTCATAAACTCTATGTAACAAACTGATATATAGGTGCATGACATTAAGTGCTCTAGTCTTTCTTTGCTAATGACCTGTAGGTCATGTCCAGTTAATAAGGTGGAGAGACAGTAGCAACACAGCTTGTGTATCAAATGAATTCCCAAATGAATCTTCTTTGACTTGAGAAAAAATTACTGAAACATTTAGCTGATGAACTTCAGTAAATTAGCTGTAGTCCATCAGAAAACAGGAGTAATACTCGCAAATTTTGAACTGTATTTTTTTCAGGAGCTCACCAATATTTTTCAGTTAAGGAAACATCCCATGTTAAGGAATTATAATATTTCCTCTGCGTATCAGAGACTTACCATTTCTTTAATCAAAGCTATTCCTGTGAGAAATGTTTTAGTAAGTAATCTCTCATTTTTCAGTGAAGTATTATTTTCTAAAATAACTTCTGCTATTCTTCTGCAAATGTTGAGCGAGTTTCTACTTTTTACCCTGCAGACTATGCTGTTACTGAATTTATGCTCCCAAAAGAAGGTTCTTCCTCCCACTGAGGTAAAATTATCCCTTTCATTTTTCCATGGGAGTCACACAAGTTTGCCCAATTTATTTCCTTTTGCTAATTGCACAAGTATTACCTGTAAAGTTGCTTTTTATTAACCACTCCAAAAGAACTGTATAAGTCTTTTCAGAACAACTTCCATTTCCTCAGTGTCTATTACAGTAAAAGACTACAAAATGAATGCAATGTTTTAGACAGAATTCTAATGATAAAGGGTCTCATCACCTTTCTCTAACGAAATTCCTTCATATTCATAGTTACAATGGTTTTTCTCAGGTCTCAAACTGCAGAAAATTTACTGCTAATGAGCTCTCCACTATTATTTCTAGTAGAAATGGCAAGCCTTAATTATACTGCTTTACAGTGTTCCTTCTCATTTGAGTTTTGAAGTGGCAGTCTTCAGATGTATTCGTGGCTCCTTTCCTTTGCTGCTACTTTAAGCAAGTCTACCTCTTTAGACCAACTTTTTATACACTTATAATCTCACAGATATAAGAATTGCTTGTGAACTTTGTTAGCACATTATTTAAGACTTCTAGTTAACTGCTGTGATGTCATAGAGGTAGGAAATTTTTATTGTTCTTTTCTGATTGATTTCTGGTCTGCCTTCTTCCCTGTTTGGTGAGTTTTTTTTACTCTGTGTTTGATTTGAATTCCTTTTGTCTGCTTCAGATCAGACGTGAGTAGTGTTCACTGATGTGTTTACACATAGGAGGGGATGAAATACATAATTGCTTATTCTACTAAAAATTGAGCTAATGAGGTGATTGCATTAACTCATCTAGAAATACTTAGTAACAAGTGGGAGTGGTACTTGTAACTAATCCCCAGGTAAAGAGTTAAGTATGCCATTAAAAAAATAAGTTGTTACTTTATTCATAGAGCTTGGAACTTATGTAAAAAAAGTTGTTGCCTAGGTCTAAATACCACTAAAGGCAAAGTGATAAGCTTGATGGTAGAACAAATCAGTAATAAAATTTCATATAATTGCTAGGAAATTCCCATTCAGTTTCCCACTGTTTCTTGTATCTTTCTAGGTAAAAGCCTAATATACAGTTGTAATTGCCAGCCTGTAGGCTTATTCTATTCCTTTCACTTTGTCTTATTCTCCCTCAGATACTATTAACATTATTTAAAAAAGGCTTTACATTGGATCCCTTTTGTTACTCATATGACTTAGACCATCTGATGTCAAGCTGCCAGAACAAGGCAACTAACTTTCTGTAACTGTAATCTCCCCTTTGGCATTTTGAATTTGTAAATTTCTAGAACTTTTAATTTATCCAGTTCGTCTACTTCAAATTTACTCTCCACTCTTTTTCTAGCAGGTACTGATTTTTCATCTCGCAGGTTAAGATAATTTCTAAGTGCTGTCTTTGTGGAAGAGAAATGAAGCCAACTCAGAGGTTTATTTTTTAGGCTAACTGGGTTCTTATATAAGATGGGCTGAACCTGTTATTGCATGCAAGCTGTAAATTCAGTATAGAGCATGTTCTATAATGAATAACTATATAAATAAGCAAATGCAAATGAATAATAAAAACACAGGTAAGTATAAGCATAATTTACGTATAATTGTAATTATCATACTTATTTATTTCTCTTTTAACTGATAAGAAATATAACACCAAAATTTCTTTTTACATATAGCAAAGATGAGGAAGATAAGTTAGTTAAGAAACTGAGAAACGGGTAGTAAATGATCAGATATAAAACTAGAGTCTCAGTAACTTGCTGTAAGGCTTCACTCAATAGGTGTTGCTGCTCCATTAATTGCAAAGGATATATTTGAGCCAAGTACAATCCACTAGAATACTTACATGGCTGCTATAGGTTTAAAAATAAATGAAAGGGAGCTGCAAGGCTGTTTAATTCCAAGCTCATGCCCAGAAAAAGGTTCAAGACCACATGGAAAGACGTTTGTTTATGAATTGTTTTTAGGACCCTCCAGTGGGTTTGATTTCTTGTTCTTTCAAGGTAAATTGTCTCCAAACTTGCTAGTTCTCAAAACGTATGTTCTTGTGGCCTTTCCTCAAAGGAAGCTCTCACGTTTTCTCTCTGACTGCTCTTCTTGCACTCACTCTTAGAACTGACATGTCTTGATGTTAGAAATGAGAGTAATAAATGCTTTTCCCCTTGTTTCCACTGTTGCCCTGCTCTTTTACCCCTCAGGATGGTATACATCAACACTTGCAGACTGCTGGTATGGAATACCACAATTTCAAATTAAGAAATAATTTCCTTCCAAGTCTCCTTGGACTGGACAAAATAAGCAGGAAGCTCTCTTATAGAATTCTTTTACATCTTTGAAGACTGTTACCATACTCAGCCACCAGTCATAGTTTTTCTGGATTTAGCAGTCTTGGCTCTTATAGCATGTTTGACTGAATTCCTCTGACTACTCTAAAACTTGCTTACCCTTTCATGTGTGTAACCCCAAAGAAAACAGACTATTCTGGCTTATATCTTGCCAACAGTGAGAAAAGCAGAATGTGAATAATTCTCTTCTGTTTCTTTCTATGTGCTAGTAACAGTATTCTATGTAATACCAATATCATAGTTTTTTTCATAATTTATCATTGACTGTGTTGGTTATGCTGACTACAAGTTGCTTATGCAGAAATGTTGTCTAAACTGTAATTCCACAATTTCTGTTTGTGCATTTGAGTTTTTTTTCATGCCTGCGGTGGAATTTAAACTGCCAAATTTCAGTAAGACAGGGTATAAATTTACAGCACACTGGCTTCTCCACGCCAGCTTTCCCTGTGGATACTTTTAGCCTCCACTAATGCTGGCTCTGTGCAAAATGTGAAATAGAAGACATCACGGAGAGATATACTTACTGCTTAGCAAAGTGTCAGCATGAAAAGTTATTATGCAGCAACGAGTGTACTGTAAATTCATGCTTTACTTTGCTCTACTAATCTGTGTGGACAAGCCCCGAGTGTAGTAATCTGCACTTGTCTTCATTGAATTTCTTGCTATTGATTTCAGACCAATGCCCCCATTTATCAAGATAATTTTGGTATTCCATGAAGCACTTCTCTCCTCCCTCTTTTTTCCTTTCAAAGTTACATCAGCTCTTCATAGACTTTGCAGTCTTTAATGATATTGTAGATCATTGCAAGATGGCACAGGTAGAATCTTAACATTGTCAGAGTAACCAATACGGCATTTTTACAATTACAGTTTTTAGACTACAATCACACAAGTTTAAAGAAATTATTAACTGGGTACTAAACAGAAGCCTCAACAAATATGTTGAGGGAATTGTTTAATGTGTTGAGGGAATTAACTACTTTTTTAATTTATCTGCTTTTGGAAGGAATAAAGGTCATAAACTTTAAGTAGCTTCTTGTGTGTAAAGTCAAGGCAGAAAAGTATTTGTCTTGGAACAGGTGACAATTAATAAGGGTCTAATTCCTTGTCATATTAATGTGTCAAATAATTCCTTGGAGAATGTTGTTCATAGTTTCTTTGGGGTTTATTCTGACATTTTAAAATATATCAGAAGTACCTGTTACCTCTGGTCTGTTAGTATGGATGTGTTACAAATAAAACTTTGTCTGGATCAGAGGTTCCAGTTGGGGATAATATCTTTTATATTACTATGAGACAAACTCCCCCATTTTAATGGACATCACATGGCTAAGATATGTTAATGGTATCTTCTTGTCAAAACAAAGATTTTAGCTCTCTAAATGTATTTCAGTTTTATCATCATTAAATTTTCATCATTTAGTTTCAATCTGAGTTTGATCCTCTACAAGATTTTAACTACAAATATTTGTAAAACAAGCACTCACCTATGTCTACTCTGTACACTGTTTTACTATTAGCTGTCAGCTCTCTGTTTACCTCTGATTCTAATGTGGCTATCAGAACATGTAAAGTAGCTTCATGTGAAAACAAAGGTCCAAGTCTCTTTGATTACTTGCAAGCAGAAACTTTGCCTGTGCTCTGATCAAATACATATGAGGAAGAAGCTGTGTTAACACACTCTCCTATGCTAATAGACCTCTGTGATGGGTTTAAATGTAAGAATATCACTGAGGTGATAAATCTGCACAGCTTTCAGGCTGAAGGGAGGTAAGTTCACAGGGTAAGCCAAGTCAGCTCACACCTGGCTGTAAAAAAGTACATGAACAAATTTGGGGATCCTGGACTGGAAACAAGGAAGTGATTTCATTGAACATCAGTCTAGTTTCTGCAGTTTGTTGGTAAAATAAGTTTTCTGCTTCTTCTTCTCCTGGGCTGTTGTCTCTAAATACTCAGTCTTGTCTTTTTCTTTGAATCAGATCTCATGACAGCTGCAGTATAAATTGAACCAGTCCTCAGTCCCATATTTCCTTCAAAGAAGAGAAAAAAGATTTCCATTTCAAAATATTCAGGTTTCATCCTCACCTTTTCTATGAGAACCATCTGATTACATCGCTTGCCTAGAAAGCGGAAGACATGAATTCTAGTTCAAAATTCAGTGTTCCCTACTTTGCCAAATTACCCACTCTATCTGCATTCTCTGAGGCTATGATTTCTTTTCTATTCCATGTGCTCTGAAAAACCTACCATTCTGAACACCTCCAAGGTTTCAAGAAGAGCAAAGTAAAGTTTAGGCATATGTTAAGTATTCAAATAATCATTGTTCAGCACTTAAGCAGAGTAGGAGCTTTCAAGCATCCTGGAGTTGTATTGTTTGAAATTGTAAGAATTGTAGGCTTACCTTCTCTCCTGATAGACAGCAACTGATCAAAGGCAATTTTGGCCAGAGCTTTTTTTGGAAGGAGATCTAGCTGTTCAAGGTGACTGTTTAGTCTGTCGTCAGCTAGGAAAGAATAGCATGAAATTTTGGGTTCAGTATCATAAGGACAAGCCTGATGGGCTTCAAGGTGCATTTGCCCTTCTGTGAATCTGACCTCTACAGCTTAATCAAAACAAATGAAAAACCATTTACATTGCAGTGGAGGAAAGTGTCTCTCTCTCTATTTACTTGTTCACTGATTAGTCAATATACCCAGAATTTATTTGCAGTGTTGTTCACTATTGGAACTAAAATACCAGTTATTCCCAATTGCCTAACAGCCTGATATACATAAATTAACTCATCTCCTGCAGAAATTCTGTCATAAGTGGGTCTTTCCACTCTTCACTTAGTTATATTTCTGATGTTATTTGTCCTGTATAACATCAGCCTAAATAGGAGACAGTGTGGAACCTCTGCTTTCCAAGGACTATGCTTCTGTGAGGAGGCAACAACTGCAGAGCAGCTTTTCCATGTGGCACTGCATCAGCTTGTGCATCCATATGGTCTCTTCTCACTAATACTACTTCCTGCTGTTCAAAGTAAGCAGACAGATCTGCCTCCTTTTCCTACCTAAAAATATTTCTGCATGCCCTGTGTGAAGGACCTCACACTTGCCTCTCTCCCCTTCACCACTACTCTAGACAATTATGTAAGGGCTTTTTATTGCACATATTCCACTTGAAGAAAAGCTATTCTGCTGAGACATGACAATATTTTTTTCATCTACAATTACAGGTCATTGTTTTGACATTTCTGAAAAGAACTATTGAAGAGCATCATTATTGCCAATTTCTTCTTTGTAAGTTTGAACTATCAAATGCCTTTAGCGTATTGCAAAAATCATGTACGGACAATCTGAGTCATGAAGAGTTGTTTGGAAGGTCTGTGGACTGAAAATAAATTGCTGGTTTCTAAGAGATTCAGCTGTAAACTCTGTCTGCCAATCATCTGAAGTAACCTATCTGGACATCATCTACAAATGAGTACAGTGTGATTTAAGAGTAGATATTTTCTTTTGTCTGTATTTTCAGCTGTAGAAGGAGATATCATGGTCTAGCATTTCACTGTTCTGGCAAGTTGCATTACATCATTTTCACAGAAGTCATAGTTACAAGGTAAAATTTGCACTCTGAGGGAATCAAGTCTTCTGAGTATTGATATTGAGTCAGTTTTTGGTCTATAATTTCTGACACTCCTTGCTTAGATAAAAACACTGACATTATTTGAAGTACTCAGTTTTGGAACAGTCTCAAATGCATATCAGAATGTTCATGTGATATCCAATTTCAAGTCCACTGAAATCTGTAACCAGATTCACCTTGGAGTCTCTGAAATTTCTGCCAGGATTTTAATGAATGCTACTACAACAAAAGGCATCACAGTCTATATATAAATTTGTTATTGTCTCATAGACTAACATAATTGAATCTTCTCAATGAGACCAGATAGCTCAATAAATCTTCCCCTATTTTTGAGAAACAAGGTCTAGTCAGTGAATGTGTTTTCTTGGTGGCTTCTCTTCCTCATCTTTGAAACTAAACATCTTTTCATCCAGTTCCCAGGGAACACAGAATGTGATACCGCAAAAGGAACAGCCTTAAAAAAATGTTGAATCCCTTCAAAGGATTGCAAACAGAGGAATGGAACTATTTTTTTTTATGTTTGTCATATGGTTATTTATTTATTTATTTCTGGCTATTTATTACTTACTATTTGCATAATGATATATATGATCTCAGCCACTGTGCAGCCAGAAACAGACAGTCCCTGTCCCAAAAACTAGTTAAATGGAGATGGGAGTTTGAAGGTGTGCATTATGGGTGATAAAAGGAAGGTTAAGGAGGAAGACAATGAAAAGGAGATACCTGCCTAGTGCTTCAAAAGTATTGCAGTGTTACTATATCCTACTGACAGGGTAAAATGTGTATCTTGTAATTATTCTCTGAACTGTTCTCATCACACACCTGATCCCTTGTAGGCTTATAAAATGAAAACCTCAAGGACAAGCATAGTAGTATACAGAAAGCAACACAAAAGAGAATAGCATTAGAATAATTATGAAAATCTAGCATGAGAGCAACATAGAAAAACAGATATTAAAACATGCCATGCTATTCCAGCTGTTACAGGGGGAATTATGCTCCATTATATAGTACAGATAAATCCTTGGTTTTAAGTCTTTTTGTTTTCCACATCTAGCCTCTCTACCCCTTCATCTGAGAGGTCTTCCTGCCCCAAAAGGAAAACACACATATAGACACAAATAAATGTGTTGGTTTTTAAAAAAAAATTAAAAATTTTTTTAATTGTAACTTAATTACTAATGGCCTGATCTCATCCTGACTGGAGGCTAAACTTCATTTCTTTGCAGTAAGGGACCCTCAGAATAGTACCTGTGTTCCAGATTCAGCTATATTTTTTCTAATGTAGTATGTGTCAGTGTTTTGAAATCCTTTTCTTAGATACTTAACAATATCTTTACACCTGGCTAACTTTATGCTGGGCTGTATCAAAAGCAGAGTGGCCAGTAGGGTGAGGGAGATGATTCTGCTCCTCTATTTTGCCCTGGTGAGACCCCATCTGCAGTGCTGCATCCAGGTCGGGGGTCCCCAGCACAGGAAGGACACAGACCTGTTGGAGAGAGTCCAAAGGATGGCCACCAACATGATTGGAGTGGTGGAGCACCTCTCCTAAGAGGAAAGGCTGAGACAATTGGGATTGTTCAGCCTGGAAATAGAAGGCTTCAGGGTGACCTAATTGTGGCCTTCCAGTGTCTGCAGGGAGCCTACAAGAAAGATGGAAAGAGACTATTTACAAGAGCATGGAGTGTCAGGATGAGGAGGAATGGCTTCAAACAGAAAGAATATGTTTAGATTAGTTATTAGGAAGAAATTCTTTACTGTGAGGCTGGTGAGGCACTGGAACAGGTTGGCCAGAGTTGTGGATGCCCCATTCTTTGAAGTGTTCTAGACCAGGTTGGATGGATCTCTGAGCAAACTGGAGCAGTGAGAGATGTCCTTGCTCATCTCAGGGAGTTTGAAACTAGATATTCTTTAAGGCCACTTCTAACCCAAACCATTCTATGGTTCTATGATGATTCTATGATTCTATGATTCTATGATTCTATGATAGGAATCTCAGTTCCCCACAAAAGCACTATTGGGTATGTCTTGAGATTTTCTACTCTCATAATCAAGCTGAGTCAGGGAAGGTTTAGGTTGAATATCAGGAAAATATTTTTCACCCAGAGGTGATTGAAGATGCTCACCAGGGAAATGGTCTCCACTCTAAGTCTGTCTGAGTTCAAGAGGAATTTGGACAATGCTCTCAGGCACCTGGTGTGATTCTTGGGATGTCCTGCACATGGCCAGGACTTGATCCTGACAGATCTCTTCCATCTCAGCATATTCTATTGTTCTATGATTCCATGATTGTACGATTCTGTGATTCTATGATTCTGTGATTCTATTCTAGCCAAGCCATTTTCTGATTTATGATTCTAACGTGGGACTTAACAACAAAGATTCCTAAGTGCCACCTGAGTGTTAGATATTTTCTCTGTTGAGCACAAGAGTGCCTCAGGAATTGTCTAAATGGTCAGAGGCTGTTGCTTGCACATTAACCTTCCCGGTGCTCTAACTTGGTCAGACTGCTTTATACCAATAAATCCATTTGAAAAGCAAGAATTGTTAGGAGGGACAAAGTCACATACAGGCCTGTCTAAATGGCTCTAGAGTCTTAGCTGGTTTTGGTAATGATTTATGCACTTGAAGGACAGATTTCACAACATTATCTTCTGGAGCACCTTCTATCAAATTCCAGCAGTGTGTTGTTACCCAGGTGAGACATTAAATGGTTTAATTGCACTAAATTCCACAGAACTGCATTTAGCCTACAGGTAGTAAAAATGCTCTTCTACATAAAAGGACGTATGGATTTTTATTTTTTTTAAATTCAGATCAGATATCTGCTACCAGGCCTGCTCTCTTTATTGATAGAGAGAAACTGCATGAATTGATAAGTAACTTCTGAACCTGTGAACTGCTGGATATTGTGGTTCACTGACTACTTGAGTTATTCTGGGGTATTTTAGAACACATCACATGAAAAATACAGTAAACTGCTCACTCATGTTTGCTAGTTTCTTCTTACATTTTTTTTATCCCTAGACCCATATAATTTTCTTTTCTGAGTTCACTCTACTTGCACTAAACTTGCTGTCTATTCTCTATAGCAGTCTTTCTGATTATCTGGCTTTTTAGTACATTTTGTGGCAGAAACCATTACAAAGCGTGAAAGTATTTCCACCATTTATGTATTTCCAGACAACTTCAAGTAGTTTTCTTCTAATGCAAGTTTTCTCTTTCATAGCCCTAAAGAATGTTTGCTATGCTTTTGACAGCATACTAATTTTATTTGTAGTATAAGAGCTGCTGTGACTGAGCACACTGTCAGTTTTGTAAAAATATTCAGTACAAGCCACATTTGCGTATGCATTTTTGATATATACAATCTAAATACTCCATTTCCATTGAAAATCATCTTTAGAAAACATATTTCAGTTCATTTCACACTGTGTTAATTGTGTAACACACTGTAACCATTACCTTTTACCAGCCACAGTTGCTCATCTAATGGGAAATGATGACTTTAACAAGGAATTATTAGATCTGTTTGATCTGAGAATGCACATGTGGACAATGGGAGCTGCTGGCTGGAACATGCACCATTTTCTCCCCCTATGAGTACATAATTGAATTACAAGTCTCATTTTATGAAGGAAAAAAAGTGTCAGTAAGCCTTATGTGTTGTAGCTAGCCCTGCTGACTTGCAATTTGTATTTAACATTGCTAAATATATTTGCAGCATTCAGTGTTATCTCAAAGCTAGTTTAAAGTACCTCAGATGGAAATGGAAAGTAGGTAGGCAGAACTCTTTTTGGTGTGGGTTACAAAAATTTTGAACTGCTTTTTAATTAAATACTGCTACAGCTTTAAAATTAGCTTTACTACAACTAAGAGGAACACAAGCAAGTATTAGAGGGTAATGTTAAACACTCTATGTAATGAGAAAACTGTTTTTTCAACAGTGCTGCTTTAAATAAGATTTTTTCTGGTTTTGCTTGGCGGAGTGAGAGACATATTCATGAGACAGATGTTTCATGGGAACATAAGCCCTGAATGTGTCATATTGAACTTCACCATTGCCTTCTACTGCTTGCTGGTGGAATAGTAATTATTTTTGTTCTGGAAATTCAGAAAGAGACGTGAAATGCCACAATAAAATTACTTAGGAACCTGAAGTCCAGTTTTCATAAGTCACTGAGGGGCATTGGAGTTTTGGGATATCCACCCTGCACCCTGCTATGAATAGAAAAGATAGCTCTTTCCTAATTGAAGTTTCTCTGAGTCACCAACTACACCAGTCTCTGCAGGGTTTTTAGTCCAAGCAACCATCCCATTTTGAGAAAGTAAATACATATATTAGAGAGGACCTGAGCTGACGTGACTACCTCAGGACCTAAGAAAGTACCTGTGAAACATCCCATCACAAGTTGGAGCTGTAGCCCCAAGTCTCCTTCACAGTCATTTTCTAGGGCTTTCAAAATAATTCAGACTCCCAAAACAACAGATTGGTGCTTAGATTCTTAGTATTGGCACGGCTGCTGTTTTCACAGCTATAACTACAGCCTAACCTCCCAGGTGTCCAATTCAGTTACGTGTATAGTCTCTTGCAACTGGCAGCTTCACAGCATCCAAAGCACTGCTGCAACTCTCCCTACTGATTAGCTGCTTGGAGCACTAGCTCCAGCCTCGAGGCCTTGAAGATGGACTATTACAGAAGCTGGTAACATCTAGTTTGTGAATGATATATAATTCACACAAAGTGCCTAATGCTTTCTGTCCTATAAACCTTGTAGCAGAAGGGCCAGATTACAGTCCTTAACAGCTGGAACATCTGCATAAACAGTCAAGTGACACCAGCTGTGTTTGAAAGAGGTTCCGTAAGTGGGAAGAGAGACTGAGAAGCCTAATTTCATGAGAGGTGCACAGTGGGACAAGTTATCAGTCTTGATGCTATCAAATCACTAGCCTTTCCACTTCTCTCACTCTTCTGTGTGGTAGATCCTGGATGTCTACACAACAGCTCAGTCAAATCTGGCTGTGACCACTGGGAGCATGTTTGATCAGCCAAAAGACCCCTGAATACTTCTAAAAAGGTGGCCCAAAGACTTTTATAAAATATTGTGCTGATGCAGATGCACATGTCCCCACATGGCCCTGAGGATGTCACTGTAGATAAATGTGAGACTCCCCGTGGCCTGTAGTGCACATTAGACTTTCAGGTTGGCACAGCTCATGGAAGTGGTGCTCAGTGTGTGCAGACTTTGCAGCATCATGAAGTCCTAAGAGGTCAAGTTGCACCTGTGATGTGGCATCTAGCTGCATTTGGGCTTTGCAGGCCCACAGAAGGGTGAAAATGCTGACCTGTAACCTCAGTTCCTTGCATCTCCTCTTTTTCCATTCCTCCCACTCCCCTGGTTTCACAAACCCATATATGCCAAAACTGGTCTTGAAAGCCCTTATATACTTGTGGTGGTTAAAAAAAAACGGCTGGGAATTAAACTCCAAATAAGCTGCTCCCTTCCCTCAGTCCCCTTCTGGTAAAAGAGACCCAGAAGGCAGAAACTATGGGTTGAGACAACAATTTACTGAAAACAAATAGCAAAGGAAGAAGAAACACACAGTAACTGCAACAATCTTAATAACAAAACTATACAAAATAGAAGGTGCTTTACACACAAAAGGTGTTCACCATCTCAACTCAGTTCCATGTGGCTGCCAAAACAAAGACAAGTTGGATGAAAGAGTTGGATGCTCTCCACAGCTAGTGTTCCGCATTCCCAAGCCCAACATGGTGAAAAACAGTGATGGACAAACCCTCCAAACCTGGATCATCCACACAGCACTGCAGAGCCTACCTCTGGACTGCTCCACTCCACTGACTTTATTCCATGCAGTGCCACTGCTTCACATCAGTCTGCTTGGCTCTGCTGGACTTGGCTGGAGCTCAGCTCCGACTCATCTCGCTGCCACTTCAGAGCCAAGACTTGGCTGAGTTCATTGCTTTTTGGAGGTGTGCCATGGCTCAGATGCATTTGCTGCCTGGAGCTGGATTCTCTGAGGGACAGGAGGGGCAGCAGCTGGGGAGGTACAGAATCATCAGTGGTGGTCCCAGCAGCTTCCCCAAGGAAGAAATGGAACAAAAAAAGCACACTTCCATGCTGAGGTTGTTTTTTAATTCCTCCAAAGCCACGACCCCCAGTGATGCAGTGGATAGTATAGAACACCAGTTCAGCCATGCCCATACAGCTCCAGGCTCAACTCCTGTGGGAGCAAACCAAAGACAATACTTCTGATACTTTCCAAAACAAATATGAGGTACAAGAGCCAAAGAAGCAGAATCACCAAATCATTGAGGTTGAAAGGGATCTCTGCAAGACATCTTGTCCAACCTTGTTCAAGCAGGGTCACTTAGAGCAAGTTCTCCAGCACCAGGTCCAGATGGCTTTTAAGTATCTCCAAGGATGTAGGGCGTGCAACCTGTGCCAGTGCTCCATTGCCCTCACAGTTCAGATGAAACCTTCAGTGTCCACTGATGCCTGTTCTGTCACAGATCAGCACTGAAAACAGCCTGGCTTTATCTCTATTGCCTCCATTCAGATATTCATGCACTTTGATGGGGTTACCCTTCTAGTTTTCAGGCTCAGTACAGCTCTATTCATATGAAGAATGCTCCAGCCCCTAAATCTTCTCTGTAGCCCTTCAGTGGATGGTCTCCAGCATGTCCTTTTGTACTGGGGAAGCCAGAACTAGACCCAGTACTCCAGGTATGGCCTCACAGTGCTGAACAGAGAGGAAGGATCACATCTCTTGACCCGCCTGAGGCAATACCCCTCCTAATGAAGCTCAGGACACTGAGCACTCTCCTCCATTAGGTCAG
Organism: Lichenostomus cassidix; assembly: GCF_008360975.1. Classification (NCBI taxonomy): domain Eukaryota; kingdom Metazoa; phylum Chordata; class Aves; order Passeriformes; family Meliphagidae; genus Lichenostomus; species Lichenostomus cassidix. Next base: position 25,832,315 of record NC_139482.1, read on the forward strand.
TCACATTCTTACAAAAATGTAATGAAAGCAACACAAAATGCTATGTGTTTTCACTTCTTTCCTAATCTTCCAAACCCAAATAATTAAATATAGTTGTACATAACTTTATTTTTTAATTTCAAATGAGCAGAACTAGGTCTTGCACAGTAAAGAACAAGCAGAAGTCAAAAGCTAGGTTGAACCACAGACAGTACTGCACTCTGGTGCACCTTCCTGTGTCAGGGTAGTTCCATTAACTTAAGTGGAATCAACCATGTATGGGTATGACCTCGAGAGTACTTGATATTACTCTATCCTCTCTCAGGCCCCTTTACCTGGACCTATGAGAAAATAATGACTAGCAATGAATTTTGAAATTTGTTAAATGATTATTTGAATCCTATACACAGCAATATGTTTGTTTGCAGAAATATTTGACTAATTTCAGCAGACCTAAAATGTCTGTATCTGTTCAATAGCAAACACTTTGGACATTCAGTGCTTCAGGTATGTATGCAAAATGAGAGTTTGATAGAAATATAATCTATGCATCTCAATAATTTGTTTACAAAAGTCTCAAGTTATATATCTAAAATGATACATTCTGATATCAGTTCTGATTTTCAAAAAGACAAAGTCTCACACCCACCTGATAATCAGTGTTCTGATATTAACAATTCATGAAATGCTGTACAAAAACAAAGTACCTGACATTTCCATATTCACTGAAGGCAGCAGTTAGGGGAGTCAAGCTACCTCACTGTTCTCTCTCAAGGATACTGTGCTACCTTTTGAATATAAAGATGATCTAAAGTCATTCTGAATACAGTAACAGGTTGTATTTTCCTCTAAAATTGGTATTAATTTGATACTTCCCTCTCACTCTGCACTGGCTTTGAGATTCATTGCCTTCAAGAATATGCCATCAGAAATGTCACTGAATTCCTAGGCAGCTTTTTTTAGCTTTCTTTTCTCTTCATTACATTGTTATTTATTTAACTTATGTGATGGAATACTGTTAAATTGAAGTTTGCTTATATTCCATATCATACTGGTCCGAATTACTACACTCAAACCTCCCACTAAGCAAAAGCAAAACCGGAGAGATTACGTCTTTGATAAGATTACAATCCCCTCTTGTAAGTAATATTAAAATTGACTCCCTCAATGTAATCAAGAATTTGTCTTGTTATCTTTAATTGATCTCCCTAGAAAGACAGTACAGACTGCAAATGAAATTGCAGTACATTACAAATCACAGCAATAATACAAAATCAAAGAGTAAAGCAAAACAGCAATTTGTGCCTATCTTGGCACTTAAAAGTTATAACTTGTCTCTGACAGGAGAGGTCAGGTCCTGTTTATGGGAACAGCAAGTAAAATAAGACATCCAGGGCAAGACAAAATTATGCATTCAATATCAAGACACTGAAGAATGTTTTCCTTCTTTGTGGGTAAGGTTAGACCTAATAAACCTTTGAAGAAAATCTGGAACAAAAGTTACATTCCTTAAAATATGCTCTCAGGCATTACCTATGAAATGCATATGTTTCGTTGCTGCCTTTATTTGAGATAAGTTGAGTCATTGTAGTTTCCTGCTGCATTTTCTGCAAGGCAGTAGTCTGGAATTAGATTCCAGCTATTTTACATATTTGCAATCTGCTGGACCAATGGCTGATAGGTAGGTGGTTGGAAAGTCCCTCAAGGTCCCTTCCTTTATGAGCTAAGTGCTCAGTCCTCTAGTCTTTGCAGTCATCACCTTTCTGGCAGTGGCTCAAGATACAGAGTCTGTTGCTCATCCTAATGTGTGCTACTGGTCTTGTACAGATTTGTCCAAATCTTGGCTTTCTCAGATCATAATTTCTATTAGATTAAATAGGATGTCTGGTCCTTAGAGCATACCAGTTCTTTGGAGTCTGTCACATGCTATGTCTCAACATGTCCTTTTAATCTCTTCAGCCTGCTCTTTTCTAATTATTATTTCTGTATCTGAACCCATAGATACCTAGAGAAATTATCCACACACACTCACAGAGAAAGGGTGCTTCCTTTTTGTTCATTAAAACTTGGCAACATGCATAAGTGCATATGAGGAAGATGGTGAAGAGGTTTTCCTCTGCAGCCTGAAAAGAAATGATAACCAGGTATATGAAATAAATTTCAACAGTGCTGACACGTTCTACAAATGCTGTTTATGCTAAATCTCTCCAGTGAAGTCAAGGACGAAATTTATATTTATAAGTAGTTCTAGCTTCATGTGCATGTTGATATTCCCGTGACTATATTGTGGATTATGTGCAGTTACTTCAATTATTTTATGCCTTTGTAATATGCTGTGTGTTGCTGTATGTGTAAACATATAAGAGGATGTGGAAATACATGTAAATACATGGTGAAACATTTTTGATTAGTAGTATATTTAAAATTAATGAATGCCCTGTCTTATTGCAAATAAGTCATAATGCTTAAATGCTTGGTACTGTATGATTAATATCACTATTCATGATCTGTGCTACTTGAGCACTTTAACTCCTCCAGCATGGTCCCCTATTGTATTAAGTATGGTAGAAACCACTAAATCAGCTGAATAAGACTCTTCTCCTGCTAATGTACTGACTGTAATTGTTCTCCATGGATAAAAAGAAGAATATTGTGTTCAATGCATCTCCATACAATTCTAAGTGCAATGCAACCACTCAACTCATTATCATATTCTGCATTTCTGTTAGATACAGGATTAAAAGATCATTGGAGAATTCGGAATGGTAGGAGTCTTCTGTTCATGGTTAACTTGGGTTCCGCCCAAGATACTCATGGTTTTGTCCAGTCTTCAAAATCTCCAAGGACAGAGACTACCCAAACTCTCTGGACAAACTGTTCCATTGGTTAGCTCCTCTCATGGTTAAATTTTCTTTTCCTTAATTTAGTCTGAACTTCTGTTATTTCAACTTATATCCATGTCATCCTTCCACCACGCACCTCTGTAAAGAGCCATTCTTGATGCTCTCCTTGTAGGTTCTGGCATTCATATTCCCTGCGGAATTCTCTCTTCTCCAGGCTGAGCAAACCCAGTTCCTTTGTGGCAGTAAGCTAAATCTTTATGAATAGCCATGACAATATTGTACAAACCCCCACAGACAATATGTTTTTTTATATTATTTGACTGAAAAATCAGTTTTTATTGGACCTGTGTTGCCTGATTGCTGTGTGCTTCATACTCCCATTGAATGCCGTGTGCTGGAAGGTCAAATACTGCTAAAATAAATGTTTGTCTTAATTTTATTTTGAATTAAAAGGAAACTTGAGGGAGAAACTTAGAATGGTGAGAAAGGAGAGCTGTTGTTTTATTGTTTCTCATGGTTATGAAAACCATGAAGTTACAGAGCATATCATGACTGGCAGCAGTGATTAACGTCCAGAAACAACAAAAGGATCTTTATAGGAAAGAGGTGTAATCCATACTTGAATGCCTGACAGCCATTACAGGTCTGTAAAATCCTAGTCTCTCCATGATGGAAAAACTCTTCTTAGATACAAGAGACAGCTCTTACTACAGCTTTTCTATAAGACTCCTCCAGGAGAATTTTGAGACAAATTTCAGAACTCTTGAGCTAGTCAAATTACTTTCCAAATATCTTTAGACTCTAATTTAAAATGATTATTCAGCAAGCATGTTTATTTATTTCTGATTCAGCAATAGATGAGCTAACCTTGAATATCAAAATCAATTAACAGTTCTTTCAAATATTATTTGAAACAAATTACTTGATTAAAAAAAAAATTCACTGTGCAAAATACCCAGAGAAAACAATCTCTGCCTTGAAGAGGTCAGGATCAAATCTAAAATGGGTCACAATGAATGAAATGAACAACAAGGCAGGGAGAAGAAAAAATTGAAAGGATAGGTATAAAAAAGTGTAATAGTTTCGTGACTTGCGACACTGACACACAGAGAGCTTGGTAGTTACAAATCATGTAGAAGTTTTGCCTTGTTTTATGTGCCTGACTAGAAGGTTCATTTCATGTCAGTGTGTAAACAAAGTGGTGCAGGTAAAAGCGTTATGAGTTGATCCAGAGGCTCAGGACTGCAGCTGTGTGAAAAGTATTTCCTGACATGCACTGTGCAACCAAAGTTTTTTCCATAAAGGTTTTGACAAAACAAAGCACTGCAAAGGTTCTGAGTGTTAACATCCATCATAAATTAGAGAATTTACTTAGTACTGTAAAAGTATTTGAATTTTTCTTTCTTCCATCTGAATTATTTTAGTCATCTGTTAAATTGGACAACTTTATTTTTAACATTGTCAGTATCACACTATCAAACTACAGTTCAATGTAGTTCTTGGGTTTGTCTCTATTCTTTTGTCTAAACTTTGCTAGGGTTTATTCTTCATGACCTATACAATTAATGAGAATTTTTCATTCAAGATTCATTAAATTAGTTTTGTGTCTTTGGTCTCTCAATGCATTTAAAAATAATATTCTACTTTTGTTTTTACATCTTAGTGAGCTTTTTGTAGAAGGATCACTTGTGGTCAAATAAACTTTCAAAGTGAGTGATAATATTTTTGGTTTGCATGTTAATACCACCCTTTAGCAGAAAGCTGAAAATGTGCAGTCGATCAAAAAAGATGAATAGTCCTCCAGGGATAAAGTAAACATTGGGAAAAAAACCCAAATAAGCCTTTCCTGGGAGAAGTCATGATAACAGGTAGAGGAAACACAAACCAAGCTGTACAGTTTCTGTACCAATGCTAGCCTGTTGAGTGTGCAGCTTCTGTGGATGAATCACAGAAGAAAAAAAAAGACAGGCATGATGCTTTACTGCTCCTGTAAAACATTTGAATGGTGTCTATGCAAAAGAACCAGAGCATGAGCACAAAATTTAGGACTGATTTCTAGCTGGACTTGAATATATAGCTGTACCTAAGAATGTAATGGTGCTCCAGACAGAGCTTTTACTGTGTCTTCCCTGAAAAGATCAGGCAGGCATTGGGTCATCTTGTTAGTCTTTGGGGTGTATTTGGACAGATAAAGAGGCTCTCTTCTGTTTAATTGTGTTAGTTCACTTGATTTTAGTTAATAGCATTGCATAGCTGGGCTAACATATCTGAAGTCATGTTAATTGACCATGTTGTCATGTCCCTATGCCTGATGTTTTCTCCTGAGGCTTACTGAGCCTGAAATGCAGTAGCCTATTTTGTCAAGGGCTTTTTAATTGGGTTAAAGACTCCTCCGCAAGCGGCTCTGAGAGTTTCACTTATAGCCTGAATGGAGTGCATAAATGAGTGAAAAACTTTTGCAAACCTCTTCATATTGGATGAATTTTCCTTTAAAATCTGCCTCTCAGCTAAAGTATTAAACATAAAAATGGGTCTTCTTATGATTAGTTGCATTTTAGAATAGGTGGTAAAATATGAATTGGTTTCAAAATTAAGTTTCTGAGGGGAAACTTTGATTAAATCTCTAGAAACAATAAATCAGCTGAAAAAATAAGCAAACTAAAACTTTTTTTCGTTATTGATACCTTCTTGTGTGGGAAGCAGCACAGATATAATATTGGCATAAGACAGAGAAATAGCACTTACAAAATTCAGCGCTACTTTATGAATACATATTGAAATAAATCTGTTGTTCATTGCACTCTGATAATGATAACAAAAAGAAAAACTATTCCTTTAGTTTCAAGCAGCATTATCTTTAGCAAGACTAGTTCAATGATTGTCTTCTTATTTTTAAAAAGCCAAAGCATGAGGTAAATGATTGATAATAAAGGTAATGAAAAGATATTGTAAAGTGATCTCTTTCTTTTCTGTGATAGAGCAGCTTAGAAGGAATGCCCTTTTGGAAAGCATCTAACAGTTAGCAGCCATTTTCATTTATATCTAATGAAATATATCTAATTCATAAATTAAATATTATATCTTCATTAATTTTTCTGTTAACCGTTCAAAATTAAACCTGCATTTTTCTTCAAGAGCACCAAAATCTGAAATCACCTGCGAATTATTGTACTGCCACATAAATTTTATTAAAATCAGAATATCCTTCTGCTCTGAGGACAAAGATGACAACATGGATAAGGTAACTTATAAAAGGTGTGAGAAATGCATATTGCATTTTTGGTTCCTTAAAAGACCTTTTATTCCCAGTGTTTATTAGAATGTTAAATGTTCTTTTCCTGCTTTGAAAATACACAGAATTTTGTGTGAAATGGAGAAAATGGTTTATTTCAGATGTCAAGCTTGGAGGTTTTTTTTCTGTGCTGTAACAAGATGAGTACAATGTGGTGTAGGTCATAAAAAATATGTCAGGAAGTCCTTTAGCACAGGTTTTACATAATAACATTACTTGTGAAATAATTGATACAGTCTGGCAAAAGTACTGGCAAACCAAAAATGGGGAATGATTTGAGGCATATAAAGCACACTAAACTTTATATCACATGATGCAATCAAGATAAATCTAAATAGTCGTATTTAAGTAGGTATATTTTTTCATGTGTCTTGGTATTTGTACAAACAGGCTTTTTCTTAAAATCTTTCCTGTATTTACCTAAAGTGCTATGGTTCTAGTTAAATAGATTTGTATCTAAGTAATGTGGACTTTTCTGGGAAAAAATAGTCTGTGATCTCTGTGCCAAAGTTATTTTTATTACCTATGGCTAGGTCTGTCAGATCAGCTGAAAATAGTAAGGGTACTGCATAGAGTGATCTCACCAAAACTAACAGACTCAGTGAAATTCATTTACATAAGTGGAATGGAGGGAAAATTTTCGTCTGCTAAGAAATGGGGAACAAAAATTTAGAGTGGACTGGAAACAAGGACAGAGTAGAGATGGAAGAATGAGATCATTAGGTCAAGTCCTTCAATCAGCTAGTCTATTTTTCAGATCCAGGCTAACTCACTGACAAACGCACATTATTACTCTTCAATCACACCTCAAGTCTGCAAGCCTCTTGATGCCTAGAAACTTTGAATTGTTTTGCATGATTTATGCAGTCACATTTCAACTTAAGAACTTTAGTCTGTTCAGCAGCCATTAGCTTACAGAAGAAGTAGATGCTAGGGTTAAAGGCAGACCAATGTCATCCTATTTTTCACATAGATTTTTATTTTAATTTCTGAAGTCTAATCTCTTTGTAAAAGAGGTAGTAATAAAAATGCTATGTGAAAAAATTATGTAGACAGAACCAAATCTGCATAACCAAATTGAATTAATTAGAAAAAGTCTTTATACCCAACACTAGGATTTAAAGTGACTTTGAGGATATGTAATCTCTAAAAGATAATGGTTTTGAAAATAGGAGGATTATTTTCTAGTATGAATGTGTAAAAATGTTATAAATAACTCCTGCCAATCCCACAAAATGCCAGTCATCTAGACGGTGATATATATCTGCAGATTCTTGGGGTAAAATGAGACAAACAGGCCTATGTGCAGATCCATTGTCTACTCCCATCAGTTATCTCATTTGGAAAACTGAATCTGATTAATTTTTGTCCGGCAGCTCTTTTGCAAAAGTTCACAGCAATAATATGAGATGTTGAAATGCTAAAAACTCATCCTCTCAGGAGGATTTTGCCAATTAGGAGACGACTGCGAAACCTCTGTTACTAGAGGTAACTCAGTATGATTCAAGATCAGAAATGAGAAAGAAAGGTGGGAGGAGGAAAAAGAAAGAAAAGAAAGAAAAACATATAACATGTAAGAGAAATTTGAGACAAAAAATATAAAAATGTTTTAATACTGGTCTAGCTGGTTGTATGAACTGAAGTGTGGAATCTGGTCTTGATCTTGATCACTGGGTGGCTGCACTTTGTGTAGCTGTGCAGGGCAGGGATTGGGGTGATGGAAATGAACAACCAAGAGTGAAGGCATTGAAGAGAAGCCCATAATGGGAGTCTGATACTGAGTATTCAATGCCCTTTTGTAGATTAGTACTGGTAGCTTTATAGCCAAAGGCTTCAAAGTCTTGTGTGGATTATCTGTCAAATACTGTGAGATAGGGAAATATTATTAACCCTTGAAAGAAGATCAACACGGAAAAAAAAAAAAACAGCTGACTGGTATGTCTAAGGACATAAACAGCTAGTGACAGAGGAAGAAATTGACTCCTAAGTCTCCTGCTTGGCATAGATCATTCCCTTTTCCTAAAATTTGTCTTGTATCCTGTGACAGTGATGTACACCTTTGAGAAATCTGCATTTATCTCTGCTTTAAAGTGGAAGATGATAAGCTGGTTCAGACAACAAAATTATTGCTATTGAATTTCAGACAGATTTTTAATAAACACATTTTATTGTGTGGAGACATTTCTGTACCATAGCAAAAAATTCTCATGGATGAAACTGAATAAAGATTCAGATTAGATGTCTGTAATTAGATGTCTGGACACACAGTCAATATGTTCTAAGATTTAGTCCCTCACGCAAGGCGCAGCTATTTGGTATTAATTTCTTCATTTATAGTTAGAAGAATTTTCCTGAAGATGCTAGAATCTGGGCAGACTATGGCAACACAAACAAGTGAGAGGCACCCTGTTACATACCAGAATAAAGGCAAGACCTGGGTGTAAGTCAAGCCCCTCTGGAGACCCTAAGAACATAGATCATGCTGCTTTCCTATTCAGTTTTAAGAATAAAACATCAGCCCTACACTCACAGTTGTGGAAAACAATACCTACCCAAAGCTTTACTGCTTACAAAATATGATTCGAATCGATGTCGGAACAGGGCCTGAGTCCCCAGCTGTGGCTAGCACAGACCTGTCCTGTGAGAATTCTTTCTCTCTTCTTCCTGTGTTTTTATAAACAAAGATAAAGTTTGGATGTTATTAAAACATTTTCTTGAGATGTGGACAGTTCAGGCCTGGCCAATGGGCCTAGGGGGAGGTTTCGAACTGACCAATCTGGGTGACCTTTGAAAAGTCTATATAAGTTGGAATTAATTAATAAAATATCTCTTTATGCCACACTGAGAACCTGGACTTCTTCTCTCTGCTAGCAGTTCAACACCAACACCCAGCCTAGAATAGTCCAGCTTGTGTCAGCTAAGTCAGACACTATGAGTTTATTGTACCACTGACATCTATGTGGGTGTGGACATTACATTAATTTAACTGCAAAATTCTTAACTAGTTGCGAATTTGATTAACATCATAAATACCTGCTTTCAAAACCTGGAGCATTGAGGTCATGACTCCTTCTAACAACCAATGTTTCTTTCTTACTGCTCCAAATAGAGAAAACTATTTCTTCAAGGACTCAGTTGTGCTTAAGTACAAAGTATACAGGTCACTTACCACTGCTGTAAACAACCTGGATTTCTTTTTGCTGGAAATATCCTGGATTGTCTTTAATAAGCGATACTGTTCTCCGTGTGATAAACTAAGCTGTGGAACAGAGCATTACCTTTGTATGAAAAAATGGTTTGAAATATTTTCGTGAATGGTTGTGGTAAGTCTGTTTCCCCTTACTGTGTTTGTTAGTATTAGGATTTAAAAAGTCATTATTTTCCCCATAAAAATATTACCAAATTTAAAAGCTAGGGAGAAATTTCAACAGGAATATTCCTTTTTATATTTGAAGAGGATTAGTCTTTTCTATTTTTCACTTGTAAGTTCCGTGCTTAAACTTCTGTGTTGTCCATTCAAGGAGCAGGAACTACACCAGGAATCCTGGATGAAAAATAATCATGTAGCAGAAGAGATGATACAGTTCAGACATTACAGCAGGAGACAGAGCTACTTGTAAAAGTGCTTTTTGAAATGGTTTTGAACAGCAAGAACACTCTGTGAGACCAGGATAGGTTTATATGCAGTTCACAAAACTCTGTCTAGGCTACAGCCATGGCTGTGGATTATGGTACCTAAGCCTATTGCCATTCTTGCTGTAAGCTTCTCTCCTTATCTAGTTGTAAAAGCTGCAGTCCTTCTGTGGTGCTTAGCGTGTTAAGCAGGCAGGGAATTATTTTGGGAAGTCGGATGCCAGCATTTGCTCCAGTGCTGTAGCAGTGGGAGCTTACATGTGGCTAACACACAGCTGCAGCTCCCTTCATCCTGCACAGGTGAGCAGAGCCTGCCCTTATGAGCTCTCCTGGGGATGTGATGTGACACCAAACTCTGTGTTTGCCCAGGAAGGTGACAAAATCGTGTTTTCCCTTTGTATGACCAAAGTGGGAATATAGTTACATCCGATGGATGTGGAAGGGAGGATTTTAGTCCTTACATTGACTCTGTGTCGCTGTGTTTCTTCTGGACACAGATATTTCAATCCTGTCATCCAGCACTACCTTCCTTAAGTAAATCTGCAGAGTTTTGTGTCCTATCCAGGTAGTCCAGAGGCTCCTTTGCATAACTCTTCTACCATCAGGATGCTTGAGAGAGAGAGACAAAGCAGATGAACCTCTGAGCTTGGCATGCCCAATTCTTGTTTTCTAAGTTTGAAATAAATCTATCTCATAATTTTTTAATATTTAAAAATAAAAGGAAATTAGTTACTCATTTAAATTAACTATGCCATCAAGCTAGTGATCTGTGAATTAAAACCTCTTCTAGCAGTATTCTGATGATTCCAGAGTGCCTGAATTCCAGATTCAGGAGCTAGGGGCCTCCCAGTTCCGCTTGTAATGTTGAGGACTTACAGTTGTCCAAATATGCCTTGCAACAAGCCATTGCTGTGGTCTACAAAAAAAAAATAAAAAATTGAAGGTTGTTATTTCTTGTATCAGAGATACAACAGACATGCTTTGTCAGTCATGATCAATATTACCTTTATTTGCTTTGCATAACTTAAATGATATAACATGATCAAAATTGTGTATATTTAGTCCAAAAGTTCTGCCCTTTGAAAACATGGACTCTTGGAATCAGAAAGAGTTGGATTTTAGGGAAAAATGCCTTGTCTTTTGAATTTTAAAAGTAGTGAAATAAATTATTTGTAGAAAAATAACCAAATGAGCTACACTAATGACAAAAGAAGATTTGCACAAATTTTAGGTGTCTAAAAACTGGATATTTAATCAAGAATTAAACACTTTTGAGGTCATGCCTCAAAGTGTTTAATTCTGCTCCATTTATAGCAAATACAAACAAAAATAGATACAATTAATCTGATTCATCATTTTAGGGGGATAAATAATTGTCTAGAGGTACCTTTCTTCTTCTCTGCTGTCTGTAGCAGAATCATGAGGTGACTAGGTTTGGGCTCCTTAGCAGGAGAAAAGAAAATCCCCTCCTTTGATGAGTCTTCTAGCTTATACCTGGAATAGGGAGCAGCTTCACAGCCCTCTCCAGGCTCACTTGCTACTATTGCCAAATAGTAGAACTGAAAAGTCATTTGTTGTAAGTTTGAGATATTTTTTTAATCTTTCTTATCAATACTAAAATATTACTTTGAAAATAAAGTTCTAGCATGATAAATTTTTCATATATATCTGATCTAAATACCTTGGCAGAGACATATTCTTTTGGAGTGGAAAATCTGATGTCCAATCCCTCTTTTACCAGAAAATAACAAATACTCTAACTGTGCAGCATGGTGACAGCTATGCAGATCTGCTTTGTTTTTTAAAAATCCAGGCTTCAATCTTTTTGAGGAGAAATTCAGAAGGAAAGTAATCTCGGGTCTTTCACAGGAGTGTCACTAGAACTGGTGAAATATATTTGGCATGAATATTTTTTTATCTATTACATAAAATTATCAAGAAATACCTCCCTACTTTAAACTGGGGAGAAAAAGAGAACAATTATGCAGCAATCTTTGATATTCATTATTAGGTCATAAATTACCTTGTTTTTCCAATAGAATATGGTTATTTCTAATTAAATGTTTTCTGACTACTGAATTTATAGCTGCATTTTTCTTTTCAAGCAAAAGTTAAAATGAAACAATCCTTGTTATATTCAGGGAACTTACAAGCTAGCTGGCCAGATCCTGCCATTTGGTCTTTGCTTTATTGTTCTTTAGGTGCCAGTTCTTTAGGTGTCAATCCATTATGTTTAAATTGTTGGCCATCACTGTCTCCCTCTTTTTCAACTGACAGCACACAGCAGGAGAGGAATTTCGAAATGTCTGGCAAACTCATTACTCCTCATAACTACTGCTGTGCTCAGCTAACTGGAGCTGTGGCAGCATAAGCCTTAAATGGCTGACAGCATACTAAACATCATATTCATTAGCTCTCTTTTCCTTCTTTTGTTTTTTCTTCAGTTTTTTTTTTCTTTTTCTATTCAATCTTCTCTCAGAAAAAACTTTCAGTCACTCAAGTGAAAACCAAATCAAAACATTAGGTGTTTCAGAAAAAAATTAAGCTAAAAGAAATTTCTTGAATAATAATTTCTCTACATAACATGTTACATACTGTACAAATATATTCTTACACTGCCTTTTTTTTCCTCCCACACACTATGCAACACAGAAGCTTAATAAAGCCACCCATACATCAAATTTGGGGATAATAGTAAAGAAGAGACCCAGCCTCCCCCTACTGTGACTGCTTTTTGGAGTGATGCACAACTGATACACCTCCTGTGGATAAATCTCAAGATTCAGGGTGTATTGGTATTTGGGTGCATTGGGTCTATGCCTTGTCCACAGACCAAAACTCATTGCATTTGTAAGAGGCTTGTTCTGTTGTTTGATTATTGATATTTCCCCAGAAAGGTCTGGCTATAGAGAGTATATCCTAGAAGGGCATTGTATATGTTTTCTAGGGCATGTTTTCTATGGAGCCCAAATACAGAGACTTTTTGATCACTGGAGACTGCACCCTCACTCTCTACATGGGATGCAGGCAATCTCCATGATCATTAGAAACTGTCAGTGTGATCATGGAAATTGAAGGGACTGAGGAACTTTGTGTCATGACCAGCTCTTGAAGGCTCATCATGGAGTCCTATAAAAATGAATTGTTCAGTAGCCCCCAAGAGACCTCAATGGACTAATGCTGATGATCACCCCTTTACACACCATCCCTCCCAGATTTCCTACTGCCTGTCTCATGCCTTAGACTTTGCATATTTGATGGTTTTATATTCATTTATGTCTGTTAAAATTTTGTTCTTTCCAAGCTACATTGCTTCTCTCCATAGAGAAGGGACACTGAGGAGACTTGGTATCTCAAGCTTCTCTCCCACTGGGGAACCAGGATTTGGTAATGCAGGCACAAGCATCATGTTAGGGTAAAGAGAGGAAGAAACACCCCTTTTTAAAGTTCCTTTTGTTGACTTTGCTGACTTCATATACTAGCTTATCTTGAAAGATGCTCTCAGCAAGTGTGTTTAAGGAGATACTTGTGGCTAGCAAGGGCTTTTCCCATGAGAATCCTTCTTGTGTTTTATAAATAAAGATAAAGTTTGGATGTTATTGGAACAGTGTCCCAGAGCTTGGACAGTGCAGGCCTGGCCAATCAGGCCTGGGGGGAGGCTTCTGACCAACCAATCTGGGTGACTTTTGAAAACTCTATATATATGATGAAATCAAAACAATAAAGGTCATTCCTTCTTGCCACTGAGAACTGGTGCTTTCTTTACTCTGCTAGCTGCTCAACAGTGACAGATACTTTTGAAATAATTTTAGTTTTCCTTTCTAAACAGACTTGTTACAAGTTTGTGCAGTGATGCCATGGTAATTATTTGGCATTTTGGAAATGGTTGGGTGTGAAAATTTTATAATTTTCTTGTTATAAAAGGCTGATGGAGAAATGCCATGAAGTTTATTACATGTGAAGATATATGTAGATATAGATGAAATTTACTGAATTGGAGATTGATATAATGGGGGTGCTTAACACACTGACAAAACAGAACAGTTCTGAGGTTTAGAAAAAGGCGTTACCAAATAATGTCATTAAAACCTAAACAAGTTATTAGTTATCATCCCTGCATCTACATAACTGCTACTCTTTAATAATTGTTTCATTTGTGAGTATCTTCATGTATTTGGCATTATATCCTGTCTATTTGCCATCACTTATGTTTATTTTGTTCTTTAATTACTATTTGTTTTTACCTGGATCCCTTCTACATTAAACCACACATATCTTTTCCTCTTTGGTGTCTCAATGCTCACACACTGATGTCAAGTGGATATGCAGAATGTTTGTCTGCCTACGGTATTGTAGTTTTACAGCCACTGTCTTGGCTGCAAATTGAATGAAGGGACCTTATTCATTTACCACCAAGTCAAAAATTAATCAGATTTCTTCTGACACTTCTGTTTATGGTTAATTTGACCCTTTGTCTCCTCATCCATCTGGTATCATTGCCTCTATTTTCATTTTACAGCAAGAAACTGCTGCTTGCTTTGCATGTTTGTGTAAAACCATTATAGGAAGTAAATCTTAATAGAGAGGCAAAAATGCTTTTCAATAAAATAATTCAATTTTATTTGTGGAGAATTTGTGTTATTAAGCTCTTGCTTTTGTTCTTTCCTACTTAAAGAGATATGGTTTTACAGATGATGCTTAGAGAACATGACTATCATGATATATAAATATGACTGGGCATTCTTTGCCAGTTTATTGACACCTGCAGCATAAATGACAGAATGCTAAAATACTCATATTTTCCGTCATAAATGGAAAAAAAATATAAGGAAGATAGCACTTTGCTATTTGAGAAAGTTTTTAGCAAACTTGCATATACTTTTACAGATTTTAAACCTGTGTGAGGAATCCTTTCCTAACTTACTTTAAAAAATTTAGCTCTATTTTAGGAAAATGTATAAGCACTTTATTAAGATTTTTTACTTTGCATAACATATTTATCAGAAGTATCTTTTGGTGACTGGTGTGGTTGCAAGAGTGGCTGCTGGGTGATGAGGTCAGGGATTGCCCAATGCTGGACACAGTCAGCTCCCGCCAGCTTCTCCATGGATCTACCACAGGACACAGTTGAGCCCATAAGCAAAGCTCGTGAAGCCTTTGTGGAGAAAAGAAAAAAAAGGCGAAAGAAGGCAAAAATGACAGACGAACAGGAGTGACAAGCAGCAGTAGGAACACGAGGGTAGAGAAAGAAGAGGAGGAAGAATGGAGCAGAGAATACTCTGCAGCCTGTGGAAGAGACCATGATTGCGCAGGTGTTGTCTTGCAAGCCATTGCAGCGCCATGCTGAAGAAGACATCCACACTGCACACAAGATTCTACACTAGAGCATGTGGATATTTCCTAAATGATTTGCAGTCCATGGAGAGCCTAGGCTGCAGCAGGTTTTCCCTGAAGGACTGCAGCCCATGGAGAGGCCCCACACTGGAGCGGAGGAAAAGGATGGAGCAGCAGAAAGGAGAGAGCAGAAAGGACCTGCTATGGGCTGACTGTAACCCCATCATTCCTCATCCTCCCACACTACTTAGAACAGGGAGAAAGTAGAGAAGTTGGGGGTGAAGGAGTGAAGTTGAGCCTGGGTATTCTCTCCCAGCAGAGGGCCTGTGAGAGGAGTGAAAAGGAGGGAGTGGCTGGGTGGGAATCTGCCACCTGGCCAAGTTCAAGCCACGATAGTAGGAAATGACAGGTTATAAATCTATTTACCACTTTGGTCAGAAGACAATCAGATCACAATTTCATGACAAGGAAAATAATTCACCTTTAGAGATACAATTCCATCTTACAGATAAGTATAATCTTACCCACCCAACAAAATGACAGCTACTCAATAAACTAAACAGGAAAAATTCCATTACTTATAGTAATTCAAGGAGGACATTCAGAATAAGCATTATTGCTGGGCAGTAAATCCAAGTCTATTATCAGACTTTTTCTTTCTTACTTTTGTCTTGCTTTGATGATAAACCCTCATTTTACAACATAATATAATTCTTGGTTTAAGCAATTTTTATAAGAATGCCAAAGGATTTAATTTTTAGACAACACTGATTGTTGGGATATGTTTTACAGAAACTCATTACTTTTAACTTATTCATGTTCTTTCTCTGATGGAAACTTTAATTGTTTCTCAACTATTTAAGATAAGGCTCTTTTGAAATTTGTAGTTAAAAATACCATATGTCTAAATGTAAACCATTGCATAATCCCTTCCTGATTCCATTACTATGTGAATACTAAAAAAAATTACCTACAATATAACAAGGCCATCTGATGCTATTACAGGATAACAAAGTAAAAAGATTTAAATGTAAAAAAATGAAAAGCCCCAAAATGAGTCCCAAACAACACTATCATTTGGGGAATTAATTTGCTCAAGCAACCTCCTTACCAAATTAAAAGACAAAATGTGTCTTTTATTTGGTCTGGCTGAGATGGAGTTTACTTTCCCTAAGCAACCATCACAGTGTTGTGCTTTTTCCATTGGTAGCTGGAAAGGTGTTGATGACACAGCAGTGTTTTGGATGCTGCTGGGTAGTGCAGGCAGGACATCAGCTCTGTCTCTCAACATCTTCCCCCCCATCAAGGGGCTGGAAGTGAGCAAGGTCCTGGGAAGGGACACAGCCAGGGCATGAATTAACCAAAGGGATATTCCATACCATGTGATGTCAGCTTGGATATAAAATCTGAAGGAAGGAGGAGGAATGGGGTGGAGAGTATTTGTTATTTGCAATCTTTGCCTTCTGGCGCAACTGCTACATATGCTGATGTGCTGCTTCCCAGCAAGTGATTGAACATCGCTTGCTCATGGGAAGTAGAGAATACACCTTTATTTTTGATATTGCTTTTGCACATGCAAACTTTTTCTTTCACTTTACTAAAGTGCCTTATCTCAATCTACAAGTTTTTTTACATCTTATCTTCTCTCCTCTGTCCAGCTGGGAAAAGGAGTGGTAGAAAGGCTTGGTAGGCACCTGGCATCCAGTCAAGGTCAACTCACCACAGCCTTTCAAAGATGAACGGCAAACAGGTAAAAGAAATACATTCTCAATTGTCCATTAAAATGTAAAAAGGCCCCTTAGGAATAATTAAATAAAAAAACCCCAAAACCAACCCAAAACAAATGAACTATTTAGTGGACAGAGAAATAAGGGTGTTTGAATTTTTTCAGATTGCTCCTGCCTCATATTTTCCCCTCAGGGTAATTTCATTCTTTTTAGTTGGTTCACATCCACTTGGCTAAGGCATTGGTGACTGCAGCCTCGAAAATTAAAGTGAAGCTATACAGATTATTGTATTTTGAAAGACTAGAAAATACTCTTAGTACTGAAAACATGTTCCTTGGAATTATATTACAGATTAAGAACATCAAACCACATTTTCTGAAGATCAAATGTAATGTCATGTCTTGGACTGATACAGGTCTTTGCATGTTCAAGATACTTTAGTAGGACTATTCTACTTCACCCCAGCTGAGAATCCAGCTGCTGTTTCCTCATGATCCCATAAGATTTCCTTATCTGACCAGAACACTTGTCCAATTCCCATTTGAAAACAATTGTGCTGTACATTAGAGATGAACTGCACCTGGATTACACTTCAGACACCTGGTGTTGCATTTTCTTACTAATAAACATTCACTTCACTCATTGACATTACAAGCTGTGTGCATCCCATGGTTTTTTACCTTGTTGCCACAAAATTTTCATCATAAAAGGTAATACTGCAGCGGCACACTTGTCACAGAGTATGCTAATCAATAAATGGACATCTTGTGATTTCTTTTCCACAAATCTGTATTATTGGACAACACTTAGGAGTGATAGAATTCAATATGCCAGCAGCTATTTGTTCTATAATTGATTGAATGTTTAAACAACAATTTCATTTCCTCAAAATTTTTATGTTCTCACTCAAAGCATACTGCAACTTAAGCAAACCAATATCCCAGTCCCCCTTACATTAATGTTTTGTCACTGTATTCCATGGGAACAGGGTTAGACTTTTTATTAAGTCATTCCTTTTCAAAAGAAAGTTGTCTCCTGTGTTTGACAGAGATGCATAGAGCCTAGGAATTCAGTAGCCAGGAAAAATCTGCTGCATTCTCCTTTGATCATTTTGAGCCTCAGGTTTCAGGTTTTGTACAACAGAGTGGAAGCAGAAATGTTTGTCAGTGGAGACTTTGACTTCTGTGCTATGCACACCAAGTATATGAGAACTTTTTGTTTACTTCAATATATCTTTGAAAAAATATTAGTTTCTGTTCCTCCAAGGCCCATTTGTAGGTGTGTGCTATACAGTATACTTTATATTAGCAATTATTTCCTTGACTAATCCTCAAAAAGGGTAGAAAATTACTTAAAAATTAGAGACCTTAAATTTGCCCCTCCAATTGCATTCTTTATGACATTTTAGTCTAGTACTATATTTATATCCTCTTTTTGATTTTAAGTTTTTTTGCTATATAGTATTTTAAGTTTAATCAAAAGTCAACTTAAGAAAGGCCATTCTGCCTAAGGGATATTTTTCCATTAAGTATTTGACATATTGGTGGCCTTGAGGGATTATTGGTTTTTGAAGAAATATTAGCAGCTGGAAATTTGCATTTTAATACAGTTCTCCTCAACTACTCAAGCAATTTTATTTTTAAGACCTGTGACAGGCTTCAAAGCCTTAGTTCTAAAGCAATCTTGCCAAGTAGTAGCTAACATAATTTTACTACAAATGATTAAGTTTCCTAATAGGTTTTCCTTTTCAAAATCTTGTTTGAGGTGTCTGTGAAATCAATACCAAAACTTTGAGATTTGTACTAAAACTAGCATTGCTAATTTGTCTGAACTAGAGAGAACTGGAAAAGAACTCTAAATTTTCAAACCCAGAGAAAAAGAAAAGTGAAAACAACCCAAACATGATTTAAGTAAGTTCTCTAAATCTAAGGAGGATGAGACCCTCTGTAAAATTTGTATTCTTGATAGTACTTTTTAAAATTTTGACTATACAAATAAGTTATCATAAACACTTGGGTGTTTTGCTGATATCTGAGGCTTTTAGGTGAATCAGATGCAGGAAAAAGCATTTACAGTAAAATCTGAACAGACTGCAAACTATGGAAAAGCTGATCCTCACACTATGCATGTGATGTCTGTCCCAGCTGCCATTCAAGAGAAAATGCCCATTGACTTCCTGTGTTTTGTGTAAACATAAGAAAGAATTTATAAGCCAATGACAGTTTTGAAAATGGGCTGGACTAAGATAATCTTTCCTGACATGAAATTATGCGAACACAGTTTAATCAAATGATCATACTAATCATATATTAGAGAGTGACAGATTAGGGTTCTGGGTAGGATTTTTTTTTTTTTTGAGAATTAAATGACGAGGAAAATTTGAAAAATATAGGATTTTAGCTAAATCTTGACATTGTAGAATATAGGTAAACCACAACTGGCTGCAGTTGTGGAAGGGAGATAAAAAAAAGTGCTAGCTGGGACAAAAACATTGCCCAAGTTTTCCATACATCATCAAATCAAATATAGCAATTATCTTCAATTAACTCCTTTCTGAGGAAAATATGATTAATTTCTCTTTCAGGGAATAAAAAGGCAAACAAACCATAAACTTTATCAAAAGCCCAGATAACTGGTGGGAGCTTTTCTATTGACTTCAAGAGATCTCAGATTAGGTTTGAAATCTATTATTAGAACCCTAAGTATTTTCAACAGACAGTAAGCTTTCTACTTTACTGGTTTCTATAAAAGGAAAGGCATTTTTTTACGATATCAGTGGGACTGGCAGTCGCATCATCTCATTACAACAGACATGCTCATTACAGCTGGTAGTCTATCAACTGATCTGTTACATTCAGTAGTTTCACATGAACACAGAAGAGCTCCAGTGAATATCACCATAGAAATTCTACTGGATATTATGGAAAATAATAAACCAAATAATCAACCAGAGACTCATGAGTTAGATATCTTTTGGCTTTAGTTCAAAAATAATAAGACCATGGGTTTTTAATGATTGCATTCTGTGTATGTTGCTCTTTTGATTTCTGAATTTTAATTTGCAAGGCCTGGTATGAAATATTTAACATTGTGGAATTTCTAGAACTTATTTAAAAAATGTCCCTTTCACCAGCAATCCGCTTTCCACATTCTTTCCTCAAACAACCAAATCAGTTCTGGACCCAAAGGGCCCACAGAAAGTTTGAATTAAACCCCCATGTCTGACCATGCCCTCAAAGCTGCATCCAGTCATGTATTCTGACCCAAACCTTCACTTGGATTCTTTCATTTTTTCTTCATAGAATCATAAAATAGTTTGAGTTGGAAAGGACTTTTAAAGGTCATCTATTCCAACCTCACTGCAATGAGCAAGGACATCTTCAACTAGATCAAATTGATCAGAAACCTGTCCAACATGATGCTGAATGTTTCCAGGGACAGGGCATCTACCACTTCTCTGGGCAACCTGCTCCAGCATCTCACAACCCAGATATCTAATCTAAATTGACTGTCTTTTAGTTTGAAGCCATTTCCCCTTGCTTTGTCACCACAGACGGTGCCAAAAACTTTGTCCTCATCTTTCTTATAGGCTTGCTTCAAGTACTGAAAGGCTGCAATAGAATGTCCTCTGAGTCTTCTGCCGACTGAATCATCCCTATTTTCTCAGCATTTCCTCTTAGAAGAGGTGCTCTATCCCTCTGATCATCTTGTTGGCCTCCTGTGGACTTGCTCCAACAGGTCCATGTCTTTCCTGTGCTGGGGGTCCCTGGGCTGGATGCAGTGTTCCAGGTGAGTCTCACTGGAGCAGAGCAGAGGGCCAGAATCTCCTCCCTCACCCTGCTGCCCATGCTGCTTTGGATGCAGCCCAGGACACATTTGGCTTTCTAGGCTGTGAGTGCACATGGCTGGGTCATGTCCAGCCTCACATCCACCAGCACCCCCAGGTTATTCTGGGTAGGGCTGCTCACAGTCCCTTCACCGCTCAGCCTATATTGATAATGGAGATTGCTCTGACGCAGGTTCAGGACCTTTCACTTGGCTTTGTTCATCCTCTTGAGTTCCCATGGACCATTTCTCAAGCTTGTCCAGGTCCATTTGGATGGCATCCCATCCTTCAGGGCTGTCAACCACATCACTCAGCTTGCTTTCCACACAAAAAATCCTGAAGGGTCTTCCAGAAGGGTGTGCAAGTCTGCAGTTCAATGTGTGTTGAGTACATCTTGTCAGTCTGCAGGTTGCCATGTCCTATTTGGTGTTTATACAGAACATCTATAGTGAACTTAAGAAACAAATAAGAAAGCAATCCTTAGGTGGGCAAGATGCTTCTAATCTTGTTGGTCTGATATAATGATATTCCTTTGTAGAATCAAAGGCACATTTACTTTACAGCCTGTCTTGGACAGTGGCTGAAATTGGATTCCTCAGAGGGGTGGATGTAGAATACTGCAGAAATAATCTGTCTTAATTTGCTCAAGTCCTTTCTTTCAGGTATCATAAAAAATTGTTTCATGTCTAAACAAAAAAGCTTATGTTTCTTTTATACAGATTTTTCTATTTCAATATCAGCTTTGTCAAACTACAAGTCAAACTGATGAAACTGGTTTATCCTTAGGTTTTCATAATGCTTTTTGGATTCCATAGGCTAATTTAGAACTGCTAAACAATAGGAATGATAAGTGTTTATTTGACTCAGTTTTAAGTGAATTTTGTCCTCTCACTTGTATCTTAATTTCAAATCCAATTACACTATCATTATTTAGAGCAAGATCAAAAAACAGCTCTCTTAATTATAAAGTCAAAAATTGCTCTGAAAACTCTCTGAAAATGAGAAATTTTAGGATATTTGGCAAAATCTCATCCAATTAGATTAAAATAATTTAAATAGGTAGAGGTTAATCCATTTGATATTATGACTTATAAAATAGTGTTAAAAAGAAATATTGTCTACACTACCCTTGGCTCATTATAAATCGTCACTGATGCAACCTGAGCTTGTATGTCTGAACTGCAGTTTTACTTTGAAAGTCATATATATTTATTTCCCTTTGGTATATTTCCTAAAAATGGAAAAATTTCACTGTACCAGTAACTGAATACATCCCAACCCCCCCAAATTTATTTTTAAACTGGTAGTTATGTAACAAAATATGGATTTTGTCAGACTTGATAAGACCTGTGTGTTGATTCAAACACCTCAGGCAAATAAGATACACACATAAGAATATGATTACTGCTAGAGGCTGTAACTTTATTAACTTAATTAACATAACGATAACTGGGGAGATGCAAAACAGCTATTTCACCCAATATCACTACCTAACAGGAGTGCTCCAGAGTGCTTTTACCTAGAATATATCAATCAAGTTAATAATAAAACAGCAATCTTCATTTACATTCCTTGACAACTGACAGTCAAATCCTTTCTCCTTTTTCTTCTTAAGTCAGGGATCAAGGTGAAGTGTCTTAGTCTGTGCTTAAAATTTTCCTATGTGCTGGGGCAGGTCAACCACTAACTTGGAAAACTCAAAAATATTTAAAATTTTTCCTTGAATCACCTTGGACTTTTTAGTATGCAGTTGAAAGCTTCAAATCAGCAGAAACTCCAAACTCCCATATATTCTAAACCAGCTGTCACCATAAATTCCTCTAAACCACCTGAATTCCTTGGGTGTGTGAAACCTGAGAAAATTAACACTGAGGAATGTTATCTTTGAGATACAATGGAGGACAAGCTATACACAATACATTACTCTCTCAAATTAAGGGATAAAAGACTGGCTATAACTTAGAAATGCAGAGAAAACTAGAGACCAGGCAAATTTGCTTAGTAAAACCTAAAAGTTAATGGTAATATCAAGCCCTTATAATGGTTTACTTTGCACAGCTGCAGTTGAAGTATTTTTTATCACTAACTCTAGGGCATTTCTCGTTCTGTTAAGGAAGACCTTAATAATATACTATGGCAAATTTTAGTAGTCTGACAAAGCCAGGAAGTAAATAACAGAGCTTGTAAAAATTATATTAGAAATTGAGAAATTTTCAGTAGAAAACACTGAGGGACTGGAAAGGAACTACCTGCATGAATGTACAGATTTTTATTTTTATTTTTTTTAATGAGGAAAGATTCATCTTATTCAGCATTTAATTTCTGTCAAAACGAGAAAAAAAATCAATCCTGTCGTTGCAAACACATAGCCATGCACTGATACTATGAGAAAAGAGACTACATTGTTGCCCTGATTCATTTGGAAACAATGTCTTGAACTTGCAATTCTCACATCCTGTGGGAGCTACTGCCTCTTCTGAACAGATGCTCTCTGTTTTCTCATAAAACCCTTCAGAAATCTCAGTTTTGGCTTGATGCAAATTTACCACAGGCTAAGATAATTTCCTATCCAGTTCTTCAGTGCTCATAACTTTGAGTAATATTTACCAGCACCTTTCCTTAAAAACTAGCTAATATTTGCAAGCATCTTGCATAGCAAGTTTAAACTTCCAGAGTATTTTGGAATACTGTTGAATTTAAAATCAAATATTACAGGCCTAAGAGGTTGAACATGATTGGAAAACATAAATGAGGATTTGGTTTTCCTAACACAGCAGACGAAGTGGTTTTCTCTAGGAGAGTTTAAGACATTCTGTTGCAATTGTCCATATATTTGTGCTTTGCCCATGCCAACTGTAGCTGTGTTCACACATTTGAGCAGAAGAGTGGGAGCAGTCCTGCTCTGAGGAGGAAGGAGCAGCAGAAACGATGTGTGATCAACTGACTGCAGGCCCCATTACAACTCTGTGCAATTGGGTGGAAGGGAGTAGAGAAAACTGGGAGCAAAGCTGAGCCCAGGAAGAAGGGAGGAGTAGGGGGAAGGTGTTTTAAGGTTTGGATTTTGTTTCCTCATTAACATATTCTGATTTTGATGCATAATAATAAATACCTAATTTGCCCAAATTGAGTGTTTTGCCCATGATGGTAACTGCTGAGTGACTTACCCTATCATTTTTTGATCCATGAAGCTTTTGTTATATTTTCTTTCTCCTGCCCAGCGGAGAAACGGAGTTGTAGAACAGCTTAGTGGACACTCAGTGTCCAGCCAGGGTCAAGCAACAACAATCCTCCATTGGAATAATATAGATAACGTACCCACTATAGTTACGAATTGTCTTCAAGATTTGCTGTGCAAGTTTAAGATAATTTTGCCTTCTAAAATAAAAGTCAGTTTCCCTAGCTATTTGCTTTGTCTTCTGCTCTCTTGTTCTGCATTTAGTATAACTTACTGCACTTGCTTTATGACTGAAATTAATCATTTAATTCGCATAAGCTCTTGGATTTGTTCAGCATTTTATGCCTTACCATGAGTTGAGAACAATACAGGCTTAGGAGTATAAGGTCAAAAGTGCATTTTTCCATAAATAACAAATTCTTTGATCATTTAAATAAGTAAGAAATTTTCTTACTATGAGTTTTTATCATGGTTTTAGTGTGTGAGTTTTGACACTCATTGCCTCAGACATTGTATTTTGCATTCTTCAAAAATACCACTGCCTTCAGACTCCACATTGTCTCGGTGTATAAATGTAGTTGCATATTCATTGGGTGTAAATACCTGTATATTTACAATCAACACCATTAAAGCAAACTATAATTAAAAATATTGAAATTAATCCAGCTAAAGAATGTGACTATTCTTCACTTTTGAACACTGCACAAATAATGTTGTAGAGATCTCAAATATTCATTTCTTTATTTGTGAGTTTGTTTTCTCAACGCTTTCTCGTTTTGGGAATACTGGGACTTGTTGGAAGGTGTAACTGTGATTAATGTAAGACTTTTATTTTAAATTCTGGTAATTTGAAGTTCTTTTGGAATAAATTGGTTCCATATGTCCAATATAAAACTATTCTGTAAATAATTTTGCAATCTGTAAACTGAAGGATGCAAAGCTTCTTGGAAAATTTAGTAGAGGTCTATGATGCCAGTAAGTCAGTTCTGACAACCAAAAGTAATTGAGCAAGAGACACTCGCTGATGCTGCACTCTGCACCAAGATGAACAACATAAAATTAGAGCTCTCTTTCCAGGGAATTTGCTAGAACACTTCTTTGTGAAAGGAAACAAATGGAAAAAAAAAAAAAGTACTCTGGTTTGATTTTCAGCATCTCAAAGGGCATATTTTAAAACTACCCAAAGAAGTTTGAAGTATTTCTGAAAACTTAGCACTCATTCTGTAGGATGACCCTGCTTGAGCAGGGAGGTTGGACCAGATGACTCCCTTTCAAGGTGACCCATCCTGTGATTCTCCTCAGTGCTTCAGTTGCTTACAAAATGTCCTAAGGCCCTTGGTGAGAAGGAAGAAGGAATGGACATTCAACCAATTCTACTATGTTCCATAATGATTAGAAATTAACAGTCGCTACACATCATAACAAGCTGGCTACTTTACAGATGTACTTACAAGGAAGTAATTCTTATTGTGGATGTTAGCTTTTAAAAAGAAAATGAAATGTTATTATGAACATATTGCCGCGTGTATTGGAAATATGAAGCATTACAGGAAAAAAACACAGGTAGAAAAAGAGGTATCTTCAGTAGGCATTTGTAAGACATTCTGTGAGTAAAAGAAGATGCATAATTTACTGCAGCCTCAGGGAAGCTATAAATTATATTCAGACAAATCACTATTTGTTCTGTTATTGTAGTGAAAAATTCTCCTAGCAACTACTGTGCCTTACTTTATCTGTTAGTTGATATACAGAACATGCTTTCTTAAAGGAATGTATACAAATAGATGACAAAGATCTTCATCTTTTCTGGCAAAGCCCACAGGGTAAAATGTTTAATTTTCAGTTGAAAGAAAAAACAAATCTTTTAGGTGCTCCAGGCTATGTGGATTAAACAGTAGAAAAGTAAGATGCAACATGTGTCATGAGAAAGAAAGTGCAAGAAAAGTGCTAAGACATCAAAAGAGGAAAAAATATAAGACAACATATTCCTAGGGGAGACTTAAAATACACAAAATTTAAAAAAAAGAAAAAAAAGAAAAAAAGTGATAATATAGCTATATAATATAAATTATTTAAACCATTAAATAGAAAAATAAGAAAGAAAACCTGTACTAACTAGAGGTACTGTGTACTTCAGAAAAATAAATGGATATGACGATGATTGTGTGTGTTCATTCATGTCACCTGACTTGGAATGGAAAATTCCTGCATCAGCTCTTGAAGTGTTAAACTAGAGAAGCTGCTATATTCATGAGGGACTTAACAATAACCATTTTGAAACCCATTAGGTAATGAAGACAGTAAAACATGGAAGTAGTTCCAAGAATGAAGAGAAGACAGCTTTATGATCCAGAAAGTAGAAAATGCAACCAGAGGAGAAACTGTCCTGGATCTACTTCTTCAATAGGGAGGAACTAATTGAGAACGTGAGTACAATACAGAGCTAGATGCATTACTCACCATATGTATCTGATTGTGAGAAAGTAAATCCTTTTGAAGCAAGAATCTGAAGAAATATGGCACAGCAGAGAAAGAATATGAGACAGACTAGAGAATGTCTGTGCAAAGCTATTAACCCGGCCTGGCAATACTATGGAAAACAAAGTGCACAGTCCTCTAGGAATACTCAGAGAGTTGTGCTGCACAGCAGTGGTGCTTGACACATCACTGATGAACCGATACTAGAGGTCACCAATTATCTACTGAGCAGTTTCTCTCCTGAGCTGTTTTTCTCTTGCAGTTTGCAGCATTATGTCACTATGGTAAGGTAATCTGTCAGTGAGTTAAGTGGAAGAAGACTAGTCACAGCAGAATGGAGCACAATGCATGCTAATTTACCTAGTTTTGTAATTTAAGCTAATTTGTTTTAAAATTATATAAGATATAAATCTACACTTCATGGAGTGCAACACAGTTTTCTGCTGTTTCTTGACCCTCAGGAAGATGAAGATGAGAACAGAACAACAGAAGAGTAGGGGCTGGAGCACTCAAGTTCCTTTGGGTAGTGTCATATGCAAGAAGGTCTCTAGCACTCCTTCCAGTCTGCATTGGCTGTTTGACTGAATAATCTCTATTCTGCCTTGTCTGTTTTCATCTACACAAAACTCAGCAGAGTAAGACTGAACAAAAGATACTAGGGACAATTTATAACCTTGCAGTGCCAATAATTACCTTTGGGCTCATGCTCACCTCACTCTCTGTGAACTGCTCCAGGCCCTGTAAGCAGAGCTGCTTCCCAGCCTATATTATGACCAGGTGATCTCCTTTCCCATGTGTGGGACTCGGCATTTATCCTTGCTGAATTACATCTGGCTCCTGTGGCCCATTCCTCCAGACTCTACAGGTCCCTTTGGATGGCAGCCCTGCTCTTGAGCCTGTTGACTGTCTTCTCCAATTCGGTGTCATTTGCAAACTTGACATAACTTTTTCTCTTCCTCTAATATTCTTTCTTTTGAGTAAATTCTGTCTCTTTGCATGGCTTTGTGTGAAGTGCCTGTCTGAGGCATCTTTAGCAGGCCACCTTCTTGGAAACCTCAGCACTTACCTGGTACCTCAAGAATGACTGAACTTTTTGAAGTACCTAAGCCTCAAAAACTCTGTGGACAGATTATGAGACAGAGTTGTGCCATGTTTCAGTTCTTACCCCAAGTTGTGTCAGACAGTTCCAGACTGGAATGAACTGAAGAAAGAATGTATATTCATAGGAAGAAGACACAGTGAGATATCAAGAAAAGCTATTGTTTATTACAGCTTTGCAATGGCAACTTCATGTAGATTCTAGCATAGTTTCTTGCTTTAAAAAAGTCTTGAATAATTTACTGAACATTAAAGCTGTACTGCCACCTTATTTATAAAATGAAAACTCATGATGTTTTAACACTGTCAAAATTTTGACCTTGTTATTCAGCTGGTTTGGCCAGCTAATTTGGAAAAGCAAATCTGGCCAGAAAAAAAAGTGAAAAAAATCAGCCATTTTTCACTTTTTGCCTGAAGCATGTAACTATGAATGATTCATGGCACTTCTTGCTCTGTGACAGATTCATTATTAAAAGTTTATTTAATTATCAATACTGTGCTCTGCTCTATTAAGAAAATCATATTTTATATTGACTATTACTTGTGAATGAAGTTATCAGTGTCATTCAATCCACTTGGAATCCTGAACATCTGTTTCATTAAGCTGATAGTGTTTGATATTGACATGTTTAATGCAATGTATTTTCCAAGGGCATATTGGCAGTTTCTCTGTGTATTAGGAGAACTCTGTGGTGTAAGTTAGTACATATGATACAGTGTGTTCTGTTTGTTTTCTGGATGTTTGGGGTCAATTTGAGGCTCAAAACTGCAGAGAGACTGTACTGCAGTGCCCACTTCAGTAGTGCCAGATTAATTTATTTCATTGCTATTTTCATTGCAAATGTGTGACAAGAAACATAATGATCTCAGCATGTAAATTATATGAGGACATACAAAATAAAGTGATTTATAATCCACTGTTAATGGCAGTTGTTTTCAGTTTGCCTAAATACATTAAAAACATGATATTACGGATATTTTGCAAACACTAACATTAACATATATTAATACATGCTACTTTTTTTTTCTTCATTCCATTTCAGATTAATAACCATTACCATTATCAGTGTTTTATCTCTTTTGTGCTGGAAATTGTATTCTGCATTAGAGAACGTGGATAATGTTTAATAGGAGGATGAGAAATATTCTGCAATAGAAAAGGTTTATTTTTTTTCTATTTAAAATTGTTTTCATGCTCAAATGATATTTTCTGCTCATTTTCACTCTTTGCAATTGTGTTTATCTTGGAAAATACCCGGGTGAATAATTGGCTTTTTCTAAACAAAGGTTCCATATTTAATTCCCAAGCTTTCTTTAAAAGCATATGATACAATTACAAAATAATATGTTTATTTATTTATTTTAAATATACAAAACATGTTCAGAAATGTGCAGAAAGATTATTTGGACCTAAATGTGATATTCAATCAAAATGAGGGATTTAAGCCACAATAACAAATAGCATAGAAAATGCTAGGAAGAATACGATTTGGGAACTTTAGTCCAGGTCTTCTCTGAAATAAATTAATGTTCTGGTTCATGTCATGACATTAAGACAGTGACTTTGTGGACCAGTCCAGCATCTTCCAACTAAAATTTTCAAGAAAATCTTATGGTAGCTAGTATTAAAATGTTATCATTTTGGTACCTCCCTCCAGACAGACTTTTGTGAATACATGTGTGTGTGCGCATGTAGTGAAAATAGATTCCAAATTTCTGTGAAACATATTTTCACAGAAATTTGAGATCAAGCAATTAAGAACTTTATCATAAAGCCCAAAGCATCACACTAGGTAGCAACTCTAATGTGTATTTTCCAATTTCTCAATGCTTTAATATCACGTACAAATTTAAAGCAGAAAGCAGAGGCCAAACAAGTTACAAATACCACAAACTCTGTAGTTCTAGTTTTCACATGGTATAACATAGACTTATCTATATGAAAAACATTGAATTATAGCAACTAGTACTGGGACATTGTATTTTAAATTATCTTCCTTCATTTCTCCTTCTAATGAAGAAAATTCTGTAAATATGAATACTGTTGTGAGCTTGCTACCTTGTCAGAAGAACCAAACATCCACCAAGCTAACATCACAAACAACCAGACATTATCAGAGTAACAACTGACAAACCTGTTCACTGGAGCCAGCACAGTCACCACCATCCCTTCCTCCTCTGTCCCAAAGGGAACATCAAAATTCATAGGCATCCTCCCAGTGGAACTTCTGTGCCCAATGCCACACTGAAACGATACAGGTGAAGCTAAGCAATCACTTTGTGTCAAAATGGATTTGCTTGGTCAGCTAAGACTGGGAGAAAATTTTTAACAAAATAGCTATTTCCTGATCTACTAGCTCTGATGCTCATCAGAGAAGTAAAAAAAAGCTGCAAAGGTAAATGTTTAAATTAAAATTATGGCTCTGATTTATACTCAGATTTATGTACTTACATGTGATACTGGTTTTCAGACACTTTATAATCTTTTTTCTGGTTCATGATTCATTATTAATAACTAGTTAACTAGCTTGTCCTTGCAGATCATGAAATATACTTGTTTTACTTAAATTTTTCAAATGGATTTTTTTTTGAGTTTGATGCTATTTTGTTAAGCACCAGGAAAAACTTATTTTAACTTATTTTTAAGTCTTCTATTGCCAGCTACTTCATCTGATGCACTTTCTTCTAAAATTATTACCTGACATGTATGTATTATGTAGAGTTTTTACAGTACTGGAAGTTATTTTATACCTCTAACAATTCAAAATTTAAAGATAATGAGAAGCATCTGTCAGACCCTAGCCTGTACGCAATTTGTCAGAGTACTCTTGTAATATGAAAAAAGGCACCAAGTCCCTAGCATGAATTCAGAAATAGTTTCAGTTTAGGTTTCCTGGGATCTAAATATTTGATCCACTAAATAAATTTCTACCTGTATTTACATAATTTGTGTTTCCAATACTTTGAAGAGTTTAATAGAAGCCTAATGTGGAAGAGGAAGACAGAACAAAAAGAAACAAATTCTTTCTTTGTTGTATTGCTATCTGGGTCAGTAGGTCTTTTTCCCCACAGTTGCTGGCACTGGAAGTAGCTCAAAATGCATTGACAGAAAGGAGATGTGAAAATTCCCTGTGCCAGAAGCTTTACCTCATAGCAGCAGTAGCTCCACAAGAGCCTGAAACTGGTGGGATGGATGGATGGATGGATGGATGGACGGATGGATAATTGCAAGTGGGAGGAGACTCAGCCAAGGATTGCCCATTCTCACCTTACCACAGTACACTGTTTTGGGATGGTACATACTCCTGGTGGCTGGTTCAGAAACTTTGAAGATGGAAAAACTATGTCACTTTTCTCCATAGCACACACTCCTTGCACAGCTCCTTTATTTCTCAGCTTTCCCCAGACTGAATAGAAACCCTCCAGTCCCAGTGTCCATCCTCAGTAGATTGTTTCATTTATTATCCATACTTTCATATCCTTCCAGATACTGTCATAATCTTAACCCTTATTTTTATTCAGCTATAGTTCTTTTAAGAAAAATTTCACAGATTTCAGGGCCTGGATTTGCTGTATGTCCAGTGCCTGGTTCATAGTGCATTACAGGCTGAGCTATACACAGATTTTACCAAGTTTATCTTAATGCTTTGAAGGAATTATTTTTGAGGTTGAATTTATGTCATCTATTTCCATCACATGGGGAATTTTTTTTTCTGTTTTACCATTCTTTTTCTTGAGGAATTGTGTGGCGTTTAAATGTAACCAAAAGGAGGGAAAAAAACCCCACTCAATTAATGAAATATATCTTGAAGTAAAGTACCTTCCAAACTGACACCTTTTAAAGATGTTGATTTTTTTTCCCTGTGTGTACTTTTTCTCCTGGATAGACTTTGCACAGTGTAACTCATTACAGCCCACAGAGCACTAACCATGTTTCAGAATAACCAGGCTGTTAAGAAATATTCTCTAGAATTAGCCTGGGGAAAAAAACAACCAAACAAAACCACTGATAAGTCTGCATCAGTATAAAACAAGGACATGAAAATATGTCCCCAAAATAATAGTTAAATATTTTTCAACGTTTATGACAACATATGCCTATAACACACATGCTTTTGTCAAATTTTAAGAAAGAAATAGATTTTCCTGGCACTATTTGAATTTATCCTCGGGTAATATTTTTTCACTGTACTTAGCATAAACAAAATATTCATTTTTATCTGCTGCAAATGAACCGTCTCTCTTTCCCTTCTTCCACACTAAAACTTTCTTCACAAATAAATAGACTGGTGGTACCACAGGAACTGATTCCTCCAATTACTTTATAATACAAATATGCTTTACTAGAACAACCTATGGCGGCAGCTGCTGATTCAGCAGAGCATGTAGGGTTAACTGTTTTGCTTCAGTACATTTATACTTATTAAACCTTCACTTATTGCAGTGAACCATTTTTGATTAATGTTGCTATTTCTATTTGATGGCTTTGCCGCAAGCTTCTCACAATTTTATGAAACATACTGCTGTTTAAGTTTGTTTGATCGATCAACTCCCAAATCAGATAGTTATGACAATTTACAATTAACTTTGATTTTGGACTTTTAAATATAGTTGAGTTGCTCTTTGTAATGGGTGCTTAATCTGTGGATTTACTGCCGCTTATTTTCTAAATATTGACTTGTTCATGATACTTGGGCAGAAATTAGGACCATGCTGTACTACTAGGAAGAGGATACAGTGGCCAGTCAGTTTAATTTTTGGGAAACTTAATTAAAAGTTGTGCTCTACTTTGTACAGAGAAGCACCACATACTGCACTGGCAAATTCTTTTGATGAATTATATCCTAGTGATGAACTGGTGATATGTGAATTCCAATATATATTTCTGGAGAAAGCAAATAATAGATGTAATCCAGCAAAAAACAGATATATTATTTACTAATCTTACATATATTAAACTCTTAAAAAACCTCAAAGTGACTGCAAGGTAAGAGGTCAGGAGTTAATGGCTATGCTGAGCTCTACTAGCCAACTCCCAGAGTAAAGTCAGCCAAATAACACAGTATGTCAAACACACCTCTGAATCTGATAATAGCAAGAGAGCTCATCAATGTATTAGCAGAAGTATCAGAATTGCTTTAACTCTTTTCAGATTCTCTAAGTGTATCATCAACAGATACTTTATGAAGACTTCTCACAAAGGTGTTCAAAGTCTAGTTCAGCAGCATCCAAACTACAAATTAACAACTTGCAGGGTTAAAAATTCATTAACTTCCAGAAAGAAAATAGCATCTCATTTTTAACTTTAAAAAATGAAGAAACTATTGCTACTCCTTACAGAAGTAAACAAGGATTTTTAAGGGCAATTAAAAACAGTTTAAAATTGTTCAAAAAAATCCCAAAGCAAAACAAACCCCCAATATCTTAAGACCCAAATTTGTGCCAATTTACTTCAACAGGTCCTAGAGAACATAACAGGTAAGTGATACACACATATGGCTGCTAAATATAAATTATCAGAAATATCTTAGAAATAATGTGGAAATAGACTGATAGTGACAATCAGTGTCATTTATTCCAAATCTAAGATGACATAAATAATTTTTCTCTCTTCTCCTTCCCTCCAAAACTAAAATCTTAACCATCTTCTCTTAGTTTCTTTCAAAGAATGAGCTGATAACAAATTGAAATTGTAATAATGGAGAACATAAAGGGTTTGGGCAGGATCTCAGGAATTTGAAATAGTAAAAAATAAATCAACGTCTACACAAACTACCAGAGCAATGCTGATGTCCTGCATAACCAGTTGGATTATTCCTTTTTTTTTTTTGGTTAATATTTTTGCTATTTTTGGGGGTTTTTTTCCAGTTTGGTGAGTGTTTTTTAGCACTGGTCAAAGGAAACATATCCAAAACTGACATGAGAAGTTCTCTTCTTTTATAAGAAGAGTTGTTCATGCTGTTCATTCTGTGGTGTTCATGTTCCTAAAGGGAAGAATGCTTTTGGCTGGTAAAGCTATTAGCAGACTAATGAACACATTTATGTTAATAGCATGTATTGCCAAGGGTTGAATAATCTATTGATTTCCCTTAGTTGAACTACTTAATTTTTCACTTATCTCTCTTACCTACTCTCTATCCCAGATTGTTACATTACTGTCCATGGTGAATCTCACCCAATTCAGAGGTCCCTTGGGATGGCAATGAGGTTACTGGTAAGGAGGAAGAATACTCAGCATGGGTATCCGGTTTGCACCACAGCTTCAGGTGAATTTTTGGTCTCCAGTTGTGGCTTATCAACTCTCTTTAAGCCTGTATGTCTCGCTTCTAGGTGATTCCTGTAGTGTGGGCAGTATTTCAGGGGGGTTGCATAGTTCTATTGTGCAGCACAAGGAAGTGAGGCAAAATCGTGTGAGAAAGTACTTTAGAGTGGCTCCTGGCCTCTTAGTTATGGGAAATACTGTCTGGGTCTATGCTGTAGGAAACAGATACTCTGATGTAGGTCCCAAATTTCTGACACCATGAAAAGACAGACTGAATTCCTTAATGTCTCTGATTTTCTTTGTCAGGAACTTTAGATACATGCTCAGATTGGAAAGACGATGCTCTGTGGAAAGACTCATGAAGGGATTAGGCAGAGTGTCCTGGGAAAGCAACTGACTTGTAAGAAAAGCCAAACAGAACGTGAGTGCTACTGCTTGCTAGAGGAGATTATTCTTTCAAGAGATTTTTGTGAGACCAATATTTTGTCAAGAAAGCTCATACATGTTGAGTAATGTGCAACTGCTGCAGTTTATTTACAGTTGTGACACCCAAAGCCACAAATGTAGTACATTTCAAAATATTTTCCTGAATTAAATGTGCCTATGAGTATTTGTATGTCTTATAAGCACTTCTAGCCATTATATTGGATAATTAAGTACCATTCTAATTAGACAACCTTAATGAAGTGTTTCAGAAACAACATGCATACATCCTCATTTTCTCTGGTGTTTAGGAAGCACAAGCAAAACCCATTCATACAATATTGTGTAGTTTAAACTGGCTATTTTAAGTATATTTTATTGTGAATTTGTATTTGCATATGAACACATAAACCTTTTCAAGACTAAGAAAGTAATCGATACTCCAATATTACATTACATGTCTAAGGTTATGCTTTATGGGACAGATATAATATTTTGAAACAGATCTAAGGGAAAAAGCTCAAGTAGCTGAAGGTTACTCTTCATTTGAGGCATTGATACTTACTTTTTACCATTGAGGAGCATATGTATTCTGCTGATCACTCAACAGCTGAGACATTATGATATGTTCACTATTCTTTAATTTTTAAGGGTTAATAATAAAATATTAATTTCCAATTCAATCCACATAGAGGCTACTGCCAAGTTCGGGTAAGATGACAACATAGCAGAGATACAGCTTAGAAAACACAGGTTGTGTTCCTGATGCTCTTATTTCTTGGGATGGTTGACAGGGAAACATGTGACAATCAGTTGAATGATTTTTTGAGTGCAGAAGCTATTATTTTTCTTATGGCATCATGAAGGGTAAATGATTTCTCTTGTAACTGCAGGGCAGGTTTTGTGGAGATACATGACCCAAACCATAATAAGACTCAGTGAAGGGCATCAGTGAAGGGAATAGGGGCCTTTATTTTCTAAGTTGCACTGGATTACAGATGGCTGGATTAGAAACTTTTTTCTGATGCTGTGCTTACAGATGATGTGCTTAGTTGCTGTGCAATGCATGAAGTGGAAAGACAGATTTGGTTTCTAGTATGGGACACTGAAAGTGATCACATCAGCCTCAACAGCGGTGAATTGCTTCAAACTCCTAAAGGGGAAGGCAGTGCAAACCATAGTGTTTCTGTATTTTCTATGAGGAAGAATGTCAAAGAGTCAAGATTGAAGAACTATGGTAGATGATAGTAGAATGTCATTGTTATTAACGTGTTTCATTAATTTCTTTCTCTACAAATGTATAATATTGTTATATATGTTTTCATAAAAGAGTATTTTAAGACCTAGGAATTTGCCATTGTTTGTAGAGTAGTTTTTAAATCCTTGACTTAAATTGTAATTATACAAGGTACTATTATTATTTGTAATTCCTGTTTTTCAGAACATTTTTGTTTACCTTGTTAATTTTATTTTCAGCCTGGTCAAGCAATGTAATGCTTATTAGGATATTAAAAACATGGCATTGAAGATGTAAATAAGTCATTGCCTCCAAAAAAAAAAAAAGAACACAGATGAAAACAATATGATAAAGCTCATAGTCGAAATAAATTATGCCTTGGGAAAAAAAGTAATTTGCACAATTAGGTGATACAATAGAGTGTTCTATAATTAGGTGCAATACAAGTGTAACCATCCTTAATATCAGTAGTATGCAAGCCTTTCAGACTTCATTAAAGAGTTCCATTGGAACATGTGAATAATAGGATTAATATAGCCATGGGCACTGCTGGGTCAGCTGGCAATAGATCAATCCGCAACGTAGAGCATATTAAAAGGATTATAGATTAGCAATTAGATGGCTTTTTCATGAGCAAGAAATAGTTCCTCAAGCTTTGCCAAAGGTTAACAGAGATAGGATGTCGATTTTTCCAGTTTATAATCCAGTAAGACCTACAAGGTAAGAGAAGTTATGGCATTTTCAGGACGGTAAGAATGATATAAACAAAATATAACAAACCTTTTGAGATCAGTGGCTTGGCTTCACAGAGGAATTGTTCTTACATGAAATGTAGAACATGAATATATACTGTTATAACTACATCTCTAAGAAAAAAGACTTGAAGTGAACTGCCTAAGAGGTAAGAGACTTTTTAAGCCCTTTCTATAGCACACTGTTTGAAAACTTTTGTAGCATTTCAGAGAACAGATAAATTCTCTAATTCAAACTCTACAAATCAATGTTGAGCATTACTAACATTATACACCACTGGAATTATAGTTTGACACTTACTTTTAGTTTGTCAATAATACAGATATCTAAGAAATTTTTATAGCTTCCTCATGAAATACTGGATGGCAATATTGGTATGTTTTTAGCTGCATAAAGAGAATATAGTATGTAGAATCAATATATATTGATCACACTGGGAGCTGAGTCTCAACATTTCTAAAAATCAGGTCACTTACTTGGGTAACTCGGTGTGCTTTTATTTCATATGTCCAACTCTGAAAATACGAGCTTCTGTATAAAGGGAGACATAAATGGATTAAAAAAAGTTGAAATGGACATTCAAATAGGAAATAAATCAAGGATACCTGGAAATAAAAGAATTATTAGAGTCAGTAATTTATTCAACAAACTTAAACATTTATGTCTGTTCCTGAAGAAGTTTTACTCACTCATTATTCAGCTGTCTTGTTTTTCTGCAGAAATTTTGGGTTGGAGGCCTGACTTAATATTTTGCTGAGTCTATTTGTTACTTTTTAAGAAATGTTGGTAAATTTTGTGAGATTAAAGGCAAACAAATATCAATAAAGATTTTTCTGAATAATGTTTCTGCTGAACAATAAAGGGTAAGTTTTAAAAAGATATTTTTTTCTAAGAAGCAGAAATATTTGCAAATTATTGCACAAATACATATGCGAATTTACTGAAAACTACTTTATTTTTAATAATTAATGGTTGTACAGGTTAAATGACATTTAGACTAATTAAAATACCTCTTAATAAATTAATAAAGCCAGTCACAGCTGGAAACTATTCATAAATTGTATGATACCACACTGCTTTCACTGTAACGACAGCCTAGAGATCTAAGTTAGATGAAAAGTTTAAAACCAATTCTCTCATCTTATTCTGCCCAAACCAGCAGTTTTGTTGGTGCTGTATCTGCATCAGATACTTATCTACATCAGATACTTTTCTGCACCATTTACTGGTTTTAAATAATAAGAACTTTCTGGTGGAGTCTGTCTATCTGAGTACCTGAAAAATTACGATGCAAACTCAGTCCCTAATTCTAAACTCCTCTTTATTGTGTCAATTGCATGTTATTAGTTCTAGGGTAAATGCATCAACTTTCTATGCAGGAAACACTAAAGGGATAGAGGATTATATATAATAGATGTGATTTAATATTTTTTTCACAGTATTGCTTTCTAATACTAGGGATATAGAGTAATATTTTAATCTCAGTTAACCTCTATTTTTTCTAATTGCTCTTGGCATTCAGAAAAGCAAAAAAGGCAATATTTTTACTTTAAAAGTTTGAAGACTGCATTTCTGACTGAAATCTGTATAATTACTACTTTAACTTTAGCTAAACTATAGGGCAAATTTTATAAAGTAGGGATTTCTAATTACAATTCTTTTCAATTTAGTTGAATTGTGACAGCTGCTCTGATTTTGACAGACAAGAAACAAAGTGTTTGCATTGCAATGACAGCAATGTCCATGACACTAATTGCAACTTTTGTTGGAAAATGTCATGAATAACGTTTCAAATAGGATCCAAACATAAGGCTGGCTCTTCACTCATTTTACTTCACAACAGAATTCTGGGACATTAACATTATTTTTTTCTTAGTTAGACTAATAATTTTTTGCAGCAAGTACAGACAGTGAAATAGGTAGCAGCCGTCAATGATCACTGAAACAGTCCAGTCAATTCACTGACTTTTATATAAAGTGTTTGGCAGCCACTGCCCCTGAGTGACCAGAAGAATGGTTTGATATGCCTAATTATTTTCTTGTTTAATACAGAAAATATGAGATGATGTTGCAATTATTTCTAGAACTGAGACATTTGCATTTTTTGTCAAAATCAAAAAGTGACAGCGGCTAAGGGTGGAATTTTCATAAGCTCATAAATAACGTGGGAACAGAAAGTCCTTTTTTTCATGTGGTGCATATTTTAAATTCAATTTAGTTGAGACTTTTTAGAGTGTTTAAATACTGTGAGAGTCTTATTTTCACTTTTTTCAGCCTAGGTTTGATAATTTTAATCCACCGTTAAATTGGATGCTTTTATAAACCTCACTGTGATTCTTACTCTTCCTTAGGTGCCTACATAGCCCTTATAAATATGGCCCTCATAGAAAATCCTGCCTGGAATATGCTAACGTCTCGCCCAGGGGAACTAAAATGGCAAAGAAACATACCTCCCCATTCTCAATATTATTGCTCTGGGGATAATTGATAAATCCCCTTTGAGTCCAAGGAAATTACATTGTCCTATCTTTATAGCATTTTTCAACGTGTGTATACTATATGTTTGCAAATGAACAATGTTGGAAAGAAACATTCAGGGAATATAAAATTGGGGTAGTTGGA
Source organism: Lichenostomus cassidix (assembly GCF_008360975.1). NCBI lineage: Eukaryota > Metazoa > Chordata > Aves > Passeriformes > Meliphagidae > Lichenostomus > Lichenostomus cassidix. Next base: position 25,870,997 of record NC_139482.1, read on the forward strand.
ATAGAATTTACAGAGCATTTTCTCTTTGGGGAAGTTGAAGATGGGGAAGGGAAAGCAAGTTAAGTTTCTTAAACTGACACAGAGGTAACTTTCTCATAGGGTAAATAAGGAATGCAGTGTGCCTAGAAGTGCTTTGGCAGGATTTCCTTTTGTGGAACCTAGTACCTGAATTTGCCAAACCTGCCTGCACATTTCACGAAGTACTCTTCAAAGTCAGCCCCATGTTTTCTACCTTAAAATAATTCTGACATTATGACAGGTCACAGTATTAGCCCTTTTCCTGTACTACATGGCATCTCCGTATGTCCTGACTGAATCAGGTTTTTTTGATTTATGTCTTCTGTAATGAACTCAGATTGCCATAGCTGCTTATTTCTTATCTATCAATGCATTATATCTCCAGACCTCTGTCTGCTTTCATCATTTTCTTCCTTGTCAACCCACACAAATGTCTTTTTAATGTCACCTTCTCACTCTGTATAAAGAGTTCAGACCCATGGAGATGAGTGTGGGAAACTCCCTCTAAGCCCTTTCTGTATCAAAGCAGCTGACATGAATCTGCCTTTTCCCACTCCCTTTTCAACACTTCTTCCCTGTTGAAACACAGTGGACTAATACTGAATAAAGCCTAAACCCTTCCACTCCATTATCCATATCCCAGCACCTGGGTAAGCTGAAGTTTACAATTGTGCAGATATATATAATTGTATGAAGGAAATGCTTCGCTAGTAACTAGCACATTTCCTTCTGTAGATAAAGATTTCTCACTGAGACTGACAATATTCTATTCCCCATGCACTTGTGAACTTTACCTTATTGAAGTTACAATGACTAGGTAATCTGTCCTTCTCAGAGCCCTTTTCTATTAACATTTCCCTAAGGAAAGGCTCCCCTTTGTGGCAGTGTCCTCCAAATCCCTGGCCTCTGTCCAGATCTCTTCATCTCCACATGGCATGTAAATTCACTACTGCTCATACCATATTATTACAAAGTTATTTCTACCCAGGCTGCAAAAATCCATAGTTATGCTAATAAATAAAGAACAGTGATCTCCTCTGAAAACTTGCTCTGTAAATGTGAAAAAAATCCAATTTCCTTTGGGTTTGGGTTTTGCAGTTGAATTATGTGATATTTAGTAAGGTGAACATGGCAACTGTAGCCATTCACACCTGTAGCCACTTCACACCTGCTACAGGTGTGAAGCCTGTAATGACATTTAGTTGAACCAAATCCCAGTGACCAGCAAGAGCTGAACATCAAAGCAGTCCTAAGTCCTCCATCACTATTAATTGATGCTCTCTTTCTCTTCTGTCAGATATCTTAGAGGTTCTTACCTTCTGTCCAGTGTAGGTGAGATTAACAAATAGATGTGAAAATCATTACTGAGGGCTCCCAAACCTCTGTGGATGCAAGCACACCTGTATGGAACTCTGCCAAATGGCTCCCTAAGCTGTGTGAATTTCCTTGTAATTTGTGAAGGCTTTTTTCCCCCTTGACATAACACAATGTGCAGCTGTTGTTATAGAATGCTGTTTTCCCCTTCATTTATGAACATGCTTATACTCTCATTGTTTACAGAAAATATAAAACTCAGTGGTAAGCTTATGGTATTCTGATCACTATTGCTAATATTTATTCTTCTAAGATATACACTTTTTTTTTTACTTTCAGGTGAAAGTGGGTACAGTAATATCAATCTATCTGAATATTGATGTCTATTTTTTCAGTTATGGAGCTGTATGCAGACTCTATATGTCGAGAGATAAATCTATAATGTGGAATAACTGTTTTAGTTAAAAATGATATCTGAGAATAACTGTATGAAATAACATGGAGAAACAGCTCATTTTTTCTTTCTTTATGCTAAAGAGTTTTTGAGAGTAAGATGTAGTTTATATGCTTTAATGGAGATTCCTCCAGGAAAATGCCAATTCCATAGAAGGTGCTGGAAAACATGATTACATGTAGATTTAATGAAAAATATTCTTTTCAATTTATAGGAGTCTAAGAAAATAATATATTTTGAGGGTCTGTACAAATGTGGTTTCATATTCATCTTTTAATAAAAAATAATTGGTTGTTTTATAATCAAAAAATAAACTTGGAAAGCATTTTCCTGGTGTTTCTACCTAAAGCAGATTTCCAAGGATAGCATATCTGTGAAAAATATGTGATTCTGTATTGTGTCCTTTTCTGTTTAACTGTTACAGGAGTGTAATGGGAGTGATATGTAATCTATACCATCTAACTCTATAATATGATGGTGTAAAATTATCTCAAGCCAGGGACAGCAATTTTTGCATGAGTCCTTCTTAGAAATACGTATGGTATTTTTCCTATGCTAAATGTCTTCAGTTTAAATTGCTACAGGAGAACTAAGTCAGATTTGCTGAGAACTCAGGGCCTTATGCTGGTTTTGAATAATTTGTACCTACAATGTGTAAAGTGCTGTAGAATTTCAGCATCTAGGCAGAAAATTGTATGGTAAGCTTATACGGTCTGTGTCCATCACAGTCTAACTATATTCTTTTTCTCAGAGTGGATAATTTTATGATCTGTTCAGCTGTTCAAAGAGTAATATTCAGATTCCTGATTATGTCAAGAAGTTGCCTCTGAACAGCCACCCTGGGCAGCCCTGTTAAACAAACAAGGTATATGACTTATGGGTCACAAATCTCTTGATAGATCCTGTTGTAGAATACTGATATAATTAATTGAACCTCTTCACCTTGGTTTAGAATGTGTCTCATTTGGGAATCATTTCAGGTTATTCATAAGCTGAAAAAACCCAACTCTATCCCACATCCTAAATACCCAACCAAACAAACACCAACCATAAGAGAATAATGTCATGGTATCACTGGAGGAAGTCTGGCAATGGCTGTCCTTCTTGTCTCTAAAGGCTCTAAGTAAGTATTTCTGCTCTTTGTTTTTAGGCTGACTGCAGTGTGCTGTCTGTATGTGTCCCTCTCTCTTCCATTGGCAAGTTGCATTTATAAAATCATATGTTACAACAAAAATAAGTTCCACTAGTGGAAACAACAAAGGAAAGTAAAAATCTGGACTGGTAAAAGGCCAAAGAAACAGCAAAGAATTGTATAGTGAAAGGAACTGAAAGAGCAGAGTGCACATTTTTTTTGCAGTATAGAATGTATACGGTGATGGCTGGTAAGTGTAGATCCTCCTTACTACTCTAATATAAGGCTAAAAAAGGTGGGTATTGTATGGATGTCAAGGATATGACTGGAAGAAAAAAGGATTTGCACTAGAGAATTCTCTTTAGCAATTAGAGAGACCTGGGACAAAAGGATGGGGTAATGTGGGAAATTTCCATCCTGCCTGAGCCACTCTGCAGCTCCTGTGGTGTGTGTGAGGCTGGAAGGATCCTGAGCAGAGCAGGGCTGCAGGTGTATATGTGTGTTAGGCATTTTCTGCTGTCATTACAAAGAACTGTGCTTTTTATCCTTCAGTCTTAACTGCCTTTGCTTCTCACCTGCTTGCTGGCCTTGTTAATAATCAATCACATTTTACTCACTTAACCTTTGTTTGCCTGCTCCCTGCCCCACGGTTTTGCATGTCACAGTAGATGGCACGACTTCAGCTGTTTGTTGATTAACAAATGCACACTGTGTGTGCCACAGCCATTTTCACTTCTTCCCAGAGCCTTTTGCTGTAGCCACTTTAGCTGCTTCTTTGCATATTGATTGAACAGTGCTCGCATTGAGTATTGACTGTCACACACAATGTTCCTCACTTACCATTACTGCCCTTGTTTCTTTCTCCCTCATCACCATTCCTGTAAATACTGATGTTCATCCAGTTTCTCCTGCCCTTATATTTCTCCACCATCTGCATCTTTGTTTCATTCTGATGCTTGTAAATCAAGTACATACAATCATTTCTTTTCTTTTTTGCTATTGCCTTGAGAAACATTTCTTCTAATCACCAGTATGGCCAATTTCAGGAGTTCAGCATTCACAAATCATGACTCAGCCTCCTTCTTCTCTGAGATCAAGTCACTGGTCTAATACAAAAAAACCCCTTTTTTATTTTCCATTTTTTCCCTCAGAAAATAAATACAAGCACCTAGCCTTTTAAGGTGTATAGCAAACCTAGGTAGTAACATGAAGGCATTGTTTACAACTTTTGGGAAAATAATATTGTAATAATAATAATAGTAATAATAAAATAAAAGCAGTTGCTATCACCAATTAGCAAGAGCCTGGTATCTGAAGACAAAGAGCAGCTAAGATAAAGACAAGATAAAGAAGAGAAGAATACTCACACTGCCTGAAGTGGGAGGAGATGATAGTGTGTGGCTAGCACAGGTCTATCTCGTGAGAACATTCCGTTGTGTTTTATAAACAAAGATAAAGTTTGGATGTTTTTTAAACAGTGTCTCGAGATTTTGACAGTTCAGGCCTGGCCAATCAGGCCTAGGGGGAGGTTTCTGGCTGACCAATCTGGGCGACCTCTGAAAAGTCTATATATATTGAAATCAAAATAATAAATTTCCTCTTTCTTGCCACACTGAGAACTCGGGTCTTTTCTCTGCTGGCGGCTCAACAGCGACAATAGTGAATATACCATCTCTATAAACCACTGGTCATTTGATGGAATGCAACCTTGTGAGCAAGGAAGAAAAAGCAGTTTTAGGGATAAAAAAGAAAGCAAAGGAAAAGTATCCATCATATCCCTGTCACTTTGGTTATCATATTTGCATGTAACATGGAGCTGAAGATCAATGGAGAGAGTACAACATGAAAGCACATTGGAAAATGTTAGTACAGACCCATATGGAGGTAAGAAAGAATCAACTGCATTCTTCTCCTGGCAAAGAGGAAGAAATTCTGTCACTGACATCACTTGCTTTGCTTTGAGTAAGTGACTGGACTAAATGACCTCCACTAGTCTCTCTCAAACATCACATCTCTGACGCAAACATATTTTTAGTAAAAATGCAAAATTTTGCATTTAAACCTGTTTTCTGTTGATATTATTATTCTATTTGTTTTGTTGTAGTTGTTTTTTATTTCTATCTTCAAAGGAAAGTTTCATTGGCTATTTTCTGCCAAAATACTTTCTGGCATAGGGCTGCTACATGGAAATATATTGTCAGTGTGAAGATAAGAGACTGCTAGAACATTTTTGTTTCCAGTTTAGGAACATGACAAGAAAAGTTGTCCTTAACTGGAATATCTTCATTTTTAAATGCAACGAAGAACTTTTATTTTGGGACAAAAATAACTGCACTCCAATTACAGTCTTGGAACTTCCTATTTCTTGTCTCTCTGGTGGTTTAAGTTCTCAGTATGGGCTGCATTTCTCTTAATGTATCCTAGCCTCCTCCTTGCCTAATTTTTAGGAATGTGCTGGAAACCCTATAAACTTGGTCTGAGAGTTGTAATTTGGCAAAAAAGCCAAACTCTTAGAAGAAAATATAATTTGGCATCCAGATCAAAATGCCTAATGAAGTTTTGCAAGCAGGTCTCAGGATAAAACATAAAAAAGATGGGAAAAGTGCTAAAGATAGGGCAGGAAAGAAGAAATCCAGCAGAAAGTCTCCACTCACATGTGCCATGGATAGGGGACAAATTTGCTTGCTAAGTCAAGCACTGGCAATGACATGATGAGGCAGCAGAAACCGAAAGGACGGTTTGCTGAAGCAAGATAGAGCAAATGTACCAAACTGAACCCTGTGCTACACGGCCCAACCCAGGCCCATGGTAGTGCCTGGGACAGAGAGATACTGCTCTGTGCCTTATTTAGCAAACCTTCCCCACCAAACATAGACTTTTTGCAGTATGGAATTTTTACTCATTGCTCATTTTCAAATTAATTTATTCCCATTATTTTTTAGGTCATTACAGATTGCAAAGCCATTTTTTAAACAATTTTTGTTTTTTTGATTGAAAAGGCTGACATGTTCCTTTGAATTCCTGTAAAAATATGTGCATTTAAAATTTCATTTTTTAAAACCTTCTCCTGTGCATCACGATTGTGAAGTGAAGGTGAAAAAACTGACTCAAACATACCCTATATATAATAATATAAAATAGGCAAAAATGTATATTTGTTCCTTTTAGCCAACTTGAGCTTTGAATACCTAAATAAACATGTTCGAACACTACAGATATTAATTTTATATTAAATGTTGCATTTTCTATTTCTAGCTCATGTTGTTTGCTCAATCTCACATTAAACTCTTTGATACTCCTTGAGAGACTTCTTGTGCTTCGACACTTTAATTCTCTTCCCATTTCACGCCCTTTCTTGACTGAGTATCTTTGAGGTCACCTTGCTGATGGCTTGCTTGATTTCACTCTTCTTTCAACTGATGCTATAAATTACCTTTGTTTTTCCAATTTGTCCACTACCTTTTTCTGTTACATTCATTCAAGCAACTCCATCTTACCCTGTTCCTCATTCAATGACTCAGTTTGGATATTGCTATTTTGATAATAGCTGTATTTTCCACTGCTTGAGTAGTGTCCTACTCTTGAGAGTACCCTTATCCTCTTATTTGAAACTGAAATCCTTTAAAATCAGTTCAGCTCATGCACAATGCATTCTTTAAATGGTCATATTTTACAACATGGAGTGATGTAGAAGACATAGCAACAAACCAAGAGAGTATCTGGTGCTTTGATTCACTCTATTGGATATGCCTGTATTCCCGAGGGTGGTGAGCCTTAGTGAAGGAGAATCACATATATGAGTGAAGGTTTCTTTATTCTTGGCCTTTGGTAATAATAATGTAGGAATACAATTAAGCAACTTTAATTATAATTGTGTAATGACTTGTTCTGTGTGGTATGTGCTAAACTACTATAATATATACCAGCACTTTCATATTCCCATGAACTGCTTTTGGGATCGTTCCACAGTGGCACTGAATTTTCATATTTAATTTCATTTTCCTCAGACCTAACTGCTTTTCAGAGACTAACTGCAGCTTTGATAAATGTTCTTTCTAGACTAGTTAATATCTTAGGCTAATAAAAGGTATTTTAATAAAAAAATTGTAGCTTCCAGCTAGAGCCCAGATTTCAGAAGATAAGAACATCTAGTTTTCCATTTCTTTCTTTCTGAATTAGTCACTTTAGTTTAAAGACTTTTTGTTTTCAGACTGATTAAGAAGAAAGACTGACAAATCGAACTTGAGATTTACTCTTTCACCAGACTGATACAAGAAGCAGGTAATGAGATCGACTCATTGTTAGTCACAAAGAGGTTTCTTTGAAATGAAACGTCAGACATACTTTTCGGTTTAACAGTCACAGAGATTGATACAAACCAAAGCAAGACACTTAGGCCTACAGTTTCTTCCACAGCTGCTAAAGCTACTAATGTATATCCTCACAACTTCTCAGAGCTGCAACCAATCTGAATTCTAAAAACTGCATTTCTTAATAATAATTTGCCAACAGTATATTGTACTATTTTTAAAGCTACTGTTTCTTGGTGTAGAACTTCCATTTCTCTCCTCTCAAATAAATTAAACCTCAGCTATCATATTTTTGAGAGGACTAAATGTTTTCTTTGTATTAAATGGGAATAGCAAAGAAAAAAAAAAGAGCAGGGTTCAGTACCCTCCAGTACAAGTGAACCAATTGACTTTTCCTGTTAGCAGACAAGTTTTAACCATGTTAGTAGAATGTGCTCATTTATAAAAGAATCACAGAATCACAGAATTAATTAGGTTGGAAAAAACCTTTGAGAGCATCAAGTCCAGCCTATGACCTAAAACCACCTTGTCAATTAGACCGTGGCATTAAGTGCCACATCCAGTCTTTTTTTAAAGACCTCCAGGGGCGGTGACTCCACCACCTTCCTGGGCAGCCCATTCCAGTGCTTAATCACTCTTTCTGTGAAGATTTTTTTCCTAATATCCAGCCTAAACTTCTTCTGGTGCAGCTTAAGACTGTACCCTCTTGTCCTGTCACTGGTTGCTGGGGAGGTTGATAAGGTTGCCCTGGGAAACCTTATCAGTTTCTGCAGTACCACCAAAAATTCAACCTTTACCTGGCTCCAGCCTCCTTTCAGGAAGTGGTAGAGTGATAAGATTTCCCCCTAGCCTCCTATTCTCCAGGCTAAACACCCCCAGCTCACTCAGCCATTCCTCATAGGGCTTGTGTTCTAGACCCTTGTCTAGAACCAGCCTTGTTGCCCTTCTCTGGATGCCTTTGAGTATCTCAACATCCTTCCTCAACTGGGGGGCCAAGAACTGGACACAAATTTGCCCCTTCAGGACTGGCCTGACAGATAAAGGCTGTATTCCAAGATGAGGAATTAAGTCACATTGTATGATTTTCCAAGGTTAAATAAAACTCTGGTATGGGAGGAAAACTAGTGAGTTATACATAAAACAAATCAGGAGATAAGTAGATGGGATGGGAAGACCTAGTGGACTGGTGATATGGATGGTTAAGCAATTTTGAAAGATCCTCCACTGAGCTTTCTTCTGCTACATATAATTTAATGCTACAAGATGAGACAGAAAAACCCCAGTAATTAACGGAGAGAAAGAGAAAGGGGTTGCACTAATTTCTTTACTATGAATCACCATGGGTAGAAACAGCACTCCTCTTTCACTTCCCATTCCTGCTCCTCATCCATGCATGAAAGACAGTGTTCATAATTTGAAGAAAATTCCAATGAAATCATAAAAGCCTTCTATACCCATGAAGGACAAAAACATTAAATTTTGCATGCAAAATACCCAGTTTTCCTAGCTTTTACTGGGTTTGCTTTATCAAACAATTTATTTTCTCCATCCACCAAAAATTTTTTCTCACCTAAAAGTTTCTATTTTTTTCCCTTTCCTCTCTACTCTGGCTCTGATTTCTGCCTCTCTCCTACTGAGAAACCTCACTTACTTGCATTCCCTTCAGTACTCACTGTACTCGTAGTTCTGCTTTTCAGCAGAGGAAACCATATCTCTCTTTTTGGTTATACCAAATTCCCACCAAAAGACAGCTAAGTTGCTCCTTTTTGCAAGGATGCATAAAAATAAGAGACACAACTACAGCATGTCTGAGAAGACCTCAGAAAAGCAGGACATAATTAGTATGCGGACATTATAAATACCCTTCCAAAAAATTAATTTCATTTTGGTAGTTGAAAAAAATTAGCTGATGATGAAGAATGTGGGGAGCAAAGTTCTGATTATGTAATCAATTGTGGGAGGTTTTGGGGTGTCCTTTTGGGGATGAACGGTTGTTATTCAGCAATTCATCTTTACAATCATGAATGAATGAGTATTTCATGTCAGTCCTAATTCTGCTCTGTTGATACACAATCTATCATTCCTGTTATGGGAATGAGTGACCATGCCCAATATGACAAAATTCACATCTACTTTTCTCCTACTGAGATATCCATGCAAAGATAATTCCCAATGGCAGATATAGAGTTACTTATTTTCCTCCCTTCCATTGTGAAACCATAAAAAGTACAAATGCAAGAGAAAATCTGACTCGGCATACTTATAAAAATACTCATTTTTTTAACCTTTTTCCTTTTTTTAAAACAAGTCAAGTGTGATTTTATTTCCATTTTAATATGAAATAGTCTCTGCCCCTTGGGATCAGTTGATTTCTCCTTTCAGTCTCTGTAACTTATCCAAAACAAAACAAAACAAAACAAGCCATCCCAATTTGGAGTGAAAATCCACCAGCTGCTCCTATGTAGACAGGCAGCCTGAGCATTTCTAGTCCTTCCTTGCAAAGTTTATGTTCTAGATTTGCTGGCAGTTGGCTCGGTGTGCTGTTCCTCTGGGAAAGTACACCTAAAATGGTGAAGCACCCAAGGCACTCGTGTGGTGTTTAAAATTGTTATGAGAAGCATAATCTGATAAAATGACACTGATAAAAGTGCCATTTAACCATGTTGTATTACATGTTTATCAAGACACTAACTTTCAGCAAAGGGAGGCTCTTTCTTTTCCCTTGCCCTCCCTTCCACTCAATTTTTTGAGAAGGCATACAGGTAGTGCTGTATTTTAGTGCTCTGTTGGGGCTGGGGTCTGTGGGAAGCTTTTCCTCCATTTCAAAAGAGACAGAGATATCATCAGTCTTTTGACTGGCAGCAAACTCAGATTCCCTCTGGTATGCCACAGTGTTTGTGGCATTTGCAGGCAGTGGTGCAACTTCCCTCACAGTAAATAACTGCTTCGCTCCCTGGTGAGGGAAGGAAGGAACAGCCCTAGTTTACATGTGGAAACTGATGAACAGTGGATGTTGTGTGCACCTTTCCTATTTCCTGTGTCAGTGTTTAGGCCCTGGGAAACCTTATCAGTTTCTGCAGTACCAGCAATACCACCAGTAAGGGGTTTGGGTATGTGGGGAAAGGTAGCACGTGCCTCTTAGAGATTTTCAATTTTCACCTTGCCTGTTCCTTATCCCTACGGCAAGGAATGCCAAACTTGGCCCTTCAGTTGTTTTCCTTCAATGTACACAGATTCACATCATCTGTATCCCCTCAGATGTTTGCTAAAGCCTCAGCTGCTGGAACAAGGAGTACTCTGCTCCCAGTAGACCCTTTGGTCTTGGAACAAAATTGAGTTTGCCTACATTGTTAAGAGAAGACTTCAGGGCACTCTGCTCTAATACATTGTAATTCTTAACAGAATGAAAATATTTTTGCTGACCTCTCAGAAATCTTTGCATGGCATCAGTATAAAAACAAAGTTTCAGTTAATTGGAACAGTTTTATACATTTACTTAGATGTATTTTTCCTTCCTGGGTTTAATTAGGAAAAGCAACGAAAATCTGAAATAAAGAGGTCTTTCGGATATAAATATACAACAGCAAAGAACTTTCTGTTACATAGTTTTTTGAACAAAAGGCAGTGGAAACTGAACCTTTGTAAATTTATTTTCTGATGAGTCAGTGTTTTCACGCAAAATAACATTTCCTAGAAAATTTCCTAAAGAGTGGAGAGTCTTGGCTTGATTGTGGATAAGACCTGTTCCTTAATATTGCACTAGCCCTCAGTGTTATCCAAGTTTATCTGTAGAATGAGTTGCTTAGAAAACATTTGAAGTTCTCTTCCAAAATCTGTGCTGTATACTGAAGTTTTGCTTCTGTATGGTAATGCATCTACAGATGTCAATCTGTACACCTTTCTATTCAACTTGGCAGACAGAACTGTGACTATATGTTTAAAACAGAATAATTTAAATAATAACAAAAACCCCTGCTTGCTGATTTTTAACACTGGAATGTTAGTAATGACACAGAACTGGCTTGCTGTGTTGCCCCTTTGTGCTGGAGGGCTGATAGGATGCCATGATGAGCTTACTCTTTTAAGCCTAAGGGTTTAGCATTAACAGCATAGGACAATTTTCTTATCAGAATCTGCTTTGCGAAGCACACAGGGAGGAGGGAGTGGACTGTCATATATGGAATGGTGTGGTAATTAAGTAACACTGTTCAAGCATGGAATGTGAAAAAAACCCAAGGGTTTCACTGTTAGGCTCCTTACATGATTGCAAAACATGCCAGTGTAAAGCTTTTTTGCCTTGCAATAAGGGACTTTTTATTTTTGAGGAAAAAAAAGAAGCAGTTATTAAACTCAGCATGGAGACAATCTGAAACAGGATCTTCATCAATCAGATTAACTACTTTCCAAGATGAAAGTAGACGAGGCACAGTGTGAGCCTGAGAAGATATTTATCAAAACCCATATTAATAACCACTTTCAGCCTTCTCCTGACAGTTTCATCTTAGCTTCCATGTTTAACATTTGAGTATCATATGTTTTTGTCAGGATGAGGCTGCTAAGAGCATCAATTAATTAATTCCTCTGAAGTATGGTTTGGAAAGGTAATAAAGTAACATTCCCTAAGGCCAGAACCAGTAATAGTAAGCAGCATTCTGGTGCTGTGCAATTCGTTACTTCAGAAAGAAATTAAAAGCATGGAATCATTTCCACTTTTAAAAGCAGAAGATATTCAACTTTATTTTAATAAAATTGCTGAGAGGGATCCATTTTTAAAAATAATATTTTCAAAGCTGATAAAGAACATTGCTGCTTTTTATTTGTTTTATTTTAATAGAAGAAGTAGAATGCCTCTGGCAAAATAAAAGGCAAAAGAGATAACTGGAATATGTCTTAACACTGTTATTTATTTGCTGTCATTATTATGATTTGCCTTGTTATTTGGGTCTTACTGTTCTGTTCTGGAATTTTCGCTGTGGGGTGAAGGAAGCCTGCTGACAATACAGAGAAATTAACCCTCTCCTTGTTTCTCCTAAAATTCTCACTGGGAATTTCAAGTATACAATAACTAGTCGAGCCTTTCCCCTGGTTAAAACCAGTGAGATTCTTGTTTCTTTAACTCTGTAAGAAAAGATATTTTTTTGTGAGTAATGGAAGGAAAGCAAGGATAAAGAGCTGTTTGGTGACATAGGAAAACATCAAGATAGTTTTTTTTTTTAATCAGAAGCAGATAGTTTTTGAACTTGGATACCTTGCTTTAATCTTGCAAAATATAAGCAGTCTTTTACTTCCACATCATTTTAGTCCCACCACAAACAAAGTAATGCATCTATGCAAAAAGACATATGTATATAAGCTGTTGGCAATGGTAGCTCTTTTCTTGCTCCCTGTGGGAATGTCAGCCTGGAAAATTAGTGTGTCCTAATGACTGCATGAGCCAGACCAAAATATTCTGCTTGCTAGCAACTAAATAAATGTCTCCATACATTTTATATTAATGTATTTCAGTCTGATATTGTCAGAGAATGAGATACAGGTGTTCATACTTTACATCTTGTATGTGAAGTGTGCAAATGTGTGTCTGTGATCCCTTCACCTACCAGTTCTGTTTTACAGCTTTTGAGTCCTTTGACTACTCAGTTTGGGGTAGTTCTGAAGACATTTATGTTCATGAGGAATAACTGCTCTGTTCCCCAAGATAGCTGGAGAGGCAATCACTGCAGAACAGGCAGAGAATTAGAAACTTGGTGAACTTTCATAAAGATCAACAGGACGGGGATGTTCTCTCTGTCCCCCACTGGTCAGAAAACAACCCCACAAACATCAAATGCTCTTGACATGCCTTAAGAACTATGTAGATTTATGTTCCTATTCTATGTGGTGGGGCTTCATCTGGGTACTATCATTCAGGAGCAACTGGCCAAAGGAGCCCTCAGTAGCACCATCTCCCTTCCCCAAGAGTGGAGGTCAGTAGCCTGAAAGCTAGACCTCCCAACAGACAGTGTCATCCTTTCCAAAATCAACTTGTTCATAAAGAATGTGGACATTTTTGTTAAAAAAATTTAGGTAGTCAAATATCCATTAAAAATCCCTTGCATTTTGCACTGTGAAGGCATAAATTTCACCCCTCTAACCTTCAAGAAAATGATACTTTTCCTCCTTCCAGGGGGGAATATCTATCTGCTTCACTGCTCACACTGGGAGTGAAAATGGCTCAACTATCCCCTTCCTCAATGAGAGAAGCAATGTCTTAGATCTTCTAGAATATGGAAGAAAAAATCCCAAACCAACCAGCCAATCAACTACTCATGATATCTGTATTCAGTTGTAAATTTTCACTTTCATTCTGACAGTGCACGTGACCATTCATCAGTAATATCTGGAGATCCATTCTGTAGAGATTTTATAGCACTATCCAGATAAGCTCAAAACATTTTGCTAGATCTGCAAAAAACTTGTTAAGTTCTGACTCTAATAAACAGCTGAGCAAAGCATTTAGAATTTGCAGCAGAAAACTCAGATTGGAAAAAATCACCTCTGGCAAGCAGGTCTCTGGGTCAATTCCCCTGTCCCTGGCCAAACTTAGGATCTGATGCAGATGATGCTTGTTCCTAGTCTGTTGAGAGTTATTCCAAAATGGCCTGTATGGACTTAGGTTGCTGATGTTCACCAGTTTTTTTGTTGCTCTTGGGAGATGGGACTCAAGCAAATGCAACAAAAGGGAGAGAAAAATTGGAAAAAAAGTTAACAGAATGCAGAATTTTCTTATAGAAAAAAGTTTGACTTACACAATATATGAATTTCATTAGCTGTCTTCTGAGCTGTTGAACATTTCTACCTGATTGTCTTTCATTATTAACTGATATTTTGGAGGATTTATGCTTGATCGGTGAAAATCAAACAAATCTAAATTTTTTCAGATAAAATAACAAATAACTTTCAAATTTACAGCTGGACTATGCTCATATGCAAGGTCAGGACTGAGGGGCAGACACAAAGGTGTTCTCTGGCCTATCAGATGAACTGGTATGAATCAAATCCAAAGTCCTGTGGAATTCCTCTTTGCTCTTCTATATGTAAAGAATTTCTACGTATGTATTCAAACTCAAACATCTTTGCAGAAATATACAAGTCTGAAGTGGTTTGGTGCAAATTTTTTGCACCGTGATATTTTCTAAAGTTTAAGGTAGCTATAAGTGAATTAGGGAAGATTTTCTGCCTAACACAAGGGGAGTTTAACAGGAGCGTGAGAAGACTGTTTAGCAGCCAGCCAGAAACACCAGCTGAGGTCCCTTGATTTGCATTCAGAGGTTACAGAGCATACAGCTAGAGGGAGGATTAAGGAATTGAAAGGTCTTAGGCACTGGAAGACTGAGTCTGTAAGTGCTCTAAAGAAAACTGAGAAAAACACAGGGAGCTGAGAGTTGAAACAAAACTAGTTTGTCTTATGTTCTAATTTGGCTTCAGAGAATTAAGGGTTGATCTCTGCTAAACCTCATAGATTGTGGCTGAACTCTCTGAGCATCAGAAGATCTGCTATTACTGTCTTCCCATCTAGCACGATTGTTGTTGCTGGATAAAGAAGGTGTACATCAAAGCAGAAGGATTAATGTAATTTAATACCACTATTCAGTCTGCAATTCTGCACATGGAATTGATTATTTCGGTGTTTACAACTGTGGAAACTTAACATTTGGAAATGCATAGCACTTCCTGCTAAGGTAGCTAGTGTTAAAGAAACATCATCAAACTCTAGAGTAAGTCCTCATGCTAAGCTGACCCAATGCTGTGTGACGATGCTGAAAATTAAATTTTGGTAGGTAAGATCTGTGAGACACTAAAATGAGTATACTGCTTAAGATCAGTATAAAGTACTGATGCTGACTAAGAATAGATTTTACACCCTGACTACAGTTAGAACCCTGAAGAGACTTGTGAAAAAATACCAGCCTACAATTTCTGCTAAAACATCCTGGGATTCAGAGACCTTTTGAAACAAATATTTCCTTTCATGAAGTCTTGTGCTGTGCTCCAGAGGCTCACTGGGACAGGTCAAAAACATGATCAAAAATATCTTCTCTGTTTCTTTGCTTTGAAATAATTTCCCTGTCGTTTGGTGACTATCAGTTCTGGTTACTCTGTGTTACTTCTAAAGCCTGAAGAATGAAACTGAAGATCAACACAATGCTGTTAAACACACACAGACAGACAACTAAAATAAAAAAAAAACTGCACTTCTGTAAATCTCTCACAGTTACTGAGATGTTGAGGTTTCATGTGTATTACAAGAATATGCACATGAGTAGCAGCATAATGTTACCTAGTGGAGTCACAATACATAAGATACTGATGTGTCTTTATAATCAATGATTATGGTCTGATAGCTCATAATTCCTGACCATGATAACCTAGGCTATGATTCTTTAGAAGATCTGGATGGATTTATTGTGTTGAGTTCTTCATCCTGTGGAGGTCCACTGATATTCAGCATCATTTGTGTAGCAGTGTTTGTATATTCTGCTAGCAGATAAATTTAGTTTGTGGTGATTTCAGTCCATGTCAAGTTAGCGTTTCTCTGGCATTTAAAGCAAAATTGTGAAGCTCCTTTCTGAGCATTATCATTCTGTCTGAGAACCTGCTGATTGACAAAGAATGTAATTTTGCTGAGTCAAAATGGATGCCTCCTGGTAAACAGCTCTTTCTCAATAGTGTTTAAAAGCCAGCCCAGGTTTTGAGTGAGGCACTCAGGGTGGCCATACTTTCAATAAGTATTGTATTGCCCTATTGTCATATTGAAACATATACTTTCTATAAGCAAGGACTTACTACATTCAAGGTATGTTTTAGCACACCTGGCCCATTGGTCTGTCTCTGACATGACATCCAGGAAAAGGTCTCCAGTCTTTCCTGACATTTGCATGGAACTATTTTCAGTGTTCATGTCCTTGGGCTGGCTCATAAGTGGAAGACAGTTTGTCTGAGGTTTCAGGACTGTCATTGTGGCTCATACAGGACTTTTTGACAACTTTTATTTCCTATTGACTATCAAAGCTACATTTCTGCCTTTATTTTTATTTCATTTTTATTTTTAATTTACTTCTTCCCTTAATTTCTCTACTCAGGATAGTCTTTGTAATCCACCTGGCCCCGCTGTGGTTCCTGTCTTGGGTTTGGCCAGGACAGAGTCAATTTTTTCACAGTAGCTGTGAGGGGGCAGGAGCCTGGAGCCTTGTGAGTATGTCTGGGTTGTTATTCCACACCAGGTACACCATCCTTGGGGGACAGAAGGAAGGGAGTCTGCTTCTGAGAAGATGGGTATATCTTTGGGTGGAAAAAAGTGTGCCAGGGTGGGGAACCTTTTAGCCATTGTTCTTTGTCTTGGGGTGGAACCAAAGTTGGGTCAGGTTGGGTGAGCATTTGTCATGTAAATCACCCTCACTTTTGTACACTTTCTGTTACTAGTATTGTTACTGTTCATTTTCTTATCTCATTGCTTTTTCCAGTATGTTGTTCTTAACTTGTGATCTCTGCCTTTTGTCTCCCACCAGAGGGAAAGAGGGAGGAGGCTTGTGGTTTTCTTTTTTAGTGGGAATACTAAGTTGGGGACTACCATTCCTAAACCAGGAAAATTCTGTATCATGGCTCAAATGAGACTAAACTGATGAGGTCTGTATTTTGTATCATGTAATTTTTAATAGCTTGATGTACTTTTTCCAGTTCCCTATGGTTTTGAAAGCTCAAATGGAGTTTCTTTGTCCTTCTAGTTTGCATACTGACCTACAGCAGTGATGCTTGTTCATAGCTACATGCTCAGAACGACATGAATCCCTTTCCAAAATGACGTAGCATATGATCTGGTCATGCAGCTTTCATACATTCAGTTGTAAAACTACCAAGAATCTGTTTGTAGACATGTCACACAGTAACTGAAGGTTGTCCTATATTTTTTTTGCTTACTTTTACCAATAAATAATGTATGCCCAAAAAGGAATAGAGATTTTGAAAATCAGGAACTTACAGAAGTATTGTCAATAATGAAACCAAAATATTTTAATTGTAATATACAGTCTAAAAGATCCTTGATCCCTTGAATTCTGCAGAATACAACTATTTTTTTTACAGAACTTTTGGGAAAAAGTTACAGATTATATTCCTGCCAGAATCAATAACAAGAAATAAAATGGAGTGTCCCAGGCGGTCATTTGAAATTGTGCTGCTATCAGTTAATGTATTGGAATTAGACTGAACTATATGAGTTTATTTTTAGGCAAACTATTGGTCTCTGTTAAACAAATTTTAAAGGTAACAGGAGACCACTTCTGATATGTCCTGGCTGAAAACATTTCACCTGGAGGAATTAGCCCATGCTCCTTGGACCCAGAATTATAATGCCATCTGGCACATATTATTTCAGAATCAAGTTCTTAATGAGATAAGGTCGAGCCAAACATAGATTCAGGGTACAAAAGAGTTTAATAATCTTTTATTCATTATGGTGGACATTTGCATATACTTTATGAGACCAGTTATTACAAGAAACTTTTCACCTTCTAGCATTCTTTAAAATACTGTGGTATGTAGCTCTTTCTAAAACATCCATAATATTGTTATTTCTGTTTTTTTCTATATTTAGATTCTTGTCTATTGGGGTTCAAATTTATGTTAAAATAATTGCATTATGTCACACATAATTAAACACATTTTATAATCTAAGACAATAATAGTGGAATACTGAAGACCCAACATTCTCATTTCCAATCAATATAAGTTAGAGCAGTCAAATGTTTGAAATTTCAACTCTTAAGTCCAGTTATCTCCAGTGTTACTGAATTTTGCTATAAGCAGACAAGGGTATAGTTTGCTTTCTGGGGATGCATATTTATACATATTCACACACACATCACAGTCAGTAATCTGCTCACCCTAGATGGCCAGCTAGTATAGCATTGCTAAGATAAAACAGTTCTTTTACACCACATCACAAAAGGAATGGTATTATTATCAATATATCTGCTTGCTCTTGACTTCTCACCTATGATAAAGGCTGAGGGCAGTCTTCAGTTCAATTTCAGGTGAAACAAAGAGATTCAAACAAAAAAGGTCTTGTGCAGGCATATCATGCACACTGCCTAATGTAGCTGTATTTTCATTACCCACACAATGGAAAGGGCCAGTTAAGATTCATCTTGCCTTGGTACATATAATACATCTGGCCATATTTGAATTAATTGTCTAAGTCCCATTAGAGTCAATGAAGATATAGCCAATACAGTCAATAGCATCTAGAGAGCAGTTCTTCTTGTCCTAAATTTGATCAGATGAATTGTTCTTTAAACTCCATTAACTGTATTGATTATCTCCCCAAGAATATAATGGAGCTCAGACAGTAAGTCTGCTTTGGACAGGCTAGATGGTAGATATCTAGAGCAAGAATTTCATGCTCTCTGCTGTTGTTCTCTGGTATGAAATCTGGTTGAAATACTGGTGACTCAAAAGCATTTAAATATAAGAATAATATTCAGATCATAAAAAAACTTCATAGAATAATACTTTATATTCCAGATCTGGCTACACAAATGGAAAACAGCCTCAGAAGAAAAGAACTGATTTCTATTTTCTCTTTTGGATTTGTGGAGAAGCCTAGAAGATCCTTTTCTGTGCAAAATCTCATATGGCTGTTCAGGGTAGATATTTACCCTCAAATCTGAAGTAACTGTGGCCACTGTCTGAATGTTTGGTATGTGTGTTGCTCAGAACAAAGAGCTTAACTATGTAACTAGCTCAGTAGGCCATTCACAGCTACTTCATTGTCCTTCCCTGCTGACTTGCCTTTTTGTATTGTGTCATCTTCATGAATTCTAAACTTACAGAGATGTGTTGGTTTTGCTTGGCCTGGTTTTTGGTAGCAGGGGGCCACAAAGATGGGTTCTGTGAGAAGCTGATGGAAGCTTCCACCATGTCCAGCAGAGCTAATCCCTGATGGCTCTGAGCATGGGCATGCTGCTGGCCAAGGCTGGGCCAATCAGAAATCTTGGTTACACCTCTGTGATGACATATTTAAGAAGAAATGAAAATGAAATACTTGTTTTCCTAGCCAGAGGAAAACTAGTGTTTTCCTAGCCAGAGAAGGAGGAAGAGGTGAGAATATGTGAGGGAAACAACAGGAAGAGATTGAGGGCAGTGAAGAAGGAGGGGGAGGAGGTGCTCCAGGTGCCAGAGCCAAGATTCCACTGCAGGCCATGGTGAAGACCATGGTGAAGCAGCTGTGTCCCTGCAGCCCATGGGGTACACAGGGGATGCAGAGATGCACCTACAGCCCATGGTGAGGTGCTCACCCCAGAGCGGGTGGATGCCTAGAGGAGGATGTGGTCCAGAGGGAGTCCCAGGGGAGAGAGGGGGCCCTGCTTCCAGGCTGGAGCAGCCTGGCCTTGGAGGTCTGCACCCTGTGGATGAGGGACCCACACTGCAGCAGTTTTGAGAGGATGTCTGCCTGTGGGAGGAGCTCACGTTGCAGCGGTTTTGAGAGGACTGCTGCTTGTGAGATTGGACCCACATCAGAGACATTCACAGAGAACTGTCTCCCGTGTGAGGGACCCCATGGCATAGCAGTGGAAGGACTTCTTTCCCAGAGTTGTGGAAGAAGATCCCAGTGATGACCTGACCAAAACTCCCACCCCCTGTCTCCCTGCACTGATGGTGGGAAGGAGGGAGGGGTTGGGGAAAGAAAGGGTGTCTTTAAGGGCTTATTTTACTTCTCATTATCCTCCTCTGTCTCTGTTAGTAATAAGCTCACTTTTTAAGTTGAGCCTGTTTTGCCCTTGGAATGTTTCCTCCTGGTCCTTATCTCAACTCATGAACCCTTCATTAAATTTTTTTCTCTCCTCTGCCCGGCTGTGTTCGGGGAGAGCGAGTGAGCAGCTGTTGTGGGTGCCTGGCATTTGGCCAGTGTCCAAACCATGACAAGAGCCCAAAGAAATTACTGTAACCACCTAATAAGCCCTCCTGACAGACTTGGCCATGAGAGTTCCCTGAATAATAACTGCTTGAACTTGAATCATATCTTGATTTTAAAATTGGTGAAAAAAAAATCTATCACTGTCATCAATAAATGGTTCTAGCTAAAACCTTCCCCCTTATTTCCCATATGAGCTTTTCTAGCCTTTATAGTGATCAAAGCAGAACGCTAGAACAGAAAGCTGTCTATTATCATGTTTTTCTTTCTTTAGCATATAATTACAGATGGAACAAGATAAGCAAGGTCTTTCCTGCTGACTAGATATGTATGGTAGCTGGCAGAGTATAGTGTCCTTTTCCAAGCTGTCTTAATGGAACTGTTTCATGTCAGATAAATGATTAAATATTTATCACGGAGGGGTCTTGGGTCTCTGTTTCGTGCTTCTCAAGGGAATACAGTGACCATTGGGTCAGTCTTTAAGTAGCTGGCCCACTGGATTATTTATATAGAATGTCATCATGCTAAAAAAAGGTATGATTGATCCTATTTCCATAGCCAGGATACTCAGTTGGGATGTAAAAATGTTTTGTCTGAGTTGGGCAAAGAAGAACCTTAAACTAAGGACCCGTGTATGCAGGTAACTGCACAACTACTGAATTATGCCTACTCTGGGTGAGGTTTCTTTTCTTTTGTTCAGGATAAAAATTCCAATATACCTAAAGACTCTTTCCAACTTTCAAACATTCCCACTGCATTAATTTTAAAAATTTTGTTTAGGAGAAATAGGATTTTCTCCCAGAAGAATGCCTGTTGAAAAAATTTTCAACCTGTTGCTTTCCAGCTATAGCTGTGGATAACAATCCCCTCTTTACACAGAGAAAATTCTCACTATTCTTCTGTTATTTTCTTGGTCTTCTTTCTCCCCAGAGCAGGTGTAAGGAAGCAGATGAGGGCAGTGTTTTGTTTGTTATTTTCCAGTCACTTCTCACTGAAATGTAAAATCTTCTCTCTAAATTCTTAATTCCTTATTTCTGAAAATTTCCTCTTTCCAATGGCAAAATAATTTTACTCTTCCTTTAAACTAAATTCAAGATAATCCCTTCTCAGCAGAATATCAGAAGAGAAGTTTGTGATCAAAAGCATAATGCCAGCTTACATGATTTTCAAATAATGATTTCCTGTCCCAAATTTTTCAAGGCATACTGATATTTTCCCATTTGGGGAAAAGCTTTATATTCAAAACTCCTATTGGAAATATTTGTAGAGTTAAATGCTGATGCTGGTACAGGGATTGTATAAAGATATGGAGCCACCCTTTGCCTCAAAACACTTCCAGTTTGGGCAGACATGGCACTGGATTCACAAACCTACAAGGACTGCAGTACGCTGAAGCATGGGTAATTATGCACAAATATATATTATATTTCTATGCCATATTTTACTTTGTATCAATAGATATAACTTCTTCAATGTCCAGGCATCACTGCATTGCCTTTAAAAAATGTTAATATTCCCAGTTCTGCAGAATTACAAATGATGTGGAGATTTAAGGGAATAAATGGTAGTAGCTTTTCAGAATTTTTTTATAGGGAACTCTTTGGGAGAGAGTGGCTACAATTTATCTCCCTGCTTTTCCCCATGTTGCCTTGTTAAAGCCTGCCTGCCAGTGGGATAGCCCTGAGGGGTGCAGACTTCCATTCAGTGGAAACAAAAGGAGCTCAAAAATTGTAGTCACATTCCTGGCTGTGGGGAGCTAGGGCAAAGGGAGGTGCAGTGTCAGCAAATCAACACTGACCTCCTGTGAACAGACCTAGGACTTTTCATGGTCATCATGCTCAGAGAAATGCTACTGAGTAGATTAGACCAAATGCAGAGTAGTATCTGTTGCACTGAAGCCTGGAATGTTTGTCTTTATTTCGTTGTCTCTTATTTTGGACCTGACAAAAATTATTTGTCCATTCTAATACGTTATCACATAAAGTGCTATGATCTTTTGGAATTTTCTGTCCTACAGAAATGAGTTTTTCCTGATTTCACAGACTACACTCATTAGGAAAGAACAGCATCTAACATTTTAATTTTGGACTGGGGATACTTTTAGTGATGTTTTCAATGAGGATGGTTAATATGCTCTTGCTGGTAATCTGCATGTTACATCACAGCATCCTTGTATGGTGTCATTCCTTTTTCTTTCCATCCCTAAAAGATATTTCTAGCCCTTAGGTTATCTGTTGTAACACAGTCCCAGGTGGAGACTTCTATTATTGCAAAGGTTTCATTTCATGAGAATATCTTAAATGGGTTCTTAAACTCTTTGTAAAGAAGGGTAGGCATTACACCCCTCAGCACGACTGCTGGAGAAGGGAATCCCAAAATAGTTTCCAGATAAATTTCAGATAAATTTCAGTTGTTTTTCAATTAAATATTTTCCATGATTACAGTTAATCTTAGCATTTTTCAAGATTTTTTTTGGTATATGGCATTAAAAAAGCAGATTTTTACTGTTTATTTTAGCTTTAAATTTGCCTTGGTTTATCTTCTCTTTACCCCCAGTTTCCCCTTTTCATATGTCTGCTCTGTTTTCATTCTATATGAGCAGTTCTGAGTGAGCTGATGGACCCCTCTGAAGCAGACAAAATCACACCTGAGTCTTTAAGGTTTATTGGTTTCTGCCTGTAATGAAGTTGGGTTGGTCATGGGCAGCCTGAAGAAGCTGGGGCAGGTTTGTTCAGCTGTCTGCTTTTGGTCAGAAGATGTGAGAAGGCAGTATTGGTAAGAAGAATATATAAAAGGCTCAGCTTTCAATAGTGCTGGTGACTTGTGGGAAAGAATTTGTGCAGAGATTGAGTCTAACAGTAGAAAAAATAGTATGGAATGAAGAACATCAAGACCTTTGCAACCCATGTTGCTCATGTGAAGAGTTTTTGTGCTGTGTGACTTTCCAATATTTCATCTGAATTAATAAATTGTGGAAGAAGGACATGAAGAGATTCACTGACATGATGTTCCTCTCATGTTAGGGGACAAAACAGTGGCTGTAATAAGCCTTCTTAATGCTGGGGAAGAGTTCCAGAGTAAATGAGAGAATAAAGGAACAACAAAGAATCAGCAGAAGTTTTTGGGAATTAAAATGAAAATTCTTGGTAAAAGAGAAAGCAAACAGTGAGATTTTATTATTATGTGGTGAAATATCCTGTCATAGTATACTGTACAGTTAACCTTTCTGAACCACTGGAGATTTATTCCATCTGGCTAAATGCGAACCATTTAACAAAGCTTAGAGATCAAGTAATTAACATTGCCATTGAATACCACTTATAAACATCAAACTCAAAAAAACTTTAGTGTCTTTTTAAATTTGTGATATTTTCCCTTTTGTCACTGTTCTTAAAATGCATGAATATACCCACAAGTATTAACTGAATCTCATCTAGTTGGTTTTTTTTTTTTAATGGTTATGCTTTAAAAATTCTACTTCTGTGGATTTTTCCTTCATTAGTATTTTTGTGGTCTCTGCTGTCATAACCTGAGCAAAATTTGGGCATTCTCTGTGTATTTACATACCTCAAACTTGAATACCAGAGTTTCACATTGACATATTTTGGCAATAACTAACCAGTCCCATGAAACTATAGGTACATTTCAGTTATATAAAATTGATTTTTTTTTTTGCTTTTCCCTGTGCTGTCCATGGCCTGCTAGAACTTCAGACCAATACGTAGGCCTTTGCCTTTAGCTCATGAAGACAGTATTTTACGATGTAATGAGTAGTTGTCTCAGGATATTAAAAAAAGTATGGTGTTTACTGTATGTACAAATACAATCTATGTTCACTAAATTTTGAAACCATTGTTTAACATTTTGATGGAAGAGGAATCTATAACTTTACATCTCTGCAGATTCTGACTTGGCTTTACTGTGGCTGTACAGAGCAGCAACAACAGTGTGAATACTATCCAGTGTGGTCATGGGCAGTGTTAAAGCGTTCTAATGATGTATTCATATAGTTAGCTGGCTTTTGATTCTCCAGCCAATGAAACAGACATTACACATTCAAGCAGGATTATACATCTGGAGGTCTAGGCAATATTTACAAGGGATCAGGCTTATTTTCTTATAGCAACTGTAACTGAGAGGATTACTAAAGCACTGAGTTGGTGTCAGACAACCAGGATTTATTCCTTACTACCTGTATCACTTTGGGCAATTCACTTAATCTCCCAGTGCTTCAATTCTCTGCTCAGAAATGGGGACAAAAATGCTTCTTACCTTACAGGTATTTCAGATGTATGGACTGCAAAAAGAAATGATGAGTGGATGATTCTCTGTTCAGGGGCAGTCAGGTGCCCATCTGCTGGTCTGACAGGGATGAGAGGTGTGCTGATTTCTGGGAGCTAAGGTCCAACATGCTGCCAAGGGGGTGCCACAGCTTGTCAAGAGCACAGACTTCTGTCCATTGCTACCTTTTCACGGAGGAATAGATAACACTGCAAGCTGGAACCTGGACAAGATGGAAGAAGACTTCAAAGCTCTGGATGTGCAAGTAAAGTATTGGTTCCCAAGTTATCTTTTCTTGCATTTCACCAGTTAGAGAAAAGGGTGCAGCCAGAAATAGACATATTATGCAAACAAACTTATGGCTTAGTGGCTGGTGCTGGCTTGAGGGTTTTGGCTTTGAAGAGGCAAGGGAATCTTGAGCAGTAGGATGTCTAGCTTGAGGATGTGGACTTTAAATGGAAGGACTTAGGGGGCAGGGTTCAAAGTTTTTTTGTTTCTTTTAAGGTGATATCAAGGTAGAAGACCATAATGGGTTATTATGCTTCATTTTCTTGGTTAATCCATAGCTTAGGACAGAAGAGGGAAAGGGGCAATAGAGGACGAGGACACAAGGTGAGAGCAGGTAAGAAAAGGTTGTTCTCTGAGATCTGAGAAATCAGAAGTTCTGAGAGTGAATGACCCAGGAACTGAGGGCCAGATGTGTCTGTGGGGTTGTCTGATGGAAAGACAGGACAGCATAGTGTCCCACAGGCCCTCTGGAGCTAAATGTCCAGAGCAAAACTCAGCTATCATTTTAACAATGGGAGAAGTAACAGAGACTACTCAGGCTCTTGGCTTTCTGCTGTTCAAGCATAGGGAGACCTACGTTGGACAATCGGCTTAGTCACCTGCAGAGAAAGGTAACTTAGTGACCCCTGAACAAAGCAAGGATAACTTTCTGCTGTCAAGCTTCCAGAATCTCCAAAGACAGAGATTTCATAATCTCTTTGGACATTCCACCTATCAATTTATTACTGCTATTATAAAATAAAAAAAGAAAAAGCCCTTATCTCAACATGCTTTGGAAGCCACAGCAGAAGGCATTAGTAGACTTGCCCCATGCAGTCTGGATTTTGGACTGTACACTTGCACATCCAGGGATTTCAGATATACCAACAGGACATCTTTACTGTCTTGGTCGAAGAAGAATGAAGCTCATAAATTGAGCATAAAAGGACATCTGCCTCACTGAAATTTGTGTGAAATCCTCTTGTCTCTGATGTTACAACCATTTTTTATGAGGAACCACCTGCTACACTACAGAGAAAATGTAGATGCAAGACTTTCTGGTTGAAACAGTAAGATTATGGAAAGAAACTCTGTGCCTTTGACTCACTGTAATGTGAGACTACGCCTCCTCTCACACAAAAACTGTTCCTAAAAAATGTGCAGGTAAACATCATGGAAGTTAGCAATAAAAAATAGCAAACAATTGGAGGTGGAAAACTGTACGTACAGTTATCATTACAGTGAAAGGTTGTTTGAACAAGTAGGCCCAATAGCAAAATTCTCTTTTTCCACATTTTTTTAAAACAAACTTTTCGTTTAGTTACACTAATCTCATAATATGTCCTCTTTAATGTTGGGGTGACCTTACTTGAGATATGTATTAAAATATTTTGCTTACATCACACCAAGCATTGATGCTTCCTAAAGTTTATTAGATCCTAAAATTTGTGACATACAGTGAAGGACAAGAATTGTGAATGTGTGGCTTTGAAATTCCCATCTGTTGAGTTGCCCTGCTCAGTGAAAAGCCAGACTAGAAAGAACACCACTGAAGTGATACAGTGGCGGTAAGTCCCTCCTTACCATGTCCTCATTTTATTTTTCCAATCTCAAAAGTCAGCACCAGGGTAAGTTCCTAATATTAAAATAGTTTGCTCTTTGGGTAAGTAGCTTGATTCCATCATTAGTTGTGGTGTTTTCTTTTAAATTTGTTGGGCTTTATCTGATCTTAAGTTACAAAGAAAGGAGACCTTGGCAGATTGCCTAGTCTACCCAGCATTGTATATTGGAGCAGATGATGGCTTTTTCTCCAGAATAATGGGTTAGGGTAAGAGGGTTGTTTTCAAACCTTTATGTTTGTTCTCACTGCTGTTTGTACATCTCATATATCAACAAAAAAGCAAAAAGTTTTTGGAGCTAGACCAGATGAAATTTGCGTGACTGACTAATAGTCCTGCAAAGGGCCACATGGAATTTTTGATAGGTTTATTTGGGCTTATTAATGAACAATGTAAGAAAATCATGCCCAAACTAATTCAAATGCTTCTTGTTTTGTTGCTCACAACTCACATTTGTTAGATATAAAAAACTAGTTGGAATATGCTCTGATTTTGAAGGAAATTGGTGGTGTATAAAAATTATTTTAGTGCATGCTTTCTGCTTTATTTGTGAAATGAAACCTACAGTAAGTGAAATCTTATTGGCAGAACATGTACACATTATAGGCTTATCAACAAGAGCTCTAAAGAATATAGATATTTCTATTTCTTTAATTTCATTCTTTACATTCATTTCTTTGTATTTCTTAGTATATTTGTACTGTGTTTATGAAGTGATATATCACAGACTGTGGTATGTGTAGTTTTGTACCAGTGTTTAAATTTAAAGAGCTCAAATCCAATTAAACTGTAATGGCTATGGTCATTGCATGTCATCTATAAAAATTAGAAATAAAAATTTGCACTCAAGTCACATTTTGGTTATCAGAGGAGAATAAATGGGCATTTTGGGATAAAAAAAAGCTCAGAATATTAATATATTATAGAATATATATTAGACATTATAGGAAATATATATGCGCATACCTCATACTTGTATACTAACATAATTTTCATAGATTGTGGAGTACAGAATGTTCAACGTGAAATTCAGGTAACTGAATATACTCAGATAATAGTAAGCACCTGCAGAACAGTAAGAGCTCGACTGATTTTGTAAGAACACTACATTTTATCAGTCATCTCTCCTTTTTCTGTGGAAGCTACGAGGCACCTGACACCACTGTAAGGATAGGAGGAGAACAATGGAGTTAATGTTCAAGCATGCTTGAAGAAAACAGGAAATTACTTAGTTCCTTTGTATCTTTACACACCTCGTGGAATTGGCTTGAAGAGTGGGGAAGGTATGCTGTAGTACCAAAAGGAGTAGCAAGGACTAATAGAAAAACCATAATATTTTCTGGAAGTACTTTAATTCCAGTGTTGTTCTTGAGATGATGCACGTGTTTTGAAACAGGTTGTGAAACACTTTCAGTACCTTTATCTTTAGGTATCATGTCCAGCCTTATCTCCAAATAATTTTTTGGGAAGGTGACTGAAAACCAAAGAAACTGACAACTCAAATTCCACTCACCATCAGGAAGCACATCTTCAGGTTCTAGGACTACTGAAAAATCAAGTTGAAATTTAAGTCAATTGAACAATCTTCTGTATTAAAGAGAAGGGCAATTAGAGTTTTCTGGAAGATAGAAACACATTCCAAGCTACATCTTCAGTTAATTCACATTTAATTCCTCTACTGTTAAATATGTTTTGTTCGGTATTATAATTGTACATGATGTTTGATGCCATAACTTTACTGAGACTAGTTCTTTGGTAAAGTACTAGTCTCCTTTCTCTTCACTGGAAGTCAAAATTCGCAAAATTCAACAATTCTTGACACCAAGTTTTGTTCCACTTGTGATGATTCCTCAACTTCTTCAAGCTTTTTATACATGTTATATTTACATTTTGATGGCTTTATTGAAAGCAAAATTCTTCAGATTATAAAGAAAGAACATTCTTGGTCATATCTTATTAATCAGATTTTAATTGAAAAAACACATTAACAAAAGTCAATTGACTTCCTCCACTGAATTTTAAGTCATCATTTTTATTTTTATCAAGAGATAATTGGGAAGAATTCCTACTTTGTTCCTTGATAAATAAGTTCAAGATAAAAGGAAATTATCAAAACAAATAAAAAACCTCCACCCACTTAAACACCCAAAACACTTTACCACTTTATTTCAAAAGTGAAAGAAGAAAGATTAGCTCCTGAAGATATCAAAATACTCTGGTCCAGCCAGACTTATATTTTCCTCATATAACCTTAAGAGGCTGAGCATTACGATTCATTTAAAGTCTTCTAACCCATAGTTTGCACGTACAAATATTCAGTGTACACAATGCAAGTATGGTAAACATGCTCTTTTGGGCAAGACACAAGGGAACTCAATGCAACACAAACAAATGTAAGTGCCACTAGCCACTGGAGCTGCATACCTAGTCAAACTAGAGGATTTAAGAACTGTGGATGTTTT
Source organism: Lichenostomus cassidix (assembly GCF_008360975.1). Taxonomy (NCBI): domain Eukaryota; kingdom Metazoa; phylum Chordata; class Aves; order Passeriformes; family Meliphagidae; genus Lichenostomus; species Lichenostomus cassidix. The sequence goes on from NC_139482.1 coordinate 25,899,803, forward strand.
GTAATTAGCTTTGTTATCTGGAAGAGTGGACGTGTGCAAGGGAAAGCAACTGCAGACTAATATCCAAATACCATCACTGTCCGCATAAATTATTTAGCAGTAAAATATGTTCCCAGCAGTTTCTCAGGTCATTTAAAGCAAATTAATGAAGCAGATGTAACAAAGAAAATCATAAACCCTGTTAAACTGACACACTGGCAACAAGACGACTCTCATTCATTTGGTACCCAGTTTTAGGACTAATGCAACACAAAGACAGACGAATAAATATGTGCGTTATTATAATAGTGGGAAAAATTTCTTGCTTCTGCCCTCAGCCTTTCCCCCTTTAGTTTGATTTTCTTCTGCTGCTAATATACTTTATCTTTCAGAATAATTGGGCTCCCATTCCCTGTTACAATTATAACTTGCTCCCAGACACTAAGCTGAAAGGTGACCCAGAATTTCTTGAGTGAAATAGCAGATTTATCTCTGCCACATTCAGGGACTGTACGTGTTGCTAAGCTGAGGGCAAAGGAGAACTTGTAGAATAAATTTCATAGCAGACTATGACATTATGAGCAGATCTATGCATGTTTAAGTTGTTTGCAGCTCTCTTGAAATTTTGGCTGGCAGGCAGGTGTAAACTGCAGAAGGTGATAAATGCTTTCCTTTCATCGACTCTCAGTTGACTGCCCTTTGAGGCCACCAACAAGCCAGGTCTGAAGACAGAACATTTGTCAGTCTCAGGAAATCATGATCTGCATTTCTAGTCGCCATCTGGTGGTTTCCTGTACAACGACAAGTAATTTGGGAAGGAATCTCTTAATGGTAGTTGTGATGTCATGAGACTGAGGATTGCAGCAAGTGCAATAAACATGGATGTGAGCATTTCACTGGCATCCCAGGGTGGGATGTGTGTGTCCTAGACATGTAAGAATAGCATCTACTAACTGATTGTAGAATGCATTTTTGAATATATATATAACAAAGGTATTGTTCTCACTAGTTGGGAATTTCTCTCCTGTTGAGTACCTGGTAGCAATAGAGGAATCACAACATATTCACCACTGTCTAAGAGAGCATAGCCATCTGACAAGCCCTGCTTTGGTGATCACACAGAAGCATTTTTCCGTGTGTTGTTTACCTTTTTTCCCCCCTTCATTTTGCGGACATATTGTTCTGATTTTTTCCAGGTGTTTGCATGATTTCTTAAGGTCAGTTCCCTTATATTTACTTTGTGAATAGCAGTGCACAGAGTTTTACAGCCTTTCCTCTTTTGTCGGGAAGTGTCTTGGAAGCACAAGGGACACTTGCTGTGGAGAGTATCTTCTCTGTTGGTATCAAATAGGACAGCCACATTTCTAGTCTTCAAGAACATGAAGAAGACAAAGAGCCACTGAAAATCCTCTTTTCATATAGGCAGATTGTCAGGCCTAGATATGCAATTAAAAAACCGAAGTATAATGTCCAGTTGAATTTTATACTGGACCTTATGTCCTTCAGGAAAGATTGAAATCTTGAAGAGAATTTTTCATCACTAGCCACTAACTAGGGGAAGAGACTGGTAAACCATAGCTAGATTATTAATTTACAGTCAATATAAGTAGAATAAGCCTTCATCTAGAAGAGACATTGTGGGAAACCTGGAGGGGAGGAAAGGGACTAATCATCAAGGTTAGAGATTTGTAATAACAGTAAAACAGACATGATGGGACTGTGTGTGATGGCACTTTCCAAATTGAGAGAGTTTAGGTGAAGTCTGGATTCAAGGCAGAAGCCGAGCAGTGGGAATATAATGATAAGATGATGCCAGATAGGGAGTAGTACTAAACATGAAGAAAGAAAATACACACAACTGAAATCTGCTGAAGAGCAAAGTTTGTTAAGTTATTTGCCAGTAATATTTGCCAGTAATATTGCCAGTTATGATTTTAGACTGAAAAAGACTTTTTGGATGCATTGTTTTTCCTCCAATTTGTGTACCGTTTTGCAGGTATAGGTACTCATACAGAGTAAAGAAAATGTGAATGGGTACAGTATCTGAATGTTGGAGTGAAGGGAGTTGTGACTCTGTTTCTTGTCCAAATATTTTGCATATAATTACAAGATTTTATCCATGTAAGAAGTAGAGCAAATAGGAAAAACCTACATACTCATAATAGAACTTTGTATCTGTTTCTTGATATCCATTTTCATAAATAGCAATAAACTCTTAAAAAAGAAATATTTACAGTCTAACAGAGAAAATCAGTCTGTACACAGGTAGGCATCTTGTTTAGTGTCAATATACATCAGGCTGGATTTCAGTGGAATAAAGGCTTACTCTTCAATGATTTTTCTGCTTGCTCCTTTTGCATCTTAGCATAATTTTATCTTTAAATAATTTTCAGTCATAATTTATTGAGAGTCTAATAATCTTTTGCTCTTTTGCACTGATTCTAACAAGGTTCTGACCTGAATCCTCATGTGTTCCACATCATTTCCTTCTGGAGATTACCAGGCCAAGCCGAAGAGTAAATGAGTTGTAAGGTCAAGAGTTTCTTACTGTGAGACAACTGCTGAATTCCTGGTAGCTATGATTGCATCTTTCTATTACACCTTAATCACTATTTGACAAATTTCAAACAGAGATTGATAAATTAATGTGACTTATTTTAATTAAGGCAATATGTTGCTTCACTACATGAATATTAAGAATACACAGACACTGCAAACAGTAAATATGTCTCAAAAGGATGGTAAAATGATGGAGCTTTAATCATGGGTGAGCTCCACAGATGTATCTTCTTTGATTTAAGAGTGGGTATAAATCATTACCTCATAGCAACAGGAGAGGAAAAGTAGATTTGAGATATAATTATGGATATTTTTAAAATCTCAAAATAAGCATTTTAAGCCTTTAGGAATAAAAATTTAAAAATCTCAGAGGAGAATTTAATGACTGCATAAATTTTACTATAAAATAGATCTAAAAAGCAATAGCTCCTCTTATTTTTACCCGTAATATTCCATTGCTAACAGTTGAATGTAGTTGATGGCTATGTTCTCTTCAAGAATAATCTCACTTGTGCTGGTGTCTGGGAACCAAAGAATCAGATTCAGAACTCCCTATTGTACAATTTATTTCTGGTATTTCTGCCAGAAGTATACTTTGTACATTAGGAAATACCCAGATCAATACATTTTAAGCTTCAGAGCTTTGATGAGGTTATGTCAAAATGCACCAAGTTCCACAGTAGTGGGAAAGAGAGGGACAAGTCTAATACTTGCAGGCCCCTCTAAAATATTAGGTATTTATTTAATGTTCAGATTTGACAGTAAAAACAGAACAAGGCTCTGACTGTACTTCTGTATCATCTAGAGGAGAGTATAATCACTCTTTCACTATACTCACTATAGGAATTCCTGCATGTTCAATTGACCATCAAAGCTATGATTTATATTAAGATCTCAGGCAACTAAGGCTGAAGACTTAATTGATTCAGTTTTTCAAATCTCAGGAAAATGTTTGTTTTTTCCATCTTGTAGATACAGAAGGTTAAATATATACTCTACCCAAATTTGCATGGTCCTATGTAGGAATACAAGGGATACAGGGGATGTGTTGTCCAGCAACACTTTGTTTTCATAGCAAGATATACTCTGCATTTTCTAGAGATTAATGTATAACAACCACCTTAATGAAAGCTAATTTTTGCATAATAAATGAAGTTGATTCAAAACACAGGACAGTAACAAGATCTAAGTTTATGATATTACTTAGACAAATGCCTATATATATTAATTTCTTAGGTAAAATTTTGTTTACTTCACATCAAGATAAACAAGGGATGTCTTTAATGCCATCAAAATTCTTGAAAATCCAATGAGCTGGTGAAATATTTCCTCTGACAATATACACTATAGTATCAATTTTGATTCAAGTCTGCTCTAATCCATGTTTGCTTTAGAGATTATAGACATAGTTGATGTGGGAATGAAACGCCAAGTATAGGTCAGATGATGATTTAAGTTACTAAACCTTTGTATCTCTCTGTCTATCAAATCCTTCAGTAATATGTGAACTCAAACATCTATAGATTCTAGTACAGCAGTTCAAAATTAATCCTTAAAACAGGTGGGCCTAAGATTGACTTTGATATAAATGTAGAAGCAGAGTTTGTGTGTAGATATGAATATGATTTCAGTGATTAGAATTCACAGGACATCCCACTCAAGACTGATCTGGAAATTGAGCATGTAAGGCATAGTTGGAGGAAGTTAGTTATTGAAATAAAATACATTTTCAAAGTGACTAAAATATGCTGATGAGACAAATTACAGGGGAGGGATATAGAAGGAGAGAAACGTGCTGCCTAATTCATAAGCAGATGAGTGTTATGAATGTCCTCCATTCTAAAAGTAAAAGTATTATTGTAATAAAAGAATGTTATTTTAGGATTTGCAAATAAGAACAACAAATAGATATGTCCTGTCCTCCCTGTTATCTAAGACACATACTACATTCACATTCTCACCCTGAATTCAAACCAAACTCAAAATACCTTCATATCTCAAGAAAGGCCAGTTGACTCTATAAATGATGAAATGCAAAGCGTTTCTCCTAACTGTAGGTTGATGATAGATATATTTTTTTCCTAGCCTCTGTGTATACTATCCCTGCCATAAAAGTTTTCAGCCAAGTTGCAATTTTCATGTCTATTTCTTAAAAGATTTAATGTCTAGCACCGTACAAAGTGAAATCTTACTGAGGGGAGTTCAACACTGCAGTAGTTGGGGCAGCTTGGTGTCTCAGTTTGCTACTCTGGGGTTTGTTTAAACTGCATATGTAACTTGGGTCAGATCTAGGAATTTCCCTGCTGAAATGGCCTTGTGAGCACAGGTGTCCTTGAAAGAAAAAATGAAGACAGGAAACCAGCAGTAGGTATTTACAGAGTGGTTTACAAATGCCTGATAAATTATATTAGTGTTCTGCTACAAAGTCACTCTGTTTTTGCTGTATTTGCTGTCTTAGGCGGCTAGCTAACAAACTACATAGAGATTCTGCAGTGAGCAAAGGATGTCTAGTCATTGAGAGGAAGCTGGGGAAAAAGATGAGGGGCTGAGAGGAGGATTTTGAAGTTACACAACATTACACTTTTTACTTAAGTAATACTAATGATTGTGCTCAGTGCTGTCATCTTTATTAATCAGTAGGGTGATAAACCTCATTGCTTTGTGCATATCATGAAGACTAGCTTTCTACTCCATGAGAAAAAAAAAATGCTTTAAAAATGTACAGAAACTGTGCTTACATTTTAAAACATGATCAGTCAAGGCAAAAACCAGAGATGAGGAGGGATGAGAGTGGTGAGGTACTGGGCAAATCCTGTTTTTCAAAAGTCAGTATTGGTGGTAACATTGGGATCCTAGAAGATAAGGAGGATTGACCCAAACATACTGAAATTAGGCTGACTTTTGTATGACAGCAATGGAATGATCTAATAATAAAGTATTAACACTGTCTGTAGAGGCAAATTATGCCTTCCTGGGCTAAATTAAGAGCCCAGGGTGAGAGGTGCTCATGACTTGTTTTAGTTTTTTAGCAATGCAAACATACTGTTTATGAAGGACTGAAACTACGCACCACACTTCAGCTTCCCCATTTGTGAATACTGAAGCAAGTATTATTGCAGTCAGTATGGAATCCACATTGTGCATCTAAAAATAATAGATCAACAAAGTCAGTGTTTGGACAACTGAACGTAGTCTGAACCCTGATGTTGTTCAGAAGGAGATTCTATAGTTGTAGTAGTATAAGATACAATCACTTTTCCTTGTTTAAGGTATACAATAGAAATATCCTTAAGTTCTTGAGTTACTTTTCCTTTTCCCAGATGATAGAGTGCTGCACTATGTTGTGTTATCAATGCATAGAGAGACTGAAATTGCATTGGTTTGCTTTTGCTGCTATATTTCATACTGCTGTCTAAATTGCTTTCTACTATCTCTCCTGTCTTGACTGTCTAGGTTTCTTTCTGCCTGGAAAATTTATGGCTTATGTTATTTTGTCCCCATCTAATTGTTATTAGCCTGCATTCTTTTTTTTTTCTTTGTGTTCTGACCACATTTCAAAATCTTGTACACTTTTTGCCCCTCCACCATCTTGTCCTCTTGTCCTTTCCAGTTCTTTCTTCCTGTCATAGGCTCATGTCTTTTGTGGAGGCAGGTAGCAAAACCATTGAGGATCAAATTTTTAATTAATTTATTAATTAGTTTTTTTGAATGAATGGGGGCATTCATCTTACTGAGAACAGATCATGAAAAAAATCTGGGAGTGAAAAATTCTAGAGCTGCTTCAATACTTCTGAAAATGTTACTTATAGGAACGTAAATCTGGGGGGAAGATCAAAGCATAAGAAATGGAAGAAACAATGTGATTTACTGAAAAGACACAAAGAATTGGAACATGGCCCATAATTTACTTACTTTAAGTAAATGCAAATATTTTACAGAATTTATATTTCAGACAGAAAATTATAAAGTGACAAAGGATAAATATTGAGTAAAGAATAAACAACTCACATGGGCATCCAGAAGAAAGGTATAGCCAAGTAAAGGGGAAAAGAATGATAAACCAAAGAGATAGTACTTGAAACTAAGAGGGATAAAGAATACAATGAAAAAAGCTAAAAGATGAGGAGTTTTTCACTTTGTTAATAAAAATGGAAATACTGCTTTCAGTCACATAAATAACGAGATAAAATGTGAAGGCAACACATTCCAAATACCAAGGATATGTTTAAGGCTAAAGAAAGTCTGTGAACTGGAGAGTAAATGAATAGTTTAATAACAGTTTTAATGTGGAGAGTAACACATATATACAATGTAATGTATGTACCCATGAAACAACATATTGAGTAATGAAAACTGCCAAATTTGTGATGAAAACGGACATCTAGAGAGTCTAGAGATTAAGTCATATGAGGAGTGGCTGAGGGAGCTGGGGGTGTTTGGCCTGGAGAAAAGGAGGCTCAGGGAGGTCTGATCATTTTCTACAACTGCCTGAAAGGAAGGTGTGGCTGGGTGGGGCTTGGCCTCTTATCCTAGGCAACCAACCAAAAAATAAGAGGACAAAGCCTCAAGGCGCACCAGGAAAGTTTCAGGCTTGATATTAGGAGGAATTTCTTCATGGAAGGGGTCATTAACCATTGGAAGGGACTGCCCATGGAGACTGTGCAGTCACTGTCCCTGGAAGCGTCCAAAAAACAATTGGACATGGCACTTAGTGCTGTGGTTGAGTTGACAAGGTGGTGATTGGTTTAAATTTGGACTTGATAATCTTGAATGTCTTTTCAAACCAAAGATTCTGTGATTCTGTGAAAACAGTATTTGGGCTACTCTTTGGTAAAAATCTAACTACCTTTTAAAAGTACTAAAACATTTGGAAAAATAATTTGCAAATCCAATAGTGATGATTTCAGTTAGATTTATTCTAGGGAATTGAGCTTAGGACACAGAAAGCTACAAATAAAATACCAAACACAGTATCTACTTTTGGAAAAAGGAATGTAGTGGGGAGGTGGTCAGGAAATACCTGCACATTGCCATCTGAGAATGTTATATAAAGAAATCAGGTATAAACAGAAGGTAAACTAATATTTACAATGCTTTCATCAAGGGTAATTTCTAAAAAATCAAGTGAATGACTGCTAAGATAGGTGATTTTTAAAAAAAATTATAAATTCATCAACTTTGTCTAGTCATATTTAAGGAAATGCTTTTCATTTAATGCCCACAAGTAATTACTGAAGTGAAGGCAATGGGATGCATGGAGCTTATCACATGGTGAATAAAAAGCTGGATAAGAGAAAGATGATAACTCATTGATACTAATTATGAAGGAAGGGGATCAATCACTTCTTGTTTTCTTTGCTGGGATTTTTTTAAAACCGATTTATATTTTCATTCATGAACTTTATGTTGTAGAAAAGTAGAGTCTATACCAATCCAAAACTTATTACGAGTATGAAGAATCACATGGTCATCATGTGGTCTCTCTTCAAGCAATGGATAGCAATGAGACATAGCAGTACAAAGTCATGTATTTTGGAATGGATAGCATAATACTTGTTTTAAGCAAAAGTAGTTAATCAATTTAATATGATGGAAGAACAAACCTAAACAAACAAAATGATGATTAAATTTCAGCCATGGAAAAAGTTGGCAGTTTTGCAATATATAGTGTGGATATTTTCAGGAGTAATATTCCAGACACTGCGTAGTTGCTTTACAAATCTATTAGTAGGAGTACGTTTAAAATACAGTAATATTCCGTTCAGCAATCTGTGTTTAAAACAAACTAACAAAATCCTCAGAGACTGCAACAGAAGCAAAGGAGAACTCCTTGTATAACTAGAGGAAATGGAAGACTTATCATACACAAAGAGATTAAAGGGAATTGGTTTGTTCAGCCTAGCAAAATAGAAGTTGAGAAGGGTATGATTATTTTTCATAAATACATTCAGGAAATAAATCCAAAGGCATAAATACTGAAGGATAGTACTTACAGAAAATTAAATGGATACAAATATATAAATTTAAACAAGAAATTAGAAATAGTTTCCTAATCAACAAAGAAAGATTTGGAAAGGCTTAGCAATGGAGGAATCTAAATTGCTTCCTAACTTGATGAAGCTGATGAATTTATATAAAGTATTTGCAACATGACAGGAATGATTCTGCAAATAATTTTTTTTTTTGTCTGGCTTTTTTTCATTAGTCTTGCTTCACTGAAAATGCTTTTATTTTGTGCATTCCATAGTAGCAGTTTTAATAAAAAAGACCCAACAAAACTTGGGTAAAATCATGTGAAGCCATTTATTCTTCCTTTTTCAAAGCTATCCTAAAAAGTTGTTCCGTCATGTCATCTCTGAATAATAGATGTGAGAAAAAATAAAATTCTAATTAACTATTCCATGAAAATATGGATTTGTCTGAATATCAGCATTCATTGTGTTTTTTGATATATTTTTTTTAATGCCTTTTTTCCTTTTTCCTTTTTACTTTTTTGTATTTCTGCCTACTCTCAGTCCTAATCTTTTACAGGCATAATATTCTTCACTGGTAATCAGATATACATGTTAATAAAGCTTTAAAGTAGAGAACATTGTTTAGAGTCACGAAAGAAAAAAAATATTAACATGGTCTGGTACTTCCTTGGGAGGGGGAATTGAAGGATTTGGGAAACTGTTTTAGTGATACCAGGTCATCCTTTTGCATGATTTCTTTTGATAAGGGAAGACAGAGAAATTCAAAAAACCCGAAGGAACACCTTGAGAGATGACTAGGAAAAAATGTCCCTTCCAGTCCTGAACTGTATTTATAATTGCCCAGAGTAATGGCCATCTATGAATGTAGAGATGCAAACAAATATTTTTAGATCCACAAACTGAAAAGGGACAGTAAGACAATATTGTAAGATCTATAGGACAAAGCTGAGATGATCATGCAATGAAGATACTTAGGTATACAAATATTTTAGAGGAGATGGGTTAGGAATGCCTATTTTGTGGATACAGTTGAGGAACCCTTTTGAGTCGTGCACCTTGACAGTTCCAAAGCATTTAGACCTATAACCATCAGTAGAAATATAAGTAATATGAGAATACCATTCAGAGATAACTGGATGTTTTGTGTATCCAAATTTTGGATGTAAGCATCAAAGTTCGTCTAAGTTCCACTGCTGAAAATCAGACATTAGATGATTTGTATCTTGATTGTTTGGTAAAGTTTTCATTTTTTACCATGGTCGCTATCCTTTTAACATGATAGAATAAATACACAAATAAAAGACTGCATAAATGCAAAGTTAATATTTTTAGATATTGACCTATTATGAATGTTCTCTGGAGAACAAAAAAAGAGGGAAGGGAGTAAATGTGGTAATTCACCTATGAATAAAATTATCCCCAAGATAAAGAAGAGGAAACAATAGTGGTCTGTTAAACTACTCAATGATCATTGAATTCTGATCAGGGGATTCATGAGGACATAATTGAAATCAAATTGGTTAACCTTTTCTGAACTCATTCTGGGTTGGGGACTTTAATTTGTATCATGGTGTCCTGCTATGCATATACTTGAAATGAGTAAACAATATAAGCTGAATATTTCTTTCTAAAAATACAAGTTTGACTACAATTGCATAATTGTGCTAAGTCTCTATTTATAATTCAGTGCATAAGTGAAAAGATTGTCACAGTGTTTGAACCTGACACGTTGGTACAGTGCAATTTTGAAGAGGAGCCTTCTGTCAGATATGCTGAGTAATCCTGTCCCCTATTAGAGCTGACAGTGTTAAATAAAAACCTTTTAAACAAATCTTAATAATGACAAAAACACTTGCAATACTACACCATGATATATCCTATCAATAAAGAATACAGCCTCTGAATGGTAAGGAGTAGGGCAGATACCCACAATATTTCCCATCATATTTGAAATGAGAATCAGTACAGTGTTTGCTAACAGAAGGAGTCTTGTCTTATTTTCATATACAAATGGATTTTGCTAATGGTGCCACAGTGACACTGAGATCTAGAGTATCATTGAGAAAAAATATTCGGAAACACAAACAGGCTCACTTAGGCTTCTTTGTTGGGCCTTTGTCCTTTGTTCTTCTGAATATACTTTCTTTCATCTGGAAGAAGCTGTATAATTTTGCCATTATTTATAGGAAAATATGCTTCCATGTCCTTTGAAAGTGTAAAAGCATTAGGAGAGGATGAATATATCTTTGAACATATGGTAATATGGGTCTTGGAAATATGAACTCTGTTTTTCATTACAGCAAACTCTATTGCCTTGAAATAATGTTCAGCTTGACAGTTTTGCTTTGCAGGGGTCCATACAAACATTTATTTGGTTTTGGTACACTTAGAATAACATCTGCTAATTTAAATTTGTTTTCTGTTGTCTTAGCAAAATTCTGTCAGAACTGCTGTCGGAAACTCCCTGGGTTTCACATGATGTCCATGAAAACCTACCAATTCGACATATTACAAAGGCATCACATGTTTTTTCAGATTTGAGATTCATGAGCTCTGAAGAATTATTTTTTAAATCAGAAATTGGCTAAAAGTTGAAACATATTATGCAGATTTTTTTTTGTGGTAAGGAAAGGCCAAGGTTGTAGAAAACGTGGACATGAAATTATTTTGAGCTAAGATTAGTGTTAACATGGGCTTTCAGGAGTCTAGGTAAGGTTAGGGACAAAAATTTTGAAAGATAAAGTAAATGTCCACGTATGAACTATCAGAAAGTAAATTAGAGAAAACAAGCTAGTTATATGCTTTAGACACCTCTAATTAAGGAAGCCTAGGTAACTTACCCAGCCTAGAGCATCATTGTCCTCATTAGTGTACTGTCACCATCATCATCATCTCCATGCTACCTAACAACAAAGCCTGAGGGATTTGCCATCACAATATTGGGCATCCTGTTCCTTTGATTCTTAGACTGCTTTGAGACAATGTAAATCTCAGCTGCTATTCCCCAAGGAGCCTATTTAAAAAGCAGAGCGCAGGAAGGGTACTCTGTTGTTGGCAGCTCTCATGGCTTACACAGATGGTCTACTGCGTTCAGAGCCCACTGTGTCTTTTAAAAGGTGGTTTCATTCCTACATGCAGAAGATTAAAGTAAGAAAGTGTCAATCACAGATGTGAAGATTGCCAAGTCTGAATGGCTTTTGAGTTCCTGGGTAGCAGCCACTCAGGTATCCAAAATGAAAGAAAAACCAATTAGCAGGGAATGTATCTACACCATGACCATGCAGATTCCAGAAAAAAAATCCTGATGAGTGAAGAGCAGAGACACCATTGTGCTGGAACTGACATGTCAGGCAGCCTGGGTCCACAACCATTGATCCAAACTAATAATTGTCAAAGGGGGTCTTTTTCACTGAGATGTGACAATGTGGAAACATGTCTGTGTAAATTTATTGGTCTTTCTGAGTACTGCCTTATGAGTTCAGCACCTTCTGCCTGTGCTGCATATGTAGTGTTTACTTGTTGCAAAGTTCTGTTATGCTTTCCAGCCATCCAGTACTCCCAGTATTCAGAGTTTTTTGTTATCAATATAGAAAAACAATGAAAATATATATAAAGGACAGAACTGCTGGGTTGCACATTTTTAAATTGTCAGTTTTAAGGATTCCCATTTTAAATTGAAAAAGGTTAAGACCATATCACAAGATTTTGAAGTACATGTCTTGCCCTGAATTAGTACTCATTACACAGCTGGCAGTACTGTGTTTCCAGGGAGCTGTTTTTTAACAATTTGTAGAAAGTGCTCTAGTGGAACAATTTGAGAGTGGGAAAATGGTCATGTGTTCAATAAAATTGACACCTCTAGATCAATTCCACTGGCCTTTTTTCCAGAAAATAATTAAAATATTTTGTTTTGATGTGGTTAGAGCAATCATATTGCTTTGTTATATGACACTTCAACAGTTAATTCTTTTCTAAAGTCAGCCACAATATAACAGAAAGTGAAAAGGTGAACTTGAAGAAGATGCTGGAGCTCTACTGAAGCATCATTTTTTTGAAGTGAACATATTTATAGGGGGTGGAATTTGCCACTTTTTTTAATTTTATCCCAGTTTGGGGAGCCAACTAGACCAAATTGTTTATAAGAAATTCTGCTTGACCTGCTCTGCTACTCAAGGAATAAATGAAAGCTCTAAGGGAACAGTGACTGTGGAGCCAGTTCTTTCCCTCCTGTCTTTGTAATTTGTACTTAGCCATGTGTAACCCTGCACATTCTGTGCAACATGTGATGTCAGCAGAAGCAGCTGCCTGATTAAGTGCTTCCCACTGCAGAAACTGGGCCCTGGGCTACGATTTGTGGGGCAATAGCCATCATAGTTAGATAACTACCATTTTTACAGTAACTTGGAGGGTGTATGTAACACTTTTAAAAGCAAGGAGAGGAGCAATATATGCCTCATGAGTATCTGCTTGGCAAATTCTGAGAATATATATCCATATACATATTTGATATATCTCATCCTGTTATCTTCAAAATGCTCCTATTTTGAATACAGCTCCATCTTCATTGTGACTTAATAGGGTAAAGCTATATTTCAAATCTATATTTCAAAAGTGTCATCAGAGAGATGTTTATTTCACTTGAACTGATGTAAAACCTTTCTAGTGTCATCTAAGAAATGGCTGGAGTGCCATGTTTAAAGAAAGAAAAACCACAGAAATATTATTTGATTTATGAACTGGCATTTTGAGATGCTGTTGCTTTAAATATGTGACACATTTCTGGTTTTGCTTAGTAGCAATGCTGATTTTCTGAGAATTGAGGCACAAGATGGTGACACTCAGAATTTTCATGTGGGAATTGAATAATTTTCTTAACATTTTTAGCCCAACTCCCTGGAGAAGGCACCTAGGCCCACTGGACCAAGCAGTACTCTTGCCTCTCTGCCTCCCCAGGTGTGGTTCAGTGAACCTCCTGGGGCAGAAAATGGGGCTAAACCACACTCTGATCGTTCTTTGCAGTCCTTCAATTTTCAGCTTTGTAAGAGCCCAGTAAGGATGCAGTGTAAGGAGGTACATAGAGCCTCCTGATAGTGTGCTGCTTTACAGCAGACTCAGGGAGACTGCAGTCAGCTGGAGGTGATTTCCAGCTACCTAGAGAGTTGGACCTTTGGGGAATGTGGTTCTACTACAGGTGAAAAATGCTGGCTTGGTCAAGGGTCAGACCTTGGTCTACAGCCATGACATGCAGATGCACAACTGAGCTGCACATGTCCTGCTGAAAACTCTCTGGTGCTTTTAATGCAATAAGGCAGGCTGATCAAGATGACCTGGTGATGAGTTTAGGCCTCAGTTTCTGTTTGCAAAAAGCATGTGAAGCTAGGTGTTACAGTTCATTGTTATGGTATCATCAAGGAGTCCTGTGTCCCAGTGAATTCCAATATCCCACACCTTGAGTGGGTACAGTAGCATAACAGGGTGTTGACAGTACAGGATGAAAGGAATATACTTCTCTTTCCCATGTTACCTCAGTATTAATCCCCACTCATTGGCATTGTGTGTTGCTGATTTTTGTTCAAGCTGCTCAATCCTGGGGACTTTAAACACATGTCTGAATACTACATAAAAATGGTCTTCCCAAAGTCTGATTTCTGGGTCCATAAGATCACAAGGTCTTTTATCAAAAGAGAACCCCACAAGTCTTGAAATAATGTCAGGATTGCTACTGCCGTGATGCAGCAGGATGAGTCCCTGCGTCCTGTACTTCTGCTTGTGTCCTTGCCGAGTGCAAGTCATGCTAGCCAGAATGATGTGACATGGGCAGTCCAGAGAAAAAGTCCCAGTTATAGCTTGCCTGAGGAGTAAATTGTGAGTAAATTGTACCTGGGGACTTTTGCCAATAATCTCTGTTTACCTATAATGTGGAGGAGAAAAATGAAAAAAGGATGGGGAAAATATTGGGGCTTCTTGTTGCTCTCATGTGGTCTGCAAAAAAATTCTCATTGATTTCAGTGGGTAACTTTTTCTTTGCATATGGCTTGTACTAGCCATAAAAGAAATTATGGAGTCAAAGACACTTGTCTCAGGCAGTTTGATTGATGTCCATAAAGAAAAACTGGCCTTCAGCCTCATAATATTTTCCCAGTACATTCTGGAGATTTTACATTTGCTATTTTTAGAAACATACTTGTTAAAAGAACCCTAGGAATTCATCTGCTGTTTGTGTATTCATTCAGCCTTCTGTCTGTGGAACTCTAGTTGCCTTGAGAAAAGATGTTTAATGGTTTTATATGGGATATGAAATTTCTCTCATAAATGTGATATGATCTAATAATTAATGAATGTCAGAAGACAAGCTGGAAAGCTTAAAAATCTAACAAATTTTGTCTAAGTTATTCTATCTTCTCACTTTCCATAATTTCAGACTTTCAAATAGGTCTAGGGTTTATAACTAGGTAGATATTAAAAGTCCAAATCTCTTCATATTGAAGTCCTATTTCTTCCTTTACATGTCTCTGCCCACCTAACATAGCATCAAAATGAGGTAAATGTAACATAATTTATTTCCACTTTAATGTTCTTTAAAAATGTAAGAATGGCATATAGTCATATAGGTATTACTCCAGAATCCTGTATATATAAATTAAAGATAGTCTAATAATAATAGCAATATTTATATACTCATTTAAATACGACTTTATTATATAATTTTTTTTTTTGCTGGCATGTCTGGGGAAAGTGAATTGTAGGTACTATCAAGAATGCAACAAATTTTCTAGACTATAAAATGTAAAGAGAAATTTTAAGTTTCATCCAAAAATTGTTTTGTTTGAAAGAAATAGGATGCTTTGTTTTGATTAAGTGATGTTAATTTATATTCTAAATTAAGTTAATGAAATTATTTATGCTAAAATTCAGATTTAAAATATACTAAGTGGAGGGGGATCAGTCAGCAGAATTTTAAAGAACATAGGGCTGCTATACAGTCTAAATTATTTTGGACTTTTCCATGATTTCCTGAATATAAAAATTTCAGAAGTATATTAAGATAATAGAATTTTAAAGGTCTCCACATTCACAAAAGAAAGACAGATGCCTGACAATATTTTAATGTGCATAATGGGGTTCCTACACCTCCTAGCAACTGCATAGAAGGTTGTGAAAATTGGCATAAGATGGGGTATTTTTTTGTGCTTATATACTTGAGAGATATGTACCTTTTTGCATTTTTCTAGACTTAAAATTTCTGCCTCATGTATATCCGCTTCTTCTCTGCTACTACATATTTTGCTTCTGTTTTCTTTCTTGGAATATCTATGTTTTTTGTTTGTTTCCCCATTCCTATCCCAGCCCTCTTTTATCTCCTCTTTTCTATGTGGAAAGAAAACATTTGTTGAGGAGAAAATATAGAGTAAATTATTGACTTGGGTAAAGGTCAGCAAAACTGCCAATAATATTGTCCCAGGTCAAAAAAATAAACCAGCAATATTCAGGCAGATTTGCAAGTGGCCAGATATCTTTGTCTTTTCAAGGCCACATATAATGCAGCAGTGAATTACTAACTCGTTTCTTGTGGAAGAATAAGGCAAAGGAAGATACAAAGTTATTGGAAGAGTACATTAACAGACTGAAGAAATAACTTCTGAATCCAGTAAGTGGAAGTCATTACCAATAAAGCAGAGAAATAATATGAAACAAATTTCACAGACTGATTTCAGTAATATGATGTCATTACTACAATTCTGTTTATTAAGTTTAATTATTTTTCTCCTGAAAAGCTTGGACTTCCAAATACATATTAAATTGTTATTCTCATTGGAAAATGCAGTCCAAACAGACCCTTTTGTTTAAATTTAAAGCCCAATAAGTGTTTTTATATGCTTTTATGCTAGAATATTCCTTGCCATTCTTTAAAATGAAGATAACTAAATACATAGTTGTTATAGTCTTAGTAACAGTGGATTATCAACTATATTGATATATTTAGAAAATCATTGGTTTAACAGAGAGATGTCTTAGTGTTCTTTCAGGAGTCAAAGCGAAACAAACAAACACAACCTGTTTGGTTGCCCTCTGTTTGAATCATAAATCAGCCCTGGAAATGCAAAACACACTGTAGTTCTTGCAATGACAACTGCTATTCAGATAAGCTGAAACTTGTTTCGTTTATTTTTTAAATGCTGTCTAAGGCTTGGTATGGACATATTTATTCCAAATAAAGTAAACATAAACCCAAGATCAAAAAATGTAAAATTATGCATACAAGCTATATTTAGAATAATCCTAATGTAATTTTCAGTTGCTGGATTGATTTGATCTCCTTATCGTGGGGAGAAATTGGACTCTGAGATATTATCAACAGCTTCTAACTCCAATCTGATTATTACTATAATCCTGACAGTGATTGATTCTGAGTAATTATCTCAGAAGCAGAATTAGATTAAAAAACAATATTCCAGATTATAGAAGACTCCAGTCCATCCTTATAATTAGTTTCGTCTTAGAATGTATGATGCTATCACATTTGAATAATTTAGAGTGAATTATTTGCAAGCAGCCTGTGCGACTACACTTTAATAAGAATACAGATAAACGTGAAAACATAATATTTTAAGAAACATTGCTTTGTAAATTAGCAGCCTCATTGCAGTAAAGTTTACTTTGCCAATGTTTTCAATTTGCCATGAAGCTCCTAAAATATTATGGGGTACTAAGCAAAAGCCCAGTGCTACAATAATCAGTGATCATGCAGTCATAACGATGATTTATGATTACTGATGGTGTCATTATCATCATAATTATAGTCTAAGAATTAATTTTTCACAATTGGCAACTGAATAATTTTAAACTGTAGGCCTTTCCTTTGTGAGAAAAATTGCTTGCAGATAATGGCCATAAAGAATGGACTCATGAGAATGAACCCAAACAAAAAAGCAATATTTGAAGTTCTTGAGCAATATTCACTTATTATTTTAATTAATTTTGTTTACAGTGGTTATGGCCAGGGCCAAATGAAGCTTCATTGTGCTAAACACTTTAAAGAGTACATAGAATGAATGGTCTCTGTCCAAAGCACAATAGTAACAGGATCTGATTAGAAAATAAAGAAATATGTGTATAACATATTGTAATTTATGGAAACTGATGTCCCCCGTTTTTTTCTCCCTTCCTTCAGTCCTTTATCTTATCTGATTAATTGAAGGAGTGGACTCAAAATATTTCATAGACCAAATTCCTTTTGAAGATCATGATTCCTGTGACTTCCTTGAATCCAAAAAATATGTCTTTTGGGCAATCTCTTTTCATCAACTACCTTGGGAATTGAGACTTAGCATCTTGTTCTCCAGACCCATGCTGTTGCGCAGGTGTGACAAAGTTTTGACAAAGACAAAACAAGAAAAGTTGTTTCAGGGCATTTTTCCAGCCAGATCAAGACAGGTATTGAGTCAGAAAGGAAAGAAGGCATTAAATTTAGTGGTGAAGGAAAGAGAGAAAATAAGTCACTGCATCATGTATGGAAAACTCTTACGATTCTTAATATCTCAGGCTTTGAATCTGGGCAGACTTCAGTCTTTCCTCCTTTTGTCCTCATATAAAGCTCAAATACATGTTGTAAAGGAAGGAAGGTAATGTAGTGAGGGGTGGAAGAGATGTTGAAAAAATTTTGATCAGCTTTGAGGGAAGAGAAGTTGGACAAGGACAAAGGAATTTAAAAAAAGGAAATAAAATTACAATAATTGATGATAAATTGGCTAAGCTTTTCTTTTTTTTTCTTTTTTCAGATATTTTTATGAAGGTGTCTCTTAAAATGCCAAAAGCTTATAATACGTATTATTTTAAAGCACTAAGTGTACATGCAGTAAATTAATATATGATGGTATAAAAAATTAATTGCAAATATAGGGGCCTTGAAAGGAGCTCTTGCACTAAAAGCAGTGGTAACAGAAATTAATATTATGAATAACTACTAACTTTATTCTGTTAAAAATCAACATAGCTCTGATGCCTAAGCATGGCACAAAATTTAAAAGTACAAAAGATATGGCCTCTCTGAACAGTACAACAATAATGAACATTCTACTTGGACACAGTTTAACGACAGTGTCGTACTTTTCACCAGGTCCACAGTGCTTTCTATCACTGGGAAATAAGCAATGTAATGACAATACACAACACATGATGAAAACAGCAATCTCTTATAAAGCATGGGTGGAAATAGGCACTTCTCTTGAATGTCTGATTTTCCCACAGGGATTATGTACAGTTTGGCCTTTCTTAGAGATGCTGATCTTTTCCCATTTCTTAAAAATTCTTTGGAAAAAAAATGTTCTGATGTATTTAGGATAGGCTCATGGAAGCAGTAGATAAGGTTACTGGAACAGCTTTATCATGAAACTCCAGATTTAAATCTCCAGCACATGAGTAGTTGTACATTTGAACCTTCCCTTCTATTTTTATGTACCAGCCCCATCTTTTTTTTTTTTCTAAATATAGTAACATATTTCATTTTTCTACAGCACTTCAAAATGAATGGGTAGAGTTCTTTATAATGAACACATTGAACTGAATCATCACAAAAAATATTTTGAATGAAAAAAATATTGCTGTGGGTGATAGACAACCAGTGTTAACTTCTCTTAGTTTCTTCAGCTATGTTGAAGGATAAACCCCAGGAGCTGACAGTTTACATTTTTTTAATTACTTCCATCCTGATGATCTCTGAAGTTTGTAAAGCTGTATTTCTCCCTTCACTGCCACATCAATTTTGCCACTCTCTTTTAATCAACGGTATTAACCATATTGTTAATTTTGACTATAACTACATCAAGAACAATTTTTATATTAATAATAAAGAATAATAATAAAGAATAGAAGGGGGAGAGAATAACAGCCCTTAGAACAGCTGAAATTTAGGGCTTTAGCCTAAAAAAGATGTTTCTAGTTGAAAATTTGTGCCTGATTCATTTATGTGGTTCTTAAAACTGGTTTTGACAGTGTTGATTTTGTCAGGCTCCACTTAAACACTGCCTGTGACTAAAAAGATTTCGCTGCACATGATATTTTTATGTAAAACTAACTTTGCTCTTGAAGCCTATAATAATGAAAATACTGCAGAAACGAATAAACAATAAATGAGGACACAGGTGTGTGTTGGCACATAGGTAAGTGCAGCTTCATAAGCTGCTAACTGAGTGCATGGATCAGCCAAGACTGCCCTTCTAAGGTATTTGAGGTATTCTGTTGATGGTTATGGATTGGACTGGATTGCCCCTCTGAAACCTTTGTAAGTTATATTGAGTGACATGGTGCCATCTGGGTGACATTGTCAAGCACTGTTCCATACTTCTGTCCTGTGGTTTTGTCTTTGGTACAGACTATTTGAACTTTTGACCTAGATTCAGCAGTGAGAGATACGCAACCTCATCACTGAGTGGGTGATAAAACACCCACCTCTGAGATGGCATCCTGCTGCAGCCCACTTGAGGCTAACTCTGTCCACCAGCAAAGTACATGTAATTCCTTGGAGGAAAAGGCATTGACAGGAAATGGTTCTGTAGCACATAGCTGTTTTGTGCCAGGGTGATGCCCGTTGTTTCTCCTGAGGTGAAACCTTGTGATTTTCTTAGCTACACACATTGTCACTGCCCCACGACTGTTCCAATGAACCTGGGTCCATTGGTTTCTCATGTGAAGGGCTCAGCTACAGTAGCTTCATTTGGCCAAGGAATAATTCATGTCATTCTTTCCAGACATGAATGACAGACTAGCAGTTTGGCCGCATATTTTCAGGACTTTCCATATTCTAGGCTGCTTTAGGAAACCCCTGCTCTTCTAGTGTATAAAAACCTATACAGCTCTTGTTTCTTGTTTTCCACCACGTATTCTGAGTTGGAAGGGACCCACAAGGATCATCAGGTACAAGGCCTAAGTGAATAGTCCATATGGGGATAGAACCCACAACCTTTGAGTCATTAGCACTATGCTCTATAATCTGAGACCTTTGCATGGTTGTATTTAAGAACATAGCAGACTCTATAACTCTTATTTCCTATGTTTCCTCTTTTTTTTTAAAGTATATTTTCTAATAAGAAGGGCCTCGAGGGCAAATCTTATGAGGAGTGGCTGAGGTCACTTCGTTTGTTCAGCCTGGAGAAGAGAAGACTGAGGGGAGACCTCACTGCAATTAAAATTTCATCATGTGGGGAGGAGGAGGGCAGGCATTGATCTCTTCTCTGTGGTGAAGAGTGATGGGAGTCCAGCAAACAGCAAGAAGCTGAGTCAGGGAAGGTTTAGGTTGGATATCAGGAAAAGGTTCTTCACCCAGAGGGTGGTTGGGCACTGGAGCAGCTTCCCAGGGAAGTGGTCAGAGCAGCAAGCCTGACAGAGTTCAAGAAGTATTTAGACAAAACTCTCAGGTGCATGGTGTGTCTTTTGGGGATATTCTGTGCAGTGCTAAGACTTTCTTTCTAGGATCCTTATGTGTCCCTTCCAAATCAGAATATTCTATGTTTTTATGATAAGAACGTTTCTTTAGATTATTAAAGCAAATAAAGAAATCCCCTACCTGTAGAGGTGTGGCAGCCCGAAGCTGCGGATCCCGAGTCCCCAGGCCCGGCGGTCAACGCTGTCCACTCCATCGAAGAGGCCGCCAAAGATGCGATCTCCTGGGACTTGGCGGAGGCCGAGCTGTGAACCGCCCTCTCCCTCCCCTGAAAAGTTTGTTCTAAGTTTATTGGTTGAAAGTTATGCTTCCCCACCTTGTTCCCTCTCCTGTTGCCTCCCCTCGCTAGAAGCTTCTGTTGCTGTGCTCTCCTCATTGGTTCAATGCAATCTCCTCCCCGGTTATTGTTCATTTGCTCCCCCGCTTGTCCCTCATGACTGTCCCGGAGCCTGTTGGCTCCGCCCCTGCTATCCCGCCCCCGGAGACCCCGTTTGTTCCTTAAAACCCCGTGTTCCCTTGTTCCCCTCGTGGTGTGGACCCACGACACGAGGCCCGTAGTGCTCAGCACCCGGCATCCCCGTGGTCCGCCCCACCCGGGAGCCTCTCAACGCACCCCAGCTTCGCACCCCAATAATAAACAGTGCTTTGGAGACTCCCACCCGCCTGGAACTCTCTTTATCTTGAGGGGCTGCCAGCGACTTCCCCGCCTTCCTGTCCAGGGGGCACCTGCCTCTGCCGCAGGGTTCCCCGAACCATTGGGCGACCCTGAGGACAACAGCTGCTGCCTTTGGAGCAGATTAGAAGAGCGGGAAGGGCCGAAAGCCCGGGCCCCAGCGTGGTCCCGGTGACCAGCCAAAGCCCTGAGAGCTCCAGTGAGGCTAGGTGATGGCACATGGACTGCCTCTCTTTTATATACAACTACACCTACCTAGTAAGAATCTTTCCACCGTCCTGAAACACTTGGAGTTAGTAAGCCTCCAGGTTGCTTTCAAATTCACTGTTCCCAGATAAAAAGGGTTGCCTGGTCAGAATATTTAATTTTTTAATGAATATAAAGCTAAACACCAGTTACAATTACCAAATTGTCTATTTTTTAATGTTGATTGTACAGAAACAACATTGAGAAAATTCTTTCAATATTAAACCAGCATATTTTGATTTCTCCAAAGGACAGAAAACATGATTTTCTTATATGGATTAGTTTTTTTTATCTTTACTTAGAACAACATATATTTGACCATCAATGTGGCTAATTCCATCACCTAAATTATAATTAAATCTCTATCCCTTTTTAAAATAGTTTTCTTATCTTCTTTATAACTAAACCTAGTTCACCCTCTTCCAAAGGATTTATTTTCTCCTTCATTAAGAGAATGCTGTTTGAAATATTACCTTTGGAAAAGAAAGAGGCTATGAAATATAAGTATTTAAATCTGGTTAACATTTGTTTCTGCAATGTAATTTCAGCAAATGCAGAATAAATTTCCTCTATTTTCAAAGCCAGTCATATAAGAGGGAGCAGAACAATAAGGAGCTCTCCACATGCATCACAATTCTCTTCTTGCTGCAGCCATTTCTGATATGCTTAGGTGATACATCCATCCTCATTAGCTACTGCTCTTCTTTATGGGCAGCCTATCTTGAGCAATCAACTATAGTAGACCTTACACAGGATAAAAAAATAACCTGGCTTGGTTCCTTTAGACCCTTAATACATGGTTTCCTGTTCTTTCTTCCAATTAATACTATCTTTTTGAAGTCAGTAGAGACTTCATATTTAATTTCCTGTGTGTTCGTATAGGCCAGACTATGTTGAATTACTTTCTTTTGGCATAAAATAGTTCAGTTACAATACATATACAGAGAGTGAGATATGTTCTTGTCTCCTTAATCTACTTGCTCAAACAAATATTTTTTACACAATGAGTACCCTAAAGTGTAAACAGTCTGTATAAAAATATTAATACAATATTAATAATATCATATTGAATAAAGAGGCACTTTTCTGTGGTGGCTATCAATTATTTGTAAATAAAAGATTCTAAAATGATATATATATTGTTATATTAGTATATATACCTGTGAAAATCAGCAGCAAAATTCAGAAATAAAAGTCAAGGAGCTGCAAACTTCAATGAACACCTGATAATCACTTATGATGAATCACAAAGGCAAAACTGAATTATTGTACCTAAGTTTACAGAAAAAAACCAGTTCTCAGGAAATCACTTAAGTACACGTGTAGATATAAACCAATTAGCATTACACAAGCTCAGGTATTTTGCTTTAATAAAGGATTCATTTTACTGTATTTAAGGTAATTTATTTGCAGTCTCATTGCCATTATTATAATTCATTTTGTTTTCATGCCTGGATATTTGACATGGCTAAACAGAACAATTAGTAAACAAGCAAACAAATCAATGTCTGAATATGAATTTCAAAATTAGGTTTACTACTCTTTGGCACATATATTTGGAATTATTTATTTCCAAACCCAGAGCTGCATGCAATGCCTTTTAGTTATTTTTCTGCCATCTATAATTTTTCTAAGGTTTAGCCTAATTCTTCTACACCTGTTTTCTCCTTTGTATGAGAGCTCTTATTACTTCTGATATTTTGTGGAAGTATATTTCTTCTGCTTTTTGTATTTTGGGCATTGGAGTAGAAAATGGCTTTCAGTTTTGATCTCTACTCTGTCTCATCAATTGTGGAGTCAGTCTTCCATAGGTTTCTACCACATTTTGTGTCATTCCTGGTTCCTATTTCTAATCCATGGTAACATAGCCTGTATTTTGCTAGAACAAAAATATTTGCATATAAAAGTAAGATTGCTATAGAAATTTGTGTGAAGATTTTTATTCACTCTCAAAATCTAGGCTTTTATTGGACAAAAAAATAGGAAAAAAGATGTGTTTCTATTTACATATAGTGGCATATATAATATTATTCTTTTGGCATACATGTGAATTTTAAACATGACAAGGTTTTACCTACAGTTGTTTCTTCAACTTGCTTTACTGTCTAATTAGAATTCACATCAGGAAAAACATATGATTTGTCCTTTTTGAGGATGCTCATTTAGCATAAGTGCAAGACTATCTCAGGTCACTGTATACATCCATTTTTATTCTGCAAAGTGGTTTTGCATATTGTTACTAGTATGCTGCTCCTCAAGAATGCAATGCACAGATACCTCTGGTGAGACATTTTTAAGTTAATTAGCATGGCACTGGGAACTGTCTAGGCATGGTAGCAGGGAGCACCACAGAGGCTAAATTACCCTTCTTCTCAGGCAGTTTTTCAGTAGATTAGACTTCGCTTCAGCTGAACTCTGTGCTGTTGCAGCACCTCTGCTCCTGCATGTCTGAGTAAGCTGGTGAAAATCTAGTTCAGATTTCTATAGTTTGCAATGTAGAGATACTGAAAATGCCACTCACTAGCCCTTGATTATTGATAGGATAAGTTATTTGTAGCCTCATGCAAATTTTGTTACGAAAATTTGGGTCAAGATTTGAAAAAAAGCAAATGGCACCACTAAGTCAGTGCTAACATCTTATAATTTACATCTACCCTGGTGAAAACTCTGATGTTTCACCTGAAATTTCTGTGGACCAGTTAGTTTGAATGGAACGGATTCTGCTAGTAAGTGAGGAATTATGTTAGCTCAACTGATTAATTTACATCAACACGAGAACCAGTTTTAGTTCAGCAGGAGTTAGCAGATCTCATTTTCTCCCCAACAGCTCTTCCCAAGCCTATTCTTGAAATATGCATGGAAGCCAGTGAAAAACAGACTAACTTGCCAGTAGTAAGAATGATTTGATGCATATCAACAAGGACTGCCACCTGAGGAAGGCACATCCTCCTGTTTCTGGCCATACTGAATACTTAGGTTTTCACAGGAAATCAAATAACATAAAATAAAGTTATTTTATATGATCTGTTACAAAATATGTTTTTAGGGCTAGCATGTGAAAATTCCTAGTGTATTGCTCTTCTGTAAGTAATGATATTGGCCATGTTCCAGACTTTAATGCTGTCTCTTGGGCTTAATAAACTCGTAAAAACATCCACTAAATTAATCTGTTTTCCCACTCTTTTTAGTGATCTTGCACTTGACTGTATATATTCTGCTCTGAGAGTGTTAGCATTGTGCAAGTTTCAAACCTTTTAATAGCCATTAACTCTGTTATCAAGATACTTTCTATTGTCTTCTCTTTTGTCCCATTAAATCTAATTTCTGATGTGGGTAAATGTTCATTGATTTTATTTGTACAGGCTGGGCTTAAGTAATTGTTTCGTATCCTTTCTATTTTCTTATCGGGTGTCTGTCTAATTGCATGCTGATCACTCCTCCAAAGATGACTTTTCTCTATTACCAATTCACAAAAGCGGACAGGATAGTCTTAGTAATTTATGTGAAAAAGTCTTCACAGAACTATCCTGTATTATATGTCTTTTATGGAAGATCTCTTTATTTTTATGGGTAACTTTTTGTTCCCATGCAATTGCCTGAAATTTGCCCCACTGAAAAATTCAGATACAACCTTGTTTTTTTTAAATCAAGAGAAGTTTTAATTCAAATCATGGTCAGAAACATTTCAGAAACTATCCTGGGAGTATGAAGAAAACCTTATAGCCTCCTGCATGATTCCTGGATTTTGTGTTAAACTTTGCCAGCACCTTAACATTTGTTTATAACTTCTTTTAACCTAATATTTGATGGCTCTACAAAAATAAATATGGGAATATATAATAGAATAGCTGTGCTACATTTATTTTATATCAACCAATTGCCTTGGCTCTGTGACTGTGCTTTAAGTTTTCCTCATTTCAGAGATTTCACACTAGAGCTAGATAAGCTCAGCCTTAACACCAAGGCCAGAGCTGACTCCAGGCTCCAACAAACAGCTTCTGTTTTGGAGCAAAAACTTGGGTATTTGACAGCAAAGAGAAGTGCAAGAGAATATATATTTATGAAATAATAACATTATCAATGAGATTAGTGTGAAGCAGTGCAGGTAAAATGGAACAATTGACACCACTGGTGTTATATCATTACCTCCAGGTTATGTTAGCTCTCTATGGAAATGAATGGGACATTTCATATATTCTTAGTCTGGCTTTGCTAACCTACTTGGTAAGATTTTACATTCTATTCTTATTTGGAAAGGCGCCTTTCCAGTCCTATAGAATTTTAATTTTAAACAGAAATAAACCCAAAGAAGATGACCCATTATTAGTTTTAGTTTATGACATCATAATTATAGATTAGCTTTATTATGAACTTTATTGCTTTCGCAAGATGAAAAGTCTACTTTCCTTTTACACTTTCCTTTCACTTTTTATCATTCATCTAACAGAAGTGATATTAAGTTTTCCTTTATAAGTAGTTTTGACCTGTTTTATTAGTGGATGTTTGCTTTTATCATAGAAATTGCTATTGTAATGAACTCTAATATATTTGTTGCATTCTCACCAGAAAGTCTAATAAATTACTGAGGGTTTGATAGACATGTCTTTGTGAAATGAGATAAAACAGCAGGGAGCAGAATTTGTGTTGTCCTCTCACAGATCTTTGTGTTTTACATCTCAGCAAACTCAATATCTAGAAAACCACTTTCAGAGATATCAGTTTTCCATTCTGTCCTATTACATACTCTGCCTGACACAATTACGCACAGGTTTCTTAAGATTCTTTTGATGTGTGTGCACTTCAGTAGGTGACAAGATTTCACATCATAATGTACAAGGAGAAGTAGGATCACAGGCTGAAACTGGTGGGAGGTGGATCAAAAACACAATACTGAAGATAGATGAAAAATACAGAACAAACATGTTTAGGTGCTCAGAGTTCCTGTGTTCTGATTGTAGAACCTCTGGAAATACTATTTCCTTATTATTCCTTTAAGAATGATACTATTAAAATGTAACAAGGGTAGGATAAATACAGAGCTCATATTTTACACTGAAGTGTTTCTCAGATGAGGAGACTGTCTGCATAAGGTATTGGGACCTAAGGATCCAGTACTATAAGAGTAATGAAGGCTACTGCAGTTAAACTTTGCTAAAAAATGGCCCTATTTGGGGTTTCTTGTAGACAAATTGAATCAAGATAGATTTCTGGTAAATGCACTCCTTTGCCAGTAGTGATACATTGTGATACTGGAATTTTCTCTAATGGAACATTTAAAAAAGTTTATTCTGGTATAAAAAGATTTATTTTTTATGTAGTTGAAATACCTTATGGAAATCTTTCAGTGAAGTCTCAGTGAGCCATAGGCCACCCTTGAAGTAGCCTGCATGGACTTTTTTTCCATGATTTTCCTGGTTCCTACATGATCCATCAGGCATGGATGGACTTATTCCATGGGCTGCTTTTGGTGTCTGAGTGCCTGCAGAACAAGAACAGGGAACCTGCTAAAGGAAGGACTGGGAAGTCTGGGCAATTTGAAACAGGAGTGGCTGGGGCTTCTTGGCTCTCCACCTTCTGTGTTGTAGTCACTGAGCATCAGAGCACTATGGTTTGAATTGCTGCCCAGCACCTTGTCCTAATATTGGGGTCTTGGCAGGTCTGTCTGAGAGAGAGTTCTGTGAGCTGCTGCTGGGTCCCATGACTCCCCTGTGAAAAATTTGGAAAACATGGGGAGACTATTTGAACTCCTGGGGAGCCAGGTACCATGGGCCATTCAGTAACCCAGGCTTTTTGGGTTTTTGGGAAAATAATGCAGAATCAGTTTATCTGAATTTAAAAACAAATAAACTTCTCACTTGAGCTTTCATTCTCAGGTGAAGGAAAAGGTTCAAAAAGTGGGAACCTTGTCTAAAATACTAATGTAGTATTCTGATCAACAATGTGCATGATTTTACCTATTTCATTTTCAATTTGGCACAGTCCCAAGTCATACACTTTTACTGAAGCCACTATCTGTCTTTGGTGAAGCCATTCATCCTGGGAATAACCCTGTAAAGCACTACGGTATATATCTATATGAACTACAGTATGTTTCTCTACCGCCTCTTGTATGTGCTCTTTGATTTT
The DNA here is from genome assembly GCF_008360975.1 of Lichenostomus cassidix. NCBI lineage: Eukaryota > Metazoa > Chordata > Aves > Passeriformes > Meliphagidae > Lichenostomus > Lichenostomus cassidix. The sequence goes on from NC_139482.1 coordinate 25,927,800, forward strand.
TTTGGTTCAATGTAGGGGAAGAATGGCCGAGTAGTTACCTCAGGTGTGCTGGCTAGTAGCAACCAGCACTTTACTGTTAGTTTGAGCCACATGAGGTAAACCTGCTATGCCTTCTTGATATTTTGGTGAATTGCAAATTTTTGTCTCTCCTACCATGATGTCCACCGATAAAAGCTGAATAAGCAAGGGCATAAAAGCTGTCTGTGGAAGTGTTAAAAACATAAAGTAGACAGATTTCAGAAGGTATTGGGTACTAGAGTTTTACTTCAGTATACTCATCAGAAATGGGAAATGTTCTGTTTTGCTTTGTTCTCTGATAGTGAAATGTTTGATTCATGCTATTGTGTTTTGCGTGGATATTTGAGCCATTTCTTGAGCAGGAATTACCTTCAGTTTGTTGTTGCTATTTCAATTAAACCTAAGCTGGATTGAGTTGTCAGTAAAATTGGCTGTGTTTTTTGGGTTTTGGTTTTTTTAATTCACCCCTGGACTGTTAAAAGTTATTGCTTCAAACAATGCACTTTGACTACTGTTGGCTGCTTATAGCTAAGATGTGTAAACAGAATGGACCAAGGTCATCCCTGGCATAATTTACTGGAATTCAGTGCTGTCACACCAGGAGTGAATTTGGCTCAATGTTTTGGCATTAGCAGTAAAGGTCATTCCTGCAGTTTGCCCTCACTATAGAAAGTGCAATCAAAAAGTTTTCCATTTTATTTCCCTTTTGATGGTCACATTAAATCTTATTACACTGTTGGTACTTACCTCACTGGAGTGTCTGTGGGTTTTCTTTATAGGCAAAGCTTTCATCCCTGGACATCCATAAATAACTCTATTCACCACACTTTCTCCCACAGCATTTGAGTTATGCTTCCAAGTTGAGACAAGTGTTAGCTTGCTTGCTCTGCAGATGGATTTTTGCTTCATTTTTGTCCACTTCAGAGAGGTTGCCTATTTAGAAAAAATTTCCACCCCTGGATCTTCCATTCCAATCAGCTCCATCTGCATGTTCTCTCCTACACCATGTCTTTGAGAGGGCACTTGTCCAACTTTTCTGATTAAAGTGGATACACTACTGTAGATACACAGCTCTTGAAAGCAGAGGCTACTGCTGCAAATTCACTTTTTAAATTTGTTTTTCTGAAACAGATGCCACAATAAAAATAGGAAAAGTGCTAGCTGCATATTTTTTCAATAAAAGGGTTAGTATTTATGTACTTGGGAAAGTTATGACTCAGTTGTATATTATTCAGAACTTCATTTGTGTAAGTTACTTTCTGATTAGTTATTGATTATAATCAGAACCCTTGGAGCTAAATGTGCAATATAGCTAATAAGCAGGTCTTCTGCAGATGAAGAGGATCCTTAAATATAATTTTGATGCACTTTACACTTTCTATTTATTGAACTTTGTCACAAATGGCAAATTGCAGCAGGCCATTGAAACTATAGCAGCAGCAGATTTGCAGTATTTCTGTAAGCAGGGAAATGACAGAATATTAAAAAAAGATCTCGTTTTCCTGGTTTTTCAGTCTCCAAAGTTCAAGCAATAGAAAGACTTTTCAAAATATCCCTTGCTATCTAATTCAGTTAGACACAGGCTAGTTAAACCTCCTGCATTGACTCTATGATTCTTATAATGGGCAAGTGCCTCACCAGCTCCTGCCAGCCAGCATTGGTTGTGAGGTCAGACAGGGGAAGAATCCTTGGTCAAGTTATATTCCCCAGCTTCATGAGGATGCTACTCCTACCCTACCAAGCCACCTGGGCTTCAGATAATAGCCTATCAGAAGACTATAATCACCAGGTATTTGTCCAGTGTGTGTCCCTACAGGGGATGTGCTTGGGTGCTCCCACATATACCTGAACAATATATTCACCCACTGAATTCTGTGTTTTGTGGGACCCCCATCATTGAGAAGAAAGAGAAGGAATGGGATGCAGTCTGGATCCATGGCTGATGATTATCAATCTTTCACACTATTTCTCTCTCCCCCCCTTCCTCTCTTTTTCTTTTTTTCTCTCTCTCTCTCTCTATTCCTCACATCTACTGCTAAATAAAATCCATACTGTTGACTCTGGCATATGGTCTTGTTTGCACCTTAGTTTGGGCAGAGGCATCTCTCTCTAATAATTGGATCTTAACAGTTACTACAAGGCACAAAGGATTGATGCTGCCTAGCCCAGCAGCCCATGGGAAAACACAAGGGTGCTGTGAAACTGGCTGCAGAGTGAAACATGCTCCAGGCAGTCTATCTGGCTGCTTTTTAAGATGTCTTTTTCATGCTTAGAATGTATTTGCTGGCAGCAGACATGGAGGTCAAAAATATGCACTGAATCTGCTAAAGGGCTCCCCTGAAGTTAATGGGAGTCTTTCAGTGGGTTTTGGCTCAATATATTCTGTATCAGTGAGTTAGAAATCTGTTTTCTACCATGAGTTTTGGCCAAGAAAATTATACTTGGCTATAAATATATATAAATAGAAATATAAATATTTATAATATAATCTCTCTCATGAGATAACATTGCATTAATATTCACTGTAACTAAGGATCCTACTGACAAGATTAGATAAAACTTCAGCAAAAGCAAATTTATTGTCTTAAAAAGCCAATGGAAATCAAATTCAAGGTAAAATTTTTCCAGAATGTTTCAGTTCAACCCAAAGTAATCAGTCATCTCTTTTTTTGGAAGTATATAGTTTATTTGCTGCTTTTAATTTGCATTTGAATCAATCAAAGCTTGGAAAGTGAAACAGACGAAATTGCAGCATAGTACATAACACAGACAGTGAGTCTGTAAATGAACATGAATTTATTTCAGTGACAAACAGAGTATCTTTAAAAATTATATATTCTTTGATGAAATTTGTCCAAACTTTTTATCTTGTAATAAAAAACACCAAAACTCAAAAAGTGGTTAAATATAGCTCAGATTTTGAAATAAAATGTACTATTTGCCTTGTTAATAAAAAAGGGCACAATACCATGACAAAAACATACACCACTAATACAAACTTGACCAGTACTCCTTTGCTGAAAGACTTTCATCTGATGTTTTTACCTCTTGTTTCATCTCTGTTAGTTAATTCAAAACTCAGGATGTTTTCCCTACATCTTAGTTATGAAATTTTTTTATGACAGTCATAAACCCCTGACTACTCATAATACCTGCAAAAGCATTTGAAATTACCTCTTGAACACACAAGAAGAAATTTATAAGACAGATGTAGAAATTGTTTACTAAAAATCCGTCAGAAATATATAGGCTTCATCTATCCTGTTCAACAGAAAGAGGCCATGGTGTAAACAGGGTAAAATAATTTAAGAATTTGTAAAAAAATCTGCTAAATTAGATTCATATATCAGTTCCAATCTATGGAAGAATTGGAGTTTCTCTAGACTGTGGATCTCACTTTGTAGTCATCCTGCTATCCAGACTTCATAAGACACTAAGAAGTCACCCCAGATGACAAGTCCCAGATAAGAGGTTTATTCCATCTTCTCATTCTGGAAAGTGCCTGCCTCAGACTGCCCATGCAATTAAAATAAACTAGAGTCTTGGGATTTTAACTGTTATTACATTATGTGGTCTTTTCTATTTTGTATGAGGAGGAGAAATCATGAATACAAAGAAAAATGTTTTCTAAATACTTCAATTTAATTTCAATTTGTACTTTATATGAGCCAATTTGTTGAATCTAGAAGGTGTCTCACTAACTAATTTAAAGCTGGGTTAGAGCTTTATAGCCTCTTTTCACTCTCTGAAAGCTTGATATCTTGTTTAATTATGTCACAGTTTTTAATTTTATCAGAGTAAACCTAGACAATATTCATAAGTATCTAATAATTGGGAGGATGCATGAAGTGAAATTCATATCCTTCACATCCATGGATTTACTGGTCGCAGTTCTCATATTTACCTTCTATGATAAAGCGAAAAGACTTTTCCATGAATATAGTAATTTAAATTGCCAAACACTCTTGAGTTGACTCCACTAGTACCTTCACAGCTTAATACCTTTCCCTATTACTCCTTGGTTTGGTCTTATTTTCAAGATGAATGATTTATTAGCTCACTCTCTCTATCATAACCAGAACAAGCTATCTATTTTATGTACTTTCTTTTTAATTGAAGAATTTTCAATCACACTGACAAAGTGTGACTGGATGGTTAAGTGGTGTCTTGGGCTGATGGCAGACCAACAGATCCTTCTCAAAGTACAACATTATCATTTTCTCACTCTACATTGGTGTATTTTACATTATAGTGGATGGAGACTTGCCCTTATATGGTTAAAATTTTAAAATACTTTGGAGCAATAAAACCTCAGTCCTAGAAAATAATCTTTATAATATATTTGTAATTTTGAATTAATTTCTTTATCTTCTGCTTAAAAAGGATCAAAATAGACAGAATTCTGGACATCTGGAGATATAACAGTGCATGTAGTGATATGTGAAGTGAAACAGACCTACCCAAAATTCTATCTAAACGTGACTAGCCTGCTAATCTGTTTTAACACTCCAATGTAAAAAATAAACAAAATCCCAATCCCCAACCAATCAACAAATAAAGTAAACAAACAAACAAACAGAAAAGCCAAGAACAAACACAAAACTAAACCAAATCAAAAGATCCCATTAAACCCAAAAGGAAATTTCCTTATCAGTCTTATCTTCTTAAGAGCTAAAAAATATATCCCATTTTCTTTGTCATGGAAAACATGATAAAAGGTATACACACATCATTCTTTCCTGCAAATATGTATGTTAACAGTTGAGCACTGCCAAGCTGTTAACTGCAAAGTCACTCTCTATATTATATTTTAAAAATCCACTCACTTTGATGAATTAGAACAATATTGAGCAGACTAGTGAAAGTCAAAGCTGTATCTGCATAACAAATTTGGTGCACCTTTCTTTTCTTGAATAGGAAAGGTGTGTATTTTTCCTCATTCCTTTTAAAAGTGGCAACTGATTGCCTGAAAGACAGTGATCAGCCATACCTTGTTTTTGCTTGGAAAGGAGGGCCATTGTTATAAAGAGCTAAAGATAATCCCTGAGGAATAGAAGCATTGTTCTACAAAAATATAGGTAAGGTATGATGCTTTCCAATAAAATTTTGATGCTGTACTCGAATGCTCTGATTTATAGTTGCTTAATATTGTGAGAAATATTCTTGCAAAATTATTTACAGTGATAAGTAAAATCTCAGTGTTTCAAAACTGAGACGATATGACAAGCCTTCGAAGTGATTTTTATACAGTTCAGTCCCCTAGTCTTGGAATTCAGATGACATTGTGACAGCACGTAACACAATTTAGAAAAAAAATAGCTAAAAGAAAAAAATAAACACAGGGAGCATGAATCTTGTCTGAGATCATGGTACATATTCTCTTTCAGTCAAGTGTGTGTGTATGTATATATATAAGCCAGCTCCAAATTCATGACAGACTACAGAAAAAGGCAGATTATAAAATCTAAAAGCAGAAGTTGTGACTAGCAAAAAATTAAATTAAATAGAAAAGATATATATAAACAATAACAAGGCAAAACAAAAAGAGATTTTGAAAACCAAGTTCCTTAAGCCTTTTTCAAATACAGAAAAAAATCCTGGCAGCCTCCCAGAGAATCTGTAGCACTTATATACAGATCAAGATACAAAATGATTTCTCAAGGAGGATGAGGACACCACAGAAAAAAGGAATTAATTATTTTACTCAGCTTTCTGTTTAGAGGGATCCTCTCTTCTGGATGGGATAGGACAGATGAACTATCTTGGCTTGTGGTGCCATCATTTAAAGTTTTGGAAAGAACTGATGAAATGAGTATCAATATCTCTATAGCGAAATATTTTTTGTGAAGAAATCCGCATGTGAAAACTGCCAAAACCTGAGCCAGGGTTTGTCATTTATCTGCTGCATATCCACTTTGCACTAGAAAAGAAGCAAGTTTGTAAAACCAGGAACAGATTATAAGGTTTCATGGGAAAATTTAGAGAACTGCAGGCTAGTAAGTCTGAAGCTTTTAATGAGTAAATTATTTGAAACTACAGTAAATAATAGGTTCAGTAGACATTTCATACAGTGATAAGGAATCAGATGACTTTTCTAGAGGGAAAATATATTTATTCATCTACAAGATTTCATCAAAGAATATTCAGGAATCTTAACATGTTTCTTAGCAACAAATCTTAACCCTCCATGGAGCAAAAGCAGTGCTCCAAGGGATTAACAAGATATAGGAGAAGGGATTTTCATTTGCTTTGGAGAAAGGAGAATATTACCGGAATCCCAAAGAGAGATGTTCTGGATGAAGTTGTATAAACTATATTCATAAGTGGTCAGAAAAAAAAGAGAAATGACAAATTTGCTAATAATGCAATTTCTTCAGGTGTATAACATCAATTCCAAATATTAAAATCTTGCACATGTCTGAATGCCAATATGGATGAAAATTTATTTATTGAATGTAGAACAATCACCCTGAAGAAAAACAGAATACTGAACATGCATGAATTATGGTGGACTTCATCTTCTTTGTTGCTAAACAAACGTTAGAGTGCATCTGAATTGTCCTTCCAAACAGTGAAATATATACAGTTTTACAGTTCATAAAGAAAATTACAGAGGATAGAACAGAAATCCTTCAACCCAAGAAATTAATGATGAACTGCTAGCACGGGTATTATGCACCATTCCAGCCAAACCCTTCTTAAAAGCAGCATAATTGAGTTTGATCCCTTACCAGGAAGTGTAATCTGTATATTTGGAGTTATTGAATGACCTCTGCTTAGGGAGTGATGAAGCAAATTATTAATCAACTTGAAAAAGAGATGTGACAGAGTGAGGTATTTGACAGAATACTTCAAGAAATACTTCATTAAGTATTGGATATTTTACCAAAGGATATTTAGATGCCAAAAATATAATTGTATGAAAGGGAAATTAAAACCAATCATGGACTATTACATGTAATCATGAGGATGCTCTTACTTATGAACCTTGGAAAGTGTGTAGGTTTATCAAGGGGATTATCCTTTTTAAACATAATTTCTCCATAGGAAGTACTAATATCCTCTCTTCAAATGTCATTTTGGGCTAGAAAAATAATTATTTTGACTTAAAATGGCTGTTTGTATGCCTTTTTTGAGTATGAAAGGTATAAATATTTTTACAGTCATTGAACAATTTAGCTGTTTTTATGAAGATATCTTAGAAATTATTCTCTTTTTGAGATGTAGTATAGTTATACAGATATGATGGCAGAAACTATCTGAGGCTTTGTGTTTGTATGGTATTATACCTCACATATTTCTGATTTAGAAACAGAGACGTACTGCCATAATTGAATGTCAAATATACTCACATGAACAACAATAGTTCACAGGTGATGACCATCAGACACAGGCGCAGGGTAATACTGGTTCCTTAATCAAGTATGATGCAGTACACAATACAAGTAATTCAAATTGATAACTAGGTCTATACTGAATTTTATTCCTAGAAACAACAGTGTGTAAAACAGTTCAGACACTTGGTCAGGTATCCAGAAATCCTTTCAGTCTTCTTGTCCTGTTGAGAATGAGATCAAGAGAGTTCTCATACCCTTTTTACCTAATATAACCAAATTTTAATGAAAACATGCTAAAATATCTCCTAGTATCAGTGAATAACAGTGTTCATAAACAATTAGACTCCCTAGGCTATTTCAGTTAGACTATGTAAAATGCTTAGAAAACATGGGCAGAATTTATCTGGAAGAGGTAAAGTTACTGTGACTTTAACAGAATATGGTATAATCTGCTTTCTAATCTTGTCCCACCAAATGGCAATGCATCCAGAGGGTTAATGGAGAGTTATGTAATATAGTCATATAAAATATGAACATTGGTTCTGTTGATGACACCAATACAAGCTTTCTTAGCTTTTTCGTACTGAAAATGCAAAATGACTATTAAAGTGTAATGGCACAGAACATCTTGTTTAAAAAAAGAAAGAGCCTTTTACAGTATTCTTGTTTATAGATGATATTTATTGCCTTTGTATTCTCATGGTATGCTTCTAAGTCAATTGAAATGCAAGTGCTAATGAAACCTCTACCATAACATATTCATTCTTTTTTACACCAAATGAGTCTACTACAAGATGTAAATGACTTACATATATCTGCTGCTCAGGTTTTATTGTTTTAGGTTAATTTATTCACTGTAATATTCTTAATGAAAGTAATGACTCTTCCAGTAGTTTGTATATTCATATATTGCAATTTTATTAAATCATGCTGTGAAAGTTCACACTGGCTGCTCTAAACATTCCTGAAGTTTCATGCTATACTTGATATATAAATGTAATCTTCTAGCAGATTATCAGCATAGTATATTTTGTTATCCTTTGCTCTTCCTAATTTGTTCACACCAGGGTATACCTAATGTACAGTGGGGTTCACACAGACAGGGCTGTAACATTCTTAAGCATTTTATTAGCACATCTCATTGCAAACACAGATAAAAATCTACAAAGCAAAGCCAGCTTAATGCATATAATTATTTTAAAATATACTTTATTGTTATGGAGATTTAGTGTAAATTTACTGCTCCAGATTTAAAAAAATTCTTATGTCAGCTTCAGCATTGGCTTTTACTTTAAGTGCTCAAATTGCATCTTTTCAGGGACAATTAAGAAATAAAAAAATCTGGTGACTAGCATCCTTTCACCCGCCTTACATAATTGTAAAATTGTGACTAACAACCACATGTAATCTAATCTATTGGATAATACACCTCTACTTGACCAAAATCTCCAGAAGTCTTTTATTACATAAACAGCTTGCTTTTTTTTATTGTTAAACTTGCCACTTCATCAGTACTGGCATCTCTCACTTCTTAAAACATTCTTCAAACACAAGTTACAAAACATCAGACTTCTAAGAAGGAAGAATTACTAGAAACAGTGTGCAGAATAAAAACTTGGTTACCAAAAAGTGGCTCCCAAGGACACAGAGCAGGCAACAATGAAAAGAACTTCTGGTATTAATAAACCCTTTTCTGGATGCTGGACTCCATTTAAACACAGAAAAATCTATTTTTAACAGAAAATTAAGAGTTGAGATACGAACTTACTACCTGTACTACAGTTCTAAGACAATATTACCAAATTATCTGAGTATCTTCCATGTGATGTGATGCATCATATATAACTCAACACAAAATAATGCTCTCTTCCTTAAAACAATATTGATTGCAGAATTATTATTTTTTCCAGCATGTAAGTTCCTAGGTTTTATTCATTTTAAAATAGGCAAATATTTAGTTAAAAAAGGCCTAAAAATGCAAAAATGAGTCCTTAACTACATGCAGAAAGTCACTGAATGCTAATCTTCTCTTAGTAAATAGCTTTTAGTTTTCACTGTGCATTCTTCTCTCATTTCTCTACATGTAAAACAGGATTTACTCCATGAAAATAGTAAAAGACAGCATTACTCACAGGTATAAATTCCCTGTGTTACTGTCAAAGCACTGCATACAGCCTTCACCTTCCATCCTATGCCAGTACAAAATTGAAGAGTGATGGTGTTGAGAATCAAACAAATTTTGCAAATTATATTTTAAAGTAATAAACTGCTAAAATAAAACATACATTTATGACTGTATTGACCAAAATGTGCCCTGTCACAACTGTTAAATTTTGTTATATTGTTTTTTTTTGTGAGATCCTTAACATGGGACATATCAGTCTCATGTAATTACAACTACAGCTGCTACACTGCTATAAGTGTCCATAGATTTGGAAGAAAATTTTACAGATGGTTTAGCATTTAGATGAAAATCATTTTGTTTTATTGCTCTTGACTCTTTTTCTGGTTTTCCCACTGATATTCTGAGACTCCCTTACAGGTTTTAGATTAATAGTCAGATCCAAGAAGTAAGGTCATAAAAGTTTGGTGCTACCTAACTTGGTGCCAGTCTCCAAAGCAAACTCTATGTGGATCTCTCTAGAGGGATTGGAGAAGCTAGCACAGTCTATATTATCTCTATATGCACTTAAAATATGTTTCAAATAACAAGATAAACATGAATTATCTCTTGCTGTGGAGATGAATATTTGTACCACTGAAAATTTGAAATGACACATTTCTAAATTTGTTCCTTCTCTTAACTATACAAACAGAGAGACCTTGCTTTTCCATTTTAACATAGTGGCATGATACTTATATTATTATGTGTCAATGAAACTCAACATATTTCCAGATATAGAATTTTAATCAGCTGGTATATCCACAAAAAATAACAAAAAATATGTGCACAAAAATCTAAATCCCACTGAAATCCATGGGAATGTCTCTGATATCTTCAGGAAACTTGGGATTCAGCTGTCACAGCTGGGTGAAGGATATGATTATACTTTGGAATAGTCATAAATATAATTTTACTACAATTCTGTTAGAAATCTTAGATTTTCTGGTCAGTGTTCTTTCTTCTGAGATACAACTTCGAAACACTTTAAACATGGAACTGTCCACTTTTTAGAAGCAACACCTGCAATCTAATTTGTAGCTATCTCAATTCAAAACCAACTACCTGAATAGCCTAAGATAAACAATTTCAGGTTTTCAGTATAACTGCTAGAAATGGTTTGTCTATTTTTCTTTTGATTGTTCAATGAAAGAACAATGAAAGCAGCACAACATTCTCTCTAAATGTTGAAATAATCTCGAAAATATTTGTGTGGGAAGTTCTCACAAAATAATTTTATTTACTGCATCACGCCTTTGTTCAGAATATATCCTTCTATTTTCCACATTAATTTATTTCATAATATCAGCAGTAATTTAATGGAAATTGCCATCTACAATTGTGTTTGAGTAGTATTTTATGGGCACCTCTTTTAAACTTGGGGTTTCTCTCTAAAGTTCTTTATCAAAAAGTGTGGTTTGGTTCTGCCCATTGGAGCCTTTGCTGCCTTACAGTCAGTGGCTACATCTCTGTGTCTGAGACAGTCGCATGCCTGTCGATGACTGCAAACCTAAACTTGAGTTTAGGAGTCCAAAACCCTCTGAAATCCTGCCACAAAAGTACCATCAGGAATTTCTGCTTTAACTGTCAAAGATATATGGAGAACAGCCCTTGTGGGGAAAAAACCCAACAAACTAGCCATGCTTTCCAAAGTGCTGGAATATATATAAAGCCAGAGTATTTCTGAGATAGAATGAGAAATGTTTTGATGTAATTAATGTTCTATTCAGAATGGATATGTATATTTTCTAAATACTTCTACAGAATTTTTCATCTTCATAAGTACTTTGCTAATTTTAATTAATCCTCACAATGAGGTGGGTGATAAATTAAGAAGAATTATGAAGAATTCACAACAATTAATTTATCTAGGAAATATAGTTATTTTCCATAGTGTGAAGTGTTCAAGAACAGACAGTGAGTTTTACTGACTTATTTGTACTTCACAACAATTGAGTTAAAATTTTATGCAAATATAATTCAATCAGTGGAATTATTAAATGTGGCAGTGTTTGATGTAGAAGCTTCAAGAAATTAACTGTCCAATTTGCATTGCTCTTGAACCAGCAACAATCCCAGGCTCCTCACACACATCTTGTACATGCCTGGTCCCCAGTAATGAACAAAGACCTGGCTATGTGTCGGGTTAATTTTAGGGAAGAAATCTATGATTTTCAAACAGATTGGGGCAGTGACAAACTTCCAATTGGTCTTGCATGTGCAGGCTTGGGAAACTTTCACCCAGAACACATCTTGGTGAGCAGCTCACTTTCAGTCAAGATACAATGAACAGCACCCAATCTAACAACGCTCAGATTTCACACTCATGGAAAATGTCTGGCACAAGCTGTTATTCGATATTTGTAGCCTCATCATTAAGATGAGCTGACCATGTTACACTAACCTGCAGTTCCTGCTACTGCTGCTGGTTATATGTTGTGAACTGCTGCTGCAGACTGTTACACGCTGTATGAGAGCCCCAGCTGACAGCAACCTATGAAATTTATAGCTGCTTGCTCTGCTTTGAGTCAACCTATTCCTGCTTGCTTGGCACTACAATTTTAAAAGTTAATGTTAGAAAAAGAAACAAGGAGGCAGCACACTGCTGACAGAATAAAAGAAATATTTTTTTCCTAGCACTTTTAACAGCAGGTGTGTTATATATGGAGTAAAGTAGGAAGGGTACAGGCCAGCTCATAAATTTGTCATGAGAACTTCTGTGCTCCTTGCCACAAGATTACATTGTGGGCAATGGGACTATTGCAGTGAAACCTGTAGAAATATTGTAATACTATGAGATTTTTCCAAAGAAAGCATTTCTTCATGTAAGGAGGAGTTCTCCATTCTGCAATGGAGAAAAGAATGCCTCCTTGTAAAAGTGCATCTTTTGTAATAGACAAGTATAAAATTTCCATTATGAGAAACAAGCATGCTCGAGAGCAGAAAATAAATGCAAACAGGCAAATGTTGTGTTTTTTCCACAGCATAGAGGTAAATTAATTGCAAAAGTAAAGTAAAAATACAAGAATTCTAGCAAATGTTTGCCGTCTTTCTGAGGTGTCCAAGTAAAAGGTCCACTCAGAGGAAAGAAACAGACACCTTCCAGAGAAATTTTGAATATTGATAGCAGAGATCTGTGTAATTTGTTTTTTTTGCTTACCCTACAGAGATCTCAGGTTGACCAGGTTCCTAGGTTAGGTGCTTCTCTTGCAAAAGAGGTGTGACTGTAGAAAGCCTCCCTCTGAGAGAGCTTTGATTTGCCCAGAGCTGCCAGGGAGATGATTTCCTGATGCTGGAGGATTAGTCCTGCTGTACCACAACAGAATGCTGGTGGAGAAGGGAGTTTCTCTGTGCCCTCTTCTCTACTCAGTGTTCACAGTAGTAAAAACAATATTAAAAAAATCCATATAAGAACAGTCATTAAATACTTCTCTCTAATTTTTTCTATTATTTGCAAAAATACTTTAGAAATTCCACTTAAATCTTTGAAATTCAAAGTAGGCCCTTTGAAATATTTTCCTTAAATGGCATTCAAAGCTTCTAGTTAGCCTTTGATTTCTCTGTTATATACTTTAAAGTGATCATAAATATGATGTATACTTGGTTATCTTCAAATGTACCCTTCCAATGTTAGAACAAAAACAAGTTTGCAGGCTGAAGTCAGATTGACCCTGGCTTTACCCTATGGTTGAAAGAAGGATTTAAACCTAGTCCAGTGCCAGCCATGGAAAATGGAAAACAATTAAATGTTTCCTAATTGCATTATCTCCCATTCTTGAAGTTAATAAAAGCATAATCTATTTGTACCTGCCATTTGCCTTAGGAGACAGCAGAAGATAATGAAAATATTTTACTATCTATTTTCAAATTATAAGCTGTTGTTTCCAAAGAAAGTCAAACCCCATGTATATTATCACTTTATTGTTCTCCAGGGACTGCAGTCACTATAGTGATTGTAATTACATGGCTTCATTAACTTTCTACATTCTACCTGTTATGGGGGTTTCACATTAAGAAAATTTGCATATACAGGAAATGAATACCGTTTGCAAGAAGCTAATGTCATTAAACATTTAAGCAGTGTCTCTCAAGTAAACAAGGAATTTTCCCTAGAATATCCTTTCAGCATGCATTTAGAACCAATGCAGTCACAATTGTCACTTTAAAGAAAAACATACAAAAAACATTTAGTGTAAGCAACAGCCATCTTAAGAAAACTGCTTTAAAATTGGAAATAATTCAATTACCCTCACAATCATTACAATGCATAATCAAGTGTAATATCCTCCTGTCAGATTAATAGTAGCTCATGGTTAAGACAGTATATGTGTGTTTATGTTTACTGTAAGCAGTGACCTATATTTAAACAGCACAAGCAATGACAACTTTCATTTTCCATCCAGTAATGCCTAATTTTTGACATCAATGGATCATGCATAAAAATCTTTCAATTTTTTGGTATAATTTATAAAAAGCAAATAAAGACTCTGTAAGAACAGAAATTTAACACTGTGCTGTAGTAATAGTGTCATGGGTTGACCTAGCCCAGATGCTGGACACCCACCAGAGCTGCTCACTCTCTTCCCTCCACAGCCAGATAGGGGAGAGAAAATATAACAAAGGGTTCATTGGGTGAGATAAGGATCCAGAGAGAGATCACTCATTAAATACCATCAAGGCAAAACAGGCTCAACTTAGAGCTATGAAGTGAATTTATTACTAACAAAATCAAAACAAGATAATGAGGAGTAAAATAAGCCCTTAAAAACACTTTTTCCCCTCCCTCCTTCTAGCTCCACCTCCTCCCCCAGTGGTGTAAGGAGACAGGAATGGGGGTTAGGTCAGTTCATCAGCTGGGGCTTCTCCTGCTGCACAGAGAGAGAAGTTATTCCCCTGCTGCACTGTGGAGTCCCTCCCACCAGAGACAGTTCTCCATGAACTTCCCCAACATGGCTCCATCTCATGAGCAACAGCTCCCTGCGAACTGCTGCAACACAACTCCACTCCAGGGCAACAGCACCCTCAAACTGCGGCAGCATGGGTCACTCTTCCATGGGGTGCAGTTCTCCAAGGTCAGGCTGCTCCAGCCTGGGAGCAGGGCCCCTCTCTCCACGGGTCTCCCACTGGAGCACAGCCTCCTTCAGGCACCCACCTGCTCCAGTGTGGGCACCTCCCTCACGGGCTGTGAGTAGATCCCTGCATCCCCATGGCCCTCCATGGGCTGAGAGGCAGAGCTGCTTCACCATGCTCTGCACCATGGGCTGCAGAGGAATCTCAGCTCCAGCACTTGGAGCACCTCCTGCCCCTCCTTTTTCACTGACCTTGGTGTCTGCAGGGCTGTTCCTCTCACATGTTCTTACTCTGCCCTTCTCTGGAATTAAAACTGTGCTGCAACCTTTGTTTTGATTCCTCTTGAATCCGTTATCACAGAGGTGCTACCACCATTTCTAATTGGCCCAGGCTTGGCCAGTGGCATGTCCACCCTCAGAGCCATCAGGGATTGGCTCTGCTGGACAGGGTGGAAGCTACTAGCAGCTTCTCACAGAAGCCACCTCTGTGGCACCCTGCTACCAAAACCAGACCACGTAAACCCAACACAAGTAGGAACACAAATGTTTTCTAGTCTGTAACATTTCCATTTCATGAGCTTGATGCAAGCCCACCAATGCCAAAGGACAAGGCGTTATTTTTCTGTTTTCTTGAGAAAGTTTTTCTGAGAATACCTAGCTGCTGGCTTCAGTAGATACAAAATTTTAGCAACTTTTTTAGTTTTGAAGCCCTTCGCCTTGTCCAAAATGTTATTGTTTTGTGCTTTAATACAATGCCCTATATGTGCCTACCTCTTTTAGAGAATCTGAATTGATTCCTATTTAATCTCATTATGTGTTTTGTTTCTAACACTCCTACTGTAGTTGTCTCCTTTGTCTTGACTGTGATGCTCACACTTCTGAGATTTTCTAGATGCTAGCCCAGCAAATACCAGTGGTGCACAGGCATCATTTCCTTTAGGAAGCTTACAGCTCTATGCAGTTTTTGGGGACAATTCTTTTGATGTAAGTAATTTTCTCATACTATGTAGTGGAGAATAAAATGTATAACTGCTTTTTTGTAGATTCTACTTTAAGGAATTCAGAGGTTCAAATCTGAAGAATGGACATTCTAGTACCTAATTTATAGGAGCTTAAGGTCTTTATTGGTTCTCATTCTTCACACTTTCTCCTTAGTATCTGTCTGAATTAGACTTTACCTTTAAAATTCTTCCCTTTTCTAATTTTGAGCAAAGCAGAAATACCACAAAATCTTTTCTTTTTCCCCATGAAGTATAATAGGGTTTACATTTGTTCAGCACTTTGAGCTCTTCTGTTGAAAAATGCTGTAAAAGCATAAAGCACAATCAGCTGGACTTCATCCTGCTGACACGAGGATGTAAAAGAACCATGAGAATGTCCACCGTGTTCCCTTTTGTACCAGTTCTGAATGCAATATCTATCTTCTGCTTACTCTGAATACAAGGATTACATTAAACTGGCAGCCATCCATAAGCAAGACAGGGAGAACAAAGAAAGTAGTAGACCAAGATATTGAGAAGGAAGTCTGAGGTTCATCTGTGAATCAACACAGATGGTTAAAGGAGCTACTCTTGTTGCATGAAATATTATTCACACGCCTAACCAAGGCCATGGATTTTGTGAAAATTTCCCGATCAGCTTTAGTAAGAAATTCAGGGCATAAATTCTCCTGTGGTTATGCCAGTTAAACTGGCTTATTTTGCAGGTAAACAAGGGAGAAGCACTCACAGAAGCTCTGTGTAGCTGAGATTGGTAAAGTTTTTGGACACTACCGTTGCCCTGTGTTGTAAATTCCTCCAGTCTGGGTGTGCAGAACCTGGTCTCTTTCTCCTTTCCTCAGGATACCTCACAATTGGAAGGAGAGATGGACTTGGGTGAGGGAAGAATCCTTCTTCTCTCACCTCCAATGGTATCATGAGCTCAGTGGGAAGAGAGTGAGAGGGAAATATAGTAAGTGAGGTGCAAATGACTCAGGAACTACAGTACGGAAGGGGTTATGGGTAAGGAAAGTCTCCTGTATTCAATCCCTTCCTCCAGAGTACAGCAGATAACCCATACATAACTTCTGTGAGTTTAGATTTCCTTGCCTTGGTCACTTACCTTTTACACCTCGAGATTGTCAGTTATTTCACATTTAGGAGCTTATTTTCTTGGTATGACCAAATGCTTCCTTTTTTTCCCATATAATGCCATCAAAGTTTTTTTCACTGATTGACCTGACTTTCTTTCAATACAGAGATAGATTTCTTGTTTGCAACAGTTCATGATAATGACTTCTCCTACATTTATAAAATGTCCTTGCCTTTTGCAATATATTCTTCAATGTACACGATGTTGTATAGAAGTGACTTTCCAATTCCATTCTACAAGAGCTCAGACACTGTTTGAAACATATTGGTTTCCTGGATTGCAACTATTGATCTCAACTTTGTTACTGGAAGGTTATGGTGGAAAACCTTTCTTCTTTCAGCTAATTTTTTTCCCTACATCTTGCTTTGCTTTACTTCCTGACTTACAAACTTTTTTTTTTTTTTTTTTGCTTCTCAGCAGTTATATTTCCTTTCCTTTAACAGCTGTTCTTAAGGAATTTCACTGTTGTATAGTTATTTGTGAGCTACACTGTTTTACTCTCTTGGTACCTGCTGTCTTTACTTGAAGCCTCTAAACCAGTAATTGGTAACAAGTTTCTCTCAGTGGGTTTTACACACAGCTGCAAGGCAGAAAATAAACAGTTCTTTCAAGTTTACACTCTTAGGGTTACAGCTGTATACTAATGACTTCCCCAGCTTGCTAATGCAATTTTTAAAGAGATATCATCCTTTTACATTAACAGATTTCTAATAGCTTTACCACAGTTTAGGCAGTACCTTGTAATGAAAGTGGTGAGAACATGACATCAGAACAATTTCCTTCCTAATTAAAGTATCTCTCCTAATTAAACTAGTCACTGGTGTGTAGTCCATAGCTTTTTATCAAAAAACAATTCACATCCCCAAAGTTTTTTAATTTATTATAATTTCTTTTAAATAATGGTAGGAATCCCAATGCATTTTCTCCCTAATTATTTCAACACTTAAATAAAAAATAAATTGTAGAAAAAAATTATAGTGTGAATTAGGATTCTTCAGAATTTTCTTTTCATCTTTTTTGAGCAGAAATATTCGAGTATAAATAAGAGATGGAATACTTTTTGTTTTACTAAAAATTATATGAACATATAGTCAATAAAAACAGAGATAAAAAAATCAAAATGCAGTCTTCAGCTAAAGTGTCCTGTTCTTTTCCTCATAAGTCTTTGACAGAAAAAACCCAAAAAACCCCCTACAAAACAAACAAACTATACTTCTTAGAAAGTGGGAGGAGAAAAAAATAAACGTTTATTCAGCTATTCCAATCTTAATAAGCTAGGTCATGATTTAATTAACAAAAGAATGCATGTTTTGCTGAAAATACAAAATATGCATAAACTCTGTGTATGTGTGTGTTTGTAGATAGAAGTGAAAAATAAAGTTAAATAAAATTTATGCCCCCTTTGTAACTAAACTTGTTCTATTGAGTTGAGATTTTTTTCACCTTCTAAAGAAACCTTTTCAAAGGTTTCAGAGATTTTTCTCTCAAGCCATTCCATTATTGGCATCTAGTTTGGTTTGGGTTTTTTACAGAATGAAACAGTAATGCTAGCTTGCTAGCTCTTGTTTAAGCTTTACATGTGACTGTTTCATCTCCTAATAATACTTCAAAAGCTTATTTAACAAGCTCAAAAAGTATCTGTAATGTTTTGCACAGGTATGCAAATCAGACTACTAAAGGTTTGGGATGCTGGGGAAGTGTGGTTTTTTCCATCATAAATACAGTAGCAAGGGAAAAGATTCACCCCTATTGATTTTGAATGCTAGACATTGTAATTGTACAACAGAAGAGGGATAACCTCCTGACTTAGGAGGGAGTAGCACAGTTGCTGATATTCCTGTATTCGTCTACCCCTACCATTGCAGCAAAATGGCAAAGTGCTCGAGGTCACATGGAATTGAGTTTGGCTCTAATTTTGTCATGCTCATTCCTGTCATGCCTATAAAACAGCTCTGCGTTGCTCATGAGAGAAATGCTCTGTGCAGGGCATTTTGTAATTACTTTGAAAAGATGTATAAATCCCTTGTCTTCCTATGTCAAGGGCAGAAAGAGGAAACACCTAACAGCATCAAGGAGGATCTGGCAGCAGCTGCAGTGCCTGAGTTCCTTGACTGCAACTGCCCATGGCACAGTGACCAACGGGAAGGCGAGGCCAAGATGTGAGAAACCAAGCACTCCAGCACATCTTCAAGCAATGGCTGTGTGTTAGCCTAAATCTGAATTTTCTTTCTAAAAAGGACATATAAAATTGGAAGAAACACTATATTAAAACATTTTTTTAGTTAAGATTCCTGTGAATAAGCAACTAACTATATTAAAGTACATCCTACGGGAACTTCTCCCTTTAACTTCTGTTTGTCAAAGGCAGGGAAGTGAGGTTAAAAATATAAATCTATAATAACTACAGATGTAAAAGATCAGAATATGTTTTTACAAATTTTCTGTCACTTAGGTAGCTACCACCTTCTCTAGTTCTATGTCCAGAATGCGAGAGGCAATGTGGGAGTGGCAGCTTATTTTTTTTCCTTTGAAATGTTGTTTCCATAATTTAAGATGTTGCATGTTAGATGTAAATAAATCTGTAATTTCCTGTCTTCTTCAGGGAACAATAAATTCTTATTTAACTCATTATATTGAAGATGTAATATGCATGGACCATTTGAGGTAGTAGGAATAAGATTTTCCAGAGAGTGGAAAGAAAGCAGTTTTTTAGGGATCTCACTCAATAAAACATTCTGAGGGGGCATTATTTTGTACCTTTTTATTAGTTTCATGCTAGGAGACACAGGTTTGTTTTATTTTAAATAGAGCAGTACTCTTGTAAGTAGTATCCTGTTGAAATGACTGACAACAAATAAATGTGTGACACCCCTACTTTCTAAACGCAAAAGCTAATGTCAGTGTTCATGGTATAGTGCAGTCTGTGAAGTTTTTTGAATCAGGAACATCATAATATTGACAAATAGAAAACTGGAGACAGAACTTCTACAGGTATTATGGTACCTTTGGCTCCTGAACAGTGCATTCTCCCTTTTAATATTAATTACAAGGTAAGAGACATTTGACAGTTTACAAAATCAGAACACAATCAGCTTGACCACATTATACACTGTTGCACATAAGAATTCTTAAGGCTGTTTAACAAATGACTTTTTTTCCCCACTTTTCATTAGAGCCCTTTGTTGCCATCCAATCTTGATTTCAGAAATTAAAGCTAACAACCAGATTGAAAGAAAACAGAGACTGACAGCATGGGGCACAGTCTCAAAGCCACAACTAACAGCATGAGGCAAAGCAAACCTCAAGCTATTCCAGCTCTTAGAGAAGGAAGGGGGGGTGGGAAAAACATTTGCAGGAAAACTCAATTATAACAACCCACAGCTATGGTAAAGCACTTGTGAATGTTGACACTAACGCTTTTTTCTGCTTAATGTTTTAATTAAATACCTATAAGCCAATTCTTCTCCTCAGTCAGTGTCAGAGCAGTACTTCTCTATGGATAAATGTTTACAGCAAAAACTCTGCTGAGGGTTTCAGCAAACAAGTCTCAGAGAACTGAGAAGGCTTTCAGCTGAGGCACTTGAGATCAAGAAAGCACCAGTGATTAGAAACTAGCAGTACAATAACAGGACGATTTAATCCACCCAAATGTCAGTCGCTGGTTTACAAGTTGGCAATCCCATCTTCATCTGCAGACAAAAGGGCACTGGTTAGTCATCTGTTTAATTCTCTTGCTGCAGCATGTCATTTGGATGTTGAAGGAAAATCCCTTGATTCAGTCTGCCATTTCTGACAGTCTCCCTCTAGACCATATTAATAAGCTTTTTAGAGAAGTGAATGCAGAATAATCAGCAGGCAGCCTGCACTCAAAATGGAGACAGAACAGACAGCAGAAATGCCTTCTTCCCTTTCTAGTTGTGGTGCATAGGTGACCCTTCTCTCACAGAGCAGCAAATAATTTAGACTAAGATTGCCTTTGAAAGCCACAACATAATTAACCACTTCATGCATGTGATATCTGTCTAGCTTCAAAACCTGATCCTTTGCAATGGAAAAGATTCAGCTGCATTTGAATTAGATTTATGAAACATGTTAACAATATCACAAACAGATAGAATGGCTGCCTGGCATCCCAGAATACCTGGGGAATTTCAGTCAGAAAACAAACATGTTACTCTTTAATGTTGGCTCACATCTCATTATAAAATCACAAGTGGAATGAGACACACTTCGCCTTTTTAACTGTGTTGCCAGGAGGCAGGTAAGTGCTCTGCTACAGCCAGTCCTGCTAAGATCTGCATGATTTTAATATATTTTGAAAGCAAATAATTTGTTAGATAATGGGGGTCTTGCTGTGGACATTTCCTGTTTTTCTCTATTAATAATTTCTCTGCTGCCAGCTGTAAATTGAAATTGTCAATAGCTTTGTTTAACCTATTGTGCACTGGCTGTTTTAAGGTGCAGCTGAAAACCAAATTGTTTCAGGGTATCCTTATTTTCTTTTGGGAAGAATCTGCTGGTAAGGCATTACTAAACACTGAGAGTGAGAAAGCAGAAACCTTGGAGCCCTGAAAACCTTTTTTATTTCACTTGAAGATGAAGGAAATAAGCACTATTGAAAATCAAGCTCAAGATATGCACTTACAGACAAGAAAAGTGAAAGGAGGTTAAAAGGAGAAGGAAAGAAATGTAATCCTGTATGATGTGGTAAGATGTAGGTAAGGCTCGGGGAGGATTTTGTCAAGCAGAAAATTGACAAAACCTGCTATTAATTATTGTGCTGATGCTATCAGTGGCATTACCATAATCAAAAAGTGAGGCGTGAACACAATTCATGAGGCGCTAGGTCGCTTGGGGGTTAAATCATTTATTCTCAAAGGAGATTTTAAGAAAAAAACATAATTAACAGTAAGAAAGAGCACAAGAATTATTTTATACAGCCCATGTAGTCAGTACTACCTCAGTGACAAACTCACACATACTCTCCTGCTTGTCTGGAAAGGAATAGAGGAAGATGGAAGGAGACTTTATTTGCCAGCTGCGGCTGCCATGAGAGAAGACTGTATCATGCTTTAGCAACTTTTTGGTATAGTAAACTTAGATTCTCTTTTAAAAACAGTATTTCTGGCACTTTATCAACAAATAATAGCTCAAAGTCTGTTTTAAGAAGAGCTCATATTCCAAAGTACCAGGGATATAGGAAAAGTGCTGAATTGATTACTTCTATGAAATACCTTTTTATTTGTCTTTTATTTCCTTTGAAAAGCATAAAACACAGCAACAAAGACCAAGACAAGTAGGTGCTACTGTTTTGGAACATTTTGTCCAGGGAGATGATGGAGTTACCATCCCTGAAAGTGTTAAAGAAGCAACTGGACATGGCACTTAGTGCTATGATTATTTGGCATGCAGGTGTTTGGTCAATGGTTGGACATGATAGTCATGGAGGTCTTTTCCAACCTTAATGATTCTATAATTATATGATCTTTATTCTCAACAAAAGCATCTTCAAGAGAAAATGCAAAAAAAAATTAAAAACAAGACCAGATCCTCAGGCTAACCATGTAACTTAACTCATCGCCTTGTAAATTTAAACTATTAAAGAAGGTGAGACAAATTCAATATTTACAGTAGTTGTATATTAGAAGTCAACATTTACCAACTGTTATAGGCAAAGATGAATAAATAACGCTGAAAGTGTTTGCAAATGTTACTTTGAAGTAAAACAACACATTCAGTTTGATTCACAACATGTATTATTCACACACTGCAAACATTCATGCAATCAAGACTGTGTTTATGGTGGTATTGTAATCTCTCAGCCTAATAACGATCTGCATCACTATTCACTGTAGAGAAAGTCATACGGTATGTTAAAATCTCCTGGCTATTCTGAGATAATAATCATGTGACTAATGGTGTAAGATAAACAACAGATTGGGTAAGGTGTTCAAGATAAGTGTCACAACTAGAAAATGTAAAGATTTTGTTGTTTGTTTGTTTACTATCTATGTTTCTGTCGTCAGAATGAAAAATTAGCTATATACACTGTATTCTTGGTCCCTTTACCACTTTGAGAAAGCCCATGAAAATCCTTCTCCCAGGAGGTGTTCAGGAACAATGGCCAAAGAAGCAGTAGGTATTGCCCTCACCGGTAAGCAAAAATCACTTGTTAATACCAATGATAAGATTTTTTGTTTCTGAATAAACTTGCCAAATCAAACTGTAAATAAACTTCTCTATTTGCAAGGAAATCTCAGAGAAAAATGATAACATTCCTGATGAAAAGCAGTATTGGACGTCTAGAAGATGAAGCCTTTTGTGATTTTGTGTGTAACTGCCTGTAAATTTTTTTAACATCTACAATGCATTATAAAGGGTAAATGAATGAATGCAAAATTGTTATAAATCCATCTTGTCCTTGAATACCATCGCTTGGTAAGTGTTGATAATGAGGAAAAAAATTAAAGTGAGACCACAAAATAATATAGGAGAGGTCTATGCAACAAAGGTAAACATGTAAATGTGAATAGCGAAGAAAGTGAATTTATTTATGCTTCTAATCTGCTAAAAGGAGTTGCAGGAATGATTGTTTTTGTATCAAATAAAGTTTGTCAGGAGCTGTGGCTTAACTTTCAAACGAAAAATATTTTCCTGTTTTGAAACTTATGCCAGTAAAGTGGCTCTTGTCGCCAGGGATTAGAATAGGATGGTCTTTAAGGTGCCTTCCCTCCAAAACCATTTTACAATGCTACAATCTTAGCATGTACAGGAGCAGGGACCAAACAGATTGTGCAACATAATTAATCATATTAGTGGCAAAAATCAAATGAGATACATTTGATTTGTATAAGAAAGGTGAAAGCAAGCAAAGATATTAGAAGTAAAACTACTAGACAGAAAGCACTTCAGAAAGTCTTAGGCATGTAGAGACATCCCAATCAGCACATTCTGCATTTGTTGCAGTGAAATTCTCCTTTTAGAGTATCAGTAGGGAACAGTGAGGTGTGGTGCAGGACATCCACTGAGGGAGAGGTATCTAGAAATTTGAGGCCAAACCCACAGTATTCATGGGTAACTACTGAATTATTTGAGAGGAACATTACACTTCAAGCTTAAGGTTCCCTGGGCTATTACAAATTTAGAGAGGAGCAGGCTGCTCTCCATAATTATGATATGGCTGTATTTTCACGTCTCCTTAGTCAGTTGATTACAGCAGTTCAGAATGATAGAAACCACTGAAAGAGACAACTGCAAAATTAAATTTGTGTTAGAGGCATATACCTCTAGTTAAATTAATTTTTTCCCACTTACTAATAATGTAAAAGACAGTACTGAAGGCTTGGAATATTGTATGACTCAACAGCAATTTTTTACTTCAGGAGACTAAGCCAGCAAAGCATAAAAATTTAGTCTCTTTGCTTCATTTCTGCTTTCTTGGTTGCCTCCAAGTTTAAATAAGAAACCATAAATACTGTTCCTGAAATAAAATCTTCACACACACAAAAAAGCCTCTAAGTCTTTGTTAAGTCTAATATCTGCATGCAGTCACGTGACTGTTTGGAATTACTGAAGCAGCTGTGAATGCATATGAAATGAAAAACCTCTATCTTATGTATGAGGAATATAAAATATGCTGCTACTTGCTGAATACTTAAGAGTGTTAATTCTTCAGTTTTTTCTCATTATTTTAATTAAAATGTTTGAATTACTGTTGGCAGAGAGCATCTGCTAAACCGTGAAGTTATTGGTGTCTCTTGCACAGGATAAAGCTCACATGGAGAAGTGAATCTTTTGAACAGGATGGTTAACTGCTGTCCTGATGGTGACAATCACTGTTGTCAGAGTGGCAATGACTCCAGCTGGCTTCACTGAGGCTGCATGGAGGACTTTTTGCTGAATTCTTACACCCAGCTGGCCCATGGTCCCATTTGATTACTTCAGCACATGCACCATCTGTTGCTATTGATCATCTTAAAGTATGTACAAAATACCTCCTAAGTATCTTAGTTATGTGTGAAGGATTGTCTTACCTGATCAATATTTCATCTCTTGGAGCAATTTTTACTAATTACAGATGCATTATCCATGTACAGTTTAGTCAATTCTATGGCCTGAGCTGTCTGGGAGGAGTTTCTGGAATGAGCAGGTTCTCCACCCAGGATATTAAACATTTTAGCTTAAAATAGTGCACAGAAGTTGGATTATGTACTGCTGAATCTGCCTGTGGGAAGCTCTGGATCTGTCTGAAATTCTCACCTGAATTATTATATAAATTGATGAAATGCTTTATGTTGCATCCTGTAAACTCATTGTCCTAGAAGAGGAATAAAAATTGTATATAAAACTGGTATACACAATTGACTCTTAATATTCTGCTTTAGATACAGTAAAAGATTTCAAAAGTGTTCTTGGTGTCTTTTTTTGTCTTTTTTCTTTTTTTTTTTTACTCTGGTTAGTGTTTAAATCAATCTCATGTTTATTTTCCAACAATTCTTTTCTGTGTAATGATTTGCACACTTCATCAAATAAATGTACAGACTAACAGAGATGCCATAATGTCAGCCATTGGAATTTCATTAGCAAAAGTCATTTGCTATCCTGACTCATTTACTATCCTTGCTATCCTATTACATCCATTTTAGATGCATTTCCTTTGAATTGCAAGGCTTCTTGTCCTAAGCTGACCCAGCTCTTAAGTGAGAGAATACACACCTGAGTAAAATAAATTGGATTTGGTCTGCAGTTCCTGAAGCATCAAAGAGAGATGAGTTCTCTTGTGTTTGCTTTTACTTATTTATTTAGTGATGAGACTTAATAGCTATGAGTCTTGTTCTAAACTTTTGTACCTGCCACAGAATGAAATCAATGCTACTTACTCAGATTGGCTGTTGCTTAAGACACATTACAGGCTGGTCCCATGCAGACCATGTCTCCATTTTATTGATGCTGGAAAAGATAGATTCAATCTAGTAATAAAATAATAGATAAGATTTCTTTCACTTTGAGATTGATAGAAAACAGTCTACACTTTTCAAAAGGAAAAAGAGGCAGGATTATAAGTTTGTTCTGCCATATCATATAAAAACAATTGCAATAGATGGCAGTGTGAAAATTATGGAATCATAGGATAATTTAAGTTGGAAAAAAAAATCTCTTAGATCATCAATATAACTGCTAAAATAACACTATTGTGTTCATTCTAAACCATGTCCCTAACAGGTGCCTGCTCTATATTGTGCCAGGTCATGGCTTTGATTCAGCAAAAATGAAAGCATACGAACACCTATGAGGTACTTGAGCTTTGAACCAGGCGACCTAACTGATGGATTGTTCTGAAGTGGGCATATTTAGGTTTTTACATGTGTTTATAAGATTTGAAGGTAATATTCAGAAACAAGGAAACCAGAAAAAAAGGGGAAAGAGTAAAGGCTGATAAAATGTGGTTAATGTGGTGCTACAGCATGGGAAATGCTTAAAATGAACTATTTAATATTACAGATTACTGTTAGTAATTTTTTCCCAAAAGAGGGTTTTCATAGCATTGGCTGTAGAGATGAAATACCTCAAGTGAAACCCAAGCATCTTTGATGTTGTGAATCTTCCATATCAGTACTAAAACAAAAAATAAGGTAAACCCCTTCCTCTGAAATCTAGTAGGATGGAAATTCTGCTTATCATTGAAACTAAAGATTATGCTTTCATACTCTATATTGAAATGTCATTAAAAATGTTGGTGAGGCTCCTGCTTTCTTTCCGTACTTGAAAGTAGTTATGAAAGCAGGATGCACATGGTTTTTAATATAAAATACATTTTCTACTTTATAGCTAACACAATATGGAATGAGTACCCATTGATTTGATGGCTGAAGATAGGAAGGAATACGAGATCTTGCTTTGATTTAGTTTATCTATAGAATAGCATGAGGAACTCAGAGAGGTGTTTAAGCACATTTCTGTTAACACAAGAGTACATATGCCTAATTTTCTTAACTGCATTGTGATAGATCAGGCTTTATTCCGTGATCTTTCCAATGTGTATAATAGCATTATAATAAATGTACATGCAGTTAGAAATTACTAAGTCATCTAATTCAAGCAGATGCACAGAACTGCACATGGGCTTTTTTATTATCTGAAATGAAAAGATACAGACATTACAACCTGGCAAATGATAGTATCAGAAGGTGTTATAAATAGCACAGGTCTTTATAATTGCTCAGATCTTGGCCAAAGACATAAATTGAGCTTGACTGATCTATCCTGTTCTTCTTTAGGCATATTTATGAGAATACAGACAATTAAATGATCAAAGGAGAAAAAACTGATGAAGAGATCTTTTCTAGTCAGATATTAAATTTCTAGGATGACCTTTACATTCAAAACATTGAAGTTTTATGACATTAGAAAGATGCTATGCCAGCCAAAGAGGATGTGCCATTTTCAAACAGGAGAGAAGCCAAGATTAGTTTTTCAATCAAACAGTCTTTATTTGGAAAAGAGATCTATGTATTTTCCAAAACAAAAAGTAAAAATACAGTATAAATTATATCCAATGCCACCAAACTACCAAAACATATACCTCTAAACAGATATTAGTACTGTTAATGGTAGTTAGATACAGAGTTTTATGTTGAAGATCTGGATCATAATTTGTTTTTCCTAAGTATGATGTTTGCACTCATGGTTTTTTGGGATTGTACTGCATCTCACCAGGAACTACCATCCTTGGCAGCAGGGCTGATTTAGTTGGAAAGTTTTCCCATTCAAAGAGAAGAGAGCCTTGTATTCTTTCATGAGTTTTTTAATACCTCAGGGTACCGTCAGGATATCATTGTAGTGTTGCATCTTTTCAGTACCTTTTTATTGCTTGTGGAATTATTTTTGCTTATGGAATTATTTTGTACTGAGAGAAATTTTTATTGAACCAAATGTTCTGGGTGAAGAAGATGAGTATTTCAGTAAAGAATACCAATGAAATTTAAACCTCATTAAATTTAAACCTCATTAAATTTAAAGTGAAGTTTTGGATTTTTTATTTTCATTAAAAAAACTGATTATCCATACAACCTTGCTGATACCAGCTTTAATCCACTGAAACATAACATGTGAATGAGCAATGTGCAAGACAAGAAGGGCATTTTACTTAAACCATTCTTTGTGGAAATCGCAGAAGAAAAAAGGAGAGAAAAACCACACCACTCCTTTAAACTTCAGCTGCTGTAGAACACCAACTTGCAAACACACCAAACTAACATGTTTCCATTTCTCACTAACTTAAAGGAGACAGATTTTCATCTATGAGACCATGTTGTCACTTGAACATCTCCTAGACAGAATGTGAAAGGGTGATGTTAGAAGAAAGATTAAGTGTTAATGTAACCTTAGAGTACCTGGGAATACTAGGGAAATGTATTTCAGGGAAAAGACTGTAGTAGAAAAAGAGGCTTCCTGATTAAATGTGTGTGGACAGATTAACTAATTAACTCATATAACTTTTTCTTTTACTGTGGAGATCAAAATGTACAAACAAAGTCCAATAAAAATCTATAATATTGAAAAGCAGACTGTGTGAACCCAAATCCCCCAAACTTTTGTTTCAGTAAATGCTCAGTTCTTTGAAACTGGTATTTAATGCAAGCACATTTGAAAAGCAAAACAATACTTCCAGAAATAATTTCACCAATAAGATGCTCTTTCTGAGCACGTACAATTATATTTGCAATACCTATATGTTGAACATTATTATTGGAGAAGTAAGGTACCAGAAAACTTCAAGAAGGCAGGATCTGGCCAGTGTCAACATGAGAAACGTGGCAGCCACTTTATTTCAAGACATTTTTATCTTGAGGGAATACCAAAAGGAATAATGTCAAAATCATATCAGATTAATGGAAATAAAAATATTATACTTGTCTCATGGGCTATTACCAGTGTCTTTGCAGAACTTTTTTGACCATGTCAGGGAAAACCCTCACAGTGTTGTTGAATTTTCTCCTTCACAGAAAGAGAGGAATTTTAAAAATAATTTCCCTTATGGCCTTCTGAATTTTTGTAAGTGTTTGGTAAAGAGCCTGGAGAATCAGAATGTACAGGGCAGGCAGGTTAACAGTGATGAACCTCATCTTAGTCCAGTGACTGAAAAGCTGGAGGGGGGGAGAGAAAATGTTTACTAAAGCCTTCTGTGATACTGTGTAGTCTGCTAATTCAAAGAACTGGTTTAGAAATATGTTTGCCATTAATGTTATGCTTATAAGTTTCAAGCATAGACTGTCAGGTGTGAGGTGAAATCCATCACCAAAAAAATCCAATGCTCAAGCATTATGAAAAGGATCTACACCATACGTGTTCTGGTATATAAAACATTTGAGTGAAAACACTAGAAATTATGAAATGCAAGACATTTCAAATTATGTGGAGCTCTTACAAAGCATGGTGAGTGTATAAAAGGATAGGAAGAATAAGAGGCAAACTGTTCAGGAAGGTTGTATGATCTGTATAAGATAGAAGGACCCTTAGGATCTTGTTGGACAGACACAGGTAGGGAATAGCTTAGATCTGCCCTTCCATGGTTAATAGTAAAGTAGAAGACATCTATTACTGATTATTTTGCTGCAAGTTCTGTACTTGACCTTTATTTGGCTCAACATTATGTCCTGGCAGAGGTCCTCCTGGTAGGAACTTCCCCAAGTGTTGCCTAGAGAACCTGTCAAGGAGCTGGTGTGGCTCAGGGTTGCTCTGTAGAGACATGAGTGATCTCTTACCTGTCCACCTGTGACTGCACACTGAGATGGAGAGGCAAATGCAAGATATGTGCTGCTGAAAGTCACTTCAGTTTGAAAAAAAAACCAAGTAGTCAGACAGCAATTGTGCCTCAGAATCTGTCTTAGGACTGCTTTATTCAGGATTGTCTCTAAAGCAGACCCAATAATTTTGCAGGAAGCAAGGGGATGAGGGCAAGGTTAATTTTCAAACTACCTGTGTTGTGCAGTAAATAACTTTGATTACCTCTGATACTGCTATTTAAAAAAAAATTGGATGCTTTCTTAATTTCAATTTTAGTATAGAAGGTACCTTCAGTGGATTCAGTAACAGAAATAAAATAATTCTACATTTCAGGAGCAGAGAGCAGGATCTTCCCTTTTACTCGAAAGAATTCTGTGTTAACGTTGTGTTTCTTCAAGAGCTATTGTCAACAGGAACACATGTAAGGAAATTAAACTGGCCAGGGAGGTTCTATACTGTAAGAAATCAGGGTTTTTTTGTTTGGTTGGTTTGGTTTTTGTGGGTTTTTTTTCTCCACCCAGGAGCAACTGAAAGTCAAAAGCATACCGCAAAATACCCTAAATCTTTACATTCCATGCTTGTTCAGTGCTTATTACTCAGTTACTGATTCCTCCTCCTTATTCTTTAAATAGAGTTGTCCTGGGGAACCTACCATCTGCCTGATGTAAACTGCCCCGTTAATTCTCACCTGGCTACAGCTGCAAAACAGATGAGAACAAGGAGAGGGAGTTAATGAATGAGTCCTGGTAAAGATCTCAGCAGGGTGCCTCCGTTAATTCAGGCCACGGTGGTAGTTAGTATGACAACAAGCTGTTACCACCTGATGATTTCTGTTCCTTAAGTATAATGAGTCGTTCCTGGTATGCTTCAGACTGGACAACTTAAAACTACTGTTGTGCTTCAGAACCTGTTGCATACTGCAAAATTCCATGTAGAATTTTCACCAGAGAAGGCTTCAGCATCGAAATGGTAACAGTTAATGGTAATGAAAAATGCAATTAGCGAGCTAGTTGATAAGTAGAAAAAAGCCCCGACACAAAAAAAACCCCAACAAACAAAAGGAAAAATGACCTCCCCGCAAAAAAAAACCCTAACAAAAAAGAAATCAACCCACCCTTCCCCCCAAAAACCCAAAACAAAACACCAAAGGAAAAAACAACCAAACAAAAAAACCCCAGAAAGAATACAAACGGCTTTTGGATTTAAATATCCAGTAGGTTCTTGAAAGTAATATGATTTAAAAATAGCTCACAAAAAGTTATTTTATCAGCTGAATATTTTGTAGAAGTTCTGATTTTATATTTAATATATTTTCTTGCTGTTAAGTAATATAAGGTCAGAGATAATGACCTTACGAGTGGTAAATGACAGTTGTTACATAAGGAAAATATCAAAAGAACTTGTTAAAAAAGTGCACATTATTAACAAGAATTAAAACATCTAATAAAGAGTCACAATAAAGAAAATCCTTGAAGTAATGAGTGTGACGTATGATGAAGTTGAAAACACATGAAATTTAAAACAATAGATATTTAGCTTGTTCAAACTGAGTTATATGTGGCATTATGCATCTTAAGCAGGTTCTGAAAATGATCCTTCTGAAAAGTTTAAGCATCCAATTTAAAACTATAAAAATTATTCACCTAATTTTGGACTGATGCCTGTTTTAGAAATGACTGAAGGCTTAGATATGCAAGATTTTGAGGAGAGAAAATTGGCATTCACATTCCAGATTAATAATCTGTACTCTTTTGCATATTCATAACATTTTTTATTGCCAGAGAACCTTGCATTGTCCTGTGAAAGGCTGTGCACAAACATTTCCCTCAAGTTAGTTAAGCTGTGGTGACCTGTTAGGCATTAGGGAGAGGAATCACTACCAAGGTTAGGTGGTCCTGGTTAGTTTGGATACAGCAGTGACTTCCCCTTGGATCACTCAACTCAGAAGGGTTTAAAGGGGCTGAAGAGAAGGAAGGACATTCTCTGAATGATTTCCAACTGGCACAGGTTGGAACCATCATTGTGGATCCAACTCTTCAAGACCAGATGATCAAAAGTAGTAAAACCTCATGCTGAAGGGACCTGTACCCTTAAAAGCCCTTGATGGTCTGATGACTAACTTGTCAAAAGTGTTAAGGAATGACTTAGTTACTAAGGATTAAATTGTCCTTCTGGTGAAGAGGGATAAATAGTTTGAGAGAATTTTTCTGTGAAAAAGAATAGTTAAATAAAGCTGCAGATTTACAGATTTCTGGTGTTCATTCAAGGATACGAGAAGAATGCATGGCCATACTTACACCCATATATGCCTTAGTCTCTATCTATAGGTCTAATGATGCAGAAGTACTTTATAACAACTCACTGTTATAATCTAGTCTCATGACATTTTGAAATTAAATATTTTTATGGAGTTCAGCTGCTTTTTTTCTGACTGGGCAACTTCATCTCCACTTCACATACAGAGCACATTTCTTTATATCAGTGTTCTTTTCCTTGCTGATTAAACTGAACAATAAACTTCTAATTAGGAGGTCTTGAAAGTTCTGGTTTTGATGTTAGCTTTGCAAGTTATTCACTGTGGGAGGTGATAGGGTAGTGAGGGTGCTTCTGAGTCATCCCCATTGCCCAAGTTGCTGTGCAGGATATAAAAGACATGCAGGAGAAGAGAACTAGTCAGATTTGGAACCTACTTTTACATCCCTGTTACCCCCAAGATAACCTCAATTCATTAAAAAAGTTATTTCTTGGGAAGTGTCTTAAAAGGTTGTTTGAACTTAAAGCTCAGGCTCAGTTGGTATTCAGACCATATCTATTCTCTACATTATTTGGGGCCATGCTTTGAAGTTTTCTCTTTCTCCTGGGTATTTCAGCTAATATGGTTAACTGCAAAATCAGAGCACAGAAAAATACCATATCATCATATTACTTGTCTCAGACTCGAAATGCAACAAGAAACTTAAGAAGAAAATAGGTCTTATTACAAATTAATACAGAGCTGTAAATAAAATCTTGGAGACATCAATTTGAATATTGTTTTAACTTTGTAATTTATTTTCTTTTCTTATGATATATGCATTAGAGATTATGTTACGAAAAAATTTCTTTTCTGTCTTTTCATTATGTGTCCACTACTTAGAAGCAGCAGATTTTGCCACTGGAGTAAGTCAAAAGAGTATTTAATTGGATTCATCATTTCTCTTTTCCGTACCTTTTCTCTCAAGTTTCATACATGTGCACACATAGAGTTATACATGTGCTTTGTCACTCACTTTACTGCAAGGAATGGCAGGAAATTCCCTGTTGTATGGCAGCATATACGGGATTAATGCCCTGACCAATCCCAACATCTTTGGAAGTTCTGTGTGAATGATACCTAGGAGAAAACTCAGTTTCTTCCTTCATAATGTTCTGAGTTCTTTACTTTTCATCCTCCCAAATATATCCTAGCAGGTCCTTATCACATTTCATAATTTGACATGACACATGAAGTTAATTGCAGGTTATTAAAGTACCTAGGCAATTTAAAATAATGGTTTCACTGAAAACAAAATAGATTTGAATTTCATTTTGCAAATACAGACCTTTTGATATGGAAGTTTTTGTATAGAGACAGTGATTTGGTTGGTCTTTCTTCAGAATGTAAAATATAATGAAAACTACTTTACACATGATGCGCAGTTCCTATTTGTTAATTTTTGGTGCTCAGATCCAGTTCATCAGGTTAATGGGCTTAGAGTGGAAAATTCAGTCTTTGTCCTCTTTGTTTACCCTAGAGACAGTCCCAGCTAGAAAAGGGAGTAACAAAATTCCTCTGATGTCACATGTGCTGAGCTACTCATGAAATTCGTGCTTTCACTTCTCATATTCACTCTGTCACATGGGAAAGGTCCTTCTAAAAGCACTGCTGGAGATAAGGCATGAAATAGAAGTGCCTGTAAGCCAAAGAAAGCAAGTTCAGCTCAAGAGGATCTTCTTTGTGACAGAATTGTTCTGTGCCCAGTGGAAGACTGTGCCAGGCAGGCAGGTGTCAGCAGAGGCAGGATGAGAATTGTCTATCAGTGCCCCTGCACTGTGTTTAAAAGACAAGCAGTGCATTGTAGCAATTATCTCATCCACAATGAAAAACTACATTTGGATATGAAGTATTTAAATCATATTTTATTATGTTGAAAATCTACCAAAATGTCTGTTTTTCTGAAAAATGTTTACAAGTGAGAAATATTTCCTCTGTCAAAGCCTCTCAAGACACTGCTAATCAGCCATATTTTTTAAAATTAATATTATAATATTTTAAAAATCCATTTAAACATCTTGCATTTACTTCTAAGAAGCAGTATTTTGGAATTGATCTGATTTTTTAGAGTTTCCAATTTTGAAATATTTTTGTAAAGCTCTGATGTATTTTCAGGTTCAGAAAAAAGTGAGTGAGGGTTCTATTTAAACATATATCAAAATCCCTATTTCTCATTTTTGTGTGCATGCAGTGTGTTTGGAGGGGTTTTTTTTATTGCTTCTAAAAGATTTGTTATTGCATTTTTAAGGCAATTTATATGCTGGTATTTTGTGCCATAATGACATCTATTGCAGCAAAGTGAGACAATATCAGACAGAAATCATTAATATTTCCTAGATTCCAATCTGAAACTCAGAATTATCAACAATGCTTCATTGGTTTGAGTGCTTCTGTCTTACTATATTTTAGCAACTTCATACTAAAAAAAAATTTGGCATTTACAGTTACTGATAATGAAAAATTTGAAACTAAACTAAACTAAACTAAACTAAAATCTGTGTATGGGTACATGTGCAAAGTGGTGCTTTGTTAAACCAGAATTAGGGAAAACAGAATAATATTTCATGTAATGACTGCAGTTAGTAGTCTGTGTGTGATGAAAAGACGTGAAGACAAACAGAATGTGTGTGTGTTTTTGTGTGTACAAAAGAGGAAGGGAGATTACAAACTGAATTTAAAAAAAACCCAACATCCACTGCCACCAGTACTGAGTAGAACTGCCAAAGATGCCAGCTTCATCATTTACTGCAGCTGTGCACCTGCAAATGCCACCTGGATTCTCTGTCACTGCAGCAGTTTCAGGAAGGTCTGAATATGCAGCCACTGAGTATTCTCATGTTTTATCTACAAAATATTCTAATTACTTTTGCTGCTAATAAATAGCAGAGGGAAAAAAATGCCTCTAGGTTTTGGATCTGTGAGCAATAGGGGTTGCAGTGGTTAAGAGTAACTTAATCTACTGTGCCAACAGCTGCATCAGTAGGCTGCACCAAGCAATCAAATAAGGATTAAAGAAAAAGTCACATTGGCTTTAATTGTCTTAGTTTGTCTGCTTGGCATACATTGCAGAAAACGATTAATTCAGGCTGTTTACAGCAAAGAATAGCCTCAGAAAGTTTAGTGTTTATGAGCAGTCCAGCTGAAATGCAACTTCCTTAAACTTTCTTTGCATTTCTTACCATAAGAAAGAAAAATTGTAATATATCACCGGTTTTCTCAGGGAATAGCTATTATATATTAATACTATTAACATTCAAAAGAAAAATGACCAGTGCTGTATAATTAGATTTATTTTAAATTAAGTCATAACACTGAAGTCTCCTGAACAGTGGAAAAATGGAGATAGTATGGTCTGATTATCAAATCACACAAGTTACGGCAGTCGGCTAATGTCTTGGTGATTCCAGACTATCTGGATTGACAATAAATGAAGGAAAATTCAAATGGGAAGGCATGAAAGATCGCAAGTCTATGCCTACATAAATACAGTCAATTTTCTCACTGATCTGTAAATCTCTGTAGTTCAATCCCTTGGCCATCCTTTCATCCTGAAAGGTCTGCTGAGTTTCTGAGTGTGAGGTGAGCTGTTCTTCTTTTTTTTCACTGGAATCTTTTTTATCCAATCTGGTAATTCTTTTTTTGCAATCAGTCAGAGACGTGAAAGGAAAAATGAACAGTCTCCAGCCAGTTTCCTAAGAGAGCCACAGAAACGAACCTGAGACTCAGTCTATGGAAATGGAATTATGTTTATACTCTAAGAATGTGGAGGGATATTTATCATGATAACAAAACTTGTAAGAAGGTTCACTGCTGTCAAGGACCTTGAAAACATTGTGTGTGGTACACTGGGAAATGCAGAACAGAATGGAGGAACTCAGTCAGTGAAGAACAACATATGATAGGATCATCACATCAATTATATATTTTTTTTTGCTCTCCAATCCATCTCTGGGGATCATAGGGAAACCATAGGATATGCAGTATCAGTAATCATGAGGGAACAAGACTAGGGCACAGATAAAGATTTGACCTACATTGAGAGAACCCAAAGCTGGTTTTACCTGTATGTAACTGGGTGATAGCCAAGCACCAAGACAAAAGGAAGACTATGGAAAGTAATGTGGTTTATAAAATAAGGTATTAAAACTTAAGTCATTCTTTAGGTTATGTTAGAGGCTCAACGAAATCTGCTAGAAACACCTGAATTTTAAAATGTTATGGAAGAAAAGGTGGCATCATCTATAGATCTAACAAGAAAACAAAAATAAATGAAGGTCTAGGGTCTCAGTGTTACAGGGCTCAGAAATAAATGAAACATATATTGTTCAGCATATCAGAGAGTCTACAAAGAGGTTTGTGAACTCATTTGGTTCACTCAAATTCAGCAAGAGGCTTTGAGTAAGAATGAGAAAGGTTGCTCTCCCATGGGAACCTTTCCTTAGAGCTGTGTTTGTCAGAGAGTAGTTCACACTTAGGCAGTTCTTGTAATAGACACAAATCTTTGCATACAAATGTAACTAAACAATCAAAATAATTGCACACATTTGGATGCTAGTTTTTACTGAATATGGAATGTAGGAATGTTACTACTTCCCATGGAAGCCCCTATAGTGTTTAAAATAAGCTTTTGTAACCTTATTCTGCATTGTGTCTACCTTGACAGCTACTATGCATTGTAACATTAGAGCCATTAGTACAATGGGGTGATTTCTCTCCATTTTGTCATATATATAACAAATTACACTTGAAGTGATTTCTTGTAATTTTACTGTCTAATGGGCTTAGCAGAACACAGTAAACAGGAGAAAACAATAAAAAACAGTTTTAATACGCTCCTTTGAGGACTCAGTGTGCCCAGCGCACCATCAGAAGGGGCAGCATAAAGTGATATTTCCTTCACAATGATTAAGAAATTGCTCTTAGAATATACAACACATCTTCCACAGGTACTTAGCTAGCTCCCTATCCTCCTTTGTTTTTGACAAGGAGTATCTCCACAAAAGCCTTTGCATTTCTCCAAGGAGACAAGTTGCTATCAGTGAAGCTGGTATGGGAAAAAAACAGTATTTTTATTCCTTGCAGACATAAAGAAATATGACCCAATCTAGAAAACAAACTTAATTGAGAACTGCTTGGGAGTTCACATCTTTTTCAGGTAAAAATTATGTCCTTTACAAAATTTGGATATTCTTTTTTCAGTTTATTGATCTTCAAAAAAAAATTAATTGTCCAATTCTTTTAGTGCTTTGAATAAACGATGCTGAGCTGCTCCAAACAAACATTTTTCCGATGCACTCAGTTCCAAATAAGAAAACATTAAAAGATTTTCTGTTGATATAATCTGAGATTTTCTGTCACCTGTATATGGAAAAGACCATAAGCAGCAGTTTCCATCTTAACTATGTGTAAGTAATATGTGCTTGACAGATTGCATACAATTAAAAAAAAACAAACCGAAACGATCAGAAAAGTGTGAATTTTATTTTTTTTCTTCTAGCATTGTTTGAATAATTAATAAGAGCTGGATACTCACTACCAAATAAGAACAAATCATTCTGCAGAGTAGAGGTGAGAAACCCCAGATTTACTTCAGGGAATTGTAGCTGATACTTGCTAGGTATGACTATGAAGACATTACAGCTTACATACAGGATGACAACTGTATCAGCAATCTGCTCAAATCTGTGAAATCTGGTCAACCTGTGTAATCATCATACAGTTGAATAACTATGGTTGAAAGAATGTGCCATGAATTCATGAGAGCAAAAAAAAAAAATGGAAGAGGAAAGTCAAACAAATTGTTTACCTTTTATTCTCACTTATAGGTAAAGAAGACTAAATCTGGACTATCTGACTTCATGAAATGCAAAGTATGGAAAATATTCATGGTTTAATCTGTGTATCCTTATTGCTAAAAGACAAAAATTAATTAACCTTCATAAATACCTGGAATGTATTCCACTATGGAAATTTATTTAAAAAGTGAATGATTTTTTTCTAAACAAAGATCCTGCAAGTGGAAGAAAACAAAATGTGAAGAGAAATGGAAAACATTTATTCTTATTCTATTTACTTTCCCTTCCAATCCTTAATAAACACATTAAATTAAATTTCATGGTGATTTTCTGGCTTTCCCCACAATCTGAAGCAAAGAAGTTGATTTGCGGTGATAATGCTTTAACATCTGACAAGTTTTGGGCCCTGAACTGTACACTGAAACTCTTGTTGTGGCTAAATAGAAAACGCACTTTATATGTAAAGCAAATAATTTTTATTGGCATAATTGAAATCTCAACAGTCCAGTCATATAATTACCATTAGTCCAGTTACCTCATTCTACACAGAATATCTAGTTGTTATTACTACTTTTATAAAAAGTCATTACTGTTGAGTTACATTACAAGGATAAGAAAAATTAAGCAAGCCACCTGGTCATAAGAAAAAATGCTGCTGCAGCTAAACCAAGTGAAAGCAGCAGCAGGCAGGTTAAGTTCAGACAGAGTAAGTCTGACAATCCTCAGTCTTGAGGCCTTGCAAACTCAATACAGAGTTTGTGTCCCGTGACTGCCAAAGTCAGTATTGTGTCCCTGGGATCCAGTGTTGCCTCCAATTGACAGAAATGAGATGTCCTTGTCACTAGCAAATACATTTTTACGAAGTGGCACTGATGAACAATCAGCCAAAGTTTTTGTTCATTTGCTTTCTAATCTTAAATTGATTCACCAATTTCTTTTACTGAATCCCTCAAAACCTCTGTTCTTGAGAAATATAAAAGGTCAAGATTTCATAGTATAAATTCTTGCTTCATGGTCCCTTTGTGAGCTCTTCATCTATAATAATAAAATTTAAAGGCACCTCTTCTCTGGCAAAACACAGTGATTACTTTGCTTCCTTTTTGGTCTCTAATTTATATAATGACTTTCCTTCCTTAAGAAAAGAACAGTGGACTTAAGTCTGTGTAATTCATGATGTGGGCAATGGGGTCATAAAGGTAAATAAAAAGGTAGGTCTTTCTTCTCTCTTTTCAGCCATACACCCACAAAGTCTTTTCATCAGCCACTTCATAAACAGTAATGCCAGTAAATATTTTTATGCCTTTTAATACATTTCTGAATGGGAATGCTGATTCACATTTGTCCTTTAACTGCCATGGTTGTTCCACATGCTTTCTCCTATTCCCAGGGAAAGCCAGAGTTCTGAGGCATCTTAGTCTGAGGGCAAGTTATGGTGAAATAAATTTTCTGCTTGTTGTGTTTACAGAATGCAGATGTTGCAATTGCCTCCGAATACAATACTGTGGACTAAGAATTTCTATTGTTAAAAGGTGAAATAAACCAAATGTGTAGGATACGGAGTTTTGTTATAATTTATTATGATATTATTGTCAGAGTTTAGGTAAATAATTCTATAAAATTACATAATACAATGAATGTAAAAATAAAGAGTTTGTTTTCTAGCTTTCAATCCCAGTGAAGACCAAAATAAAACCTTAAATCATGCTTTTCACTCATTTTTTAAAATTATCCTCTTACCTGCTTTGCCAAGCTAAATTCAGAGAAGAAATCAAATCTCACTGTTAAAACTATACAGAGTCACCCAAAGAACTTGCAAAGACTCATAGAGAACAGTCTGCCCCTGAAAATGTTTTCTGAAGTACAATACCTACCAATCACACGTATCCACCAAAATGGTTGAAGAATATGTAAAAAGTGTGAGATATAATACCTGCACCAACAACAGTTTGCATATATAGTCACTCATTTGGAAGCCTCTGCTGGTCACCTATTTACACTTGTGTCTATACGTTTTATGATCAAATGTAGATATCTTCATGGTTCCGTTTGGAAAGTGTTGACTTGGCCTTCAGTAAAGGTTCCTCTTCTTGAATAGTTATTCAGATGAAATGTCTGAAGTCACTGCTGCTTTTCTATCACAGGGATATGGGAGCCAGATAGTCTCCAAATCTGGGCGACACAATTCCTACTTGTCAAACGCACCCTGAGGCTCTGAGAGTGTGCATCTGTTGCAGCTACAGTGCAACTGGGTGGGTCTGACTGATAGTGATGGAGTAAAGTGCCAACATAACTGAGTAAGATTGAAGATGACTACACCGATATGCTTGAATTGGCATTAGTATTAATGAACAGGACAGCACATATCTTGACATGAGTAAGTGGTCACAGCCTGGGAGTGTGGAAGTGAATATTAGCTCACATGACTTGGTGTAACTCTGCATGGGTGTATGTGTGACACATGAATGATTACTGAAGTCAGTATCGGTGGGTGGGAGTAGCAGTGTCACTTTATATAAATGAGTACCCCTGACAAGGGGCAATTTAGCTTCAGCCTAAAGATTTCCTGTTGGTAGAGAATAACCTACCATCTTCCAGTGACAGAATCTCTACTCCCTTCAGGCAGTTATTCTCTACTTTCCGTTAGGCTGTGATATTTCTTAATATTTCTGAAAATACAGATATGTATCACTCTGATTAAGCTTGGAAAGAGATATTGTCTTTAATCTTGGCTTGAATCCGGGCCTTCATTATGGTATAATTTGCTCAGTTTCTCTAATAGATGATATCTGTTTCCTGATTGATGGGATATTATCTCTCTTTCATGCACTCTGTCAAAAGAGATTTCTGAAATTATTAGGTTATAAAACTATCTATATGTATTCACACATATTTATGCATGTATGTATGTTTGCAATCCTTAAAAAGTAAAGAATATGACTTCAGAAGAAAGTAAATTTAGGTAGTAAATAAACTTGATTTAAGGGTGGTATGAACCTCTTCATGCAGCACTAAATTTACACCAGGAAACCTGAATTTTTGTGAGGGTACATTAGCCCTTTTGAAGCTGCACTGGAAATAGGTCCATTATAAGGGAAAGCTCCCAGCTTTACCCCAGACAATCCCTGGCTCACAGGCGTTCTGGCTGCAGCAGTAGGGCAGAGCTTAAGCTGCAGGAGTTAAACAGTAAGGTTTGCCCAGCTGTTCCCAAGGATGAGCTGGGCAGCAGCTGCTAGCCCTAACCAGCAGTCAATCTCAAATTCCTCTGAATCAATTAGACACTTTTCTGTGTCAGCTCTGGATTCAAAATGCTTGATTATGGATATGGGATGAGTATGCATGGTCATGCCATTCTCCTTCCAGGCATGGTGATGCAGTCTCCTTCTGTGGACAGCTCCCAGTACCTCGAATGAGTGAGGAAGAAGAGTTAGCTCCTGATGGTCCTGCTCAGGGTATGGCTCTCTCAAAACTCTGTTTTATTCCCAGCAGAAGCAGGTATCTACTTCTTCCTCGACACAGCCTAGGATTAACAGCAATAATTCTGTCAGTGTGTTAATTTTGTGTGGGCACTGCCCCAAGTGGAGAGTTAAGAGGCACTTTTTGGTTAAGAAACATGAGCATAAAAAGACTTCA
Organism: Lichenostomus cassidix; assembly: GCF_008360975.1. Lineage (NCBI taxonomy): Eukaryota > Metazoa > Chordata > Aves > Passeriformes > Meliphagidae > Lichenostomus > Lichenostomus cassidix. Next base: position 25,969,019 of record NC_139482.1, read on the forward strand.
CAATAATCATGCATAATTTTCAATAAATGTGGGCTTTGCAACATGTAACAAAAGAAAGAAGTAAAGCAAGTAGGTCCAAACTGGACACCAGTGACCTCAACTCCTCTCACAACCAAAAGTAAGGACAGGTATAACTCTTCTCCCTTTATTCACTTGACAAAATAAAACTCACACACACTCTTGCACTCTTTTTGTCATTCCTAATACTCTCAGAAATGTCTTTCTTTAGTCAACCATCATTGCTGTGAGTTTCTTTAAATTATAATCTTCCGAATTCTGGGGAACATATCACCTACTTGATAAAAATTAAAGTTATTAAATAACAAAGACTGAATGAAGATATGATTAATTTCTCATAATAGAAATCCCGTTACACCAAAAACTACTTCTAGTGAATCCTATGACAAAATATTTGTGCTTGAGTATTCATGTTCCTATATTTTATTTTCCCAAATAAGCCTGGATTTATGGATATTGTAGTGCCTTTGTATTTGTTATTGAGAATTTGAACCCTAAATTATGTGCTTGAAGCCCTCAGGCCTAGAGATCTCAAATGAGTAGGGAGAATTTAAATCAGTTTTCCCAAGTTAGTCCCCCTAATGTGGACTTTGTATTTTTGATGACTCCTCACCTGTTGCTTCTTACAAAGCTTGTGAATGTGTTTCATGATGAGGCATCTGCAGACCACCCACAAGACGACATTCTGCATCTCCCTTTTCTTGCCTGGCATTCATGTAGCAGAAGAGAAGTAGTGGACTTTTTTTTAACTCTAGTGATTTAAAAATGTGACAATAGGAATAATGTGAAATACACAAGTGCTGAAAAACTCATTATTTTTACAAAAAGAAAGAGTTACAAATTGTGCCCACGTGGCTTCCCATTTATAGGATGTACCCACTTTCTTAACAGTAATTTTCATGAGCCATTTAAATAAGTGACCTTATAAATAAGACTCTGTGTAAATCATAACACCATCATGCAGGAAGATGACAGATTTTATGGATTGGTCATGGCAAAAATGGCAAATTTCACAGTTTGTCATGCACTAATGGAGATGGTTACAAAAACCTAAAGTCATTTATAGTGATAAAAAATGATACTAAAAGGATACAAGTTATACTTTTAACAAATATAAATCATAAAGATATGTGACGTGCTGTCAATGGATTTGGGAAAGATTGCTCTAAAGTGAGGAAAGACACAACCAAATAAAACAGCAAAGACTGATTGTGGTGGGTTCTGTCAGAAAGACAAGAAATAACACAGAAGAATGCAACCACTTCTAATCGAATTCATCGTGCTTGGAGTAGTTAAATTTGCACAGAAGTGCTCAGTCTGTGTGTTCTCATGAGCTCTGATGCATAACATAAACACAGAGGAACAGAGCAAAGACTTTTTTTAAGCCAGTATAAATGGTATTATCCTGGGATAATAAAAACAATTCTTATGGTAACAAAGTTTTGTATATAAAGCTGCCTTGCAAAGTGCAAAATGTGATCCAGCCACCTGTAACCATGTCACTTTAATCTGTGATATTTTCTGGTTAATTTAAAGAGGGCTGAACCTTAGTGCCTGCTTAGGGGGGAAGCCAATAGACCAGCACATTTAAAAAGTGTTGGCTGGGTTTTGTATTCCCTGCCTTTTGACTGGTGTTTCTGAGACACTGCTTAAATGTTCCTGCCATTGGAACAATATTACTGGCTCTAGACAGATGTCTTGATTTTGGCTACTCAAACCTAGAATTCTTTTGAAAATGTGCCATTGCTCAACTCTGCCTGGAGCAGGTGGCTCAACAAGAGACCTTCTGAAGCTCATTCCAGTCTGAACTGTTCCATTATTCTCCCTGAAACCCGTCTGGAAAACTATGTGTCAGTGCTGACTGAAGTATTTCTGTATGCAGCAGTGAGCCGGTATGCTGAAATTATAGAGCTCACCACTGTTTTGTGACCTCTCAGCAGAATTTACCTAATTAAAGAGATTCAGAAGTACAACATATCTGAAGTTAAAAGGAGTCTTAGCTCAGCCAGAAGTGAGATGGCAAGAAAATATGGTGATTTAAACAGCAACTGAAGAGCCAGTTATGAAGCAAAGTGAGGCCCAGATGAATATACATTTTGTGATGGATCCAAAGATGGAGTGATAAAGTATTATTTGGAAGTTAAATATGTTGATTAGAGAAAAAGTGTAAAAAACAATTTCCTTCTTGAAATTTTCTTTCGAAAATATAATGTCTCTTTGAAGCTTATAAATCTGCAGCTTGCAAAGTCTGCATCTCTATCAATTCCCCAAAGGATTTTATCTTAGTTAATGAACTCTAACAGGGCTGCAGAACAAGACTAAAGTAGCACCTTCTGCAGCAAACTTATACAGTGGGTGACATAAAGGCATTTAGTTAGAGAACTTTTTCAAGAGGCAGTTAACAATAATTTGAGAACACAGTAGACAATCCACTGCAACTCTTGCTCTAACAAGAGAACTACCAAACCAGTCTTCTTCAACCAATTGATTCTCTTCTAGCTTGTTGCAAGTACAATATGAAATTTAATTGTTTGAAATATGGACGCATATAGGAGTGCATGTTGTTTATTGACTCTGCTAACTCTTCGTGCACTGTATAGGGAGAACAAACTCAAAGGAAACTAAGAAAAAGAACCTAGAAGTGATGAACCTAGAAACAACAAACCTAGGGGAAGCAAGAATCACAGAACTGCATGTACAGTCAGCAAAAATGGCTCAACCAACCTGCAATATCTTGTTACATTGTAGTAAAACAGCTAATTGTCATTGGGCAAAAAATAGGCATCTGCTTCACATTCTGTGGAGCTGTGATCTGTACACAAATTCCAGAAGACATTATTTCAGGAGTTAATCATTGAGCTTTGTTTTGTATATTTCCATAATGCTCAGAAGAGCTGTGTGAGGGTGTGTATACATACATTCACATATACAGAGAGACATACAAAGCTGTAAAAATATTAAAAAAATGTGAGCTTAAATGTAGCCTCTTACTCCCACAGCAAGAAATAGATTCCAAAGTATTTCCTTGAGTGACAGTGTCATATAGATAGCTATAATATTTAAATTGACTTGTGGGGAAAAGGAAGAATAGGTTCTGGACCCAAGGGTACCTTTGAAGAGTGAAATCATAAAGGTAATGAACCTAGTTTTAGTGACGAATACAGAGTGCTATCTTTCATTCAAAAAGAAATTACTGTCACCAAAATCTATTCATTGTGCCATTTTCAATTCTCACTATGATTATTCTCAGTAGAATTAGGTACTAAAATTACATTTCTTCATATGTTTTATAAATCATAGTAGTAGACTTGAGTATTTTGACCTTTTTAATATTCCTTGGTTTGATTGGCCATTGTGCCTATCTGTTCCATGTATCCCATTGTTTTACTGCCTCTCTAACCTATGGGGAAGGAGATGAAGTGGGTAGCCAATGAAGATGTAGGATATTGTAAAGGTCAAAGTACTAACATTATTGCTAAATATTTCAGAGCATACTTTAAGTATTAAAGTTCTGACTGCAGTTTCTTATAACTAATGTTGAGCGAAGAGCAGAAAATAGTATGAATTTTTTCAGTATGTGAAGTTGGCCAAAATCAAAGTAACCACATAGGGAAACTGTAGCACACTTATTACAACTATATTACTGCGTACTGGCTCAAATTATCTCAGAACTATGCATTTAAATCAATACTTAGAGAAAGATAAGAGTATTATGCTACTACCTTAGATCTCTTTATCTGAGCATAGGTAGTTCATATTTGAAAGTTTTCTGTAAATATGTAGGAATGTGAAAGAATTATTAATGATTTAGGAGATTAATAATTATCATAATTTTGTCAAGTGTGTGTATGTTGTGTCTGGGTGGAGTGCTACCCAATAGGCAGTCTTTAACAGTAATGTGTAAATGTAAAATGTTAATGGCCTGCTCACATCCATGTTTCTGGGACTTGAAGGAATCTGGACAAGTCAGGATAAAATCTGAGTGCTTATTTTCATGGTGCTTTCCCTTAAACTGGAAGCAACATGTACCACTGCTTCTGTATTGAATTTGCTCTACAAATTATTTATTTCTTTTTCAAATAACCTACTCAGATTATTTAAACAGAGTATCTGAAGCTTCTGTATGTTGATTTGTAATGATGTAGGATCCAGAACTTCCATAATAAAGCCAGGTGAACTGCTAACATCCGATGACTTGCCTTGAAAGTACAAGTAAATAGGCACTATGATACACAAAAATCTATTAGTAAAGAAAAACACTATAGGAGTAGTGTCAAAATTATGGCAAAGACATTTCCCTCCCAGTATAACTGGAGTCACTCCAGAAAGAATATTAATACTGCGGGATTGTGCTCTAATAGCTCTTTTTACAATGTTGGCCTTTGGTACCATAAGGCTGACTAAAATCCACATGCACACACATCATCTTAACTGCAATAGGAGCTTCTGTTGGAATGTAATGTACAGTATCACATGGGTTTTAAGGTGTATTACTGCTATCTTATTGTGCACAGTATAGCATATATCTTTTAAAAGAGAAATAATTATTCCAAATGCTTCTGCTAAAAGCTCTTACGATAATTTTCTACATTTTCTGTAAGAAGGAGTACTTGTAAAATTAGAGATAAGATTATCACCAGTTTGAATCTCAAATGTCCAAAGAATATTTGAAACCTGTGTAACCTGAACCCTAAAGCTAGGCCTGTTAACAAAACCAGTCTAGATTATACTTTCAGTTAAAGTTTATCATCGAAATGATGAGCCAAGAATTTCAGTTTTGCTGGATCTAATGTAAAATATCAGAGCTCTAGACTGACTTTTCATCCACTAATACAATCTTGCTAACTTCAGCACTCAGGGAATATTTGTGTTCAGGATGAATTGCAGTACATGACTAGAACTTCTCCTGAAATCTTTCTGAAAAGTGGTACTTTGTACTCCATCAACTCAAAGGAGTAGTTAAACTGACTGTGGTAGATTATATGCTGTGAGAGATGAAGACAGTACATTATTATGAATATAATTCATGTGTTTAGAAATCCCTACTTCCTTCTGTTTTCTTCTGTTTCTCTCCTCCTAGAAAATTCAGCAGGGATTCTGTGACAGCTCAAAAAACCATAAAATGATGCTCAATCTGGGTTTTCCTTGCCATTACTTATCCCTCTGCCTCTGCCTTTAGTTTTAGGTAACATAAAGATTGACTTAAAAGGGCATACCTGAGGTGTTTATGATGATCTTTGCACATTTAATACAGTTTATCAAAGTTCCATGATTTTAGAATCCAGATACACATTGCTATGAAGCAGATGATGAGGGAACAGTGACATTTTCCTAACAGCAATGAATTCCTATTAAAGCAGCATGAAGATGGATGAATTAACCCAGAGATGGTTTAGTGTTTTAATGGGTAGGGGTGACAATTCAGGTCTCTCCACAAGCCACTGGACAAATATCAATATAGTTTATTCAAGGTACTGTCATCAAGGCAAAAATGAATTAAATGTAAAATAAAGTGTAATTAAATAAACAATTGGAACAAATTACCTTCTAGTAGGAATCCTGTGCAAAAGGGATTTCTCATTACATGAAGAGTAATGAGCTTAGTATTTGCCTGAAGGGAGATCTTTGAAATAAATGTTTTTGATGGAGACCAACATCCCTCGTATTACTTGGTGTCAGTGCCAGATACCCACAGGACTCTATGACAGACAGGACCACATGATGCCATTCTTCTTCCCTGATATGCAGTGAGATGATTTCCAGCAGGGAGGACACAGGTGTGTGCAGGCTCACCAAGAAGCACTCAGTGGGTGTGCTTGGTCTCAGCATGGGAACAGGTGACAGGACATTGGCTTCACTGAAGTCAGAGCCAGGGCACCTACACCTGTAAATCATGGTGCTAAACGAACTAAATGAGAGGTAGGAGTGCCCCCCTGTATGTCTGTCTGGATGTGTGCTTGAAATTTGTGAAAACATGCTATCCACCTACCTCTTCCCTCACAGCTAGTATTCATCAAGTTCAAAGGTCAACAGTTGAAAGCATGTGTTTGTGCATTTTTCTGCAGCGTTAAAGTGTGTGTCTAGGTAGGAGGAAAACCATATTTTATTGGCAGTCTGGAGCACACTTCTCAGAATGTAACACCTTTGCCATTTCCTTTTCATACTTTTATTAGGTGCTATGTGTATAAGCATAACTTTATAATTAAGTAGATTTTGATAATAGACCTCAATTTCCAGGTTGTAGTGCCCTTTTAATTCTCCACATGATGTCCCAGTCTAAAAGACATAAAAAGAGACGTTCTAATGTTGAAAAGAAAAGTGAGGGAAATCAGCATTAAAACTTAGTAAAGTCCTAGGCAGTAAAAAGCCTTTGTGCTGAAGATTGTTCTCCCACAGTGTAACAGAATTTTCTTTAAGCTTTTACAGTCAGATCTCATGCAGTTGAAATATCATAATCAAAGCTCTTTGCTGCCTTGTGTTGAATCTACTGTACTTGAAATCTTTTTATTTAGTGAGAAACAGTGTTTCTACCCTAAATAATATGATGAAAGCATTCAAAATGTCAAATGAACATTCACCAGCTAAAAATATCTCCACTTTTTACTATTACAATAGTAGAGGGAATTGCCTGTAGGTGACTGGAATGATTAAAAAGGAATAGAGAATATACAATGGTTGCTCCAAAGGGACTGTGAGAGTTCATCACACTCTCAGGTGTCACTGTTACTTTTATCCACAATTTCCTAACCAGGATGGTGCACTACTTTGTTCAGGACAGGTTTGCACTGTCAGGAAAACTACAGTTTTGTTCAGAGTCCTTTGTCAGTTTTAGCTTCCACTTGTTATCCTTTCCATTCTTTACTACATGAAGGTAGTGTTAGCTTACAAATAGCTATTCCACAAAGAAAATGAGCCCTACCAGTCTGTGCACGTCAGTCCATGGTTCAAATTTTTAAGAAAATGACACGTCTGAAAATGTATCATCTGTAAGTTGATACATTGTGTGCATATCTTTACTTTTTCTGGCATCATGAGGAAGAGAACTGGTTACTGGCAATATCTGAAGAAAAGTAATAGGTGAATACTTTTACAGTGACTACTCCTATAAATTGGTAGCTTTTTGAAATAAGATCTGTTTAAAGTCTATCATGTTTCCTTTCAGTAGGATATAACAGTATACAAGTCTTTAATGCTTTTCCTAGCCTTAAAAAGTCATTAAGAATACAATATTTCATAATGTCTCATCACTACACTTATCCCTTGACATAAACAGACTTATAAAGATGAGAAAGCTTCCTGCTCATGGTAGCTGTTAAGAAGAACTTTGCAATACTGCCTGTTTTCCTATTAAAATGTCACTGGATTCTAAATAACTCTAAATCACCTCATACAGCCAAGATCAACAAACCCAGCAGAAAAATATATACTGGTATGTGGTACATATATCCATGATTAAATGTGCTTAGAATATACCAAGCCTGGCATAAAGAGTCAACACCAAGAAGCAAATAAAGAAAAAGAACAGTCTAGTTCCTTCCATTCAAAGGATGGTTTTCCCTCTGTATTCCTCATGTGTTCTCCACAGAGACAGAAAGGAATACAGGTCTGGAGTTGTTTTAATTTTGCGCATGAGTGAGAAGAGAGCCCAGAAACAGGAAAGAAAGCAGAGAAAGGAAAGAGTCTGGGGAAGAAAAGGGGGGCAAGGAAGATTTGTCACACGGGTTTTTAAAATGTACTTTGACTCCTTGTCATTTTGCCGAGGGAAATGTTCACAAAAACCTTGGCTAGGGATAGCTACGGCAAGTTCCTGGTGAGCTGTGACTTGGAATAACTAGATGGACACACAGCCATCCAGCCATAGGCTGTCTGCTAGTGAATACTGACAGCGAGTGACAGAGACTCTCTTTGTAACGCTCTGTGACTACCTATTGCTTACACAGGTCTTCTCACCATCAGGAGGTTTTGGAAGCAGCACCAGAATCATCCATTTCTACATTTGGAAACTCTTCTGCTCAGGGAAGGAAGGTGCTGAATCTTTATGGTCTTAACAACTTAGTCTGCCTCAGCAGATGCAGCACCAGTGTATGGGGTTTGTGTGGAAAGGTCACTGGAATTCCCTCTGAGAGAACATATTTAAGAAGAGCAAAACACTGCAGTGCCACAGCAACTGGGAGAGAGGAGGGAGAAAACGTTAGATGAACAACCCTGAAGACACAAAGTTCAATTAAGGGAGTGGGAAGAGGTGCTGCTGGCTCCAGAGCAGTGATTCCCTTGCAGCCCCATGTGAAGACCCTGGTGAGGCAGGTTGTCACCCTTCAGCCCATGGAGTTCCATGGTGGAGCAGATATACACCTGCAGACTCTGGAGGACCTCACTCTAGAGCAGGTGGATGTGCTCTGAAGAGGAGGCTGTGACCTGGTGACTGGAACAGGCTTCTGGCAGGACCTGTGGACCCATGGAGAGAGGAACCCACACTGAAGCAGGTTTGCTGGTAAGACTTGTGACCCCATGGTGGATCCATGCTGGAGAATTCTGTTCCTGAGAGACTGCACTCCATTCTTGTATTGACCCGCAAGCCTTTCATTATATTTTCTCCCATTGCCTGGTGAAGGAGGGAAGGGATAGAGAGGGGTTGTGGGCACCTGGAGTTGTTCCAGGACCAACCAGTCAATTCTCTCTTGATGAGGCAGGTGACAGTATTGTGGGAGATACCTTTCCTCAGGGCGTTAATGGAGTGCCAAAATTCTTAGTAGAGCAGCTACCCCAGATTAGCCTTTCAGAGGGCAGCACTCTTTTTTTAATTGAAGAGAGGTAACTGTTTTGACTTGACCATAGGTTACCTGCACATCCTAAACTCCAGGATCATTCTATTCAGTATCCTTAATGCCCATAGTGCTCTTTTCCAATTAAACAACATTACAGTAACTACTTTGTTGCCATTATTTCAGAAAAGTTGAACTTAATCATTGTACCAGCAGGCAAAGTTTTGTCTATAATTAAGTCAGGCTAGGCAGTAGTGCAGGGGATTCAACTAAAGTCAGTTAATCACAGAATCACAGAATAGTCAGGGTTGGAAGGAACCTCTGGAGATCATCTAGTCCAGCCCCCTGCCAAGGTAATTAAAAGTATATGGAGATTATTTTTTAAAAATGCTGTGTTTTAGGCAACATGAAAAGTTTTCAGATTTAATTCAATGCCTACTACAGTCAACTAAAAGGAAGATTCATGGCATAGAACACCAATCACTCACTTCAGGTAAAGAATAATGATACAATTTTATGAGTTTGAAAATTCCCCTGGTAGCTACTAAGTATACACTTAGTATGTGTTATTTGATGAATAGTATTAAAATTTGTCAAAATAATGAGGATGATGAACAGAAACTCCTAAAAATGGTCACCATAGCCTTAAACATAGGGGATCATACTACTGAGTGATGCTAGTTTCTCTAAGTTGTCATTGTCCTGAAATTTCAAAGTGGTGAAATGCAACTATTTTAAGCAAGTTTTTTAATGTTGCAGAAATGGGTGAAATACATCAAACAGGATTAGATTTGAAGTACTAGCAGCTTTGTCTTAACTGCAGCATATAATTACCCCATAGTTTAAAGCCCACATAGCTATTAGATATCGAAACACAAAGCAAATAGAATTTCCTCTGAATAAATGCAATTATATAATTGTGCATGATATGTTAAAAAAAGCTTTTAAAATTTTTACATTTTGTCCTTTTGATTGTTTACATTTGAAAAGCTTACAGAGACTATGAATATGTCTATCAGAGTATAGACCATAAATATAAATTTAACAGGAAATTTCCTCACCATTATGGGACAGAATTAATATTTGGGAACATTTTTTCAGCTAACAAGAATTATTTTGTAATTTATTTCTTTACCTCTTTATCTTACATTTATGTGTACAAGTTGTCACTTTCAGTCATATATTTACTTTGACCAAGATTCTGTCCACCTTTACTACACCATCAAGTAGTGTGTTATTTTGGGGACACTGCCTCCAAGGTATATTTTATGGAAGGAATGGTTCAGCAGAGGAAGAATGGCAGAATTTGAACATCTGTGTCACTGCTTTGTTTCTTCCAATAAAGGTGAATATGTTAGAGTTATCTTCTAATACTTTGCAATGTTGAATGTGTTAAGGATTATATTGGGATTTCACAGGTAGCTTACTATAAGTGGCATGTTTTTTGGTTTGTTTATCATGGTTATATCCTATGTTTATCCAGTTAAAAGTTAGTCCTGCAAAGTCTTTGGCATTTTTATGAATCTAGGATTCACTGAGACTAAAAAGAAATCCCCGTGTAAGGAATGGTAAACATAAAAAATAATAACTATGATAATTCCTCCACAGTTGTGTACCCAACTGGGATTACATGTTTATATAATTTAAATTATATAATAAAAAATTAATGTAAATAATTGTTTTCCTTCTCAATTATCTCAGGATGAATAAGAAAAAATGAGACACAGAAGTTACAGCCAGCTAGTCTATGGAAAACCTGAAGACTCAAGTTATAGTTTCTTAAAAGGACCACAAGAGTACATGCAAAGACCATGTGTGATTTGACCTGTTTCTTGATAAGGAGACATTTACTAGAAATATTGAGCCATCATCCCTGTATGTCCTTAGCTCTTCTACTAAAAAATATTATAAGGTTTCCTTCCTGAGACTGATCCACAGGGAAAAGAATCCACATTCATTAATTGTGCACAGTGTTTAAAATGACCAGTACAATCTAATGATTTTGCTTACATTCTGCTTCATGTCATAAGCTGTGCCCTTGGGTTGTGTGCATCCACAAACTGAAGAAGTTCTGGAAATCTTGTTTTACATACACAAATAACATCTGCAATACAACATTGCTAAGACTGATAAACTTTTAGAAAACTTTGAGATCTAGTATACTACGGAAAACAATTTTACTCTTTATCCTTGAAAAGCACAAAGCTATGACATTATCAAAGACTTATCAAGGCAAAGATGTCTCCTAACCAAGCCTGGGTGCAAACCCTCAGATTAGAAAGGAAGTATGATATGTATCTTTATTAAGAATTAACACTGCCTTTTGATAATATGAAATAATAATTTAAAAAATCAGTTCACTTATTAGTTCACTATTTAGTTTGATGGGGTTTACATTTTATGGTTCTGTGTCTCAGCCAAAACTGGAAGTGTTTTTATTATGACAATATTGTGATATGTCACAGTCAAGTGGTGTTAGCAGAAGGGAAAAGACAGGAAACAAAGCAACTTTCGACCATTTTCTTCATCAAAATATTTCTGCTACCTAAGAGGTCTAAGTCCCTGCTTGCTTTGATGATCTTCTTATCACCTAGTGGTCATAAAATTTTTTCACAGCAAAAGAGAACAGCTTTGCATTTAATTTTCAATCATTCAATTTTCATCCTAATACAAAACCACTTTCCCAGCTATGTGGGCATTTGCTGTGGCAGATTGAAACAACAGCCCCCCAAATAGATTTGTTTAAAAATGATTAGAATTTCAATAATTATTGCTGTTATTGTTATTTTCTCATTATTCCATTGTCTCTTGCTGTATTTCATGTCAACAAATGATCAGTCATATGTGTTGCCTGTCTTGTTAAATCTGCTTGTCTCCCTGTTGCCTGTGCCCTTTTGCTTTCATCTCTTCTTGCTGCAGTGCAGAGCACTGGGTTTAAGGTGCCAGGTAGGATTAAAGGCATCCCAGGGAGAATTCACTTTTGAAGTGGCAGAAAGTAAATGCTTCTTATCAGCTGTAAGTGCTCCCTGTGTCATTGGCTTTCATGGCTGTGGCATGTCATTTGTAAAGATCTCTTATTTCTGCATGCTGTAGTGGAAAGTAATCTGTCAGCTTTTTGCCAGTGTAACAATTCACTGGCAGAGGCTGCTCTTGGTGGATAATAGTGCCTGATTAGTGGTAAATTAGTATCATCTAATATTCCCATAACAGCCAAACACATGCTTAAATATAATTTTAAAGTATATTATACAGTTGTCTGGCTGATTACATTCTGTTTTTACAAATGAGCTATCCCATGGCTGAGCCTTTTTTCCTAACCTACATGTTTCACCTGCTTTAGGAAGGGCAATGATCTCAAGGGTGAATGGATTATTGAATAGCAAGTCCCAGCTACTAGCACTGTACTCTGATTCAGAAATAGGTTGTCCTGGACATACTTGATGAGGAAATTTATAGGGAATACAAAGATACGGTGAATAAGTGTTTGATGTACCAAACCTCTTGAAATTATCAACCTTCTTTGACAGGCCTATGTTGCCTATGAATATTTATAGGTAAAGCATGAGTGAATTCTGAAAGATTTAAATCTAGATTGCATTGTTAGTTGCCCAGGTTTAATAATATTTTGTTTCCTTCATTATTAGGTGATAGAACAGTCTGTTCTTATGCAACATATTCCAGCAGATATCCAATTTTGCTAATGGTCATTTACACAATTGAAAATCTTGTTCAGAGACCATGTTCGGTCATTGCATATAAAAATATGATTTTCCAGGAGAGAAACCTTATATTTCCAAGCATTACTCCTTTTTGACAATAAAGAAATGGCATACACACAGATAAACTTACTCCATTAACTTCCTCTAAATTAGAATTATTAAAGAAAAGGAACTGTTTCTGCGTCACTTATAATTGTATAAAATAGAGAAAAACCTCTTTAGAGTGAGAAAACACCTGAATTTTTCTTCAATGACCAATGAAAAAATCCATCATTTTTGAATGTCGAAAATGAAATTAATTGAGAAAATTATAACAACTGAACTCGCCAAATAAAAAATCTTGTGGAAAACAGCTGCTGTTAAACTGTGCGAAGGAAGACAATCCAGTTTTTCTAAAAACTCGTACAAATAAATTATGTAGATTTAAGGCTCTAGAAAAAGCCAAACCTATTTCTTTCATTATTCTGATTTTCATAGAATCATAGAGTAGTTTGGGTTGAAAGAGACCCTAAAGATCATGTTTTTCCAATGTCCTTGCCATGAGCAGGGACACCTTTCACTAGACCAGGTTGCTCAAAGCCTCATCCTTGAACACTTCCAGGGATGGGGCATCCCCAAATTCTCTGGGCAACCTGTTGCAGTGCCTCACCACCTTTACAATAAAGACTTTGTTTCTTATGTCCAAATTTACTCTCTTTTAATTTGAAATCCTTACCCCTTTTCCTGTCACTCCAAGCTCTTTTAAATTTTCTCTCTCCATCTTTCTTGTAGGCTCCCTTCAGGTACTGGAAGGCTGCAATTAGATCACTCCAAAGTTTTCTCTCCTACAGGCCGAACAAACCCAATCCAGACAGGAATTTAATTAATTAATTAATTGACTAATTTATGATTTCTCAAATTAATTTAATAATATTAATTCAGATGTTTTATTGATGTTGTTTTCAACTGCCAGTTAACTTTCCTTTTACTGCTAAACTTTATATACAAAGTCCAAATGACAGTATTAGGAAATTTTTATAGGATTCAGATTTAATTCCTCTTTTTTCCTTTAGAAAGGAAAAATTTTGGGTGATCTGACATACTGTTGTACTTTAAATTATTCTTTTCTATGTATTTTAAGCAATCTGCAAATGTAATGCCTGTGCTACCCACCTTTTACCCTCATCCGTCTTAAACCTCAACCTTCATATAACTTTGAATTTCTTTAATATCTCTCTATATTTTTTTCCATTAGTGGCAGTTCTGGATGACTTAAGTTTTACAGGCTCTTAACTTTTCTAACTTGGCTGACGTAGTTTCTCAACAGTGACAAACTTGCCATGCATCAGAAGATATATATGTGTTTGGAAAATTTAGTACCAGCAAACCAATAAAGTCCCTCCAGAGAAAAGCTTGCTGAACATCGCACTGGAGCAACACATCAATCAATTTCTTAATGTAGTCACTTTACCGCTTCCTTCTTTCCCTTTAATTATTTATTTAAAGGATTGGACCAGGAGAAACAATTATTTCTGTAAAATTTTATCTTTAGATTATTATTGTACATTCATCTTTTTATATTTTATTTCTTGTTTATTTTTAAAAATGGTTGTTTCTTCCTAAGGGAAGAAGAGAAAATTCTTCAAGAAGGTCTTCCTTTTTCAGAAAAAAAATTGCAAAAGAAAAAAAATTAGGATGTATTTTTAAATTTAGAATTAATAGCAAAAACATTAACTGAAACCATATTTTATGCCCATGCAAGTGAAAGATATCTCTTTAAAGATTTATTTCTTTGTCTTCCTTTTGTGTTGATTTTGTTTATGAGACTCAGTCCAAGAAGAGAAAAATAAACCTTTTCTTGTGAATAATTAAAAAACCCCAAACAAACAACAACAGATTAACTGATTCATGAGTAAGATAAAATTTGTTTCCAACACACTCTTGCCAGGTACCAGATGTTATATGTGTACTGTTGTAGTAGTAATTAATGGTAAAAACAGCCAAAGAAATGTTGAAAATGGACAAGGAAAATTAAAACTAGTGTTGAAAGAATTTGGACATTCTTGTAGCATTAACAAGATGAATGATGACTTCACTCATCACGTCACTGTGACCCATTGCCCTGCTCTTTGCTCTTTCTGTATCCATAAGATCACTGGGAATTGTTTAATTAACTTTATTGGTTATTTTATCACTACACACTTTCTTTGCTGGTGCCCTAAAGAAGCGTAGAGCTTACTGAGGTATTTTCTCTCACATCTGCATGGAATTACACATACATAGCATTAAGTGTTCATCATGTGTGACCTACAAATAGTCCATGGAAAGAGATCAGAACACAGGTCTTCTCTGCAGGTGCCCTGATATATTGAGTGGAAAGGAATTATATTTCCCATTGCTCCTTTTTTCTGGACCAAACAAAAATACTGAATCAGTTTTTTTTTTAAAAATTCAAAGCCACAGCAGAAGAGTGAAAATGTATGACTACTTGAAAAAGTGTGGTGCCTTGTGGGGAAGAGACTCAAGCCTTAGTCCTCTCATGCTGAGGACACTTTTACAAAGGTCCTCTAGTCTCTGAATTATAGGAAAGATGGAAGTGCACAGGCACATGTGTCTTGTTTCACTGGAATCTTGAATATAAGCATTTCTGCCTTCTGTGTTGTCTATGGAGATCACTGCTGATGTGGGATTGGTCCTAACAGGTTCTGAGGATGCTAATGAGACATATTCATGACCTTGGTGATGAACTGCTTGGGTGTGTTAAGGTAACAAAAGTCCTTAGTGTTTATAAAAGTAAAGAAACTTTATAGTGAATTTAGGCAATTCTATTGATGAAAACGGAGCTATATATAGAATTTAGTCATCCAAGAGTTCACTGTTTTTCAAAAGACAATTGACACTTTAATGTTTTCATGACAAATCTCATCTAAAAATATTCCAGATAACCTGTTCACCCCATTGCAACTGATGGATATTTTTCTATGGTTTAGTTTCTTTCTACTTCTCTTGTCAGCTAACCCTCAAACCATATCACTTTGTTGTCTGTAACATGACAGGTCAGATGTAAGGTCTGAGTAAGTCAATAGCCCTCTTTCAAATTACTTAAAAGGGGTATAGATAAAAATCTGAGCTTAAAGTTCATATGAAAGCTGACACATAAGAGTAAGTTTATTCTTCCTTTTTATAGAAAACGAGCTTCACAGGAATAGGTCTCAGATGTCAATGCCATGGTATGCAAGAAATTCTGAATGCAAGTGGGTTTTCTTTGTACACAGAATTGCAGTACAGCAGAGGCAGATTCAGCTGCTGAAAATGGAAATCAACTTTGGAAAATTAGGTAACAATATATTCTGCTCTTGCATAATTGGGTTTCTCATCACTTCCTACAAGCACAGGCAGTGTTTACAAATGTGATGCTGAAGCATGCAAATATTTGCTCCACAAACAATAGGTGGGCTTTTAAAGTCACTAGTCGAAGCTCTCAAAGTTATCTGATTAGGAGTTGTGTGCCCATAAAAGTGCAGAGATTAGAGAAAAGGCTTGCAAATGTATTCATAATGAGAAAGGGGAAAGGGGTTGTGTTTGGGACATGATTAGCTGGTAATCAGTAAAGAACAAACTGATTATTAGCTGTTCAATTCCTGTCAGTCTTAGGGGATTCCACTCAGTGGCCTAATTAAGCTGAGTTTGAAGTCCTCACATCTCCATTCAGTGGCAATTTCATTATAATATTCAGTTCTTTGCATGAGCTTTGCCTTCCCTCTCTTTAATCATATGTTTTGCATTTGTGTAACACCTTCCCTGATTAGTTTCTCAACAGAATTAGCTTCTGATAACTGCATGGCTTATGAAAGCAAATGTCACATATAAGACAATCCAGATATTAGAATTTTCTATCAGCACCAGAATTAAAAAAAAAAAATCAAGTAACATAAACATTTTTAATTAAGATTTTAATTAGATGGAAAATGATTAGTTCTTAAAATGCTAATAATTTTTAGATTATAAAGCTGGTGGTATTTTTTTTTAGATGCTCAAAAAGTCCACGTTCATGAGTACTAATGGGTTTGGTTGACTCCAAGAACAATGCCACAAAATTGAGCTGACAATCTCACTGCTACTGCCCAGCTGAAGGAACAAATGGTGCAGCAGACAAGCCTAAGGATAACTGGCCTATCCCTTTTCCAGCAGAAGGCCTATGACACAGATATACAACCTATTTAAAGAAATATGGATAGGCTAGTTTGGGTCTGGTCTATCCTGAATTTTTCCCCAATGCTAGAATTTTATTACCTAAAAGACAACTATGTATTATTTTCCTTCAATTTTTTGGTGTTTCTGTCTCATCTGTACTTTTTATTTGTTGATGGAATCTGGAAAACAAAGGACAAACTCTTAGGAAGTGAAGTAATGCAGATGTATATGTTATCATCCCATGATAATATACTAGAAACTTGAGGGGAGAATTTATGCTCTATTTCGTATTTGAATTTTATGACCTCCTCTATGCAAACTCAACTTCTATTCCTGATTTTTCATTGTGTTTTTTTCTGTTTTGTTTGTTTGTTTTTGTTTGGTTGGTTTTTTGAGGGGGTTAGTTGGGGTTTTTTTGTTTGGTGTTTTTGGTTTTGGTTTTTTTGATTTTTTGTTGTTTTTTTGTTGTTTGTTTGTTGTTCTTGGTTTTAGTTACAGGTTTTTTTAACTGGTAAAAATTTAGACTCAGAAAAGAAAAGAAATAAATTTCAAATGTTCCTTCCTGTCAAAGCCTGGTCAGGAATTTAGGAGTATATGCTAGGATCAAAGGGTGTATTTTTTTTACGTAAGGTGGTTGCTGCTATTGAATTCATTGGGTGTTCCTATGCCAGAAGTTGGGGTGGGAAGGGCAAGCTGCCTCAGTGATTATTGTCTATAAAAGATGCAGCCTGAGTTTCACAATTTAAAGATGAAGAGAGATTCTTGTGGAGATGCTTGCATATAAATATATAGAATTCTATAAAGTTATGTTGTCCAGTAGAAACATGTCTTAGTTAATCTAAAAGAATACATTTTGGGGATGGGAACATTGGAGAAATTGTTGCAAAGTGTCATATCCCAGAACTGTGGAAAAACACTGTAAAGGCATTCTTAGAAATATTTGTTGGGTGGAGATTGTTTGTTGTTTTGAATACTTGCTTGTTTGCTGTATCCTGTGTTGGCATATTTTCCTTCATTACTGTTCCACAATGTGTAATTCATTCACATCAGAGAATCTTTAATGAAGTTTGTGAAATGTAGTAACAGTTAATTAAATCTCAGAGCATTTCTGTAGTTAGCCGTTGTTGTAGCTGTCATGGTTTTAGCAAGGAAATCAAGGCGTGTGCTAAAGGTTGAATGGCGGAAAAGCAGAGATAAAAAGCTGGGAATCCTGCCTCCCTTGACTCTATTTCATCCACTTTTTTTCTGCTCCATGTATGACTTCTAGCAGGAGAAGAATGTTTACTTCAGAAAAAGATGCATAGGAGAATTAAAGCATTTCATCAGGTGTTGAAGGAAACTCAAATGACAGCATACACTTCCAAAGAGTAAAGGGAATATTTTCACTGATATGGTGGTGATTCATATTTTTCCTTTCTGCTTTTATAATGATGTACAAAAATGATGTACAAAACTGCCACCAGTTTGACTGCTAACAAGGCCTGCATTGTCAGTCCATGCTAGTAATGTCAGAAACTGCTACTAGTTTGGCTGACAGTGTTGGAGCAAGACTGAGGTTTATTTCAGTGCAAACAAGCATCTTTTGAATTTTTTACCTACCACATCATGCATGTTTAGTTGAATGAATAGATTCTGTATGTGGGCATGATGCAGGTTTTCTCAGATTTATTACTTTCTCTAAGATAGTACTTCAATTATCTAAATTTTTGCCATATGCCTTAAAGAGCAGCTTTGGAGGCTAAATTCTTGTGTATTAATTCTCCAAACTATTATTTACCATTAAAAAGAGTCACAAATATTTGTAGAAATAAAACCTGATGCTATTTCAAACACTGAAAATATGTATTGTTTGCAGTTCTTTTTGTACAGTGCATCATTCTATGGGCAAATTGATTGAATGTCATGTAACCCAAAGAAATGTTGGAGTAGATCCTCAGATGGTGTAAATCAGTGTTGTTCTTGCCCTTTTCTGCAGATCTAGCTGGAAATAGGGATGATTTGGAATGCTAATATTGCTGCTTCTGGGAGGTTTATTGATTTGTTCTACTTTAGTTTAAAAAAAAAGGAAATGAAAACTATTTGTCAGCAGAAGCAGACAGTAAGAAGAGAAGATGCTCAGCCTTCATTTGAACTCTTATACTGAATAACTTTAGTTACTGGTCATGCACTAAAAAAAAGCAAGGAGCTATTGGTCTTGTAAGAAGAGTAATATTCAATCATCACAAAGGCCCCTGTGAAACCATTTAAACAACTTTATTGATTTTTCCCTGGTTGGCAGTGTTTAATTCAAACAACTCCCAAGGAGTACAAGCATCACTGTGGGCAAATTATCAAGTGTGCTGGCCTCTATCACGTTTTTGCCACCACTGATAACATTGCCAGTGACAAAAATGAGCATTTCTACCCCTTTAGTCTTTGCATTGTTCTGCGTTAAGCTAACAAAGACAGTGTAAAGTGAAGTCTGAACCTCTGACCTTAGCTTACACTATTGAGAAGAAAATAAATGCCCTGTGTGCATACTTTTCTCACCAGTCACCGCCAGGATGACAAATAATTTTTTTAAGGGACTGAGGCTGCCTCTATGAAATACATCCATGGCAATTCCTCATTAACACTTGGAAAGGACACATCTGGTCTCCTGCACATGTACAAGCATCATTCAAAATAAGTACTGAGTAAGCAGTAGATCTGCTACAGAAAGTGTTAGTCTGCCTAACAATTTATAGGAGCGAGTATAGTAAATGGAAAGTCCTGGGAACAAGCAAGGTTGCTTTATGCCTCTGTGGATACATTATGTATCTATTATATGACGCTGATTGCAACTGGGAACTTTCTATTTCCCTTCACTCTGTAAAGACCAGTGCAGTGAAAATCTGCTTATTCTTACAGAAAAATGTGCCCCTTATTTTGTCCCAGCAGGCAGAAAGGGATGTTCTATAGATACATCTTATTTGGACATACCTTGCCCATTCTTCTTCCCATACAGAAACATGGACTCTCGATAGACTGTGTGGACTGTTTCCTGAATCCCTTTTAGAAATTAATGTTACATTTTCAAGGAATCTTTCCTTCTTGTATGGGACCCAGCAGAAAGATTTTATAGCTTAGAGTCAACTGATTCCAATTTGACATTAACTTTTCAAAAGACGTTTTTGGTAAAAAACCAAGCCAAACCAAAACCCAATCAATCAGAACTAAATAAAAAAATATACACTTTGGAGGGACAAAATAAAGACATCAAAACATAAAATGGACTTTAAAGAAAGATATATGGCTTTTTAAAATGTCTCCAGCATAGGAGATTTCCCACAGCATAGGATATCTAATGAGTAGAAAGTCACAGAGACTGTTTTTAGCATTAAATCTGAAGAAGATGATGATGGGTGAATGAGGCAATGATTGTAATGACAAAATGGTTTCCTGAAATAATAATATGAATTTTATTTCTTCTGGTTTAAAAAACTCAAAAAGAAAGTGTGGATGATATGTTTTAAAGAGGGAAAGCTGAAATAAAATTATAAAAACTGCTTGTCTAACAGAAAAAAAAGGAAAAAAGGTAGCAACAGTTTATAATCAGTTAGGATTTATTAAACAAAAGGAAAAAACAAGCTAGCAAATAGAGTAAATAAGCATCACGTCAGGAGAAAGAGAAGCATACATGATGTATTATGACGCTGTTTTATTAAAACATTTTTGCAAGACACTTAACAGACATGTTGGAAAGTGGATGAGGAGATGAATTCTATCTCAAATTGTGTCTTTAGGGAAAGGATTTTTTGTGGTGAAAAGGTGTTCCAGCTCATGGTTAGTAACTGAGGCAATGTAAAATGTAGATATTGATGAAAAAAGGTTGAGGCAGTTGGAAAGTATGAACACAAATTAATTAAATTTATTTTGTGTATTTTTTGCATGTTCATCCAGCTTCTTCAGTTCAATGGCTACTGTTACTGAAAAGCTGTGGAAGGAAAATCATGGAGAATGGAACAAAAAACACAGTCTACTTGAAAAATGAGGAAAAATTATATTGGTATTATTTGTTATAATACGCAAAATTCTAGTAATACTTAGAAAAGTCCTTATCACAGTTGCTGAAGACACTGGGGCTACAAGCCAAACCAGAAAGTGAAGAACAAACCTTAAATGTGATGGTCTGGCACCAGGTTACCAGATTAAAGCACTTCTGAACTAAAAAAAAACAAAACAAAACAAACAAAAAAAAAAAAAACCAAAAACCAAATTAAGTTTGAAAGTGAAATTCAAGAAGGCTTAATTTACTCCACAATTAATTATACTTTAAAGTAAGCCTGAGTTCTGGAAAATTTCTTGTGAGCTATCACATTCTGTCTCTAAATTGCTTTCGATTTCATCATTTCCACTCTAATATCTTTTATTTGTAAAATTTACTGCGCAGTCTCATCAAATTTTGTTTTTCATGTTTGGTTGTATGTAAACATAAATGACAACATCATAGCAAAATCATGCTAAATCACACCTATAATGGGTGATTATGCTACTTAGTGCATTTTTTTGAATTAGCAAACATGCCAAGAGACAGTATAAAGTCCAAGAACTACTCCATGCATTGTAATCAATTAAGTTCTAATAATTTATGGTGATTCTTCAAACTGTGGTAGTAAATGTACTGTATTATTTGTACAAATGTAAAAAATTTGACATCCATTGAGATTTCCATTTATTTGTTTTTTTAGTGTATCTTCTGAATGACAGAATTGAACTTGTTTCAGAAATGTGTCTTAAAACTTAGAAATAAGTGACATTCCACAAAGTAATAAGAGAAAAACCTGAAATTCTTTCAAGAATGATATTAAAGATACTTCAAAGAACTCAGAATCCTGAGTTTTCACTTTCAGGTTCTCTTCAAAAGGCTTTCTTTCTCAAATTATTTTGAGCACTTCCATAGAACCAAGCCCGACTGGAAACCTAGACTTGGCTTTCTGAACTCTGTAGCTGATGAATGATAGCTAAGGTACATTTTGTACTTTTTTTAAAGAGCAATGTTAATTCTTAAACTATGAAATTCTCTAATTTTTCTGTGATTTGGTAAATAAAGAAAACAAAAGTTTTGAATTTTTTCAGCACATCTAGCATGGCAAAAGAAAATTATTATAAAGATAACAGAAATCTGAGAGGGATTATATCACATAAAGTTAACAAATTCACTAACGTTGGAAGGCAAAAATAAAATGGACATGCATATGAAAATTATTTGTTCTCAAAAGAAAATTTCAACATAAAATTTTTTTGATACCTCTTTTTGGAGGATTTTAAGGGGATTTATTAAAAAAAAAGGTACTTTGTGGTTCAATATTCCACAGATTTAAGGATATTTGAACTTCTTTTCCCAGATGGACACTCCAAGGACTATAGGCTGATGGGCAATTTTGCCTAAGCAATAGGCAATTATGCTTCCTAAATTAAGGATTTCTGCCCAAGAAATATGAAAGTTCAATACCAGAATCTGGAGGCACTGAGCTCAGGATAAATGGCAGAAATAAGCTGAAAGCACCTGTTCTGTTTTCTGCTGTTGTCACTGCTGCACTGCTTTCTATTACTTCATTATGGGAAGTATTTAAGCAGACAGCTCAAGAATCATCTGGCCATTTGTAAAGGAAGTGTATTTATATCCTCCCATCTCTCAGCTTTGATCTTTGCCTCCAGGCTGTGTTACGGTAACATGCTTTATTTGGAGTTACCCTTGAAAACCACTTACAGATTGCAACTCATGCTGAATGCAGGAGCATGACTGATCAAGGACCTTTTTCCTGCAGGACTCATGCAAACTTGACTGTCTGCCTATTATTCAAGATGTGTGCTCAAGGTCTCCTAGAAGTGTTAGAGTCTTACACTATCTCCTTCATTCTGACCTCAGCTTATAACAAGAGAGGGTTGGAATTTCTTACTGCCGAGCACAAGTATCTTTTCTGATAAGTCCAAATTTCTTTCCAGAAGAAATGTAAAATACAGAAGATTTAATTACCTGTATTCTTCAGTGAAACATAAAACACTTGACTGGAGCTATAACATATAAAAAGCCTTCAGTGGAGTTAGGAAGAGTATTTCACCATTCTAGGAAAGCCATGGATTTCCTAAAAACCCCCTAAGTATATTTATAGCAATATAAGAACAAAATATTAGGAATTAGGAAAATCAGAGGTCTCTAGAGAGGTGTGAAAAATCTAAGATTATCTTTCATCTCAGAACCCAGGGTTTTAAAGAGTAGAGAACAGAAATCATGAGATTCTTTGAATTCCTATAGCATTCTAGCTATATTCTTAATATTTTGGTAGGTAATTTTTCCCTCTCTTCAGGTATTAATGTGCATCTTTAGATTTTTTTTGTATTTTAAATCCAAGCCTTACTTCAGGTTCCCTCTTCACTGTGTACCTAAGCATCTGTACCACCATACACCTAACCATTCAGACCCATCTGTACCACCACCACCCCCCACACACCAAAACCAAACCAAGCAAGCAAAAAGAACAAGCCAATCCAGCAGCCTGACAACTCACGCATGTTACTTTTAATGGTGTACACACCCAATATTTTAGTCTGAACTTGCAGACCTGTGTGTCCTATTAGCAGTGACTAAGGATTTTGGGTTTGCCTAGTTTGCCTAGAAAAATAGACTGAGTGACAACCTTGTTGCTGTCTACAGCTTTCTGAAGAGGGCAAGAGGAAAGGAGGGGTGCTGACCTATTCTCCCTGGTATCAAGTGATTTTACGCATGGGAATGATTCAAAACTGTGTCAGGAAAGGTTCAGACTTGGCATTGGGAAGCATTTCTTTACTGAGAGGATAATCAAACACTGGAAAAGGTTTCCTAGATGCCCTAAGTCTTTCAGTGTTTAAAAGGCATTTGGACACTGCCTTTAGCAATATGCTTTAACTTTTGGTCAGCCCAGAAGTAGCCAAGGAGTTGGACCAGATGATCTCTTCCCAGAGGGACCTATTATATTCTGTTCTAATATATTTGATAGCCGAGAATGTAAAAAACAAAACAAAACAAAAAAACACACACAAAAAAAAAAAGAAAGAAAGAAAGAAGGCATGTACTAAAATGGGCAGAAGGACAGCATAAGTAAAATATAGAAAAAGGAAATTGTCATGGTTTTGGACCCTTAAAAAGTTGTAAAGGAGGAGCTCCAAATTGAAGCTCTACATAAAGCAGATTCAAATGTTAAAATACCTGAACAGAGAAAGAAGAATTCCCTTAAAACATCAGTTACATGAAAAATTAGTTTGATATGGAACAAGGGAGGGGTTTTTTAGAAAGTGTGTAGCACTTCTCAGTTCATTAGAGAAATGAAAAATTGTTTGAGTTTCCCTTTAAAATTTAAGCACCCATGCCTCTGTAATGATGATGATTTGATAGCTAGTTAAGAAGCCTGTGCTTGTTAGTTTTCTGTCAATTTCTGTGTTCAGATAGTGTCAGTCATTTCTAAAATTTATTTAGGAAGCTTCATGAGCTGTGACGGAAGTGCTGACCACAAGCAGGTGACCTCTGAAAAAGATGTGAAAGTGTTGAAACTCATTAGATTTCATGAAAGGGGAACATCAAAACCCTTTGGATACACAAGCTAAAACTTCCCTGAATCCACATATAAACTCCCTGAGATAAACAGACAGCCATCTCTGCAATGTCACTGCAACGTCATTGTCATCACCATTGACTCATCATCTAGAGCTCATCACAGAAAGAGCCTGAAGTTAATATTTGTATTTCCTGCTTCTATGACTCTGTCACAGCAGGGTGCTGGGCATTGAACATTCAGTTTTCCAGGACCTATTGGAAGGTTATATCATTATCACCATCTTCGTGATTTTTATAAAATGGGAATAGCAAATATTTAGTTTTCAAAAAGAAAGATCCCTCACCTATTCCCAAAGCAAACTAATTACATAAATAAGAAAATTTTGCCTTGTTAGATACAGATTCTTTTAATGTCAAACTATTTTTTCTTTTTCTTTGTACCAGTGGGCCCATATTCTATGTATGTAATTAATATATTTAATTTTTAAGCAGATTGATGATTATGCAAGTAAAAATAAATAATATCAGGTACACACTACAACATTTTCTAGGTAAATTATAGGTTGGCAAAACATAAATATTTCTCATTTAAAAATGTAGCTGTGGTAACTCTCCATTGTGTTTAGTTTAGATCCCTTTTCTCTCCATGCAATTTGTGATGGACAGCTGGTGAGAATAGTTACATTGATTATAGGTGACCACTGCATGAAGTTTAAATATGTTACTTGTTTTCATGACTATAAGTCAAAGCTTGATTTTCTAAACTAATATATTATTGCCAAACATGAAAATATCTCTGCAGTGTCTGATGATTTGGGCCCACAGGAGGAAGCTACTGTTATTTTCCTTGCTAAGAGTTAAACCCAACTGTTGGTTCTGTTGCCTTGGAATAGAAAAAATCTTCCTAAACAATGTTAGAATAATAATATAAGCAAATATTTACTTGAAAGCCTTCATGTACACAATATGGTGAAACTCACCCGTGGCACAGTAATTCTATAATTTTTATAAGTTTAGTTTATTAGTGTATGTATCATATATTGTCCAATTAGAAGGTTAGTTGGTTAGGTAGTAATTTCCCAGGTACTGATCCACTGGAATCAATCCAGGGGCTTCTCTGCCCAACTTTTGTTATGTCTTCCCAGATTGTGGTTGGAAAATAGAACATCCTTGTAGTCAGTTCTCTTCTTTGAATAAGACTGAATGCATTTCAGGAATGTATTAGAAGGTTAGCTTATTGTTCCTGAATGTAGGGGGAAAGGGTAGGAAGAGTACTAGGAGCTACAGCCATGCATTAGCTATCTACAAAGCTAAAAATATAGGAAAAATTAAAAAAGCTAAAAATCTAAGGCAGTCAGTGCCAGACCTTGGATTCTGGGGCTAACTGCTCAAACCATCCAAAACTTTTCATAGCCAAACTGAAGCACTGTGCATGATAAAAATATATCATAGAACTGTATTTGTTTTCATCAAGAGAAATGTATCCTGAGAAGGGGTGAAACTGCAGAAAGCTGGGGAGTGTTGAAGCAATGACTTGGTGTGCATATTGAAAGTTGTTGCTGTATCTGATTTGCTTGCCCTGAGTTTGTAACTACAAATCTCTTTGTGCAAGTGTTTTCCTATCAGTTAGGACCATGAGATCAGTTGCTTTGACTAGTCACTGGCAGGCTGTTAGTGAAAAAACTCACATCTGGACAGAGCATCTTCACAGCACTACTTGCATTTCATCCTGAGATTCTCAAAGTTAGCAGTGAGCAAACTCTGTCTAGGTGATACAGTGCATCTCTCCCAACATGGTATACACTGTTTATTGTCTGAGAGGCTTTTAGCTCCACATCTTGTCTCACTTCAGCTAATTAACCCTGCCTTTTAGCAAGGCTTAGCTGCTACAGCTGATGCTACACCCTTTCTCAAACATACCTACTCCATGCTAGTTTTGGATGTTGTGTGCCTTCACAACTATGTATCCTGCTGCCACATCCTTTAAGTGCAGTTGATATAGAACTGTACAGATGGCAGTTCTGTCTCCTTGCCCTGAAACACCTCCTTTTGTCACTCCTTGGTGCTTCATTCAGCACTCCACTTGACAATTAATACACTCAGTGTCACAGGTGGAAAACTGGTTTTAGTTTAATGCTCCTTAGCAGCATCTACTACTCCCCTTTTTGCTTTGGAGAGAACAACACTGGCTGCATTGCACTTCACAACTACCACATTTCACAATCCAGAAGAAGCAGGAGTGTCCTAAGTGGAGAATGACATCACCAGGGTCATACACTAACAACCCAAAGAGACTAATAGTCCTCTAATTAAGTCTTACTGCTTCAGCTTCCACAGTAACAGGCCTTTCCCATAACATCCTGCTATTATTCATTGCCCCATTATGGCCTCTCACAACTCATCCCTCCAGTGAGTCTTTCAGAAGGTGTGAAGTTGCCATGATGTACCTAGAAGAGGATTATAAAATTCTCTGCTTCCTATAAAGTTTTCACATTGTTTTGGCTTCTTTCATTCATTTTACTGTTTCTCACAATGCAATTCATCCCAGTTAGAAACCTGTTAACTCTGTGGGTGTTGTACATGAGCAATGATCATGCAAGCAGGCCATATGGGCTCCATCTGCTTCCAAGGAAGTAATGACGGTTTGACCATTGACATCAAAGGTAACAAGGCCATGTCCTTCATAAACAGAGCCACAAAAATTCCTGAATAGGCAGCAGGTGCACAGGAAGACAGAGAGGTAAAGCAAGGCTCTCCAGGGTTACCTGCAGTATCAGGGAAAATGTGCCAGTTCAGTGTTTTATTGGTATACTTGTAAGACCACTGTCTACTGGCTGGTATTTCTTCTCTAAAACACTAATAATTTCATTCTTTTTTTTTTTCTAACAAGTCATGTCATTCTTCATTTTTGTAGTCTTTTTTTTTTTATATTTGTTTGTTTGTTTATCTATTTATCTCCTAGCATGCTACTGAAAAGCACCATTAATTTGTGATTTCTGACTGACTTTCATAACTTTCTTAAAGAGTTATACTGAAATCCTGGCCAAATGATGGAACAATGCTCTGGAAGTTATTTTTTTTCCCTGTTAATTTGTTTCTTAAAAAGAAAATATGGATTTATTATGACATTTTATATTATCTGAATAGAGGATCCCTTGTAGTATTTTTATACTTATTAATTCATTCATATAGTGTCTGATATTGAAAAAATATTACAGACATACTGTGCGATAATAGAGAATGGTAAAACTTAAGACGTGATTAGAAAGAGAAATGAGAATAGCGTTTGGACCTGTTCTGCTAATGGACTAAGTCATAAAATAACCCAGACCTTTTCCATAATTTAGATGCATATCATTAGTTTTGTTAGGCAAGTGTGGTCTTCCAGGTTAAGATCTATCAGCTAAACCAGCGCTAAAAGCCCTCCAAAACTGTAACCTTTAGGCTGGTGAGGTATCATACTCATCCAACACTGTGTCTAAGCGCTGACCCTCTGGGCAGAATCTAACGCTAATGAAAAATATTTATCTGACCAGTGAAAGCTGCTTTCCCCAACACCCTTTTTCCAAACTGGCTGCCATTTTGTATGGAACATCCTAGAGGTGTTCTGCTTCTTTGTAATGGGTTTCTTTCATGTTTTAGAAAACCTGGATTTAAGGGCTGTGTTCCCCATTATGTAGACAGATAAATTTTTACTTTTCAATGGGGTCCACACCTATAATTTATCATACTGAAGAATGTCTCATTGTATCAGCAATCCTAAACTTTTAATAAGTGTTAATTGAATTTCTATCATTCATTGTACTGATTTAAAAGTATATATATACTTTAAAGAGAGAAAAACCCCCATAAGTGTGAGCTGAATTTTTTAAAGCAAATTAACTTTTTCCTGAATATGTGTTTTCAGTAATCCAGAACTAATTCTGGCTACAGGTCTAAATTACTTCTCCATTTCAGCTGAATTGAACAATTTTTTTAATGATAGATAAAACATTTGGAAATATCTAGTTGTATTACCATTGTGCTTACAAGGCAAAACTAAGAAGCCTACTCACATCAGGATTTAGATATCCATTATACCTGTCACAGAGAGGTCATGACAAGATATAACTTGTCTCTGCCACAACATCTGACGAACTTCCAACAAAGCTGTGGAGTTTAGGATGTGCTGACATCAGCAGGGTTTTTTTTAAATGCTACAATTTTTGTAAAATATTTAGCAATTCACTAGTCCATTTGACTCAGTGCTTCTTTTCCAGCAAAAAGGGTAGTCAAGACAATGCTGCATTAAAATTTTGTCAAGGTGTGCAGGTTCTGTGGTACTTATACCTACTTATTCCAGCTATTTCTACAAATGTGCAGAGTTAGAATGGAAAAGTACAGTCTGAATGCCTGTGAAAACAGACAGAATAATGAGAGATGCTTGAGGTATGTCTACATGCCCCTATTGTTACATAAGAGAATAGGAGCCAAAATTACTTCTCAAAATAATTTAAAATATTGTATACCTGATATTACATTTCCATATGACCAGTTTATTTGTTCATTGATGTTCATTGCATAATCAGAAATAAAAGCATGTACAGTGTCGATCAGACATCATGTATACATGAAGAGCCAGTTTGTTGTCCTCCAGACTCACTTTTTATTTGAATATTGCCTACCTTTCACAGATGCTTGAAGATTTCTGCTATACTTCATCAAAGGAAAAGATCTGGTTGACCTTAATTTTAGTCCTTGTTTATATCAATCCTACATACAAACAATGTCCTCTCTTCCTGAAGCCTTTCTCTTATTTCTCAAGGGCATTTAAAATTGTCTTTAGAATCAAGGCACTTCTCTGTCCCCCCCAGAGAAAGTCCTTGACAACCATATTTTTCACTCCTGGATTTGCCTTTAGCTCTAGTGGACCACTTCTTTCCTGGGTTTCTCATGAGCAAATGCCTGCATTTGAATTATATCTTCTTCAGACTTGTTTCTGGAGCCGAATTCCTGAGCCAAAGCTCAGGAGAAGGAATGAGGATCAATCATGTCTGGGAACTCATAATCTCCTTCTTAATTTCCATTCCCCTGGGGTGACGCTAGTTTGCTTTGTGTGTATTCTTGCTAGTTTGTCCTTATGCAAAAATCCCTTTTTTATGGCTTGATTCAGGGATGTCTCGTGACCATTTTTAGGAGTTGACTATTAAATCAGTGCCTCATATGCACGGTGGGTTTACAAAGTTATAAACTATAGGAAACCTGAGAGGACACACATAATGAGAATTCCTCTTCGTGGGCACTAGCTGAACCTGCACAGCATCAAACAGCAGATTTCTGTTTTCTAAATACTCAGTGCTATGGTGCATGTTGGTTTGAGCAGAATAATGAGGGGTCAAGGAGGTTGCAACATCCTGACAAGTTCTTACAAATTCAAGCCACAGTTGGTACAATCTCAGATTCAATTGTATTACTAGAAATATGGAAGTATCAGAAAAGACATTCTAGCTTTTGATTTGCTGCGAAAACATATAGCAGGGTGGAAAAGGGACTTATTTTATATCTTCTAGCTGACTATTTTATCACTGCAGTGGATCTGCCAGGCAGCAACACCAATCTTATTAGCTACTCAGCATCAAACCAATGGAGTCATATTACAAACTGGGATTTTTTTGCCATATTTTCTTTCCTAGTGCTGGAGGACTTCACTTTGAACTAGAGTTGGGGACTAAATCTAAAGTGTCACGTGAGCAGCTCCTGCTTGTTAGGGGAAACTTCTTGTCAAGACAAAAGCCTTTTTCAGAGACTTATATTATTGATCTCAAATCTGAGAAGGTATAGGCTGCCTGACCTTGACCTAAGGTGTGGAAAAAGTAGGGTTTTTAATTTCCTATTGTTAGAGGAAAAGTGCATTTTAGGATGCTATCAATACATATTTCATAGAACATCAGCCTTACCAGCATGTTATTCTATGCCTTTAACGTGGTCATTTTCTTTGTCTTGTCTAAAAAGACACATCTACTGTAGGTTCTCATTAAAAGAGTTTTCTTTTGCTTTTCCTTTACCAGAAAAAGGTCATGGTGGGGATTAGTCTTCTGTCCCAGCAAATGACTAAAAATTTAGCCCAGTATTTTTCTTTGTCTATATTGTATATTTCAGGTTGTTTTTCTGTTTGGGGTTTTTTTGGTGGGTTTTTTTTTTTTTGTTTGTTTTGTGGGGTTTGTTTTTTTTGTTGGCTTTTTTTCCTGGTTTTTTTTTTCCCCTTGGATTTTTTATCAAATCTACTTATATTTATTCAACACATTTTTTTCTTTCTTTGTAAAGAACCCTGTGGGTCTTTTGTTTGCAAGGAAAAATGGCAGAAAGAGACTGAAGAAACAAAAGGTGCAAACTAATTAATTAAAACGATAAAGAAAGAGAGATGAAAGATAGAGGTTTTGAGAATATAGTATTTAATACTATTTCTGGACACCACCAAAATAAAAAATTCTATAGAAATTAAAAGTGTTTTACCAAACTCTTGAAAAAATCGACTAAAAGCTTTAGTTAGCAATATGCAGTCACAGAATCTGCATTAAAGGTCTTTCTGCTAATTGGAATGAATTCATGCCTTCCCCATTGTAAGTCAGAACTGCACAAGCTTCCTCTCTCTGATAATGTTGCAAAGGTAGCCTCACTTCCATCTATTAATGTCATCTCTAGTGTGCCTGCGAAATTTGCCAGAGCTGATTAGAGCAGATATTAAATGATAATTGGACATTTAGTGCTCATCAAACAGAAAGTGACAGATGGGCCGCTAATTAAATTATAGTTCTGACATTATTCACAATGGTTTATGAATCTTCAGTAGTGACCTTCATGCATCTCTTCTCTCTTTTGGGGGATAAGAGAGTGATAAGAAAAAAAAAAAGACACTATTAAAATTTTAACAAATATGTGCAAAGTGAAAACCTACTTTTTTTCCTCATTGATTGCTCCTTAGAATCAGATAATTAATCATAAAATAGTGCAACGAATAATCAGATTCATATAAATCAGGGTGAGTGCCTGAAGTTGAGGTGGAGAAATTAATCATACTCTGAAAAAGCAATGCATTTTTTAACCAGGCTTTCACTGTGGAAAAAGAAAATGTGCCTAAATATGGTCTGACCCTAGAAAAGGAGATGCAGGGCTTCTTGTAGTGTGCTCTTTTACTTGTCAGCTCAAGATTGCATTTCCTACTGTCTCTACCAGCTAAATGAAAAGGATTTGCTTAATGAAAAAGAGTAAAACCTGAAGTAGACACAGTTGCTGAGCCAGAACTACCTTCGCACTTTCAATTAAAAAAGAAAGCACACTATTAATTCCATTGTAACTTTGCTTTCAGCAGTCTTGCTTGATTTTAGAAACTAGTTTTCAAAAATTAATGACTTTAGTATCCCTGGTTATCACCAAACTCAATTTTTGTGTAATGTATCTTCCAATAATTGGTTGACTAATATTTATATCAAGAACATTTTTAAATAAATAAATAAATGCTAGCTTTAGCATTTCCATATAGTTCTACTTGTTTATAACATTGCACATTCATTACTGTATTAAGGATATTATATATATATAATTATCATATTGCATGTGCGTATATGGCTACATAAACATATGCATATATTGTAAGAATTCAGAGACTTGTTACTGTGACAAAAATACGAATAACTTTTATTTAGGCAAGTAGTCTTATTATGTTTAAGAAGGATGGTCTCCAGGGCAAAATTACCATCTATATAGAGCCAGAAATTGCCTTGTTAATATGAGGACATACGGGTAAACTTTAAAGCTTCAGAAATATCTACTTATCTTCTTTTTTTTTTTTTTGTCTTCGCTGTTTCCTTTAATAGTTGTAGGTATTGGAATTATTCATTAAACCATTATGTGCATGTATCTTTATAACTTTAATTTTTCCCCAGGTATTTCCTGATGGGTAGAAGGTACGATACGTATCCAAACTGGAGCTCACAAATTAAAAAATAAAAACCCACAAACAAACAAGCACCCATTTCCCTCCCATCTCCAAAAGAAACCCTCAGAAAGAACAAACCTTTGGAGTATTTGGAAATTAATGCAATCCTTAACAGGTTTTTTAATATATTTCATCTCGACACTATGCAAAACCAACTGGGATTTTGAATATTTGAACCTTGCTTTTTAGTCATATGTTTAATCCTTCAGTAAGACAATAGAAAATTTTAAACATTTTGATTTCTGATGTGTCTCACTCACACATGTCCAGAACCTCCAAAAGAAAGTATGTCAAACATACAGTACTCAAGTCCATATAAATCATACAGTAACAAAATTAATTAAAAAAAAAGACAAACAAACTCAACAAATTCCAAAGACATAAAGTTCAGAAAATATAAGTAAATATCTATAGAAAATCTAGATGTTGTAAACCTCTGGAATTCAAGAGGTTTTGGCATCAAATATAGCTAATATAAAAACCATCCTGAGGGTATTTTAAAACGCTGTGTCCAAACAGTAAAGACTTAAATGCAGAAGAAAAGTGAAAAGTTATTTTTCTGAAATGGCTGCTCTCTTCTGAGCTCTCAGGAGGCTCCTGCTGTGAAAGTCATTTGGTCTTAATGGAAAACTCCTTGATTCAATTATACTCAACGGACCTTTTCCTTATCTCAGTTAAACTGGTATAAATGTGGAGTAACTTCACTGTCTTCAGTAGTTACTCTGGATTTATTCTGCTGCCCTGGTCCACCTAATCTTCTGCTTCTGTTCAGTAATGGGTATTTGCAGAGGTAAGTAGCTTTGCTGGATAGTCTTCTCTGTATTTATTTTCATTCTTTTTCAACGTGAGAAAGCCCATTAATCGCTGCTCATGAGATCTGTGTTATGCTTCCTATATGTTCTATACTTCCTATTATGTTCTGGAAAGCCCTTAAATTCATCATAATTTCTGTTCAAATTCTTTCTCAGTACCTAATTCCTGAAAAGAAAAAATGTTTTTCACTTCCAAGGCATTTTATATCTGAGAATCTTAGCCTATTTTAGGAATACTACCGAGATGCCCACAAAATGATTCATATTCTTTAATTTAACTTACACTACCCAAACAGAATCTACCAACTTCCTCTGCTCCTGTACATTTCACAGCCTGTGTCAAGGCCCTGAGCAAACTTCACCCCTTTGTGGAACTTATGTGGCTGAGTTAAGGTGTTGAGCTGGCTGAGCCTAAGGTCATTATTTCTGATAAAAGCTGTTGTGATGAAAGCCAAAAGTGAGGGGCAGCCTCTTCTTTCCACTGGGAGCTGCTTTTAAGAGGTTTTACTGCCAGCCCCAGCCTGTGTATCCTCATGGAGGGGAAGCAGTGAATTGTGTGTTCAGTCTCATATCCATCCATCCTTCCCCTGATCCATACCTGCAGACTGGGCTTCGTGGCCTTCCCTGTCACCATGGACTTGCCAGGAGATCATTGTCCTGTGTCTGACTCTGATCACAGCTTCTGGATGTTTATTTGTCATGTTATTTGTTTAACAATCCTGATGTTTATTTGTCACTCAGCATCCTTGCTGATCATCAGAGATCTACTTTCCCCCACATTCTGAAGAAGACAGGGAGGAGAAAGAGGGCAGTGATCTTAGGAAGAAGTGATCAACATTAGATGCCTCCTTCAGTGGCTGAAGGTTGTTGGCATCAAAAAGATAGAAGGTTAAGATGCCAGAATAGGAGTATGAAATCTTCAGGGTAGGATCCAAGAAATAGGAAAGAGTTCAACCAGCTGAACTCCTTAACTCAATCATCTAATTCAACCAAATAAACAAGACAAATGGTCTCCAGACCCTAACATCCTAGTTCATAGGAAAGTACCATCTCAGGTCTTTGAAAGAAACAGTAGTGGCACTTCTGTGTAAAGTGAAATATGAAATTCTTTTATGGGCACATATTTCATATTGGTTATCTCTGAGCAGCTACAGCCTGGCAGCCTGAACATGCTTTTGCACATACTGAACATATTAGGAATACAAGGAAGAAAAACAAACAAATAGTGCCCCAGTTATTCAGGAAAGAAGGTTTTGAGTATGAAAGCTTTTTATCCTGACTGAATGCAAAGTAAGTTTTGGGGAATCTTTGACCTTGTCACTTCTTTCCTCTGACTGTGGTAGTAAATAGATCAGCAGTCACTTATTTCCTTATTTCCACTTTCCAGTGAAGACAAGGGAAGTCAAGGTAACAGTGTATTCCAGGAAGAGAGCAACACCTGCACCCTATCAGTTCCAGAAAAAGATTAGAACTACCAGAATCATAACACCATATGAACAAAATTCATGCATATGTATCACACACATAGTCTGGTTTATCATTTTGATATGCTTTTCTCTTCAAGGCTTTTGCTTTTTGTAAGTATTACATTTTTCAATATAACTCTTTGGATACCATGGTTAATGCACACAGGGAAAACAGCACCTGAGGTACAGGAGAGAAATCAGACTGATGGAATTATCCTCAGATAACAAAAAGTAAAACAAAACTAGTGCTTGTGCAGAGAGAGGGAAAAGCAAGTGATTCTATACTTGTGTCAAGAGACAGTTTTGGGTTCTCATGATGGTGCTCCAGAAGGACTGAAGCTGTCCACAGTATTTGCTGTTGAGAAGATGAGAACTTATTGTATTCATGGGGGTTTTTTGTGACAGGGTATAATTACCTAAGAGTTGGGATAGCAGGATTTTGCCAGCTAAGATCAGGATGCAGAGGGTTTGTTTCTTCCACAGCATATTATTATTTATAAGAGACCAGGAGGATCCTGACATATCTTTTGGACCAATAAGGTGATAAAAGTGACAATTTATGCAAGTGAATGGTCTTATGGTATATCC
This sequence comes from Lichenostomus cassidix, assembly GCF_008360975.1. Classification (NCBI taxonomy): domain Eukaryota; kingdom Metazoa; phylum Chordata; class Aves; order Passeriformes; family Meliphagidae; genus Lichenostomus; species Lichenostomus cassidix. Next base: position 26,004,084 of record NC_139482.1, read on the forward strand.
ATGTTTTATCACCACACTTCTGCATCCCTTACACTCTCACTGAGGGCAGTCCTAATTTCTTTGTCAAAACTGAGATGGTGAGGTTGTGGGCTGCTTTTGCTGACAAACTAGTTAAGAAAACCATAGAGAGTGCAGACAGTAGCTGATGATGTGGGAGGAGAACACACAGTTGCCCGAGGCCACACGGAAGGCAGAACCTGAGGAAGTGCTGCCAGAAAATGAATAAAAAGTGCCAGGCAGGCTCTAACCTCATGAAACTGGTCCAAGTGACCTCTTTCCCTGGCCCTATGACTTACTGCTCTAAATTGGATTTAGGGGATTAATCTTGGGTTCATGTGCATGTTTTGTGGAGTAAGAGTTGCTGTACCATTCCCAACACATATCCAGTCAAGTTAATACATTTGTGAGTAGGTGTCACTGAGCTATGCATTTCTCTTCTAGTGGTGTTCCAACCCTCTTTTTTATCAATATTCACTATAGCTTGTATCCCTATATCATGGGATGCAAAGAACCTAAAAGCATGGAAGTGCTTTTTTTTCCACTGAGAGATTTTATCAAGAATTGAAACAGGCTGCCCAGGGAGGTGGTGGAGTCTCCATCCCTGGAAGTGTTCAAGAAATACTGGATGTGGCTTTTAGTGCTATGCTTTTAGTGCTTTTAGAATGGTGGTGTTCAGTCAAAGGCTGGACACAATGATCTTGGAGACCTTTTCCAACCTTAATGATTATCTGATTTTATGAAAAGGAAGAAAGAGGAAGAGTGAGCATGAAAATCTTCACAGCCTTTTTTACGTGCACAGATTTATCCCTCTTCTAACTCAGAAAAAGTTGGAAAGCTTCAAAGTTCCTCAGTCATCTTCTGTTATTACTGAAATCAAAATATCTTCCTGGGTGCAAATCTCCTTTACAGCTCTTCTTATGATAGAGGCAGTTCTGATTTTTCAATCTTAAATAATTTCTGACGTCTAGATCAGACCACTTGTTAAATCCATGTGCATGGTTTTTCAGGAGTGCCTTCAATCACAAGAACACTGAAGATTATGCAAAATAATGACTCAAAATTAAGGAAGATGCATTTTTAATCTTTGCTCCTGTGTTCTCTGCACTTCTTAATTAGTTTTTTCTAGTCATGACTGATAATATTTCCAATTGGCTCAGTAAGTGGGATTCATTTGATCAGATTCTTAAAAAATTAGAAAGAATTCAGGAGTCAAGTGCTACTGGAAGTTTGAATGAAGAAGGGCAATTTGTTATTTTCCACAGGATCATTGATATAAAATATTTAAACTATTGATCTAATAAGTTAAGTTTCAAGAAAAAAAAAATCCTTTTATTGTTTTTTTCTTTTATTTAATGTGACTTATAACTGAAGAAGAAAATAAAAGAAGAAATGCCATTTTTTATCATTTAGATGTTTAGGCTTAAAAATGTCATGAAATTGATTAGCTGCTTTGCTCCACGGGATGCACTCACTAACCAGCTCAGGTTAGACCATAATAAACATGGTTTTCTCCTTGACTTCTGAGTTACCTTGCATAGCAAAGGAAGTAAATCACTGCAGAGGGGCCTCCTCATCCTCCCCTTCACTTTCCTCCTCCCTCTACCACCTTCTCCAATGATTCAGGTGATTTGTCCTCCACTTTACAACACCATTACTACTAAAAGACCTGAATTTTTCAGTTGTGTGTTCACTTCTATTTTACTGGGTATGTTTTCCTGTTTGGGCTGTATTGAAAATGCCCAATTAGGATAACAGGATTTGATTTCAGTAAGTTTTGGATTCAGCAATTTTAAAGAACTTGTACAAGAAAAGATTTTATTCCCTCTTCACTTTCCTAAAAATTAGGAACAGGGCCATGAGAGCATTCCTGCTGAATGACAGCACAGTAGTCTGGGATATCAGCCACTCTTCCATCTTTGTACCATCAGCAAACTTGCTGAGGGAGCACTCTGTCCCTTCATCCAGGTCACTGATGGATGAGTTGAACAAGACTGGATCCAGTACTGAGCCCCAGGGAACACTGCTGGCTGCAGACTTACAGCTACACCCTGTGCTGCAGATCACAGCCCTCTGAGCTCTGCCATTGAGCCAGCCCTCGATCCATGCCACTCTCCACTCATCCAACCCACACTTCCTGAGCTTACCTATAAGGATGTTATGGGCAAGAGTGTCAAAAGCCTTTTGAAGCCAAGGGAGACAACATCCACTGCTCCTTCCTCATCTTCCTGGCCAGTCATGCCATTGTACAAGGTGGTCAGACTGGTCAAGCATGATTTCCCCCGATGAATCCATATTGACTGCTCCTGATAACCTTTCCCCACATGCTCAGAAATGACATCCAGGATTAGCTGTTCCACCACCTTTCCAGGGTTGGAGGGGAGGCTTACTGGCCACTGGTTTCCTGGGTCCTTTTTCTTGCCTTCAAAGTGACGCTGGCTTTCTTCCAGTCCTGAGACACTTCTCCAGCTCTTTATGACCTTTCAAAGATGATGAAGATTGGCTTAGCAATAACATTTGCCAGCTCCCTCAGCATCCATGGGGCCCACAGATTTTTGGATGTTAAGCTTGCCTAAATGATCTCTAACCTGATACTCTTCTACAAAGGGAAAATCTTCCTTTCTCCAAACATTCTCTTGCCTCCGTGGCATGTGATTGCTGAAGGCTGGCTTTAGCAGTAGAAACTGAAGCAAAGAAGGCATTTGGTAACTGTGTCTTCTCTGTATTCTCCATCAAAAGGGCACCAACCTTATTTGGCAGTGTGCTCACATTTTTCCTGGTCTTCCTTTTGCTACTGATTAAAGTGCTGGTACTTGCAGAAACCCTTTGTATTGTCCTTAATATATCACAATTAGTTTCAGGTGGACCTTAGCCTTACTTGTTGCATTGCTGCATACTTTGAAAATGTTCCCATATTCCTCCCATGTGGCCTGTCCTTTTTTTCCACATTTCTCATGTCCAGTAAAGGAACATGAACTGTTTAGTTCAGTAGCTAGGTTGCCTAACGAACTTTTAAGACTCAGTCACCAAACTAGAGGGTTGTATCTCTTGTCAACAATAGTACTGACACACTAATGTTTTGGCACGGATGAAAATCTTGCTCAGGTGCACATACCTTCTTCATGGTAGTAACTTGGTAGTAGTTCTTCCATCTGTCCATTGATTGTAGCCTTCCTGCCACCAGTTGACTTCATGAACCTGATATGAAACTGTCTTGTATATAAATGAGGGAGTTGACAGAGGTTAAAAGTGACAACTCCTTAAACTGATATTGCCATAAAAAAAGGTAAGCACTGAGCTTACCTTTCAATTGGTAGAACAGGTTTCAGGTAAGTCACTGAAATATTGCAGAACATAAACAAGTTAAAATATAGTAAACCAGAAAGGTTTAAATTAATAAAAATGAAAAGCTGCCTTCATTGCGGCAGACATACCACAGAAAAATTGCAGATGAGAATATTGCTAGTGATGTGTGCTGATAGTTCATGCTGTTCTAATGGATAGCTCATTTCTATGCCTCTACACTAAGGAAATTAGTGGTTTGCTTTCAATAAATAAAAGTATAAATAAAATATTTTAATGGATGCTTTCTTCCTCTGATTTAATGGGAAAGAAATAATTTTATGAAGCTATTACATGGGATACTGAATTGGGGCTTATTTCACCACTGTCGATTAGTCATGAAACCTATATCATTAGCTTTATACATATGTGGCTTGTGTCACTGGATGTGAATTCTTTTTGTACACAGTCTGAAGTTGTAGCCTGTGATTTTTTCAACATGGTCTTCATGACTGAAACAATTTTGCTGACATCTGATTTTTGTCCTTTATCTTGCATCTACTGGCTTCTAATTGAAAAGTGTGTCTCTGTTTAGTAAAAAGTGAAAGCATCAGCTATATTTTTCCATCTATTTTTGAGAATTCTTAGGCAAATCATTGTTCAATCCAGACTCTGGTAGAATTATTTAAATTCTTTTTCTTCCCCATCCAGATTAACTATGGCTTTCTTCAAATCCAGGGCATTGGAAAATTGTGGTCTATCTGCTGAATATCATGTAACTTCTGCAGTGGGTTAACATCAAAGACACTACAGCTTTTCATCTGTTGACCAGAAATATGGACATTTATTTCTCAGAAGTCATCAAGCTTTTTCATGGAGACGATCACTGTAGTGCCATAGTTCTTCACACAGATTAATAGATTAAACTTCACAGTGACCTGAGTTTGAACTTAAAGAGAAATCTATTCTTGAAGTTTAGCTGCTAAAAGTGCTCAGACACAGACTTTTGAGCTACTTCTGGTTTGGTTTTTTTTTAATTATGATATTCACCACCATACTCAAGGAAACTGAATTCTGCCCATATTTCTGCTTGGTAGAACTGAAGGCATGTACAAGTGCAGAATGTGAATAATCCACCAGACTCTGGCGTAGAAAGAAAGTGTGGGGAATAAACTGGGATAATAGGAAATGTGGTCAACAGAAACAGATGAACCTGGCTTAGGAGTGGAAAGGACTTGGGCCAGTGAAAATTTGAATAATTTAATCACTTCCCTAAATGCAGATTTTGCAATTCGAAGTAGCAGTGGAAATGCATGCATTCCTGCTCACTTCAAGTAAGGAGAAGATTAGTATTGTAAAAGAAGCATGAAGTGGGTAATAAACTGCCTGCATGGAAGATGACAATAAGTTTAGGAGCTAGAAAACATTACCAGGGTTCTTCAACAAATACATGTGAACTTATATAGTGTTTTCATTAGTGACCTTATCATAAAGCCAATTGAATGAGGGAAATATGCCTATTTGGTACACAAACCCAGAGGACGTCATCTATATAGAGAAGCAGCATGGTATCTCACAAAAAAAACAAAGCAGAAATTGAAAATTAAAGCAGTAAAATAGGATTTTTATGGGGGCTGGTAACTTGGTACTTTTCTATTATCTGAAAATTGATCAGTTGGAAATTAAGAGGAATGACTTTGTGTTTTAGTCACTGAAAGAGTAATGATAGGCACTCAATGTGCTTTAAGTGGGAAATTGGAAATAGTGCCTACAAAACAGACTGACTTAGGTCTACTGGGTCTTCTATTGTCAATAATCAGAATATTGCATGTTGCCCAGTGGTGTGTTTTACTAAATGCATAAGGTTCAGTAATAAAGACTGAAGCCATCAAACTGTTTGGTGAGACACATGGATTCAAGAAAGGTGCGGCAGCAAAGCAGATGCAAAACAAATCTGTTTGAATAGATGAAAACCCAAGGGAGTAGACTCAGAAATTTTGTTTATCTTAGAAAAATTATGCAGAGAGTGTCTGTAGGGAGAGGCTATCCAAAAGTATATAATAGAGTGGGAAAAATGTGATGGATGATCAACACCAAGGGATTAAACATTTTAAGCTGAAGAACTACAAAGAAACGTGAATTGGGACACATTTTATGTAGACTGAAATGCTAGATTTTCTTTTATGTAACCTGAATGATAATTACAGTAAGAGAAATTATTAGATTCTTGGATAAATTCCCACTATTTCCAGCAGAAATGAAAGGGACTAAAATCCTTAATCTAGCTGAGGAATGCATTTGATCCAATGAATTTCTAAAAGCTATGTATACTACCACAGAGGCACAGAAATTTTTTATACTAGATTCAGGGACACAAAGAATATGGATGGCAATATTGTGATGTAGAATATGAACTTATTGAGTTCCTGCTCAGAGTTTTAGCCTCACATCAACATTCAATCTTTTCTTTGCCCCAAGTCAGGTTATATTCAGCCCACAGCATTTTAATGTACCAACCTCCTTATTGCATTCTATGAGTTCTAATTGCTTTTGTAGGAAGATCTTGAGAGAAAAACTCTAACTCTGATTCTTGAATTCATCATGTTCATTACAGGAGATCATTATTAAAGATTTTTCTTAGGAAAGGATATGTGTTATAAATTGGAGTTTCATAATAATATATGAATCTGTTTCCAGGGGTAACCCTTGGCATATACACATGGATTAACAGAAACAGTTATTTTGGACATAATGACTTACTGTCATTGTAATAAATGAAAAAAAAATCCCATAACATTCTTAGAGTTTGTTACCCCATATCTAGGCAAATTTACAATGTTTGTTATTTTAAGTTGTACTTTTCAAAATCGAAAAAGTTTGGATTAGGCCACTCTCTCCAGTAGCAAATGAACAAATGCATTAAAAAGAAAGAGACGGAGATGGGAAATTAAAGTAAATGAAGCATTTTTAATGAAAAACTATTAAAAGAACAAATTAGGCTAAAATGCCACTGTCATTAAACTATATTCAGCAAATGTCAGAGTTTTACAGAACTTCTGAGCCTTCATGAAAGTCTTGTCTCATCAGCTAAGACAGATACAGGAAAACAATATTTTCTTTTACACCCATTGCTTCCTCCAAGTTTAATATAATGTATTTATGCTGTTCATTTCTGTGAAGGGAACCATTATAGATCTTTCTTCTTCTTTTCAGCAACACATCTTCAATATACACAACTGCCATACAGTCTCATCATTTTATGACAGACCTAAGTACAATGAAATGTGGATATAAATAAATCCTTTACTCAGCTATGGTGTATTTTGGGCTATTGTTCATCATGAGAGGACTTGTCCACTAACTCTCACTGTTCTTTTAAAACTAGCTTATTTGTCATTCCAAATACTTTGAGTTGTGGCAAAGAGAGAAATATATGGCTTCCAGATGTACAAAAACCAGAATTGTTCAAAACATATTAGGCTTGGAACAAATTTCATCTTTGTAATGCTTCAGAGTATTCAAGACAAAGAAAGTATTACAAGATAAACAATATCTTGTAATACCTCTCTATTAGGGCTTCAATCAAACCCACAATAATCATCACAAATAGGTGAAAAGACACACAGTTACCTTTAAGAGTAAATAATTCCCAGCTGCTAAAGTCAGAAAATGTTGACTGAGTTCAAGTTCTGTCATCCCACACAAAGTGAAAGGTACTTCTCTTACCAGTCTTAAACTTCCTTAAAATCTTGCGATACTCATACATGTGATTCAATGATACCTAAGGAGTAAAAGATTGAGATACTATTTTAACTTAGCTCCTCACTCTTCTGCTTTTCAAAGGATCAGTCATCAAGATCAAATTCAGAGGCAGAAGGTATTACTTAAATCATAGACTACCAGGTTGGAAGGGACCCCAAGGATTATCTGGGTCAAACTTTCTCAGCTTAAAGCAAGAGGAACCAGCATCTGGACCAGGTGGATCTCCAAACTGTCCAATGTTGGGGAATCCACCATATCCCTGTGGAGATTATTTAAATAGCTGATTGTTCTCATTCTGAAAAATATTCCTCCTGCGTCCAGTCAGAATATCCCCAAGGGTACATTTTACCCACTAGCCCTCACCTTTTCTGTGTGATTTCTTGTGAAAAAGGAATCTCCATCTTCTTTGTATCCACCTTTTAAATACTTGAAAGCTGTGATAAGATCTGACCCAAGGCTTTCCCCAAGGTTACTCAGCCCTCTCAGCCATTTTCATATATCAAGCTTCCTGGTCCTCTAGTCATCTTTTTGGACTTCTCTGGATCTTCTCCAGCATGGCCAGATCTGTTGTGTGCAGCAGGAACCAAAAGTAAACACTACATTCCAGTTGTCACCTGGCAAGTGCTGAGTATAGTAGGATAATAAGTTCTTAATTTCCGCTGGTGATGCCCTTGTTGATGCAACCCAGCATCTTGTTGGCTTTCTTTGCTGCAGGGGGACACTGTTTACTCATACTGAGCTTGCTGTCCAGCAGGCTCCCCAGGCCCCTTTCCACTGAGCTGTTCCTCAGCCACATAGATTTCAGCCTGTGCTTTTCTCCCAGGTTATGCCTTCCCAGGTACAAGGCCTTACACTTAGCACAGTTTGTACTGAGTTGGTTTCAACCAGTACAGTCCATCACTCAGACAAGCATATTTTATTGGCAAATTGCAAGCAGTGAGCTCCTCTTTTTATTTTCCAGTAGTGGTAAAAAGTTGACGAATGTTACTGGGAAATGCTTATGCAAATATGCTTCTTTAGGCCTTCTGGGGCTGTAACACCAGCCTGTGTTAAAGAAAAAGGAAATCTGAGTTTGTATTGTCTTGCTTTTAGCTGTGAAATGGTGGCAATAGTTACAATTTCTCTAGTCTTTCTGTGATGACAGAATGTAAAAGTCAGTGTCTGAGCAGTCTATAAAATGATTATATTTCAAAATTGCTTCTTTACTTCTAAGTGTTTTCTTTCTTCTTAGTTTAGTGGTATTTTGTTATCATCAGTCCCATTGTGTGTTAAACAGGTGTGACTGGGGAATCATCTTACCTTGTCTGAAACTAAGTTGTCGTCATGTTATACCTTTACCTGAAGGTGTTCTTTTGAGATGTGTACCTCTTTCTATAGTTATTATAGGAGCCTTGATGACTAGCTTCAAATGAGACTCTAATTTTTATGATAGGTAAAGTTAAATAAGATTCATCCTAAATTCAAAAGGTGGGATTTTGAAGTAGTACTGCAAAAGGTAGTACTGCAGTGTATCTAACATACTCTTTTCTATTTGAGTTAATACTGTGTTCTGGCCAACTTCTAGGCTCCAACCAGATAAATTACATGCCTTTGTAATTTCCTCCTGTAGTCCTGTTTACAGACTTAAAACTACTCTGATGCTCTCATAAACTGATGTTTACATAATCAGGCATTCACCTGTGAAAAAGGTTGTTGAAGAAGGGTAATTTTCTCCATGTAGAGTCAGTAACTTCTAAATATTGCACAATGAACTTTCCTGTTATTACTTGTTTTTATCTTGCTGCAAATATCTTCCTAACGTTTGAATGGCATTAGGCTCTGCTAAAAAATATTTGATGAAAGTAAGTGATGATTATTGGTTTGAAGGTATGGTAGTAAGAAGATCAAAAATGAATTGTAATTCAGAGGGATTCTGCAAGATTAGAAAAGGTCATGCTTTAAATTTAGCACTGCATTATTTCTTTATTTGATTGCATACAAATTGTTTGCAGTATTAAATGTTTTCTATTTTTTTAGAATTCATTCGATAGCTTTTCATGGGAGTGAATAACATAAAAGCAGGTTATGAGGTTTTACAGATAAAATAAATCTCTGAAATAATTTAAAATTCATTTGCCTTTGAGACTTGTGGTTAATGAAAATTCTGTCATTAAGCTTCTTAATTTAAACAACTGTACTTGATTCAATTGAACTTAATGTTTAAAAATAATTGTCATGCTGTAGTATTAACACTGGACTAGAGTCTTCCCTCCTTAAAGTGAACATAAATTTCTTGAGCATTGATTAAAGTATGCAAAATGGTAACTACATATAGGTTTTGTCTTTCTTTTCCATTTAAATCAGATTATTGTTTTTAACTACCATTTCTTCTTTCTCTTCATTTGAAAATGCATATGCCATTTGTCCAAATCCCATCTATATTTGTAGGAGAATATCACGGGGAAGCAGGCATTTTGAAGGTTTCACCCTTAGCACATCTAAAAGCTGTGTCTTTGCCATTGAGAAATGTTGGTCAGTAATGACTTCTGGAAACCAGATTCCTATAAGTAGTTCAGAGGATGTGTTTCAAATGCAGTTCAGTTTGAAAATAACTGGGCAACTTTCACAATACTTAATCCTCCAAAGTCCCTTTTCATTTATACCTGATAAAATTAGTTATTAGTGTCTTACAGTTATTGCCATTTTGGTTTGGGGTTATGTGCTGTGTGGGTTTGCCGCTGTCTGAGGGTAAGAAATCCACACAAATATGCAGGCTATGTGAATTGCTTTGAAATGATTGCTGCAAATTATTTAGAAAACATAAGCTACTGTGTTCACTCATATCTGAATTGCTTTTTGAATATTATTACTATAAAATATAAAACCTTCAGTGACTGATCTGAAAAGCAGAGAGGCTTGATTTCAGTTTTGGAAATAAGAGAAAATTAGAAGGTTAAACCGGTAAGAACTGAGCAAATTACCAGTTTTAAAAGTGCCTTCTTTGGGATTCAGTGCCATTTGCAAGGCCTTCTTTCCTTTCTTTTGGGTCTTATGTTTCTAGCCCCATAGATATCTTCTTGTTTTATCTGAAGCAATAAACATTTGAGGCTCTATTCTCCCAAGGGATATTTCTTAGAACTTATATGAATAAATTTCAAGTAAGGTACAGCTTTCTTGAAAGACATTACAGTTTGACATTTGTGTTTGAATTTTAAGCGAGCTTAGGAAGAGCCATTACCACCTTAGGCAGATATTGTGGTCTATTTCTGTGATAATGAAGTAACTTTTGTTTTCCATATCGAGTGCAGGTGTTGCTGAGAGGTGTCTTATTTGTATTCCCTTCTATTGCATCTTCCCAAGTTCATGGAATAAATAACATTTACTAATCTTAATTTCTTTTCCCATTTATGCACATGGAAACAGCACAATAGAAAATGACAGGGTTTTATTTCCTGTCAGAATGTAGAATGTGTTACTGAACCAGCAACAGCCTACAGGACTTCAATCAGTGTTCTTGATCTACTGGAAATCCTGGGTAGGATGAAATGTGCAAGTGCTAGGTCAAGGGAACAGAAAAGCTTGTGCGCTTTGAATTTACAAGGAAAGACAAAATGCTTTAGTGCTCTTTAAAAACGGTGTTTCTTAGAACTCCTTAAAGGCTTTTGGCAGCACAAATCACAGTCGTGTCATCACTGACTCCAGTCTTTTTATTTCCAGTTGTCCTTTAGAGTTTGAATTGTCTCTGTAGAAGGAAAAAATTCACTCTCATAACCCTTCTTTGGGCTAAGAGAGAGATCGTGACAATAAAGACTTTCCAGACTTTTTCAAAGTAGCAAGATTAAATATGATAACTAGCACAGACAGTTAGGGTGTGTTAGATTTGTGGACTGGATTGGCAGAACATGAAAGAGCCATAAGAAAAAAAATTTTTTAAAGAATTGGGAAATGAAAGAATCACCACTGCCATTTCTGAAAGAAGGAAAACAAAAAAACAACCCTAAAAACAAAATACAAAAGACACAATTTCCATTTTGATTCATACACATAGTAACACGACTCTAGTAAAACTCATATGTTTGGTTAGAACAGACCAGCATACAGAAAATCAGGGGCAGATTCGTAGAAGGTAAAAAATTTGAAATTACAGAGAAATTCTGTTAGACAAAAGTTTTTATACGGAAAAAGTGCACTTATTTAACTGTTCTGTAACATGTGAAACTGAGCTCATGGAACTTATTTCAAAAGGCAACATATCCCTCTTGCACTGATGTAACCACTCACTGGTCCAACTGGTTTAGGTTCAGGTCATCAGATAGAGTAATGGTGCCTAATGCAGAGCTATGGTCAGCCAACCAAAAACAGTGACACATGGTGAAACAGTTCTCTGAATCAAATTATATTATAGGTAATTAGAATATTGATGGATCTAACAAAAAGATTCCAGAATTAAATTGTAAATCTAGCCACTCCAGATAAAAATAATCTCATGAAAATCGGACACCTAGAGTTTAAGTAATTACTCTGAATTAATCATCCAGGAATTAAGTGTAGTACATGGAAGACAAAGCCTCCTAAAGAGAGATTCTTCCCCGTGTATCTTAGCTACATATTTTTTCATCTCTAATTTAAGATTAGACATACCTTTCAGTACAGCTGTTACTTTCATACTTGTTAAATTTTGGATTTATGGGAAATAAAGAAGCACACTAATGCATTTGCAGGTATATTTTTAATTTGGCTATTATGTGCACTGTCAGCAAATGCAAATGCACACAGTGCTCTTTGCCATTCACATTCTCTCTGAAAAATAAGACTTACTATTTGGGCATGAAAAGATCTAGAATTGAAGTTGGACTAATATTTTAAGGAGAAAACATTTAAGGGACAAAATAGATTCATGACTAACTGACCTCTTTTCCTCATGTCAATACCAAAAGGTTACATGCCTTTTTTTCCCAAATCACTTCAAGGTTGTCATTTCAAGATAGTTTCTTTTCCTGATAATACAAAGAGAGGGTAGCAAAAAGCCTTAAAACAATCAATACTTTGCAATGAGTTGCATGCTCTGTAATTCCTTGGTAAATAGGGCAATGTTCTCTTCTCTGAATCCTGCATTCGGTCAGTGATTTTCTGTCCCTAACACCGAGATGATTTAGACAGCCAGATCTTACATCTTTGTGATAAAGCAATTGAGCACTGCAGATTCCTTTTAATCATCCACAGTACATTTCAAATGTCACTTTCCATTTTTTTCCATCTTTTGCCGAAATATGTCACCTCTACATATCAAATAGAAAGGGTTGACTGGATTCTTGCTGCCCTTCTTATCAAGAAACATAACTGGAGTGTTCAAGGAGAAAAGTAAGTGGCTGAAGAGTGGTGGAAGAATAGTCTTCAACCATTTTGGTTATCCAGCTTTGGATTTCAAATGCTCAGGTTTAAACCTGAGCAGGTGAGACTCTGCTTCACAGCAACATTTCTTATGGCTCCATTCTGAAGTCAAGGGGAGTCCTAACTTAATATAAAAGTGTGCTGGGAAATGTAAATGTTGTTTTAAGTTTGTTTTGCTAAATCTGATCTTCTATCTCCAAAGAAGAGTTAAACTATTAAGAAAGAATATTTTTGCATTTGTTTTTTTAGTTTGCCTTTTACTTTTCCTTCAATCAACACCTTTGTAAAAATTTAAATTATTAGTCTAAAAATATCTTTGAAGTGGGTAAAAAAGGTAGACACAGATTTATACACCAAAAGAGGAGAAGTAGGCTGATTTTATTTTTATTTTCCAAAATAAAACAGGTTGGTTTTTTTTTTTTACCGTGATGGTGTTTAATTGTTAGATAAAGAATCAAATTAAATGGTGGGTTTTCTCTCTCCTGACATCCTCAAATTAGCTTTTTTTGGAGGGTGTCCTCCCATCAAGGATATGTTAATGGACTCAGTATGGTTGAAATTAAAGGAATATTATTGTAATATTGGAAGTTAGACTACGTTATGTAACTGTGGGGGTCTTTTTACCCTAAACTCCCAGGGGGAAAACAAAATCACAGTTCTTGGTATCTCAGGAATTTTGAGGTTGTTTAAAAATGATCTGAATTGTCTGTCTGGGATTTGAGTCACTAAGCATAAACCAGCTTGTTTGTAAGGCATATGGCTATGTTACCATGTCCAGAGCACTGTGCCCCATCTCTCATCGTTCAATTACTTAATCTGATGGGTTTGGAGACAATATATACATTCAGGCACAACATTACACACTAACAAGGCTATCTACCTTCTAGGCAGGTCTGCCTCTGGCTACAAAATCTGGAGTACAAGCAAACGAAGCGAGATGCCTCATTCACTGACAGCAGCAGTGAAATAGATCAAAATTGCAAACCAAGTTCTTCTTAGGCTATTCCCAATATCACACCTGAAGTTTTCAGATCTTTGGAGGTAGTCCTTTGGGCCAAGTTAGATATTTTTTCCTGGTGAGATTATTTCAGAGGATGCATGTGTTGTATTTTTGACAACATAATTGAAACTTATGATCCTAGCTCCTATTGTCCCCCAGCAGAGTAGGAATTGTCTCTAAGTCCCATTGACTGAATGACACTGAGTTGTAACCCACAACTTTGCATCACTTTTCTGAATCAACCATGTCTGAACCTGAATGAAAAAGGAGCCAGACAAAAAAGAAAGGATATTCTTATTTCAGTACAGTCTCTCAGTATGAAAATTCAATGGATGTTTTGGAATAAGAAAGAGAATGGTATTATCTACATAGGACACTTTCTCTTTATGTCTATCAGCAGGCATGTTCTATATATTGTAAAACATTGCTAAAGGCAGGTAGGAAAATGAAAGGAAATCTGATGCACTTGGAGATGATTGTGCTTTAGTAAACCTAAACCACACTTCCATAGCTATGAAAGAAACAAATGACTGCCCTACAGAAAAACCTGTAACATTCAGTGTCTACTGAACTGATAATAACCCTGAAGAAGGAAAGCAGTCTCTGCATTTTATTTTATATTTTTTCATGTTGTGGTTTTCATTGTTTATTTGTTTGGTTGTTTTTTTTTCCCTGAGTTTAGCTCTAAAAATAGATAAGGAAAGTAAAATAACTTACACTAAATAACTTCTTTATAAAGTCTACTACTGTAAAATTTAGAGACACAAAGGAATAATGTTAAGACATACAGATTCACATTCACTAGTTTAAAAAGTAATGATGACCTTTGGTTCTGTATTTTCACCAAAATAACAATAATGTATTTCAGTTACCAAAGTAGTCAATGTTTCTGGGGAGAAATTTATTTCAAATTTACCAAGAGAGAAAAGAGTAAAAAGTCTAGAATTATTTCCCATTTAAAGTGATTTTGCTAGATATATGATAATATCTACAGATTTTTCATACCAAGGAGGAAGAAAAATGAAATTCTCAAAAGCATCGAACATAATAAACTTTTCTTCAAAAGAGGTGAAAATATGCTGCTTCAATCATTGAACGTTTAGCCGTAGTCTTCTGTGGGATCAGGATTTTACTCTGTATTTCAAATTCAGTCAATAAACATCTACTTCTGAATTTTCTCTTATCTGAAAGCTGTCAGAACGCTATTTTTTCTAGAAACAACTTAGTTATTCTAGAAAGAATTTTTTGAGATAAGCTAGTGTGACAACAATTTCTTCCCAATGAATATTAGTGTGAGCAAATTAATATGTAATTTATTTTTATTTTACTCATTAAGTCTGATATTAAAATAGGATTGAGGAAATATTTTCCTTTCATGTCAGTTATACCCAGGTTATTTGCAACAGCCATGACAATAACATAAATCTTGGTCTCCATAATGTGAATTTTATAAATCTTGAGTTACTAATTGAAGACCAAAATCTCTAGAAGAAGAGATTTGAGGATTAATTTTTAAATCAGTTTTTAATCTGCTTATTCAGTTTTCATTACTGTGCAGAGGAAATGTATAATGAAAAATACAGTACTTAACCTTTAATAATTTTCCTGTTTTCAATATACTTAATCCCAAAGAGCCAAAAGACACTACACGTTTGAAATATATTCTAGAGGAAAGGATACAGAATTAATATAATATTACTTATATTTTATTTTATAGTAGGTCTTTTAAACAAACTTTAAAAATATTTGTTATAACTTCATTTGCTTAATGTAACATATACCCATTTGTTTTTTAAAATATGAGAACCAAGTCGTCAACATGACACTGGACAGATACTACTTCCCCAGGAAGTATTTTGTCACTTATATTTGTCAAATATCACAAAATTCAAGCAAAAAAGTAGTCTTACTTACAGCTAATAAAAAAGTTGAAGTTTTAAAGACATCACCAGCATAGATTCATTGATATGAATCTGATTACGCCCAGTTGAATTGGCCAAGGACTTCATTATACATAGATGAGCAAAGGTGAATGGAAATTAATCTTTAGCTGATCTTTAGTTGACTCATGGAAGGCATCAGGAGGTTTCTTCTCTTTAAAAGGATCAAGTTTTTGTTCTAAGAATGGATTGACACAAAGAGTAAGATTTTATGAAATGTTCTTCCTTTTGTGCTTGTGCAGAATTAGATTAACTGTGGTTACACCTGTTGGCTACACAGAAGAATATTTTATGTGAAATCCACCAAAATTATTGTGAAGACCATGATATTAACTTGCTTGCTTTTTCTTCATGTTATCCTTCATTAATGTCCAAGTTTGGCTCTAAAGTTAGGATTTTATTTCAGGGTAAGTGTGACTCCTGTTCGACACACGGATAATCTAAATAAGGAGATTTTTTGTTCTTTTTTCAGGGATGTTTGTTGCCTTGTTTTAGAAGAGGAAAGTGAAATGAAGAAACACTACATTTTCTTGTGTTCTTTCTTGTAAAACTAGTCTGTCAGTGAGTCAAAGATGCTTTTGAAGTAGAGTATTCCAACCAAGTAAGGTGAACAAAATCAGTAGTCTTGCAAATAAAATACTGTTAAAAATTCAAGCAGCATTGTTACTAATTTATAAAACTCTTGTGCAAACAACTCTATGCAAAACTTCTCCTTGTGTAGACAGTTTTTATTTTCATTTGTACATTAAGGGAAGCAGCTTGACAGGTCATTTTAGGTAGGATACAACACCTGCTGCAGCTAGCCAGTGTCTAAAAGAGAAAGCAAAAAAATTGGAAACACACAGCAAAAATGGTGTGAACCCAGAACATTTACACGTGACTTTCTTTGTGATGCTTAGCTTATTTGTATAGGTGGATAACTCTGTTTATTAGATGCTGAGACTGACACGATCCCAGCAGTGGGACTCAGAAAACCTTAATGAAGCCTGGAGGAAGGTGTAGAGTCAATATACACAAATCTGGCACAGAGGTGTGCAAGGTTTCTGGCACAGGTTGAACAATAGTGCTGGCCAAGGACCCATTTTCAATCTCCTGCCTAGAGAGACTGAAGTCTAAGGCTTGCTTGACTCTCCCAGATAAATGTTCCTGCTTTGCTGCAAAAACAATTTTCACTGTTACCACTCTGTGTACCTTCATATGTTTACCCTCTTGAGACTTAATGTACTGATCAATGACAGGGATCAAGGAGCTGACTGCACATCAAGTCATGTCCAAGGCCACCAACAAGGCTGGCAGGGCATCTATAGCATAACAATGTTGGTATTTTTGATGTCATCTATGTTTTTTCCTGATTTGTAACACATACAGGCAGGAATTCCAAGGGCTTGGATATATTTTGAAAATGTTAAATTCTAAAAACCAGCGAGCTGTCTGCAAAATTAACCTTAAACTTGTATGGATCAGCTGAGTGTGGAAGGGACTAAAAAGTATTTAAAGGGTCTCATTGATTTTTCAAGTTGTTTCCCCCCTACCCCCTCCCTCAATAGTTCTGATGCAACTGCTTCTGATTAGGAAGCTGTCCCTTTCAAGGGCTGTTGCCCTGCTCACAGATCTCTTTCAGAAAAGAAAGAACTTTCTTTTCTTGACCTTAGATTGTTCTTGCTTTTATGATGTACAGTGTTAAATTGAAAGTAGCTAGGATGTATGAACAAGGGTGACTTTTTTTTTGAGGGGAAACATTTTTTCAGAAACTTTAGCCAAAAGCTAAAATTCTTTGAAGTCACAAAAAGCCTTTTCCATAGAGTTCTTTCCTTACATATTTCTTTGTCTTTGAACTGAAAAGAATAGCAATATTAATCAAATTCCAATGATCCAAAGATCATTGATACCCAGTAAAATCATTCAAATTACATACAGGAGGTGTGCAATTATCTTGCTTGGTAAAACAGGCTCTAGATCTATTTTTCACTGTGTATATGCACATAATTGCGTTTAACCACTTCATTGCTAAAACCTACTTCAAGCATTGCATTTTAAAGGAATTTAATAACTTCTTTTATCTCAAAATGTTCCAAAAATTTAAGCACTGCAATGGTACTGCCCTCTGTTTGACTTAATGCTCTGAACAAAGAGCTCTCACTCTTCTGTAATGGCTTAATCAAATGTTCTGCATTGTGGACATGAAGAGGTACATCCCTCCACCCTGCACAAGACATCCTTTCTTGTAGAAAATAGTTTAATATGTTGAGACTGGGCAAGAGACAAAATTTCAGAACAATCCTCTACTTGACTGGTTGGGTAGTTAGGGATGAGGCTTCTCAATTTCAGTATATGTCACAGTGAATATTCATTTAACCCTGCAAAATGAAAAGAGGCAGTTTGACAGCTTATGAGCAGGGTGACAGTGCCATAACTCTGTTTTAGGAAATCTGAGCTAGCATTTCTAGGCCATGGGAACATGCAATTTTTCTAGGTTTTTACAGGGTTCTTTTAACCCATTCCACAGTCTAGATAGATAGGTCTTTTGTCCAATGATTCTAGTTATACATTTATAAAATTCTGCACTAAAATCAGGTCAGCCGTTAGCTCTAGTCACTCCTCTTGGAATGCAGTGGCAGAGACGTTAATGATCAGGAGCCATTTTATAACAGTTTAGTTTTATAACTTCCAGCCCTAATTTGTCTGTACTAGTTTATACAGTTATTCCCATGCACCAATGTTAACTTCAAATTAAACACAGAATTTTCCTCCTTAATGCATTCATGTTCTTTTCCTACCTTTATATTTTCTAGTGTGGATACTCTCTAATTC
The DNA here is from genome assembly GCF_008360975.1 of Lichenostomus cassidix. Classification (NCBI taxonomy): domain Eukaryota; kingdom Metazoa; phylum Chordata; class Aves; order Passeriformes; family Meliphagidae; genus Lichenostomus; species Lichenostomus cassidix. The sequence goes on from NC_139482.1 coordinate 26,022,246, forward strand.
AGATTCTTCTTACCTCAGTTTGCAGGTGCTTTGCTCCATCAAATACTTTGGTGGATCTCTTCTGTGATTGTTGCAGCTTAAATATAACATTTTTTGAAGAAAGGTGATTGGACCTGCATTTTTGTCAAGGTTGTCTTGTATGATGACATTAACACTTCACTGTCTCTTTGGAAAATGGCTGTTACTTTCTATTTATGTACCTTCCCTGCTGCATCCCATGCATCCATGTGCCATTCCTAAACATTTTTGCTTCCTTCTTCAGACTAGTTAGGAAAAAGTCTGCTTTATGTTGCATAGCACTGTTTCTTGCTTTCAGCTTCCACTGGATCAGGTTGCTCAGAACCCAAACCAACCTGGCCTTGAACGCTCCCAGAGACCAGACAACCCCATCTTTGGGCAATCTCTTGCAGTGCCTCATCATCTTCACAGTAAAGAATTTCTTCCTAATATCTAATCTAAACAAACCCTTTCAGTCTGAAGCCATTCCCACTTGTCCTGGCAGTCTCTGTCCTTGTAAAAAGTTCCTCTACCACTTTCTTGTAGGCTCCCTTCAGATGCTGGGAGGCTACAATGAGATAACCCCTGAAGGCTTCTCTTTTCCAGGTTGAACAATCCCAGTTCCTTCAGCTGTTCCACATAGTAGAGGTGCTCAATCCTTCTAATCATCTTGTTGGCTTCCTCTGGAATTGCTCCAACAGGTCCATGTCCTTCCTGTGCAGGGACCCCAGAGCTGGATGCAGTGTTCCAGGTGGGTCTCACGAGAGCAGAGGGGCAGAATCCCCTCCCTGGCCCTGCCGCCCTCACTGATTTGGGTGCAGTCCAGGGCACGTTTGGCGCTCTGGGCTGCAAGTGCATATTGCTCATATCCAACCTCTCATCTACTAGCACTCCCAATTCTCTCAGCAGGGCTGCTCTCAAGCTGCTCAGCCCCCAGCCTGTACTGATACTGGGACCTGCCCTGACACAGGTGTAGTACTGTGCTCTTGGTCTTGTTAAACTGCATGAGATTGCTAGATAAAAGACAAACTCTAGCTGGGAAGAATGGCAGAAGCAATATGTCATACAGATAGTGGTACAGATGCAAATATATTCTTAATATAACTTCCACAGTGCCCCACAGAGACTTCTTGGCTGTAAATTGTGGAAATTTTCTACCTACTGAATGGAAAGTATCCTTCTCCACTGGAACAAGGGGTTATGATTTCTCTTGAGCTAAGTTTTCTTTACAGAATTATTTATCTGGTCTTTTTTAGGTGTAATTTCTAAAATCAGATTAATACTACCCAAGATGCCTTTACCTGTCTTAAAGAGAGTCAAGAATGACTGCATGTCTGGTTTGAATCAAATCCCTTTTTCTGTCTGATTCTCCAAGACCTGTCTGCTTTCCTTTGACTCAGCTAGCTTGTATTTTTGTCAGGCAAGACATATTGTTGCTCTAAAAGGAAAAGGAAGTTAAAAACTGGGCCTATTAAAATATACTTGCCTCTTTGTCTTTCTCCAGACCCTATTTGTCTGTCTCCAAGTGTTTTGTGCATATGAGATCTCAGGAAGACTGTTTTAAAGACAAATCTTATTTTAAGTTGAACCTAAGGATCACCCGGTCAATTAAAGCAACCTATGATTAGTCTTATTTTATTCTTTCAGGGAAAGGTAGGAGGACACACACAAAAAGTTTCCTTCTTGCAATCATAAGCATGGAAGCCATTTTAAAAGGCCTTAAAAATGGAAAGGTATGGGACCATGTTTCTTCTCAAAGCCATGCAAATTTTTCATTTTCAACATGTAAATGTTTTGGAGCAAAATTCAACAGCTTTGTAGTGATGGTATTGTACTCAAGGAGCTGTTTATCTGCATTCATAGCTGACTATGTACATTGCACAGCAGTCAGCAAAGGTATTTATATATGGAGTGACTCTCTGGCTTCATGTTCAGGATCTTTACAGACACCATATTCACAGTTTGGTCATTTATAATATGCCTTTGTTTGTCAGAAAAAGGTATAAAATGTATTAAAATAACAGTTGGATATTATCAGTTGGAATTCATTCTCTATGATGTTTCTGCTAATCTGAGATTTTTAATTAAAAATAAAAAAAACACCCTTACTTTGAAAATTGGCATAATAAAATTGTTGTGGACATTGATTTTTTATAGATTATTTCTCAAAAGAAGAGGAGTAGATGAATGTTATTTTGGGGAGTTGAAATGAGAGATTTGATGTTAATTAACCCTTAGCTCTGCAGCTAGAACTCTTTTGCCTGTTTTGTGAAAAGTGTGGCAATGTATATACTTTTCAAAATATACCTCCTAGTATCAGTATTGTGAATCCTAGACAATTGCTAGTATTACATCATTATTTTTCAGGAACATGTTAAAAAAACTCTTGCAAGTTCTGGGAAAGCGATCTCCACAGGAAGATACTGGGCTTACTTTATTTCAGTATGGGGAAATGGGGAACCATATCTTTCTTTCATGAATGGTATGAAGCTGCTCTTTACAGAGCTTTCTAAGCCTCTATTGTTACCATACCCTCAGGCTTCTCACTGCAGGTCTCCATACTGCAGGAGGGATTTTCATTTTTGTTTCTGATTCATTCCTAAGACCACCCTAATCCAGCTGTAAATGGGTCATTCAGACTAAATAGTGAGAAGTAGTTCAATTTTAATGTAGTCATATAATTTCTGCAGTGTTGGCTACAGTGAATTAATCTTAATATTTGTCTACAGAAGATTCCAGCCTTATCTTAACTAAACCAGGCTGGGGACAAGGTGGGTCATCTCACATAACACAGAATTTTAGGAGCCAGCTCAGGCATCAATCAGTGTTTTCCATCTGTGTTGTAAATGAAGATCTTGAAGGCATTTACTGCAACGCCAGCTGAGATAGGAAAGTCCCAATTTTGCAACTAGAAGACTGCAGCAAACAAACATGAAGTCCCAGATCCCTAACACCAGCAAATCCTTCTCTTTGCAGGCAATGTAAAATAGAATAGGGAATATATGCAAGAACAATTTCTTCTACCCTGTTACCATTGAGGCACTCTTCCTGTTTCAGCCATCCTAAAAAAGAAACAAAGCAAAGGACTCAGCAAAATTCTTCTCAGAATAATACTCCAAATTATTTTGTGTTAATCTTGAGGTTTCTCAAGCTAGTGTAAGTAGCAGTAAGACTCAAGGTGGGAGTCTTGCTCCAAAGCTGAATGAGTGCTTGAGGCACATAGCCGAGAGCCTTAAAACACTAGCCACACATTGCCAGATTCAGGCAATCATCATATGGGTTTCCCCAGCTCCCTGAAAGTGATAGCCACAGTGTGGTCAGATATGTGTGTCTATTTCTGTCTGCAGAGATATATGAAAGTGGGTTAAGAGTACACAGTGCTTTTTTCATAAGTATATGTTTTTGTGTTCAGTGAAGTCTTCATGTAAGCCTACAGATAAACCCTTATGGTATTATAAAATATCCCTCTACAGAATACTTGAACATCAATTTTCATATTTTTGTTGTGTAAGAGAACTTTTGTGACAAGAATTTAGCAATTTTTCTTTTGATATTACCTTTTCCATTCAGAAAGAAAACAACAGATAGAATCCTTTGAATGGGTTACTTCTTCACATTCGTTTAATGGTCAATAACTGAACCAGACACTGTACAATGAGAAATCCACACTGGTTTTGGACACATGCTTATAAACCTCTGCACTGAAATGACTATGTGCTTGTATGTGCAACCCCTAACATTTCCATTTTTTAGAGAGAGAAAGGAGAAAAGTAATGAGAGACAAGAAGCAGGCTAGAGGAGGGAGAAGGAGACTGATCAGTCATAAGAGAAGGTAGCCATTATAAAAAAATACCATTTCTGAGTCGAGAGAAGGGGCTAATGATCATACTTGTCAGAACCACTGTTAACAGGAAAGTATTTTTTTACCTTTATTTTCAATATGGCATTTTTGCATGGGAATGCCCTACAAGACCCTCAACAGCAAGTTTGCCCAGAAGTGCTCTAATTAACTGTACCAAATGGTCTACTCCACTGTCATGTTAATGCCTTCTATCTGGCTGTTTGCTGGCCATCATGTATCATTGTTCAGCAAATGACAGCAGTCAGGTTATTAAAGGTGTAGATATTAAATTAACAACAGTGGTAAACATTGTAGCTGTACTTCACATCTCAGCAGAGCCAATGAAGTGGATGACACTGCATCCATGCTGATATGCTGCAATGACAGATGGGCGTCATTTAACACAATACATCAGTGGGCAACCCACGTACCACAGCTGTCCTCCACTAAATGAATTAGATCAGGGTAATTAATCTAAGGCAGAAAGTATTACTAAAGTGGGTCCTAAGCGGAATTAGAAACGAATGAAATATCCTGTTAAAAAAGGGAAGGAAAAGAAATAGAAAGGGAGAGAAAGAAAAGGCTTATTGCAGCATGAGTGTGGAAATGGTTGCCTAGTATTTTAATTTGACACACAACAGACAATGCCCATCTCTGTGTGTGAAGGAGTATATAATAAACACCATTTTGTTCTTCAGAATTTTATCATAATCTTTTGCCACTGTGTGCATCAAGGAAAGCAACAACACCAGCAAGGGATCATGACCAAGATGTTAGATTTGATACAATACTCTAATGTAAGAAAACCTTATCGCCTTTATTTCTTACCTGTACTGCTGATGGAATTACTCCTTGTTACATGTCCTCTACTGATATTGATTGACCTGTTAAATTTCTATGGCATTTTATCTGAAGGATGTCTTATTTCTGTTTTTGGCCTGGGGATAGCTGTAAAAAGCCCTACACAATCCCTTTCCTTAACACAAATTTTGTAGTGTTCTCCACCGCTGTTGCTCTCTCCAATCTCCCTCACCTGTATTGGGTCAACAAAAAAAAAAACAGAGAAGGAGTAAAACAAATTTGTCTTGCTGCCATTTTGGTTGGTTGCAAAAATATTTCAACATTTTTCATTGTAAATCGGTATCAATATTCTATATGAATACATGACAAATTTGTTGGGTTTTTTTTCAATTAAAAACAAATCAATGTTGTGATGTTTGTTTGAGACCATAAGCTGATTAAATAACTAGTACTTAAAGCAAGGGCATAGAAATTCATTCCTAAATCTAGACAATTTAAAGAGAAGTTATAGAAGGACAAGAGCAACAATGGACTGCAGGCCTGAAGATTTCATTGTTAGTCTTGCAGGTTCTGTATTAATTCTGTTCCACTTCATTTAGTGTATGACATCTGCAATGGAAAATTTCCCTAAAGAACATCTCTGACAAAGGCAAGCATTGATCAAGCATCATGTACTCGCTTGATGCTGTCAGCTCACTTGCAGCTTCCTCTTTATTCTTTTCCCTTTGCCTGAGAGAGACATCATCCTTCAAAAGACATCCTTCTCTGCAGGTAGAGACTCAGATTTGCTACTAGTTTTAATCTTTAGGGGAAAAGGGAGTTGTGGAAGGAGAATTATTTTGGGAATAGGTATTATAGCAGTGATTATGTTAGATTGGTGCAATGGAAACATACGCTACTACTAGAGTAGTGTGAACCTACAGGCAATTTCTGAAATGTATTGACTTTTATAAAAGTGATGTTTAAAAACAAGTCACAAAGTATGTGGGAACTCCTCAGGGTATTTGAAAGTGCATCCGAATTATTAAATACATATTTACTGTTGTTTCGGTATAGTCTCTATTGTGAAAAAAACCTTACACTCTCTGAGCATTGCAAGTTCTGTTATCCTCTCCAGACTGTTAAACCAGAACAGTCTTATTTAAAAATGATATAGAATATTACTAGAAATTCCAGCCTAGCATACTTTGTATATAAGTAGTTTACTCACGTGTAAATACTTTAAGAATGACAGAATGACAGGCGATCAGTTATTTTTGGTTAATACCCATAATTTTTCTGTCAGTGTTACTTTCTCTTCTGTGGCATCAAGAAAAATGTCCATCCAAACCACCAGAACTCTCTCTTATTAGTTTGCTCCTACTTTCAATGAAACATGTTTTTCTGCCATGCACAAAACCTAACTGCTCAGATCAGCTTTTCCTTATAGCCTTGAGTATGTAACAGATTTCCTTCACTTTTAGTTTCAAGATGCAGCATAACTCTTGTCTCTCTAGTTTTGTACTGGTGGAATTTTCCTTTGCATAAAGAATCATGGCATGCCTTCCCTGAATAGAGGGACACTCTTATTTTCTTGTCTTCAGGTTTTATTTCTTTTCCGATTTCCACAGAAAATCAGCCAAATATCATTGGCTGAGTCAAGCAGAATGTGAGGTTTTGGGATGCCTTAAAACATTCCTTTGTAATACATCGGTGTTTTGAACTCACCCACACGTGATTTCTACACGAATATGATATCAGTTTTGTCCTTGTAGACATTCCACCGCTGATGTCTTGTTTTTATTGCTTCACTCTTAGATAAAATCTTCACTTATACATAATTTCCAAAATCTGGAGCATCTCTCCAGATTTTGGGAGAGACTTTGGGATCTGGACTTATTTAGTCTGGAGAAGAGTGAAAGGGGATCTCATTAATGCATATAAATATCTCAAAGGCAGGTGTCCAGAGAATGTTGCCAGACTCTTCCAGTGATATCCAATGATAGAACAAGCAGTAATGACCATAAACTAAAACACAAGAAGATCAACTTCAACACAATGAACTTCTTTTACACTGACGGTGGCAGAGCACTGGAACAAGCTCCCCAGGTTCTCTCTCTGGGGACGTTCAAAACCCTCCTGGATGCAGTCCTGCGTCACCTGCTCTAGGTGACCCTTCCTTGGCAGATGGGTTGGACTAGACGATCTCCAGAGGGCCTTTCCAACATTAATGACTCTGTGATTCTGTGATTCTAGCTCTTTGATAGCAGGGCTCATACACACCTAGGGTTTTAGATACAGTCATTGCTACGAGTATGAACATACCTCAAAATAAACCATGGACTGCAATGTAAACTAAATGTACAGAATATGCTGTCTGTAAATTTAGGCAGAAATAAAATGCTTTCAGTTTTTCTCTGTTACACTTGTTCTGACTTGCAAAAATACTTATGCCTGTAAAAGGAACATCCTTTCACTGAAATTATGCCAGCAATTGGAGGGGGGAAGTTACATATGGTTTTGGGGTTTTTTTTGCATAGGATGCTGGGAATTGAATGGAGACAATAAATTCACTTTGTGGAGACAATTAAAACTTTTTGTAGTTATAACTTTAGTTTCTTCTGATTTGATACCAAGTTGAATTGCTCGCTTTGAGGAGAAATGCTACAGATCTCCCATTACTACTCTCTTCTCTGACTTGGACTCGAAAAGGATCTACTTTTTTGCAAACCTTTGAAAATTAGGATCCGTAACAAGTATAATCAGCTACATTGCAGAAAAATAATTTATAAACTAAGTTAGAAATAAATGATGATTAATCAAGGTGTCAGATGTTGTGTGGTGATGGATGAACCACAAATATGTAATAGTACAGTTTGCATACTCACTGAAGTGCTGCGTCTTCATCAGCAATATATTCCTATAGCTTTTGAAAATTAGCTGAAAACCTTAGAAGAAACAACTGCCACTTTGCATGCTCCACAGTGTTACAGTGCCAAAACCTTCTGATGCAGCTTCTCTCTTGCAAGTTTTCTGAAATGTCAAGTAGTGGTGGTTTAATCTCCTGTTCTGACTGCACTGAAATTTGGAAGAAGTTTTATGAACTTTTTTAGGTGTTCATGCATATCCAGCATAAGGGACTCATCATCATTGCAGCCTTCATATACTTTTACAGCTTAAGCTTTAATAATGAATATAGTAGTGACTTTTATGAATGTGAAAATGAATCTTTCTCCTACTATTCTAATATGGCTTCTTTTACAACATAACATTGCAGTGGTCAGATTACAAGTGTTACATGAGACATGGACACATCATCTCAGGAAGGTGGAAAGTTTTATTGAGATGAAACAGTGTAATATTGCACTTTTTTTCTTGACTGTTCAAAAAAACATAGCATCACTGATTTCAACACTGGTAAAAGCTGCTATATAAATACTCTATGGAATTTCCTCTGTTTGACTACAAAACCACTTCACCTAAGACAAAAGCAATTGTTTTCATAAGATTGATCAGTCCCACAAGGGATTATCCTGAAAGATAGAGAGTACAAATTATTCTGCTTTACACTTTAATTCTATATATAATTTACTGAATCAAGCCAGAAAATGTTACAGTGTTATGCAAGCAATGATCCATGGGGAATGGAAGAACTAATCAGAATATGATCACATAAGATTTCACAATCAGCACATGATAACATCTCAAAACTGCTGACTTCAAAGGAGGAAAAATTATTTCAAATGGCATTGCTAAACTTCCCTGCAATCTACCTAGCTTTTGAGATTGCACTTCAACTTTTCTTCTTTTCCTTCTTCTCCATTGTTACTCTTACTTTTTTACTGTATGTTCTATATGGAATTCAAGACAGTTTCTGAGCCTGTGGTTCCAAGGTAAAAATATTTCTTAACATGATTCATAACAAATGTCTTCCTACTATGTAATCTCCAGCTTGTTTTTGGGGAGAGAAACTTGGTGGCCAGCATTTTCAAAAAAGGTGTGAATCATAAATGTATTTATTTAATTAAATGTAACTGTAAATAAATTAAGTTCATTTAGCCTTGGGAAATGTTGGCAATTAGTTTTGTAAGAGTAGGATACCACTGTATAATAGAAACTAATTTTTTATGACCCATTTTCAATGTGTTATTTGATACACTTTTTCAGGTTTCCAAAATAGCTCCCTATACATGCACAACTCCATAAAACGCCAGATGTATAGAAACAGAAAATTAAACTGAATCAAACCCTTGATACTATTTCAGAAACTTCACTGTGCTTGCTAAGTTTCCAGGCCTTTCTTTCATTGAATCTGTGCAGTATGTCTAGACAAGTAGTAATATGATAACACCTCATGTCTGGTTCACGTTAAATCTTTAGTAAGAACTGAACAATATTTTCAATGGATTTCCAGGAAACTGCAAAGATTAAAAGAGGCTTGTTTGGCCCTAAATCGCTTGCCAGAAGATGTCAGGTCATGTGGTCATAACCCTCTTCTTTTCCTGACCTGGTTTGATTGGGCTAATTAATGCCAGCGTTTGCTTCCAGCAATCTTCGCAATCTTAACAACTGTTCAGTAAGGGAATGCTGCTGCAAGGCAAGTGCAGAGAGGCATGACTTTTTGTGTCCTTTTCCTTTCCTTACGCACAGGCACAGAGCTAGTCTCAATAAATCTGTGTGATATATTTTATCATCCTTGACACAAGAACTGGGGGAGCAAGAGTTTCCCTGGGAGAGACTTTTTAGTTCCTAGTGGAAATGCTCGTGTTTTCATTCTGGGAGGTCTGGTCTACACATTTTAGTCCTCATGGTCAGTAATGTATTTTATTACAGGGGGTGTGAATAAAGCTTACCTAATTTTCTGCTGCAGTGCATCATCTTCTTTCCATGTCTGTTGAAACTTAAAGGCTGCCTGCTAGGCTTGTTCAGCTCTGGTGTACTGAAGCTTGAGCAGAGACATGTGCTGGAAAAGAAGGCATAAGGATAAAAAAAGGTCTGGAAAGATGAATAAACTAATCAGAACCAAGCACTCCAGTCATCAAAGGAAGCAACTTTCTATTTATTCTGTTCAGGAAAGAGATCAGTAGTTCACCATTTTTGTGAACAATTATCAGGTCTTATTATAACACTGTAGATTTTACATAAGTCTTCTGTGCCAAGTAAAGAAATAAAAATGTTGTCTGTAAACCAGAAATAGAGAGACATTCACTAGGCTTCAACTTTTGCATCTTTGAGACAAAACCTAATATTAATCTGAAACCAGTTTATGTGGTATTACAGGGATTTCCATTGGTTTTTAGGGGTTTTGAACCAGGCCACTGATGATGTATTTGTTAAGGAATGATTGTCTCAGTCCTTTTCCTCTACTCTTCTCCATTTCTGTACCTATTTTCTCTAAAATAATCACATTATATTTCATTGTCATGCTTTCTGGTCCACTGAATTTCAACACTGGAATTCCAATATAGAGTTGACAGAATTGCTTCATTGATTGTATTGGAACTTACCCATATATCTGTTTTACTAATCACAACATTTTTTATTGAATTAGTTCTATATATTTAATTAGAAACAATTCAGTAAGAAAAATCTATTAGGGTGAAACTAGAGTATGGATCTGTTGAAGTTTATTCACAACAAAAATGGGGAATTTTGCATCAAAGCATTAAAACCTCATATCTTACGTGAACAAGTAAAATATACTGATTAAATGATCATCAACACTAATCAGAAATGAGAGAACATGATCCTCGTGGTTATAAACTGCTCCAAAGAATTTTCAGGTCACCAGATTCCTTGTAGTTAATCTTGTTTTTACTCATAATAGTGTAACAAATTTTTGCCAATATGGTGTTATTTTGCACCCCGTTTTGAATGGCACCAGAAGTGACAAGTTAAAAAGTGGTTGAGCTCCCAAGGTGCAAAAACTTTTCAGGCATTTTTCAAAATTGCTCTTGATTTATATTATTGGAAAATAATTAAAATATTTTCAGTGATCAATCCCATAAATGGAAATCTTCAGACAATATAAGAGTTTAACAAAAGACTGCTAGATGGAATTAATTTTAAATTTAGAAAACATGTTTATAAAAATAAAGAAATAGAATTCCTCATCCAGAGAGGTCTCATATTTCAATGCATTACCCCCTAGATATCCTTGTTTCAGACAGCAGCTTACACAGCTTTCAAATACATCAGTGAGTATTTAGGTCTTGGTGCTGTAGAACAGTTTGAAATAACAAGAATTATATTCACTAAATATTTCACAGAATGGAGGAGAAAAAGAAAATGTTTTTTCACAGGATGGAGGGATAATAAAGGAATGCTTGAAACACAAGAGAAAAGAATGTGCTAAATGTGGTAAAAATGCTAAAACTAGCATGTTATATATCTCATCTGATTCTGACCAAATGCCATTTGTTGTAACGTGTGTCCTTCCTGTCCCTGACCCCGCCCCCCTGACCCCTTCTGACTGGATGTGAGTCAGGACCGCCCCCCATCCCTAGAGATAAAAACCCCAGCCAGATCTGGAACGGGCCTCTTTGGTTCTGGACTCATATGGAACCTGTACCCTCCCTCGCCTTCCCTTCCCCCTCCCCAGTCTCCCCATTCCTCCCCTGTTTTCCTCAATAAAAACACCATGGAGACCAGGAACCAAACAGCTGCCTTTCTAAACCTGCAACGCTTCTACAAGGACCGCGTCTGACCAGCCCCACAGCTCGTGGCCATGGAATGACCATCCTGCGTGTTCCGGTTCTAGGGCAGCCCTCCCCTGCAGCAGGGGAGAGCTGCCTTCAGGTTCTGCACTGCTGCAGCCATTAAAATTACTTTAGGTTCTAATCAGAATTTGAGGGTATGAATATTAAGCAAAAATAAGGTGAAAGTTCCTTATCTGACTTAAATAACCTACAGGCTATCCTTGGTGGAAAAAAGAACACACCCTCCTTCCAGTGAACCCCCTCAGACCTGTTGAAACCCCAACACACACGCAGACCCACACACCACACACATCCCAGAAGCTGTTTAGGAATGAAGTGTTATATATTGCCTCATCTAAGTGAACAGATCATGTTATACAATACAAATTCTTTGACTTGACAATCAAATGTCCTTCCTTAACTCTCTGTGTGACCCTTTCTCATTTTCCTACAGGGATTTCAATTTTTAGTTTAAACAGATGAAATTTCCCCCCCCCATTTCTATCAGTGAGAGTTTTGCAATTAGCAGTAAGTGTAAAAGGAGGATTTCATTTGATGTCTGTAGGTCCCCTAATTCATGCCCACTGATCCACGAGCAATTCTCTTACGATATAATTAAATGAGGTTGATGAGAGTCTATTCTGGTCTAATCACTGGCTGAAATCATCAGAGTGTAAGACACAGACACCTATTGCTCCTGGCCGCAGGTATTTTCATACATGGAGACATGGAGGTTCTCACTGTGTGCCTGGAAGGCTTGACAGTGAATTTACAGTGTGAACCACAGGGCACAGAGAGTCTCTAGGTGCAGAAGGATGTGGCTGGAGGGGATGGGAAGGCTGGATCATCCCAGAGCTGCTCTGCTGCAGCCATCCTTCCCTGCAGGTTTGTGAGCTGGCTGGGTAACTGGTGCTGTGTATCCACTCACACACAATTCCCAGAGCTCTTCATCCTCTCAACTGTGTGCAGTGTTTTGTAGTCTTTCAGCCATTTGAAAACTCTGAGTGCCATACAGTGAAAGTTGTGCACCCTTTTGCATTAAATGATGCTGCTAGCATCTCCTTCAAATACCTTCCATTTATTCTTAGGGGAGAATTGTGTGTAGTAAAGCATTCAGCCGTGCTAGGCATTTGGCATTGTTCTCCAATGTACATACTGTTATTTTTTTTGTGTTAGAGTTTACAAGGTTGAAGAAGTGCGTGTTGACCTGGTCATTTCCTTGCAGACAAGAGAAGAGAAGTATTTTTTTTTTCAGGAGACAATTACAAAAGGAAAGGGCAATGGCTTTCCTGACCCATTCTGGTAGGGCACTTCATTCATATAGATAATAGGAAGAAAGGCATGCAGGATTTGTATGTTGGTATTGAATCATTGGTGAAGATGTGGTGTGATGTGATAAGAGAGTGGATGAAATTGATTCAAAAGAAAAATCATCAAAACACACTTTCAAGCAGAGCTCTTAACAGAGTGCTATGCCTGTATTCCCTTTTATAATTAACATCCAGTTTTTATCAGGCTTCTTTCTGAAGTCTAAATAAATGCCCCTATTGTGTGGCTTCTGGCTTATATCTCGCAGAAGACACAGGTTCTAGTTCATCATTAAAAACAAATCCTAGTTTTATGAGCCATATAAAGAATAAGGCTGCCCGTGGCTATAATTGAGTTGCTGGGTTTTATCTCACTACAGTCTGTTGGGTGTCTCTCTAGCTATAAAACAAGCAATTTTACAAAGACCCTGCGGTACACAGAGCAAGACTTTTGGCTTTCTAGTTATTTAGTTCCCTGTTTTCTGTGTTTTCTTTTTTTCCAGAGGTATCAGATGCAAATTAGGTTTCTAGTTTCTCTTATCTCTTTGTTCCCTCCAAAGCTGAGATTGATAGCTTTAAGGAGATCAAAGTCAACTTTCAAATGTATCCCAAATTGATAATCTCCAGACTATCATACACCTTGTACTCAGAACAAAAACCTAAAATCCATAATGACATGAGCATGGTAAATATGGTTCTTCTGTTAGACTAAGTAAAAGTAGATTATACATGTTTTTTAGACTTCAAAGGCCTGTCCTGTTAGTCGGGTTTCTTTAAGATCTCAAAGGCACTGTGCACTCCCTTTTGTGTCAGAATAAAAAAAAGACATTGCAGCAAGAAATTGAGAGGATCTTTTTCCTGCTAACATTGCAGTTTCAAAGATAAATGGACAAAACATTTTAAGAAAAGAAAAGTAGGGAATTTCTAGTTTGTTTAAAACAAATATAGAAATATAATGTGCATCAAAACTGGTTTTTGCTTCATACCTGACTGTAATAGATATTAGTCTGTTGTTTTAGATATTCTGGCCGAACAGGCCACTAAAAAAAAGAGACAAAAATGACAGGCCCTTGTACTCTCTTCCTACGCCCAGAAAAATGAAGGAGAGAAATGCACATTTCCAATAGAGTGCAAAATATGCAGGTCTAATCCAAAGCCAGTTCCCACTGACACTAATGAACAATGACAATATTTCCTAATGTCAACATTTTGGATGGAACTGCCTGGTGCAAAGGAGACTGCAGTTGGGGCCCACAGGAAGCTGCATGACCAGGGATGTGTCAAAACCATCGGTGCAGGTCGTGTGTGCCCACACACTGTCCCTGCAGAGCAGCTCTCTGACAGGGGCTGGGCAGCTGGCAGTGGCCACGGTGCTTCCTGGCTGGCAGCCAGCGGCTCTTATCTGTGCCCTGGTGAGCAGCCTCTAATAGCTAACCCCAGGTTTGAGGAGAGGTTTTACTATGAACTCCATGAGAAAAAGTGTTAGGAATAGCTACATTCTCCCTACCAGAAGTGCCTCTGATTTTTCTTTTGCACAACACTGTTTTTGGAGTGCTCAAAGGCAGATGTTGGGAGAAAAATAATTTTTGATCCTTCAAACTGTGCTGTTCTCTTCCAGAATAAAAGGATGTTTGTGTGTATGTGCAGGTGAGTGGAAGGAAATAATCCTATTGTTCAGTATAGATAAATACTGTGATTTGTACATAAAAGCATTTGCATTTGCATGGTAATCTGTTTGTGGGCTAAGAAATACATTCTTTCTAACACCATGTCTTCCTGGTTATAGCACTGAGTGACAATTTGATCCTGTATATGCTTACAAAATATATGTTTTGTTATTCTCTGTGCAGTGCTGGAAGCACCTGTGTGTTTCCCTTATGGGAAGTCTCTTGCAATGCGACAGATCTTCTCAGACAGCACTTCTGGGAAATATCAGAAACTTTACACAACACTAGATGTAGAAGAAACAGAAGGGTTTGAGTGGTTTTATACTTCAAAAACTCTTACAGAAATATATTCTGAAAACACTAGACTGTCAAAAAAATTTCCTTCATTGACTGGTAAAAAGCAGCAGCTATCCTCATGTTGCTAACTGCTGTGTCCCAATTCCCACACCTAAGGATAAAGAAACGCACTGGTCTCTCTGGTGTAGTCACTCATCTGAGGCTGACAGTAAAGGTGCAAATTGCTGTCAGTTGTCATTACTTGATATGTGTTATAGCATGGGAAAATAAACACTTAATGAAAAAGTACCTGAGAATCAGTGACTTTTCCATATGCAGTAAAACTGATTCCTGGTCATAACCGTATTTGAAAAAAGGCTGTGTCTGTGCCAGTCTGAATTGATGAATATAATCCAAAGAAATTAGTAAATCTGACTACCTCTAGAATGCAACTAGGCTCTAAGAAAAAGTTGAAAAATTAAGAGCCAATACTTTTTTTTTTTCAGTCTACAAGTGCATTTAATTAATAGAAGATAGAAAGGAGAAGGAATAAAACTCACAGGAAAATACAGCATAAGGAGTCATTTCCTCACTTGCCACCCCTTTGACAAGAATAAAACTCTGCTTCACATGAAGTCCTTTAGAATAAGCCACTCCTGTCACAATTTGGAGCTCTGCAGAATGGGAAAGAATGATTAAGGTGGGAAGAAGTGGGGAACTGAACTCTCATTTTCTTACCCCAGGTCTGCTGACATCTGTCAGCAGTTACACAGGTGGGAAGAAGGGATTATATTTGGACCTTGCCAAAATGGCTCTAAAACATCATTGGTGAGTTTGCTCTGCTGGTTCCATCTGCCTGTGCCTCAGTGCACATGCAAAGTATTTTTAAGCCACCTGCTGTTGATACAGTGGTTTCTTTCATTTTTATTTTTTTCTTCCAGAGTGGCATTCAGACTTTCAAGATCAAAGTATTGATCAAAATTCAGTGAAAGGCTTAGTATTACCCCTAAACCTTAACTTGCCTATCTAGATTCCCATTACACTAACCCCTGATGGGCTGGGACATTTTCTGAGGTATTCATTTCTCACCATAGTGACACTACTATTATAACTACGGATGCTGCCTTTGATCATCACAAAATTATACTGACAATATGGACTTGTTTTTTCTGCACTCATTCTCACTCAAGACTTGGACCCAGGTGGGCTAAAGAAGGTTGAACTAAATAACATTTTGTTCCTTCTTTCTTTTATGATAGTAAAGAAAAAAAGGTAACAGGATGTCAAAGCGTTCACAACAGGAACTCTGCTGTGTCATCCAACACTAGAATGTGTCCAGAAAAAAGGGCAGAGGAACAGAACTGGAAGCTCTAACTGTTCTAAGTCTTCCAACTACGGCAGTGCCTGTTGAGCAAACTGAGAATTTACTCAGTGGTTTTTTTCACTGATAATTATTTTTTTAGATGTTTTTAAAAGGACAGGTAAGAAAGAATTCACTGTCAGAAGAAGAGCTTCAAACAGTAATTGTAAAGTTCTAATACTTTCTGTATTTTTCTATTTATCTGAGGAATCACTAGTCACTTAAGTCAATATATTGGCAGTGGTTTCTACCAAAACAGGATTTAGATTTTACTGTACAGCAATTCTCTGTTCCATCAAGTATTTTCAACATCAAATAATTAAATCTGAAATGTCAGCTTGTATGGTAAGTACAGAATAATGGATGTGAAACAGAGAGGTTTTTTCACTTGTAGTATTCCTTCTTCCAAATATCTTATTCAAAATTTGACAAAAGATAGGAAATTTCAGCAGATATTTTGAATATTTCCAAGGGAAAGAAGATCCCAGGATGGTTCCTTTTCAGCCCCAAAATATCTTTACAGTAAGCAAAAGCCAAGCAAAACTTTGTGAATTTTCTGCTTGTGTAATCTACACAAAAGTCTGGGAGGATATAGATGCTTGTGAATGCATACACATATACATTCACATAAACCAACTAAGAAAGAAAATGTAAAAAATCAATTATTATAAATTCAATATTTTTTAAAATTAAATTACTTCAATGAAATTTAAAGGAAATAATGATAATAATAAATTAATTATCATAAAACCAGCATAATAAATTACATTTATTTCAAAATATTTTTTAATTTTTTATGAAGAAATGAGAAAAAAGAAACTTTGGAAAATTGATACTACAATTACGTATGAAAATATGACTATAAATATGAAAATGTACTTTGAAATGAGCTATGTTTAATGGCTGGGAGAAAACACTAAAGCTTCCTCAGCACAATTAATGCAAATATAAAACTATACTTGAGGGCACCTTCTATGAATGGTTAGCTAGCTTATCCCAAAACTCTCCATGACATGGCAAGGCATTGTCTGCAATTTAACAGCCTTTCAGCAAAGCAAGTTGCTGTCAGTAACATTACCGAGTGTGTTTTGGATTTATGATGTATATTAACTTACTGGTCTATCTTTGATTGTATCTGCTTAGAAATCAGGGGCCAGGGAGAACTGTTTCTTGGAGTGATTTTCCAGTCAGGTACAGCCTTGCTTTGTCACTCCAGCTGCAGACTGTAGCCCCTATGGTACATAATGCAGCTCTGATACCTATGAGGACACCAATATACAACAAATGACTGAAGGATTAGTAAGGACAGTGTCTCAGGCCTGGCCCCTGTCCTTACAGCAGATAATTCACCAAACATTTCATCTAGAGAGGTCACAGAACATCAGTCATATTCCAACTTGAGGTCATCTGCTCTTCTCAGTCATAACAGATTATTTATGTCTTTGGATCTCCCCCAGTACTTCATTAGTACATGATATTGTTGGGTAGGTTACAGTAGTGAGACTCGAGCAAATAATCTGGTCCTGTGGTAAGCATTACAGTATAGGCATTGCTAATTATTTATTTCCTGCTGTTAAGCAGAAAACAGGCCTGACTGCCCTCACAACAGCTGCGGCATTACAATGTGTGAAACACCATGAACTTTATGTGCTCGCTCTCCTGAAGAGCTCGGGGGGCAATGGGGATTACAAGCAGGTAGACTAGTTGTCAGAAGAGCCTTCTGAAGAGCCCTAGTGCATCAGCAGCAATTAATGCAGGTGGTATTTTAGACAAGGGAGCTAATGAGCTTTAATATGCATGCAGGTGAGGGAGTGCTGAATCAGTAGAGCCATTAATGAACCTATGACAGCCTAATTAGCTACAATTTAAAATCTATGGAATCTAATCAGAAGAGCTGAACACTGCTGCAAATCTGTGTATGAATGAGTCTTTCTAAATACTCCAATCTGTTGCTTAGTCACTGATTGATAGTAATTGCTTTTTTTCCTCTATTGTGTATAGGAAAATGCCCAATTTTGTTCTGATAGAGGAGGACACAACACTGAAGTTAAATGCCTGAGATGTTTGACTGCTTAAGTTTTAATCAGGGGATGTTTAAAAAAAAAGAAGTAAAATTAATTTCCAGCCCTGAATATAGATGATTAAAAATACACTACCAACTTTTCATGTATTTGGCAGGCAGAGATTATATAGTAGTTAATCAACTCCAAATAGCTTATATGAAATTAAAGATAGAACTACAGCTGAAGTGGCATAAAATACACATATTAATATAAGAACTTCTTTATATAGGATTGTTATTAAACTCCTTAGATGAATGGTTTTTAATACAACCAAAAAGGAATTTTCCTATAAAAGGAGAACAATAATATCTCCTGAACATGGTTATTAAAAAAATCAAAAACAATAAGAACCTATTATAAGCCTATTACAAAACATTATATTTTCCTTTTCCAAAACCATTATGGGAAAAATAGTATTTGGTAGCGCACATCCAAAGTATACAACACAGCTAAAGTGTATGTCCAATATTCTCACTGAGATATGAAGTATTCTAAATGAAAGCTTTAATACCTGAAACATTACAAAATTTTCCTTTTGTTGATGGCTAGATCTTACTACTTTATGCAGGTGAAATCCCATGAGAATTTTCCTTTACTAGCCAGCTAGCAATCTCTGTACAACAGGCAGAAAACATTAGATTGGTGAATAGAAAGTTGCTGGAGACATGAAAATGCCTTTTTTTTACATCGATTTACCAATCACTGGCATCTTTAGTAAATGTTACTGTACTGAATATGGGTGTTAAAACGAATCTACAGCGATTTGCTATTGTTTGAAGTCTTTGCTCTTTTTGCTATTTTGCTAATGTTTGAAGTCAGTGTTCTGTGTCACTACTGACATTTTCATGTAGATACAAAGTATTTGTAAACAGGAAATGTGTAAGATGGAGTTTCAAGTAACTCTTAACCACCATGGACTTGAAATTGCTGTTTACTGAATATTGCTATTGAATATTTATTGGATATTACTATTTATGCACAGCAGATTGACCAAGAAGGATGCTGAAAGGAGGACTTTGGAGACAATTTACACCTTAAAGATTGCTTCATTCTTTTTTATGGTATTTGAGACCACCTGATGATTTCAACATTCCAGTCTTCCTTTCTTGTCACCCTACAGGTGAATTATGAAATATCAGGAGGAAAGTACAATGAGGATTTTCTAGGAGGAGTTATCAGCTGTGTTACTTGTTTTCTCCACAGCCTCCAAGTGACTGGATTTCAAGAATAAATTAGTCAAGAAAATTGTGGTGTTCAATATTTTAAGCTTTCTCCCCGTAACCTATGTTAAACCTTTATTTTCCAGAGTTAGAAATGCATTGTCTGTGGGGCAGTTTTCTTGAAATGAGGTCACATACTTTTTCTTCAAGACATTTGACAAAGATTAGTGGAAAGTCAGTAAGAAAAGGCTCAGTTGAGACACCTACCTGGAAACTCTTGGAGACAATCACAGGCTTCAGGTCTGTGGTGTAATCTGAAGAGCTGTTTGTGAATGTCTTTCAGATCACGATGCGCTCAGTGATGACATCCCTGGACAGCTCTGAATTACGAATAACACTGAGAGAATTGTTGTCTGATCTCAGACAAATCATGGACAGAAGAAATGGTGAAATTCATAGAATAAATAATTTGCTAGGAATTATTTTCTTGGCTATAATAATCACTGCCACTCCCAAATAATTTGCTGAAACAGCAACACCAGTTTTTCTGCAGATGATCTTTATTTCTGATGCTGTGTTTTAAGATCATGAAGAGATTGAAGTTTGATTTAGCATAATCCAACAGCACAATCCTCTTCTTTTGATAAAGTGATCATCCACATCTCAATAAGTTACATTTTATACACATTTTTACCTTGTAGTTCTAGTTATTGAATTATACAACAGGGTAAGAAATAAATGAGCACTGTACCTGATCCTGAAGTCTTTATTCATGCAAATAGTAACTTTGCTTGACTTGTATGCATAATCAATTCTTAAGAGGTTCACTGCATTTATTTTAGCTTTCCCTAAAAGTAGTGAAAAGTTTTAATGTCATGGGTGTATATGTTGTAATAACCACATTGTCACACAGTAGGCCTTGGTCGATGTTCATCTTTTTCTTAGCTCCTTTGCTCTCTGTGCTTATACACACACATATATCTATTTACATTTATGGAGGTATTTACTGTTTATATAATGTGAGTTTGTCTTCCCTGGTTTTATAGTAATGCTACTTAGAAGGCTCAATTCTCAGCTCATCATTATTGCTAAGACCATACATATTTGTCATGTCATTTTTTCCCTTTTTTCTTCATACAAACAGATCAGAGCTTCTTATCAGTGTGATTATTTCATCTTCATCAAGAAGGGGAGTCCAGGGCCTGACTTCTGGCCTCAGTGGGGAAGATCAGGGACATATAGAATAAATATTAGAGTAACATGTCTGAGAGCAGGGGTTTCTGATTCCTAGTACGACAGAAATCCTGGCATGTTGGAATAGCAGTGTTGTTGGGAGGAGTCATGGAATCTGACTTTTCACTTTGCATAGCATCAGTAGGCATGGTGGCTTTCCAAGGCTTGGAAAAGGCATGAATAGAGCCAATCTAGGTCTGCTGAAACACAGCAGAATCACTGTGTCCTTTGTTGCCCCAAGCCTATTACTAAACCCAGGGGGAGTTTTGGGTAGTCTAGATCTTAAACAGGTTCTCTGGGTTGACAAACCTAGCTCACACTGGTGGAACAAAAATCCCAGTGAGAGATGTAGAGCATAAGTATTTATGAAGTTCATTGTACTTGCATGTGAGGCAATGGCCTGGAATAAAGATCCTGAATGCTCCACCTAAGTGCAGCAAAGCTGGTTGGTCACTGTTAATTTGTAAAAAAAAGTAACCATAATCTATGGGGCTAACAAGTATATCTAAGCTTAACAGTCGATGGCAAAACCAAGTTGACAACCAGAGGAATGACTGTGTTGTCACTTCTGCCACTATGTATCAGAACCAGCCCCTGGGGCCAGTGGAATGACATAACTTTGTGGTAGGATGAGACCCTGGCACGCTCCTGCCTGGTAATTAGGCAGTCCTTGTCTCCTTTAAAGATGGTGTACTTCCATATAGCTTTGGGTACCACCCTCACACAAGTACAACTGAAATATACCATGAAGGACAACAGATTCTCAGTCTGAAAATCATGACTTGGCTGGAAAATGAACTCTTGGAACAGCTTTATCACCCTCTTCAAAACAGGCTTGCAAGAAACAATTTAAAATATAATTTAATTCAAAGAGGTCAGCTATTAAAGATGGCGAGCTTATCAACATGTAAACTTGAGGTAGCAGCAGCCTCTTACACACTTCTGTTTAAATGCATATTGGACATGCTTGTTAAATGGGGCAGGGAATGTGACATTGTGAAGAGTGAAGCCACTGGTGAATAGAGCAGTCGTAATGCTCAACCAATGCAGAGCAAGCTATATAAAACTATTTTAAAAGAACTTTTTTTCCCCTTGTTTGAAAATAATTTTATTTATTTATTTCACACAGTGGAAATTTTCGTTTTTATAGTATTTCCTGCTGGTGCGTAGCTGAATAAATTTATTTTAAGCTGGTTGGTAAACTGTTTTCTTTCTGTACATCTCTGGTGCTGCATTTTTTAATAAATTATATTTAAGGTGGCCGTTCCAGTATTTTTCTTATTTCCTGCTGTGGAGATGAGTGCTGTAAAAAACAATTTTTTGAAGTGGTTAGTTTTGCATTTTTTTTCTCCTGTATCCTGCTGTTACAGTGCTGTAAGCTTGTTACATGTTCAGTTGTTTTCAATAGTTGTTCCATGTTTTTTTAGAAATTATTCTTGTGCATTAGCCTTAATTTTGAGAATTCCCTCCTCTCTTCTGTGTAAAACCAAATAGGAAAAGGCAGTGAAACAGACTTTTTAAAAAATGTTAGTATTGCAATTTGCAGGAATAACTAAGCTGAGGATTCAGTTATAATAGCATACAACTCTTCTCTATCAAGTTACTGCCTCAACAACTAATATGTTCAGGTTTGTCACATTTCCCCAGTTTAAACTCATGGTAATTAACTTTGTGGAGTTTGCCACAGATGGAGACCTCACATGGAATTATGACAGTTTGTCTGATCCCTGGTAACATTTCAGGGTGTGCTAACTCAGCCATGGGTTTGAATGCTGACCTCTTTTTAGCAAATAGTAAATGCTGCCATGTAGAAACTATTCCTAAATTTGAGTTCCATTGATGAGTCCCTTATCAATATGACATAATTTCTAGAAATGTTGCCATGTTTTGTATTGATTTTTACAACCTTTTTGAAAACTTGACCAGTTTAATATTTAATTTTGTAGTGAAAGCTATTATTTCCATCCCCCCAAAAAAATGACTTAAAAGGGTTGAATAATTTAGAATAGAGTTCAGCATTTCATTTGAGGCTGACAGTCAATACATACTTTGGTTTGGAATAAACAGTGGAAAAAAAAAATAAGACAAGTTTTTCCAAATTTAAAAAAAAATAAATAATGGTTTATCAGAAAAAGCAATTAAATGAGAATTCCAGTATTCATTCAGTCCCCCTAGTGGACTATTAGGACTTTCTTTGCAGCAGACCAGTGCTGTCAAACCTAGAATCAATGGCAGAATGAAAGGAATAGTACTGTGAGATCAAAATGTTGATGCAAGTAAAAAGAAATATGCAATTGTGAAAAGAAGGAAAAGTCCTAGAGATTTTGAAAGGTTTTATATCAGATAACACAATTATCTAGTGGGACAATACATAGCTGGAGCTAAACATTTTGGTTATTAATAGTCTCTGGGCTTTAAAAAACCAAAACAAACTACAAATTAATCTCAGAAGTGTGAAGTAGCCTAACCATTTCAGATACCTACTTGCTCTCCAGAGGTATCCCTTGCTAAAAAGAACACCTGGATACTTAAATTTTGAGCAAGTGAATAAATGTGAGACAAGTCTTACCTTTTAATGGAATTGTGTGAACCTGGGTGCATGACATGAGAAAGAAAAGCAGTTAAAGTGACTAGTGTCTACAGCCACTTCTTAAATGAGGTCCGTCCTCTATGTTGTGATTATACTGGCTCACTGGATTTGAATGAAGTTCTGGCAACACTAAACTGAACAGCAGATTCAGTGTAGTTAAGTGTTAACAGTTGTTTAGATAGCGTCAGTGATGGTTTCAAAGGGACAGCTTAATTTAACTGACTCCTGCTTCTCTGATGAGCAGTGGCTTATGATGGACCACAGTTTGCCTATTGAGGATGCACAGCCTGGTTTTATCTCCCCCATAAATAGTTATTGAGCAGTATATAAACCAGTCCTTGGACAGAAGTAGCCATAAACAGCACAGTGATCTGTTCCAACAAGTTTTCAAGCAGTTACTCTGGCCAGAGAAGATTGACACAGAAGGGAAACTCCTTCACTGTTTGCCAGACACTGGACAAAGATGTTGAATCAGAACATAAACATTGATACTTTGTCTCAGGGGTGCACTCTTGCAGGCCAAGAACCTGAGCAACTAGAGCTCAATTTATTGAGCCCCTGCCCTAGTTTTGCATTGTGTTTTATCTCTCTAAAATATATTTACCTACAGGTTAAACTATACAGCTCACTGAAGGGAACATATCTGTTCAAATAGTCCTGTATTCAGCCATTCACACATCACTACGGTGGGGATTCTGGTTCTTTGTACAGCGCAGAGAGTTGAAAATCAGTTTTCTCTTAAGAAAAGGGCATATTGTGTAAAAATCTGATTGCAGAACTTGCTTGGAGAAGACAGACAAAGGTTTACCTTTTATATACAAACCAGTCTTCATAATTGCTATTTTGTATTTGCTGAGAATTTGAAGAGCCTTTGAAAATAAAGCACTTTTGAAGACATTTATTTGCCTTACTTTCCATTTTAATTAATCTCCTCTTAAAATTAACTCGTCAAACTCAATTTAATGCTGCATGGTCTGCAGGTAAACAAGACATTAGTCTGTGTATCTGGTCTTTTTCATAAGCACACACAAAAAAATGCTTATTAATTCTGACTATGTGTACTTTCTGGCATCAAATTAAAGCAGATTGAAAAGTGCTTTCACTTGTGCAACATCTCCTGAAGTGATTTAGGTAAAATTCCAATTCTAGTTTGAAAGAGTTCATTTTCATTGCAAAGAGCATGAAACTTTGGTTCCCATTTAAAACAAGAGGAATACATCTACTGACATCTGAAGAGCAGAAGAGATGGAAGAGGAAGGGGAGTTAGAAAAAGGTAGTGATAGAGTTTTTCCACCAGAAGCCCCTCATCTTCAGAAAAAGAATAATCTGTCAGGAAATTAATTTAAATGAAAGTCTAAAAAAAAAGATTTAAATAATTCTTCAAAGCTAAACATACACTTCAGGATGGACTCTTCTTGATGATCTCCTCTGAGATTGAGTGGAAGTGCTGTAATTTCTTATCTGGGCCTCAGTCCCACTCTAATTCTCATCTTTTGGTCTATCAAATTTCTTGGTAGTTCATAAACTCATGTTTTTGCATATTTTCTGATGAATATGTTGGCAGAATCACAATTTGTTTTGTGTCAGCCTATCTGCTTATACTTCTTGTGAAAGGAAGTTTTAGTGTACTAATTATAATTAGAGGGCTCCATAAATTATTTTGTTTTGCTATGCTATCAACAGCTAGACACATATAGGGCATGAATGCATATGTTTTGATTCTATAGGAAACAAACCAAAAAAAGCAACTTACTGGGGAAAATGGAAAACAAAATAGGTGCTTGAATATCATGGTGATAAGCTGTGGTACAAATGGTTGATTACTGGCCAAATTAACTTATGCCAACACTTGGAAAAATTTGCTTTGTTTTTATGCAGAGTGAGCATCTTACTTGTTTAGGACAAGAGATTTTGATATAATTTTTGACTAGAAGGAAACTTTTAGTCCAGACTATGTAGGAAAATTTATCATTGTACAAAAGAAATATTTTATAGGTTTACTGAAATATTAAAGCTGTGACTGCTGCCACAGATATGATTAAAAATATAAAAATTTTTCAAAGACTGTAGCTATCATTGCAAAGCAAATGAATTTGAGGCCCTAATAATACCATGCATTACCTTGTGCTGCCTCTATCTTTCTTTCTTATTTTTTTCTCATTTGAATATGAAGATATCCTGTGTGATTAAACTATCAAGTACTGAAGAGTCAGCATTGCTGCTGCATTTGAAAGAGCTACGATGAGATCTTTATTATGCACATCTGAAAAGCAAAATCAGTAATTACAAACAACTTACAGGACAGCTGAATGTAGTTAAATCATTTACTTGCAATATACCCAAAATCTTAAAATACTTTAATATATAAAAACATATTCAGCAGCTGCAGTGTTTTTATCTGACATATATTCTCTCCTATACTTACATAAATGCTGCTTTTTAGGAAGGTGTATGTGTTCCTTTGTAAGCAAAAGGTAACCACAGGGGAAAGGAAATCTGTATGCTTGATAGTTTCTTGAAGCTACTCTGATCATGGTCAATAGAGCAGAGAACTGTGTAACATAAGGCAGACAGTGCTCCTTTCATCATCTTACAGATCACCTATGGGATCTTAAGCGAAGGGAACAATAAGGTTGTTATATCCAAATGAACTGTTGAAATAGGATTAAAGCATACTGCTAGTAATGGTTAAGAGAAGTCTGAAGATACAAAGATAATCAGAGACGCATAGACACCTCTACATATCCCTCATTATGTCTGCTAATGGTTCATTGTGGCTGTATTTCCAGCCTTCTCTCTCTTTATATATCTGGTTTAGAATTTTATTAAAAGGCATGAAAAGCAGGAGACACATACCTTTCACACAGGAAATGTTTAGTTAGACAAAAGTTTGGAATATTTTTTTATGAACATATGTTTATTCTTACATCATAGTTTTAATGTTGAAATTTCTTGAATGTCATGAACTGGAGCTTCTCTGAGGGATACTTATTTCTGTTTTAAAGTCAAGCCTCCAAGCTCTTTGAAACATGTTGTTATGAAGGATGTAATCTGCTGGAGGCTTTGAGACTTGGAACCTGTAACCTTGGGAGATCTCACGTCTGCCTTTCAGCCAAAAGTATACTCTGAAGCAGAGCTGCATTAGCAGCTGTAAATTCAATCTCACTGTAGTTTAGCCACTCTATTCTTCTTCACTTGTAATTACACCATGGGAAATAACTATTTAAATGGAATCTTGTGCTAGGATTACATTTTTCAAAAACGGATTACAACATACAAGACAATTTTCAATTTGAACTTCCAAGTTTTAATTTAAAACAACTTTATAGTAACAATTTAGACCTGAAATGTACAGACATTAAAGCGAGGCAACCTACATTCCAATCACTTGTGCTGCATCTATATAAAAATATTTCTAGTATTTCTGAAGATTAAATTCTGCCAATGAAGAACTAATCATCAGATTTGGGTAAACATTTCATAATGAGCAAGTAATTAGAAAAACTCTGTGCATTTAGTGAACTACACACATGCACATTTGAAATTTCTTAAACTAGATTCCTATTAGATCCCTATATTAAATTTTACCTTATTTTACAAGTAAATCTATCTTGCCATACCAAAACTCTGGTGTGGTGTACTGTGAGGTAACTATTTATTATTGTCTACTGTGGTGACATGTTCCTGACCTACATGACACATGATCAAGAGCAAAATTATTATCCTTCACCAAGAGACACAAAATCCTTACTGCACACCCCAGGCACTTGCCAACACTCCAGGAGCAATTCATAGAGGTATTTACCAAAATTTCCAGTGATTTGTCTCAATTACTGCTGCTGGATCACTGACTTCTGCAGTCAGGTATTCAGACTGCCAGAGTCCTAAGATGGGATGGGATGTAATTTTACAATCCAACAGTTGTGGCTTGGCCGTCCTGATACATTCAGTTAAATGTTAAACCTGGGTTCATTTCCTTGATTTCGGGCTGCTAAACAGAGGGATGTAACATAAAATATCATGGCAAGGAATTGTAATATTCTGTAATGTTGAGATTCAAGCAATCATTTTACAAGAGTTACTTTCACTATGAAAGATGCTTTATGGAGTCACATTCCTTTTCTTATGGTAAAATTCCTTTACCTCATGGTAAAAAAAAAAAAAATATTTCTCTAGGTACCATAGACAGAAATGTATTTGGGTTTACTTACATATGATTATAAAGATTACTTTTTCAAGATGACTCCAATTAAGAACAAGAGGCAATTAGAAGAATGAATTATGTTTAATATGATCTACAAAAACTACATTCTGAGAACTTCTGAAACTTTTTGAGTTTAGTCATTCACCACATAACTCCATAGATAAGGTTATGACTTAATTCTCCTCTCATTTGAATCAGGTTACTGACTTCAGTGAAGTATTTCTTAGTTTATATTTTTGTCAAAGGAGGAATGGTTTGATTTACCAGTTTTTACTATCTCAATACATGGCAATTTATAAAATGTTACTCTGTAACATTTTGCCAGTTTGGTAGGAATAATAATTATATTGCATCCAATCAGCATAAAGTTATTTCTAAGGATTGGGTATAATAATCTTCATACTGACTATTCAGTTTTTAATAAAAACTGGCACTTGTCAAAAAAGCAAAAGGAAAAAATGTGGTTTGTTTTATATTTGGCATAGAAGAATAATGTATTCTCTTTAGCTGCCACACACTGATCTGTGATGATACGGAGTGTTAGGTAAGAAAGCCCAAAGAAATAAAAATTAAATAGAAGTACAATGTAAAATCAAAGAGTGAACAGCTGTGAACAGCTGTTCTGTGAAAAGTATGACATACAATACCATTATCAGTAAAAAAGGTCATGGGCTTGATTCCTTACCCTTAAACAGACTAATCTGACCAGACCCATCTGTGTCAAGTCCTCCAGGCAAGAATATTTTATTGTTGAATGGCATTTGTCCAGTCAGCAGTGAAATGGGTACCAGCAAGAGCCAAATAAAGCAATGGGAGGTCATTCATCAGATATCCTGGAGACCTTCTGGCTTAGGGGCATTCCTCAGTTGGAGATTTTCACCACTTGCCTGTTATAACACAGCATGCATGGGTCCATTTGTAAAATAAGCACATTCATTGCAAAAAGTGCTCTGACTCTGGCTGATATTCCATGTTGTAGTAGAGAATCATCATCATCAACCCTGTTCATGCAGTTCCAGGGGAATAGGGCTTTACAGATCACATGTAAAAATTATAAAAATTTATCTCTATGGAGACTTTCTTGAAGCTAAAAGGAACAGCTAGCAAGCCATGAGGCAGGAGTTCTCCAGTAAACCACAGAAAGGCTATGGTCATCATAGTATATTTTAATATTCAAAATATTTTGCATTCACTACTGGGAAAAAGGTAAATATCTGTGAATATCTAAAATAATTTTTAGAAAGGAACGTGGCATGCTATTTTAGTCCAGTGCTTTCCTTATTTATCTAACAAAGGAAAGGAGCAAACAAATTTGCCAAAAGTAGGGCAAAAAAGACATTTTCTTCCTAAACTGAGGTTTCTGTTAGCTTAACCACAAATATAAGGAGGAAGTGTGAAACTGAAAGACAAACTGAACACACTGATGTAAACAGAATAATTCAAAAGTACATACACCATAGGTTTTTACTGTGAAACAGGTGTTGGTCTCCTATCAGCAAAAAAGCTGTGTGTTAATTGTTCTACAGAGTAACAAGGATGTTAACTAAAACTTTGTTTCTATCACAGCTGAATACATGGCACCAATATTCTAAGAATAATCCACTGTGAAAAAAAATCCAAAAAAATATCCAATTACCTAAATTATCCTCAAAACAATTTATCTCTTTACATACAAATATAACAGTGAAAGCAGTTACTAAAATGAAGGTAAGGAAATTAGGTAAAGCTGCCAATTTTAATGAATTGCAGTGATACATTATAAACCATGCCCACATTTCCCACTCCCCGCCACTGATTTTTGTTATGGCTAATTTGTTTAGTTTTCTTCCACAGAGGAGCTAGATGTCACAATATGACTACAAGGTCATTTAAGAGACAAATGTCCCAGCTAGAGATTTCATCCCTCCCACTAAGTATAGAGACAGTATCACCCTTACCATAGGAAAGGTAGTCTCCTATCCTGCTTCACAAATATTATATTCTGTTTATATGGGGTCAGTAGTCATTCTTTAGGATGACTGTAAAGGTAAAAAGTACTGCTAAAGTTTGGTACTTTTTTTTAGGATTCTTAAAATTCTTTCAACAGATATAGAAAAGGCATTTGGCTGGGTTAAAGGGCTTTATTTATTTTAAAAGCACTATATGTGTGGCACGTGTCTTATGGTCCACTGGTAGAAAATCAAATCAATTTTCTTGTTGTTCAGGGTGAGTCTTAGTCACGCTAAAGACTAAGAATTAGTTCCTGAAAAATTGTCATCTAGTTTCGGTACAGTAACAGTAAGAGACATCAGAAAGAGATCCAGGAATCTGTGTGTGGTGTGTCAGCTTCAATAACAGTATGCAGGGAAGTTTTGGCATCTTCAAAGGCAAAGACCCTCTGTAGAAAGGGCCAGTTCACATCAGGTTAGCTTGCAGTTGCCTAAAACTAGCAAACAAGGAGAGTGGGACTGTATTTTTATTGTAACCACTCACTTAGGACTGCCTGCAAGCAAAGCTCATCACCCTATCAATATTCTTGAGCCTTTTTGAAAGTCAGATTTCAAAACCTCCTAAGATTTAAAGACACATAAACCCATACTTCTAAAATAAAGCAAAATATATTTTTGGGCAGCATGTATCAACTATTTATATATTGTAATCTGGTGTGGAACACGCTCATTCAAAACCTGAATTCTCTCAAGCCTATTGATGCTGCTCCAGAGGACAGTAGAATATATTGGAGTACATCATTTTCTACTCATAGTTGAAGTTACCTAACAAGCAGACAGAAGTGCAAAATGTGGACTGGATCAGAGAGTGAATTCAAGGCAGTATTACAAAGAATTTTTTTTTTTACCTTGTGGGTGGTCAAGGGTGCTCTGAAGCACGTTACCTGGAGAGCTAATGAAACCTTGATCTTTGGAGGTATTCAATACTCAACTGGACATGGCCCTGTTCAACCTGCTCTAATTGGACCCAATCCAATCCTGTCAGGATTAAGGGTGGGATTTGGACTTCCAGAAGACTCTTCCAAGCCCAATGTTGCAATTATAAGACTAAATATGACTCTATATTCCATTGTTTGGTAATTTAGATAGGAAAGAGCAATCTTGAGTTCTAATTACTGCTACCCAAATCTTATTTAAATTAAATATTTGAATAAAAAATCTACATTCAATATAAAAACAGAGGAGGAAACAGGACAGCAATCTTTTCTTCATCATCTTCATAAATTACTTGGATGCAGGACTCAAGGTTTACTAAGTTTGCTGATGATAATAAATTGGCAGGAGGCACTGACTTCCTCAAAGGCCTGCAGAGAGACCTTGACAAATGAGAGGACTGGGCAATCACCAGCTGTATTGAGTCTAACAAGGGAAAGATCTGCACTCTGCAGATGGGACAGGGCAGTCCTGGATGTACAGACAGACTGGGGAATGAGATGCTGGAAAGCAGCCCTGTGGAAAAGGACCTGGGAGTCCTGGTCTATGACAAGTTGACCATGAGTCAGCAGTGCCCTGGCAGCCAGGAGGGCCAACCCTGTCCTGGGGGGCATCAGGCACTGCATCACCAGCCAGGCAAGGGAGGGGATTGTCCTGCTCTGCTCTGCACTGGGGCAGCCTCATCTTGAATATTCTGTGCAGATTTGGGTGACACAATGCAAAAAAAATTATTAGGGAGTGTCCAAAGGAGGGCCTTGAGGAGAAGTTTTATGAAGAGTGGCTGAGGTCACTTGGTCTGTTCAGCCTGGAGGAGACTGAGGAGAGATCTCAGTGCAGTTACAACTTCCTCACGAGGCGAAGATCAGGGGCAGACACTGATCTCTGCTCTGGGGTGACAGTGACAGGACCTGAGGGAACGGCCTGAAGTTGTGTCGGGGGAGGTTTAGGTTGGATATCAGAAAAAGGTTCTTCACCCAGAGGCTGGCTGGGCACTGGCACAGGCTCCCAGAAGAAGTGGTCACAGCAACAAGCCTGACAGAATGCAAGAAGCATTTGGACAATGCTCTCAGGCACATGGTATGATTTTTGGGGTTGTCCTGTGCAGGGACAGGGATTAAACTTCAGTGATACTTGTGAGTCCCTTCCAATGCAGTATATTCTATGATTCTGTGATATGAATGGATTTAACTAAAGGTCTTGTCAATCTCTTTCATATAGTCATTTAAGAAATATCAAAAGTGCTATCCTAAAGTAACCTAAAACGTGAAAAAAGGATGCTTGCATAGGAGATGAAGAATTCAAGCTCAAATCTCCTTCAAGAGACCTGGCTATCCTTACACTTTTTAATGGTGGTAGCCATTGGGTTTGCAGTGAAAGGGGAAAAGTAAATTCTTCATCACTGAGCAAGGCCTCACCTATGAAATATTTTAAAAAAAATGTTGTATTTGGAAATGTAAGAAAGAGCAGCATATATTCTCAGACTCTTGATGGAATCTAGACAAGACTTATGGCAATTACTCAATACTATTAACTATACAATTTGAGGATTTGGAACAGCAGAATTCTAGTGAAGGAAAACTCAAAACCTTGTTCCTTGATCCTTTGACTTGGTTTGTCAGGGCTACTCAGATTTTCCTGTATTTCATTCTTCTGTACTGAAAATACATCCAGACTATTTGCCATTAAAAGTTTAATTTTTTTTTTTTTTTTTTTTTTTTTGCCTCACAGCCCTTCATTTAATGGGTTGCTTGTTCAGCTTATTATTTTGTATTAACCAGCATTTCTGGCTTCCTAATTGTTTCCCATATGGCCAGTATCAAATGATAGGCTCAAGTTATCTGCAGCCGACATAAATCTCTCTGTAGAAAGCTACTAACCTGCTCAGAGGAATCTACCAAGTTATTCTATAATGAACTCTTGCAAATCAGCATTCTATTCTTCTATTTATCTTCATTCTACACAAACATTTACTATGTGACACATACTAATATCTTTGTGTTATAGAAATCATATCACTCGTATTAGTTTATTAAATGCAGGTACTATTTTTTCATTCCATTTTTGTACACGAGTGTTGCTGACCTGACATAATTCTAAACCCTTTTTACTGAATCTATGATTTCATGTGACAGATATTTCAGAAAACTAGTATGGTCAACACTTTGTGTCCATGCTTGAGTACATTAAGCATTTTGAATTTTCTTTCACCTGATTATGAAAATTCATGTTTCTTTAAACTTATTCCTACTAGTCATCTCACGATGTTCTTATACAAAACACCCCCAAAAACCCAAAACAACAACCCAAAATAAATTATATTTAAAGGATATGCAAGTTCTTCAGGGTTTAAAATAACTATCAAGAGCTATAATGCAATAACTCTGATTAGAATAAATTTGAGAACCATAATCTGATTAGTATGTAACCTTTTCAAACAGAGAAAAGAGCTTTATATATTTGCTAGTGAAATTAATATCCAGTGTTCAAGATTTATATAACTGGAGTTTTATCCTATTTGTACATATTACTAGGGGATATCCTAATGTTACATAGTTTTCTTCTCAGCTCAAAACATAGTGTAATGAGTACTGAAAGGAGCATGACAATTCTATTCCAAAACAAAAAGTGTTTTATTTTTCCTGAGAACAAAGCCAGATATTTGAAGGAATGAGAAAACAGAATTGTCATCTCCCAAAACTACACTGAAAATGTCCTGGAACCTATCCTGAGCAAGAATATGCTGCATGCAGGACAAGTTTGTGCTCAGCCTCTTTCCCAGTACAATTTTTCATGCCAGGTTTCTACAAATAAGACTGAGGTAAAACTTGAATCTAAGTTTTCTTTAGTCCAGGCAAAGGAATGCATACAACAGGTTTAGCAGAATTGCTATGAGGTATGCAAATGCCCATTATTTTTTTAACTGAATATATCCCAATTTATTCTGGGACATATAAGTCTTCAAGGCAAGGAGTCTACACATAGCAAAGCCAATTACTTTTAGAGAAATATGGTTGAAACCCTTTAGGTCATTATAGCAACGAAAAATATTAAAATTTAATGATTAATTTGATTTTCAGATGTAAATTAACGTTTTCCTCAAAGTGAAGTTTTTCAGAAAGTTTAAATTTTGAGAAAAATGCATTTTCTCTCAGAAAATCATTCATGTGGTTTTTTCTTCATCAGTCTTAACATAAATTAGCTGCAAAAGTATTTTTCCATTAAAATCAATAAGAATGTTACTGACAACAGGATTTTTATAATTTCTCAAGTTATTTTTCTTCCATTACTTTATCTGCTGAACTTTGAACACATCTATATTTTTGTCACTAATATTATTTGTTTGTAACATAGTGGTGTCTACGTTTCAAAGTGAAACTGGGTTTGCATTGTGTTATACATTTTACTGCTGTACAGAAGAAATTCTGTGTTTGGAAAGTTACAATTTATATGGCAATGGCAAAAGATGGCCAGGAAGGTAGACAGAGAAGACTTGCTAATCACCTGCTGAATCTCTGGCACCAAAGGGTAGAGAAACCAGGTCAGGAAATCAGTAGTGTTCAACAGTTATTATTTCTAATGCTATTTCTTGGCCCAGAGAATGCACTCTAACACTGTTCCTAGCTGCTAATTCTTTACTTTGCTAGGGCTGAATTGCCCAGTTTTTGTTGAATTCATTCTTTCAACCTTGTTTCCCTCACAGAAACTTTTCCTGGTTTTTTTGAAAGAACTTCAGTTAGAAGGAGAGGCAAACAATAAATATAAAAAAATCCATTCCCCCAGAGTCAGAGGTAAAGCTCATATTGGCATGAATAGACACAGTTGGGTCAACACTCTGTGCTTTTAAAAAAATCTCACTTTTTTGATGGTGTGTGAGCAAAGCAGAATTATGTTTCTAAGCTGTTAAGTAGTGAATCACAACAAAAATTAAAGAAAAGAAGACAAAAGAAATCTAACCAAAAATAAAAGGCATTTCATAAACAAAATCGAGTGGATCTCTTTAAAACAAAGTTTATAATTTCAGTAATTGTGCTCTGGAACATGTTTTTGTTTCTGTTGATGTGCCTTCAGCTGTGTGCAGCTGAATGTCACTGTGCTGACTTATGCTGAGAGGATGGTAAGGAAGCACTTGATAAAAAACACTTTAAGCCTTTGTTATCCATTTTTTCTACAAGAGTCCAACAGGAAAACCTCTGAAGTTTTCAAATGCAGTGACTAAAAGTGTTCTAGTGGCCTGTCCTTGGTAGTCTGTAAAAGATTTAGTTTAAATAGAGTTTACCAAGACACCTGAGCAGGAAAAATCTCCGGAACTTGCATCCTGTACATTGTATCCTCTTTGTCTCTCTTTGGACATGCTAGAGTAGTCCTTCATGGCAAGTATTGTTAGCTCCAGCATATTTTGTTTGCATCCTCCTCTCATCACTCTGTATGAAAAGTATATAGAATCATAGAATCATAGAATGGTTTGGCTTGGAAAGAACCTGAAAAATTATCTAGTTCCAACCCCCCTGCCATGGGCAAGGAGAGCAACTAGACCAGGTTGCTTAAAGGTTGCATCCAGCCTGGTCTTGAACACTTACAGGGATGGGGCATTCACAGCTTCTCTGGGCAACCTGTTCCAGTGCCTCACCACCCTCAGAGCAAAGAATTTCTTCCTAATATTTAATCTAAATGAACCCTCTTTCAGTTTAAAGCCATCACTTACATGTCCTTGCATAAAGTCCCCCTCCTGCTTTCTGCAGGCCCCTTTTAGGCACTGGAAGACTGCCATGAGGTCTCCCCACAGCCTTTTCTCTTCCAGGCTGCACAATCTCAGCTCTCTCAGCCTTTTTTCTTAGGAGAGGTGTTTCAATTATCTTTGTGGTCTCCTCTGGACTTGCTCTACAGTGTGCACTTGCATCATGCCCTTATGTTGCAGGCCCCAGAGCTGGGCACAGTATGCCAGGTGTGGTCTCACTTGAGCGGGATAGAGGGGGAGAAGCACCTTCCTTGACCTTTTGATACAGTTGGCTTCTGGGCTGCAAGTGTGCCCTGCCAGTTCACATCCAGCTTGTCACCTACCAACCACACTAACTCTTCTCCACATGGCTGCTTTCAGTCTGTGCTTGGGGTTGTTCTGTTGCAGTGATGCCTGATGGTTTTTTGTCCTTTTTCTTTATACTCTTTTTATACCCTTTTTATACACTTTTAATATACTTTTTACCCTTTCCTATTCCTGTACTTTTACTCCCTGTATCTTAGCCCCACATGTTTATAATTCTCATACTATAGCCTAGTTCAGAATTTTCTGGAGAAGACGAAACAATCTCCACAATCTCAAGAACATGAAGCACCAACCTTGAACAGAGCCCCATGCCTGGAACATGTTTTTGTAAACTAAGTTGTAACCTTTTTAGGGGGAGGTAATTTGAATGAGGGGGCAATTACTTCAACTTAAGTTTCTTATTGGGGAATTTTAGATAGGTGTCCTAAGAACTCAAGGTTCTAAGAGCAATTTGAGTTTCCCTGTACTGCAGTGCAGCCTGCAACATGGCTTTTCCAAAACCTAGAATTTATCTAGTTAGGTCAGCTACTGATAGTCTGAGCATGATGGGCTTTGGTGAGCTCTTTGTAGGTCTAACTTGTATCCTGGAAAAAGGCTGAGACCTGTCTCAGTGTTGACTTATTACTTACTCTTGCTACCACTCTGTATAAGAGCAGGTACTGAGTGTGGTACCTGAACCTCCATAACAGCATTTTGTTACAGGGCATGGGTAACTCATAACTGCGCTATCTTCTACCATCTTTACATCTGATGTAGCAGAAAAGATATGCACACAACTATCTCCAATGTATTACCATGAAAAGAGGAAGATAGAAGAAGAAAAGTAATTGAACATTTATGATTTGATTTTTATTAAAACTAATTTATGGAACTTGACCATCTTCTTAATTTTACAAGCTTATTGTTTTATGTATAAACAAAGATTTGCAAAGAGAAATGAAGTGATGGAATGATACTAGGTCATTCAGTTAATCAAGCCATGAACACTGCTAGATCAGGTAGAAATCAGTGTTCTTTGATCTTTAGGTTTTTTGATTGTCACAAATATATCTTTGTCTTTTCTGCAGATGAAACAATCTTTTTTAATTAAATTTGACTATGGTTATTTCCATAATTATTCATGAGCAACTCACAAAACATTAACATATATGATCACATATATGGCCTGTATGTAGAAATTCTTTAAAAATTTATTTTGTATCTTTTCAAATTAAGGACAAATATATAAAATAACTAGTTTACAGTGAGTTCAAACAGATGGGATTTTGTTTGGAAATTCCTGGCGTTAAAAAAAACGGGTGGAATTGTAGCATGAAACCATCAACTTCTGTTTCAGTTCAAAGTGGCCAAATTATTAGTTCAAATGTTTAATAGAATTTGCATAAATAGAACTACACAGTCAAATTTCCATAAGATCCCATATAGTTCCTGAAATACTCAAGATCTCTGCAAAATTTGGCTGAATTGTTTAGTATGTTTGAAAACCATTAGCTGGGGATAAACCATGTTTTTCCCTAAGAAAAACAACTTAGTAAGTGCTGTGTGATCTTAAATCTGCTCAGGATTTTATGTTTCTGTTTAGAGTCCTTACTTCAGTGAAGTAAGAGGACAATGTAAGTCCAGTAGCAGGAACTGAAACATTTAAAAATTAGGGGTTTTAAGAATGCAGCTCTACAGTTTTTGATGTAAAGTTCTGATCTATTAAGGGTAAATTCTTCTGTTCACAGTTGAAGCTAAGAACTTAAATTTATGACATCAAGCTGTTCAAATCTTTGCTCTTATTACAGTAGGCTCTTGAAAATGAACCATGCTCTGTGTTTTAAAATAAAGAACTGATGCAACAGTAGGATTTTTCATTTTTCTTTTTAATTCTTAAAAGTTGCATGTTTGCATTTACAATTCCTGCATAATATGCAAAATGTGTGTCTTTTCCTTTTGCAAACAGTCAAGTATGGCACAGTAGGGAACAGGATATTTTTTTTAATGCTAAAAATATTTCAAGTAATTTAACTTGGCATATAGACTTGGTATTTAAATATAGACTTGTTGCACACCGGTGGAATTTCATTCATTTAACAATAATGGGAATTTCTTCTGACCTTGTAATTTAAAAGCACAACATATCCATGGAAGGGAAAGATGCAAACCTTATTTAAAGGCTCAAATGAATTTTTTTTTGTGGAAGACACAAAGCACCTTTGCATAGGACTACAAAGATTCTTTATGAACAACAGAGTGTTGGTCATTTTGTATTTTTTTTAATTGTGCTGGTAGTGCATGAGATGTGTCAACTGATTAAAGAGATTGCTCCTTTCTTATTTTTTATTCCTTGTTCTTCTATAGGAAGCATAGAAAACTGTATTCTGAAAGTTAAAATCATCAGCTAACATTCAAATCAAGTGTAGAAAGATCAGCAAATGCTAGAGCTGCAGCTCCTTGTGCAAACCAAATATCTTAGTTGTGTGCATGTGTACTAAGACAGCCATTGTTTTTTCATGAGGCTTTCATAGAAAAATTTTGGAAAGAGATATTTTGAAGTCAAAACTTGTCATTCGAAAACATCAAAACAAAAACTTTTAGCTACATACATTGAGAAATATTATCCAGACATAATTCAAAGCAAAATAAAAAAAAAAAAAAAAGAGCTGCTCAAAACAGAATACACAATATCTCTCCCAGCTCTCAGAAAGATATCTGCACCATGACTCAGAAATCATGAAAGCTTGTTTTGTCACCAAGAGAGTGAGTTTGCAGCCCTTCCTCAAATACCAGGTTTTGTAATGGTTTATACCTTAACTCTGAAAAACAGTGTTTGACTTAAAGAAATATAAGTTTCTTTCTGCTGATTTTTTTTTTTTTATGAAACAATATATATTTGTGTGTATAATAAATATGGGAAGTAATTTGAATGCTGAATACTATCATAATTTGGTGTGTTATGAGACCATATGCATTAGAATGTCTGTCAATTTAACATGTTCTGTACTTCTATTTGTCAAGGATTCTCTCTTTAGGAGAGATTGCAGTCTTTGTACATTTTACATGGTGATTGAAGTGAAAAAAATACTTTATCCAAACAGCTTCAGATTGTTCCTAGTACACTACCCAAATAAATTTGTTTGCTACTTTATGAGCCGATAAATAATTTCGGCAAATTCTGTTCCCCTCACAGAATAACTATTTTGCATTTTTCACACAGTGCTTTGTACTGACTTAAGGGAGGTAGCCTAGATATCTTTAATGGTTGCTGCCAGATGTTGTGAACCATTTAAAAAAAAAAAATCAAGGTTTCTTTGTTAGAGGTTATTAACAGCAATACAGGGAAATGTATAGAGGCTTGATCACAGGGGGTTCAAAGGCATTAAATTCATTCTTTGTTTGCATTCAGAAAGACAATAAATTCGGAATAAATTTTGAATCCTGGGAAAAGTTTCAGATCTTTCAGGTGAAATGACTTCTGTTCTGTATTTCACTTTCTGCTACTTCTGGTTTGCAGAAAGTAATGGCGCCTTGTGAGTTGTGAGTCACTGAGGGAGAATAACATATATGGAGTAAAGGAAAAATTACCCTTCAAAGCTACTGGAAAGGGTACTGCTGAGACACTTCAAAAGGAGGCCCAAAGGGTTAAGCTTTTCACTTCATTAATTTTAAGCTGTTCCCTGCCTGAAACCTTGCAAATTTCTGATAAGAGTTGTAAAAACCAGGTGTTTGTTCTAAAGCTACCCTACCATAGCAGTGAATATTTCCCAGATAAAAATTAATGAAGGGAAAACTCATAAATGTGTCAAAAGAAGATAATTATTATTTCAGATACAAGCCAGATGCTCTCCATTGCAAATCAAGTAGGAGTAGGATCTCAGTTTACAAAAGGCTTCTCCAATCATGAAAAGGAAGAATCTTCACTGGTGGACTCTAGGTAGCATAACTCTAACCAAGGAAGTTAATACTCAGTTCTAGGATGTGACACAGTGAAATGAAAGAATCTATTGGTATTGTATTGATGGTATTGGTATTGATGTTGTCATCTTGGCATATGGATTCTTGAGTTGCTCTGTACTTAGAGATATATTAGCTAGTTTAGAGCCCTCCAACAGCTCGTAAATCTAGTCATTCTGGATAAATTTCATCATCATCCAGAAAAACCTGCAAAGCTAAGTTTTATTCAGACATCTTTGATCTAATTGCAATGTGCATTCCATTATTTACGAACCTTTGTATTTTCATAGACAGAATTTTTGGAAACAAAAGATTATGTAGTGAATTGTAACCACAAAGTGCACAATTTATTAAATATTATGGTACTGGAGACCAATGTTAAATCTCTCCACTGTCTCAACCAGTCCACCTATATGATACTTTTGTGCCTGAAGTACATGTCAGTGCAAACACCAAAACAAAGCAATAGAAAGCAGTCTTCTGGGAGATTCCCTTTGTGCCTTTTTCTTAATGTCCATCCATACAAGTTTTTCTGAAGTTAGCGTTTGTTCTGTTTTTCCATTTTCAGACAGCTTTGCCTGTGCCCTGTCCCCTATCCCATTCATCACTCACCCATGCTCTTGAATTTCCCACACATCAAGTATGCCATGGCTTGTTCTGCAACCTGGTAAAGTGGGGACACTGAACTTTTCTTCTACTTTTTTGAATGACTTGGTGTTTTTATTTAAACTTTAATTCTCTATTCCATTAGCTCTCAATAAACCTGTTTTAGCCATTTTGTACCTATGATTTTATGACTGCAGTTATTTAATTTCATAATTCCATAAATATATATATATCACATATATTTATATATAGATGTGTATATTTTGTAAATAGTGTATCTAGGTATAATTAAATACAATATGATTTACACGCAAATATATATATATATAGTATACAGAAGTACATATATTTATATTTGAACATCTTCTGGTCTAAAGGAAGTGAGTGGTCAATCTCAGAAGAACATGTGTGTATGATGATGCCAAGAAATGGCCATCAGCCAGTCATTGAACAGGATGATATTTAACAAAGTCACAGCTACCTATCATAAAATGGAGACAAGACTTGACATGAGTGGTGGCTGAAACATACGACAGTCCCCTGTGCAGAGAGGGGAAGGGCCTTTGGAGCTGGTGTTCTTCCTGCAAAACTGGTAGAGAGTGTCTGATCCTGGGCATAACTAGCAGGAAAATGTCCCCTGAGGCTGGTGGGAGAAGGACAGGGCTTCTGTGAAAACCTAGAGATGGGACACCAGACATTTCTTATCTCATATATTTGTGGCACCTACACTAATCACAGCCCTCAGACTGTGAGCCAAACAGGCAGAGCAGACATGGGTCCTTATCACATTCATTGGCAGTGAGTGATGTCTCTTTTGACTGTAAATGGAATTACAGTTCTCATCTGCTTCCTGGTGCTGTTCACATTGCCAGTGTTACCCTTCTGCCTTCTAAGGAGATATGCTCTACCTAGATTTCATATCAAATTGACAAAGAAAGTAGCACGGGCACTAGCAGTGTTGATGTTCTTTCTGTCTAGGAGATGTGAATTTCAACATAGTGGAGTTTCTCCCTCTTTCCCTATGAACGTTAGAGTCAATTAAGCATGGTAAAAAGGCACATCAAGCATTAGAAACATAGCAGGAGTGGTATAACTACGGTTTCTTGGAATTCTAATGGGCTGTCAGGAAGATTTCCTAGAGTATATTAGCTCAAAATAATTTTTTTAAATTGTTCATGATAGCATCTATTCTCTATTCATTATACTTCATTCACTATACATCCATTGACACTCATGGGAATTTGCATAGCTACAAGGGAATAAACGGTTTTGTGTTCTGCTCTCCTTTTCTCTCCAGCACAAAGTTTCCACTCTAAGGAAGAAAGATATTGGATTTCATTTTTAAGAAGAAATATTGATTTTCAGGACAAAGCAATGCGTTTTACTGAAAATTTTAGTTCTTTATATTGTTTAGCAGTACATACTAACACGATGTATTAGTGTGACAGAAGTGCTTCTGGAAGATATTTACCTTAAAATTATTCTTTTTTAAATATAAGCTTACTGGTGTTATGGTGCTATGAATAAAGTTTATGCATGACCACACCTGACAAAACATTACCACATTAAGTTCCCAGTGGAAAACAATATTCTACAACTTTTGAAGGATGATACAGTTTGTACAGAACCAAAGTACTCAGTCGATTGTTTAAAAAGCCACAGAAAAAAAGCTTGGACAAAAATTATCTTATTAAATAATAAATATTTCTTTTAGACAGATATTTTTCATGCCTGTCTTTTACTTAGAGGTAATTAATACATTATGCTTCTGTCTGACCTCCCCTCCTTCTGTTGGGAACAACTACTTTATCAACACAGTTGTACTTTGTCATTGTGGGCAACATAAGTACTTCCAGAGCATTGTCAATGTACATTACAGGTCTCATTGTCACAGCCATTAATCAATACCTTTTTCTACGCACTTCCATCCATTACATAATCCTAAGGAACACTCACATTAAATTAAAGATTTATGGCATATCATCTAGATGAAGGTGGCCCAAGTTCTGACTCAGGTTTTATCCAAACTCAGTAAGCAAAAGACGACAGAAGGACTACACTTACATACCAAGTTAATCAATGCTTTCCTTGATGCTTGATTAGTTTATTCTTATTTAACTTGATTTACAACCTGGCCACAAGCTGTCAGAGTACACTAGACTAAACACTCAAGGATATCAGACTTCCTGCTCACGTACTACCTTGCTGATCTGAAATGAACAATAAATCCAACATACTGGGTCTGTGTAAGTCCTCTGTACAAGTTCATCAAGTCTGATGAGTCAGAATTCCTCCTTGACAGCAAAATAATCATCACTTTCCAAACTTTTAAAAATAAGCCAAATCTAACTTCCTGTAGGCTACAACACATTTGAGATTTTTTTCTTTAAGAAATGGATGCGCCTTGGGGCAACAAGATTTGTTTTACTTTCCTCTGACTGACTGTCTTTTTCACCTCTTTGATGGAAGGATTGTTTTAATTTGTACTTAAGCTCCGCTTTAACATTACTTTAAATATCCCAAAGGAAAGTAATCTTTTACTGAGCCCAGATCTCACAGACAAAATAATTAGGAATTTTCTTCACATACTGGTGTATTGGGTATAGTACGTGGCAGAGGTGTCTGGCTGGAGAGGTGGTGGTGCGATAAGAGGCCAGGGGCTGTCCTGTGTGAGACACAGCTGGTTCCAGCTGATTCCAACAGACCCACTGCACTGCTCACAAATCACAGCCCATCAGCCAGTCTAGTAGCAAATCTGGGAAAACACTTGTCAGTATGTTAAAATATTGAAAAAAGTGTGTGAAAGAGGAGCCCAAATATTCTGGATCTATTCAAACAGCAACATTATGCAGAAAATATAACAAACTAAAAATGTTATTTGTCTGGAATTCATATTCACAGCAAAAGGCAAAATCTGCACCAAAATTTATCATACTGATATTGAGCATTTAGGAGAGATTTCGCTGATTCATCTTCTAAGGCAGAAAAGGAAAATCAGTACATTAAAACTCCCAGAAGTTATGTGAAAGCTACATTAACTAATACTGTATAAAGTTGTGGTTGGCATAATGTATTACCTGGGCAATATTACCAGCTTGGTTTTACTGTCTTTTTATTCATCTGCTTTCAAATAGACTGACACAAGTTATTGCTGCTTTCTATTTCTCTCAAGGTCTGTCACTAATTTTTTTTTCCCTTTTTCTTGGATGAGTATAGCAATAAAAAATGCCTTTCCTTGAAGCGGTCAATTGATAGGTGTAGAAAATGAGAACAGAAAAGGACCATTTTGAAAAATGCCACAAGTAATTCACAAGGACAATATTTTAAGCAGCTCACAGAATTTCCTGCCAAATGACTGTATGAGACATTGATAGTCTTGCTTTATTTTATGACCTCTTCATATAAGTTTAAGAACAAATAAAGGATTGTAGTCTCCTCCGTTCTGTTAACATTTTACTTATTTTGGCTTGATTAACTGCCCTTAACAAACTTTGTATAGAAAAGAATGATATGGACAAGTAAATAACTTGTTTGATGGTGGATTTTGGTGACATGACGGAGCTATAAGTAATTTAAAATATGTTAATGAAATCCCTTTTTTTTTTCTGTCAGCTGAAAGAAAAAATCATAAATACATACCCAGAGAATAATGGGAAGGGATTAATGTGAATACTTATTGCTGCTTTGCCACAGAGAGTTGTACCACATAGTGAAGTATTACAGAAAATTAGTACATGAAATAAGACTAAGAGACCTGGATTTCCTGGAGGGTGACAGACATGCTCAGAATATCACCAATGAACAGAGAGACTGATGGATGCATAAACACTGTCCTATAAGACACTGTTAGATTGTTTATTGTCTCATAAGGTCTGTCTTACTAAGGCTAAAATAGTCAGTGATAGAAAACTAGGATGTGGTCTGATAAAATAGGGTAAAAATTTTAAAGGAACTTCATTCTTTTTTCTGGACTGTGAGTGTTTGGCTGTAATACAGTGAACTCAGATTTATGTCAGGATTAGAGTTTAATGGTAGTCTGTGTCATGCTACTATCTCAGCATCTACCATATAGACTCTCAGATACGAGAGGTGTGAAAGGGTTCTCCATGTCAGATGAAGTATCTACAGATTGTTCCTTTCCAAAACAAAACCACCACGCTCTTTACATACAGCAGCTCAGACTTTGGTTTTGCATGAATTGTTGGGGTCAAAGAACTCAGCTTCACTGACTACATCAAAAGTCTCTGTTTTTACCTTTTGCTATTAAAAGTAAATTTATGAGTTAAACAGGATGAAGTAAAATTGATAAAGGATTGTGCACATGGTTCTTATTTTGATGGTTACTCTACTGAGTTAGATCACAATAGCAGCTAATTCGTATTTAAAAATGATTCTGCATGATACTGGTACATACCTGCACTGCTCAAGGATCCAGCATGACAGAAAATTTCCACCCTGTATTTACTGCCTTCCAATTTACCATCCTGATAAAAAAAAAAAAGGATTTTTTTGTTCATCTGTTTTACATAAATATATTTGGAATCTGTCTTGAAAATTGCCTCTCTTCTCTTCTTCTGGAGAGAGCTGGATTACTCCCTGAGGAGTAAACAAGAGGAAGCAGTGAGAGACCAATTCATTTTGCAGATTTAAATACAGGCTATGACTGGGTAACCTTTTATGTGGTTTCCCTGTTTTCTTCAGTGAGGAGGCCATGGAACACAAATTTGCACTGAACATATTTCTCAGAACACATTATTTGAATATGAACACAAATTTTAAGCCCTTGATCTTTACTATAGGATATATTTTCTTCCTCTAGTGGTGCCACTCCTAAAATGACTTTGGGAGAAAATATTCTTTTCAGGAAAAAAAGCAAGTGTGCTGAGTTTTGATAAGGTTAAAAAAAAAAAAAAGTCATATCACAATTTACTAAGGACAAATTGAAAGCAAAACACCTTATTCTACTAATTAATTGTGAATCAAGTTTTTCTTTGAGTTTATATCCCC
The DNA here is from genome assembly GCF_008360975.1 of Lichenostomus cassidix. Classification (NCBI taxonomy): domain Eukaryota; kingdom Metazoa; phylum Chordata; class Aves; order Passeriformes; family Meliphagidae; genus Lichenostomus; species Lichenostomus cassidix. Next base: position 26,066,933 of record NC_139482.1, read on the forward strand.
ATTTTATATGAGCATTGGAGGAATATGAATTATTACACAGCAATGACTGAATTCCCTGCAGGGAATCAAACTGAGTGCTGCATGTGTTTTGCAGAAATGGTTCGAACCTGGCAACTTTATTTATTTATTAGCATCTAAATTATCTGGAATTTATATAACACAAAAATTGCAGTGGCCCTATGAGATGGATTTTTCATCCCTATAACTGTTCAGTTTTAAATGTTATGAGGTAAGTTTGAAAGTAGAAAAACAAAATAAAATTATGAATAAAATGTCTACACATACAACTGGCTGAGGGAGCCAAAACTCAGAACACAATCTACCAGTCTTGTTACATGGGATTCTATAACTGATTTCAGTGTAATAATTCTTGGTCTTATTTTCTTTCTATTTTATATGAAAAAATATTTCCTCCCCTTTTAACTGTACATCTTGTTTTGTGTGTGGAAAGTTGGAGCCTTTAGGAAAGTAAACAATTGTTTTAGTTTTGTGTATTTCTGACTTATTGGTAGGCTCTTTCTGTGAAAGCTCTTGTGATCTGATCAATGAAAAAAAAATAGAAAATGTAGTGAATTTTTAATAAGTTTCATTAAATGTCTTGTTGTAACACTCAAAACCGAAACACAATTCTAACAATTATCCACAGGATGTAAAATTCACAGGACTTGTCATTAAAAATACTGGTCCCAAGAGAATAAATTACATCCCTTCCACAGGAATACATACTGTGAATTCACGGGACAACATTCCAAATTTTCTGGAAGCTGCTGTATTCAACTTACACTGAAATTCAGTAATAGCTAAAATATTTAATTGAAGTGTATTTTGTCTGAACACAGTATGGTTTGTCAGGCCAAAATTCAGTATTTGTAATAATTCTTTTAAGATGTGAGTCTGCTGGCATGTCTTGCATAATGTTTCTTCAGTGTTTCTTTTAGCATATGAAACAACAAGATTCTTCATTAAAATAAAACTTTCACCCTGCTGCATAGAAAACTGATATACATATGTATAAAACAGGGATAATCTAATGATGCCAGTGTGGTCTTTGTCACCCTCACAAGTGTCCAAACATAATAATTTTAATTAATTTCATTCATAGCATGTCAAGGGAGAAAATATTCCTCTTGAAATAAAATTACATAGAGTTTCTAAGGAAATAATGAAACCAATGTATCTCTTTAAATTTCTGGAAAAAATATGTTAAAAGATGGAGCACCAGACTGAGGAAAACTTTTTATCTAATATGAAATATAATGAAATACAATGTTTACTTAAACATAATTTGCATTTTCAAACATCAAAATAATGAAACATATAATTACCAGGAAACAGAATGCAATTTTCACAAGAAATATGTATTAAGAAGGAAAATAAAAAGTCAAAAGAGGTGGCTTCGATATATCAGCGATATTTTTAATTGCTTAGGAATGCTATACCTTACTGAAAAAACTTTACAAAGGCTACATAATTAATTTTTTTAATATTGCTCTAAGCCTTGGTTTATTTGGTTATAGTGGGTTTTGGTTGTTTTTTTGTTTATTTGGTTGGTTTTTCTTAAGAAAAAAAAGGGAGGATGTTTACTTGAGCTGTAATGTTCCTTGCAATTTATTTCTTACCAGCTTAGCAAAAGAGTTTATTTTGTATTCTCTAATGATGAAATGACATGTCATGTCTAGGCATTGCTATCTGACTCATGAATATCACATAAGGAGTTGGTTTTGGTATTTCAAATTAGCAGCAGGTAGAAAATGAGGTTTACAGACCTATGGGTTTAAAAATGGTTTTCTTCATCATGCAGCATTCATAGGATTATAGAAATATTGGTTTAAAGGGATGTTTGTAAATCATCTAGTCTAATTTTCCACTCTAAGCTGGACTGACACTATACAAGTTCAGGTTAACCATGGCTGTGTCTAGCCACCAAAACCTTCCACTACACAGCTATGTAAGCTGCTTCACTGCTCTATGATTTGCCTACAGAAGCTTTTCATCTTGTTCTCTTTGAATCCCCCATGCCATAGGATTTCCCTGTTACCCACTTGACAAACAGTCTGTCATGAGAGAATATTCATCAGAAACTGATTCCTTACTGATTTTTTTTGTGTATCAGTTGTGGTGATCCTGTCCCCTCTGGTGTTGCATCAAATTCTTTGTATCAATATGTTTTCAATAAGGAGTGCCAAGTTGTGCTGCACAATTCACTGAACTTGTTCCAATAAGCCCATTATTTCTCTTGTACTGGGAAGCCCAGAACTGGATCTATTATTCCAGGTCTGCCCCTGTTACTGCTGAGCAGATTAGGAAGGACACCTTCCTTGACCTGATGGCAGTGCTCTTCCTACTGCTGCCCAGGATGCTGTTTATCTTTGCCTGAGGGTGCACTGCTGGCTCATGGTCAGCTTGCTGGCCACACAGACTCCAAGGTCTTCTGCGGATTGCTTGCCAGCAGGTCCACCCCTGCATGTTCAGGTGCCTCCAGTCATACCCCCACAGACATAGCACATAATATTTGCCTTTGTTGGTTCATTGGATCATTTATGTCAGGAAGTTTACAGTCCACTCCAAAAATCTTTCTTTCAAAAATGCTTCTTTCCTTCTATGTTACCCTTCCAGAAGACTTCACATGGGCCTAGACCTGTGAATGTGAGATTTCTTGTTTTCCTAGAGATGGCTTTACACCTGACTGCTATTGGGCAATGATGATTTAACTCCTTGTTTTGCTTTTCTTGCGCATGTAGCAGTTGCTTTACCTATTAAAGTGTCCGTATAGCAACACACAAGTTTTCACAGCTCTGTCTTTCTGATTCTCTCCCCCATCCCACCAGGGCAGAGTGAGTGAGCAGCTCTGTGGGGCTGAGCAGCCCACCAGGATTGAACTACAACTCCAAAACAGGGTTCCATACATTCCAGCTGTCCTCTCACAACACCCTCTCCTTGCCTTCTCTGTCTTTCCCAAAAGCCTGTATCCATCCGCTGCAACACTGCACTCCTGTGACACACACCTTTCATCCTCATTAGGTCATAGTTCTGTATCTTCACACAGGGTTCCAATTCCTCCTGTCTGTTCCTCATGTTACATGCATCACTGTATGGCATTTGTATTATTCTCCTTTCACATCCTTCTTCTGCTTTCCCTAATCTTTTTTTAGTCCTTTTTTGTTGTATTTTTTATTTTCCATTTCCATCATTATACTCTTTTAAAAAAAGATTTCATTTGTTATTACTGTTGTTTAACCACCCAGAGTCACTGAAATCTGTGCTCATTTAGAATCTTTGTCCTTTATTCTCCCAAGACAAAAAATCTGAAGATTAAATTTTATATGTTACAAGGTCTATTATGTTAATATATCCATGCATGTTTTACTGGTATTAAAAAAAAAAAAAAACCTCTGCATGTATTAGAAATTATACACATATGGCCAGAACTTTCCACCATTTTTAAACTTCCCTGTTGATACTGACTGTTATACAATGACCAAAATATGATACACTACTTTTACCAGTGATATTTTGCACATTTAATTTTTATGGGAATTGAATGACCTATTATCCATTTTCGACTTTTACTCCACAATTAGTGAAGTTTTATTTAACTCTCAGTTTGACAAAGTTGTCACAGTTAAACTGAGTAACTACAAGAACAAGATCTTTATGATGTGTTCCTCTGTTTACATGAAGGCAGGTGGTTTTTCTATACATTTCTTAACAGAATAAATCTGAAACTCATTACTGACATTGCTGCATAACTTTCATAAAAACTTAGCTTACAGATATTGTAATTATGCCAAGACAGTACAAATATTGTGGTTATTATTCAAACATTTACTGATAGTACGGAAAATAAAATGTGGTTTCATACAGAACCAGATTAACACTGTGCAGAGCAACATTTGTTCAGAGAGGCGTTACTTTAAATGTTAAGTGTTTTTTAATTGTTTTTACCTAAAGATTTATGAGATGTCTGTTGTATTAAAATTTAGCTCCTAGAGTCACCAGATGAGTTCAGATTGTCACTGCTCTTAAAGGGAACATGGATACAAAGGTTTCTGTTCATGTCAGCTTTGTTAGCCAAAGGACTGAAAGGTTTATTTCCAGTTTCATATCTACTGTCTTTTATTTAAGTTCTTATTGTGTTTTTGAGTCAGAAGAACTTCCTCTTGTACTTTTCTTGCTCATTAGAAGATTTTAAGGATCAGAGAATGAAGGTGTTTTGGAAAGTTGTCAATCTTTTCTCTGAAAGTGTATCAATGACCTTTTATTTTGGTATAAATGAGCAGCTATGGTTTTGATTAAGAGCCACACATTTGCTGGAGATGTAAGTTCCTTATCGATCCACAGGTCAAAGCTTCATAGCTTGTTCTTTTTAACCCATAGAAATAATTCAATTTGTATGATGCATGAGTCCTGGGTGTTAACAGAGACTGTTTTTATCACCAGGTAACGATCCACTATGTGCATGAATGCTTCTACATCGGTTATTTCTAATGGAGAAATGATAGCAAATCCCTCAGCCTTATTACAGTCAGAGTTAAGAAATGAATGATTTTCAAAGGGAAGACTTTTATGGTGCAATTACAATGATGTGACTTGGAGATGTTCCACCCCAAAGTGGAACCATCCATGGTTGTTGTAGGTCTGTCATGACTTTTCTGGAAAGAAATGACTGGTAGCAATACGGGTTAGATGGAAATGTTAAGAAGCTATTACTAAAACAGTGGGCTCAGCTGCTGTCCTGTGCTGGTTTTGCCTAGGAGAGAGTTAATTTTCTACAGAGTAGCTAATATGGGGCTAGGTTTTCAATTTGTGCTGGAAACAGTGCTGGTAATTCAGGGATATTTTAGTTATTGCTGGGCAGAGTTAAAGGTCTTTTTTGCTTCTCATACTGCCCCATCAGTGAGCATGATGATGAAGGGGGGAGGAGGGTGTAAGAAGCTGGGAGGGCACACATTCAGGACAGGTGACCTCAAATGACCGCAGGCATATCCCCTACCATATGACATCATGCTCAGTATATTAATCTGGGGGAAGAAGGAAACTGGAGCATTCAGAGTCCTGGCGTTCTGAGTCACAGTTACCTGTGATGGAGTCCTGCTCTCCTGGGGATGGCTGAATACCTGCCTGCCCAAGGGAAATGGTGAATAAATTTAAATGAGGAAAATAAAATAACCCAGTATAGAATGACAGAATGTTTCCCTTTTTACATTACTTTTTTCAGTGCAGCTATTAAGTGCATCACATGGCTAGGATGGCTAGTTGCTTTCTCTGCTACTCACAGTTCAGGACTGTCAGCTCTTTCTGTGCTGTGACTTGCTTCCTCTCTAATAGCTTCTCCTTCTCACTGCTCCTTGCTCTGCTTGGAGCCATCACTAATTCTCTCCATGGATCTTTATTCTTCAAGCTTCTCCTTGTCATGCCTCATTTCCTTAGATGCTACTGGTAGTCCCTACCATCAGATACCTTTTCCACTGCTTGAGCCACAGCCTCTCTCCGGAGGCACTCTGGCCAACCACTGCATTAACTGGCGCTTTCCCTCATTTTGACTCCAAGGCTCGGATATCACTGAGGACCAACAAAGTGTGTCAGTGCACTGCATGCTTACACAGGTGACTTTCTGGTGTCACTTTACAGCTAACAGGAGACTTTTAAACACTATTTTCTACTCTTATTTTTCCTTTCCATGCTGGACATTTTTCATGCCAATATTATGATGTTATGTGCTATGCCTTTAAGCATAATTACCTGCTCTAGACTTTTATCACAAATTAAATCAGAAACCTTTCTCCATTTGATGATATTCCTTATCTTTGATTAAATCAGAAATGTCTCACTGACACAGAAAAATATCTATGAATATATGTAAAATCATCATACTAGTCATCATCTAGACTTGCACACCCTTCCTTGTAATTTTTGTCCCCTTCTCTTACCTTATGCCAACAAATTATTTCTCTATCTTTGTTCCCTCACTCTCCCTGAAATCTTTTCATCTGCGAGGACAGACACCTTTTGTTTTAGATTTCAGCCTGCAATACAGTAGGTACAGTGTATTTCTGTACTGTGTCTGTACCAGAAGATGGGGTTTTGGTATGCTATGGAATAAAACCAAACTATAGCTTCTAATTCTTGTGAATTCATTAGTGTTTCTTTCAAAGACAAGTCTCTGTGCTGTGTCTTTGGCTCTAGGTCAAAAGAAAAATCCTTGGTCACCTCTGGATAATTAGCAAAGGCTTTGTCCACAGAATACTGTGGAAAAACAAGCTGAAAAGAGGCTGAAAGCATTTATAAGAGAAAAATCTATTGGAGTCTTCTAAATACCAGTCACGGTCTTTAATTCAGGAAGACCTTAAGTCACTAAACTTTGGAAACTAGGAGATCTTAGAACCAAGAGATCTTAATTGTGTTCACATAATCTTGCCTAGCCGTCCATTGCTGGAAACAAGGTAATAATGGATCTTGACTTGATCTCAAAATTCAGTTCTTTATTTCTCATGTTATGCCATGTATAATGAAGAAAAGCTATGCATGCATAGGCTTATATAAATTTTAATTAATCTATAGTTTTTATTATAGTTACATTTTCTACTTGGAATGCACAACCTCATGAACTGATTCCTGCCATTGAGCTGATACCTATGGACTGACTATATAAGAAACAGGTGCAATACATAGGAGGGACCATGGTTTGATTTGCTGTGATTACTTATGGTTCAGAACTATACTGATGATGACTTAAGCAGCAATGAATTTGCCTGGCTGAAGTTGCCTCTCCTAGGCACACACACCACACATGTGTGCATGCAGTTCTGGTTGTTTGAGGATCTTGTGTCTCCACTGCAAGAAGGGTGCTCACAGACTGCCCTGGTTTATACCACATCCATTCTATCATGAAAGAAAAACAAACTTCAGGCATATCAGCATTACATTCAAATTCATACTGTACCACTTCAAGCATAGACACTCTGTAAACACTAGAATTACCTCTGTAGCAAACAGTTGCCCTTGTAGACATATTCTACGTCGCTTGTGACAGGTTCATGGGAAGGGAAAAGGAAAGCAAAGTAGAAACAGGAAATTCAAATTAGTATTAATCACCATTAATCAAACAGTGTTACAGGCAACAAGGAAGCAATGTGTGAAGTATAAAAGCACTTTGACAACAAAGTGCCTTCTGAGCTCCACTCAGGGGAAGTGTTTATTACACTGCAGCAAATAGGGTAAAACAGAGCAGTTGGGAAGAGAACCTGGGAAGCCTCTCAATGTGTGAAGCAGTACAAAAAAAGGAGAGGGAGATTTATGTAAAGAGACATTTATGTGTCCAATGGAAAAAAGGTCAATATGTTAATACTGGGCAAAAATTACACAGAAGAATTGGTAGGTTTGATAGGATGAACTATATGGATAGGACCTATATACACCCTTTTTGGAATGAATTGCAGTGAGAAGAGACATGAGACTATGCACACCTGTAAATTAAATGTGTCTGGGACTAAGCGTTTGCAATGAGACCAATAAACTGTGCCCATGCCAATAAATGCTCTTACTTTCTACAACAAGGTAGTCTCATCCAAACCAACCAGTGGATTTAATTTTATGTTCACGGCTCATCTTTGAGAACAGTGCCCTGAAATTTCCCAATACAGTCCTATTTGGGCTTGATGGAATCAGGCCAAGAATTATCATAGAAATATATGTATCAGCAAAAGAGAGTTTTAGTGCTCAAGAATATCCCTATGCCTAGGTCTGTCCCCCAGCACCACTTAATTTTCTAGCAAAGACATAGCTGGAGGGTAGGAAGATTGACTAATGGGTAATGGAGTGATGTGACCAACAGAGACTACAGTTTTAGTGAAAGAAATTACTAAAACATATTTAGAGCAAAAATACCTGATGAAAAAGAAATAGGAAAGCTAAATATTAGCACAAGATTAAATGTATGCGATTCTGAAAGATTTTATTTCCATTTTTATAACTCTGACAGTGAAAAAGTTAAAACGATGGAACTTAAACATTTCAGGCTTAGGTATATAGACAGATATTTAGAAAAATCAGGAAGAAGAGGATGATGGAAATATAGAAGAAGAAAGAAAACATTTGGACTAAAAACTGTTCAGGACACAAAAGTAAAAAAGGAGGAGACTTGAGATGACTGGGTGGTAAAAAGTATCTTGCTTGAAAAGTAGCCTTTATACAGAGGGCATCAGGATCACTGCATTTTTCAGTTCTCAGTCTCTCACACTGGAAGGATTTTTCCTCAAATAGGCAACTATGTGTACTTGAAATCAAGGGTTACTCATACACCTGGGGATATGGTCAAATGCTGAATTGTGCTGTCTCTTTTAATAAGGATTGAGGTGAAATTATCAGTTGAAAGTTCATATATTTGCACTATTCTTCCTATAAATCCTCACTGGTCCTTCCACAGTAGAGAAAACAAAACAGGAAACAATATCCTTGCCATATCCAGATATATTGGTGGCCATACACAGAAAAATGCAAAGAGAGTAACAAGGGAATGCTCACTCAAAACCTGGTACAGCTCTAAGTCATGTCTGCAACAGCGTCACATCAAACTCTTCAACCCTCCTTTGAAAATACAATTCAAGTAATTGTGAAAAGCAGTGCACAGAAGGATTGTGGTTTTAGAATGCTTTTGGAAAACAAATGTAATGACCTTCTACTAAATTATTCTTTTCTCCAATTAAAACATTCTTTTTTCTCTATTATGTTAAATTGATGAATTCATAATATTTACAGTCATCAGATCAAACGCAGCAGGAGGCCCTACTGCTCCAAGTGTTGTGGTGATTCGAGGAGACTGTAATATTGGCTCTGAACTCTTCTCAGCCAGCCTGTAGCTTTCATCCAAGACATTTAGAAAGTACAAATCTGCACAGTCATTCATTTCAATAGCATTCTTTTACAGTTTTATTGGGCTGCTGCTATGCCTATATCAATAAATATTTCTAAATTACTTGACCATTTGCAGCTTTTTAAGGGGGTTAGTCAAAAGCATCTGAATTCCAAGTTCAATTAACATGTTATGAACCTGGCAGAGAGCACATAAAGGAATAAGGGTAAGAATTTTAATATTATTTGCTTTACAGTTATTCCTTCTGGATAGCCTAAATTAAGCACAACAGCCACAAGCCACAGTACCCCAGGATTTTCTGCAACCACTTGATTTACCTGCTGTACCACCAAAAGTTGGAGCTTTCCCAACCACTCTGTAGAAGCAGCTCATCACTGTGTTGACAACCTTATGATCCACAAGCTTAGCTATAATTTGACTCTATAGCAATTAGAAAAAAAAAAAAAAAAAGGGAGAGGAGAGGAGAGGAGAGGAGAGGAGAGGAGAGGAGAGGAGAGGAGAGGAGAGGAGAGGAGAGGAAAGGAGAGGAGAGGAGAGGAGAGGAGAGGAGAGGAGAGGAGAGGAGAGGAGAGGAGAAAAGGAAAAGGAAATGGAAAAGGAAAAGGAAAAGGAAAAGAAAAAAAGAAGTAGATGGTTAGAAAATAAATACTGGAATTTAAATGCCACCATTCTCATTTTCTCATTTAATGGCCAAAAAACAATTTGCAGGATTAAAAAAAAAGAGCTTTTAAACTTTTTCAATGTCGTATTATATATTTCACAAATGTAGAGTTTATACTGAAAAACAACCAACTGTATTAATAGTGAAATAATACAATGAATAATACCATCCAGTGAGGCCCCAGAACGCTGAAAAGAAATCCTAGGAGGATATGTAGACTCATATCCCTGACTTTCTGGATTGCTTATAAAGCCATTTTTTTAACAGCCTTTTTTCTCATGCTCCCTGACTAGATAACTCTGGTGATAGACTGCTGACAACATAGAAGTACTATAGCCCATTTCCATTCAAATACTGACATTTAAAATGCTAACAGAAAAGATGCATGAAATAAAAGATTGACTTTCTATGTTTCTTCTTAAAGCTCATACTTTCAAGTCTATAAAAATAATCACTACAACTTTTAAATTATTTTACAGAGCTCATTTCTGACAGTTTCTCACTTTCAGAGCATATAGAAACAGGATATTCAAGAGATGTTTGCAAGAGCAACTGAATGGTGAAGTCAGTGATATAAAGCTGTACCAAGTATCTGAATCAAACCATTGTAATTTAAAGGAACTTCCAGACGAGAGGTTCAGATATCACTACATGGAAATCATTTGTAGATGTACTTGCTGGCATAAACAAGAAATACGTGAAATATTACTACTGATTAGTCCAAAGAATGAACGACAGTATTAAAGCATCTGACAAATTCCAAGATCTATACCACGTCACACATATTTACTGAGATAAACTGATGATTGATGGAACAAATTATATTCTTCGTGCAATTTCAACTGCCCTTTGGCACTTGGTGCACATTAATCTTCATTAGGGTGTGGTATAACATCAAATCTTTAAGCAACTGCCAAAATCTTGCTGTATTTTCCTATTAAAAAATCACCTTGCCACCTTGAATGCTAAGAATGAGAAAACCCAAAGATATCAAAGCTTCAGGGAAAAAACAAGTATCTCCCTTGACAGAAGAACTATTAGGATTTCTTGGTGTTTTGTTGGGGGGATGGTTCTGATTTTCTCCTATTAATTCTCATAATGCCTTGAACACAGTCATGAGATTTACATTTCCTTTAGCTCTATGTACCCCTATTTCCTCTGAATTTCAATGGAAAGATATGAACCTCCACTCAAATACCTCAAAATTCCCAAAAAAAAAGTGTGAGATGGAAACAAAAGGTGGTAAAAAGTTTCATGTTTATTTACAACAGTTATAGCTGAACAAGTATCAGTGTCTGCCCTACCAGTTTTTTGATCTCCCCTAAGAGTTACATGGATTAAGTCTGGAATAATAATGTTCACAGCTCTTTCCTAAATTTTTACATACAAATAATAAAAGCAAAGATGAGAGAAATATACAAAAAAAAAAACAAACCAAAAAAAAACAAACCACCCAAACCCAAATAATAAAAAAACCAGGTAACAATCTAAAAATTAAATTATTAATTTCATTACTTTGGAAACACATCATGGAAAACTGGATAAGGGTAGCAATTAACATTAGTCAGAAAAGTGAGGACTAGAGTTAGGTTTAGGGTTCAGGGAGCTACAAAGCCTACAGCTCCTGAGACAATGGGGATGCAAAAGGCGTGCCAAGGGGAGCACGGCACTGCAACAACACCGCTCCCCCTCCACACCTTTCCCACCTGCTATCCTTGGTGTTGTGCCAGTCAGCCTCACCCTTGCCTTTATGATTATTATCGTGAGGCTACTAAGAAAATCTTTGAGTAGATACATGGTATGTTTATATCAAGTACAGTATCTGATTCTTTTTTACATTGCTGATTTTTTGCTTACCCTAAACAGAAATCATCATAAATTTTATTCAGAGGAAATCCTTTCTTATCCCCAGTAATTGTTATCCTTCAATGTGGGCTGGCACACATAACTAAACCTTGTCCTACTTTTATGTTCTCTATTTCTTTTCTGCGTTTTTACAGCCACCTTTTTTAAATTTTTGCAGTATATACATGCCTTAACAGAATAAATTTTTAGTATTAGTGTAATTCTTGTTCAGTTAAGGAATATTTATATTTTACCTAGGCTACATTATTTACTGTGGTTCAGAGACCTGGTTCCTGGCTTACAACAACACAGTCGAATCACATTTAAGCAGCCCTGGACTGTTCTTTCCTTTTCATAATACCAACAAATTTTAACGTGCTCATCTAGCTTTACTTTCTCAGCATGGATGTACACACCAGTCCCTTTTGTTCTTCCCTGTAAGTGTTAAGTTCTCCTTATGATAGCCATTGGCTTTTGCTTACTACAGGTAAGTACATAACACAAGAATAATAGCACATGTGTTAGTACTACCCTTACTCTAACTCTTTACATATCCCCAACTCTGTATTCAGCACTATACTTACAGAGACACGTAAGACATATTGTACAGTGCTTTTGTGGACAGAAACACAATGCAGTGGTAAGGCCTATTAAGTCATTAGGAAATAAATCAAGGAATAAACTGAGGAAAATATTTTTGCCAAGGATGCAGTAAATTTCATCTTTAAAATCAATAACTGTCACTGCATTCCAAGTTTGGCTTTTATTTGACAATATTTCTGCATTGCTGTTTCTTTGTACCACTTGTTCCTCCCTAATGCTCCTGTTCTTCCCAGATTAATTTTTGCTTTCTTAGGTCTAGAAGTTATGATAAAAACAATTTTATAGATAGTGAAACCAAATCATAATTTTAGCTCTTCTGATACTTAACAAAATAAAGGCTCTTGCACAATCATGCCCTTTTGTACATCACATCCTAAATGACAATTACAGTTTGATGTGCCTATGAAATCACTGGTTTACTTACAAGTGCTCAAGTCTGTCCCCAGAGGAGGGAAGCTTAAAATAGTGGAAAGAGTAAGGTTACGAAAATGTACTTGGACAGTGCCAAACATATAGAAAATGTCTCTGAATCCCAGGTTACTTTAGAAATCAAATGCTGCTATTTGCTAAATGATTACTGCTGTCCAGATAATAAATTTCAGTTTGTTCTCCAGACTCCCTTTTGACTAGGGAATACTCTGGCTTTGGTGAGATACCTGTCATTTGAGAAAGCTCAGTAGCTTTTAGCTACTGTTCATGTTTTCAGATTCATGCAGAGGAGTAGAGGTTAACTTGGTATTTTCCAGAGCAGTATTTGGCATATGTTTGCATTTTTTTATCATTCTTTCTAATAAGATTTGTAAGTATATAATCAGCCATGGATGTGAGGAAGATAAAGCAGAAAGGCTAGTACAAAAAAATCCAAAACAATTAAAATACATTAAAAAAATACTTTGTGTCTGAATGTAGCAAGATGTATTTATTTTTACACCATACATTATACATAATCATTTATAACCTAAAGATCAGATATTTCATCTTTGTATCCATCTCTTTCTGTACACCCTAAGAAAAAAATAATTCAAGTTTGATAATTTTAAGTGGAACTTTTAGAAATATGTACCTTTAAAGTCAAGTTATAGATGAAAAAAAATAATCTCATAATTGAGGGAGAGTGAGAGTAAAGAGTCATAGGAATATTCAGACTGTGGCATCAGTCACTTTTTCCTTCTGAGTTAAATAAAAACTTCCTTACATTATTGTTGGCAATCATGAAACATAGGAAGTGTAACAAGGGGGAGTGCTGGATCCTGCACCTTGGACAGGGAAACTGATACTGTGTATTGACTAGTGAATGAGAGGCTGGAGAGCAGTGCTGTGAAAAGGGACCTGGGAGTCCTGGTCAACAGAAAGTTGAACATGAGTCAGCAGTGCCCTCGCAGCCAGGAGGGCCAATGTGGGGGGCATCAGGCACTGCATGGCCAGCCGGGCAAGGGAGGGGATTGTCCTGCTCTGCTCTGTGCTGGGGCAGCCTCACCTTGGGTGCTGGGGGCAGTTCTGGGTGACAAAATGTAAGACATTAAACTATTAAGGAGTGTCTAAAGGAGGGCAACGAGGATGGTGAAAGGCCTGGAAGAGAAGCCATATGAGGAGTGTCTCAGGTCACTTGGTCTGCTCATCCTGGAGGAGAGTGAGGGGAGACCTCATTGCAGTTACAACTTCCATACAAAGGGAAGCAGAGGGGCAAGCACCAAACTTTTCACTCTCATGACCAGTGACAGAACTCTAGGAAATGGCATGAAGCTGAGTTGGGAGAGGTCTTCACCCAGAGGGTGAAAGCACTAGAATAGGCCCCCCAGGTCACTGGACCAAGCCTGACAGAGTTCAGGAAGTGTTTGGACAGTCCTCTCAGGCACATGGTGTGCGCATGGACTCTTGAGGTGTCCTGCACAGGCCCACGAGTTGGACTGCAGGATCCCTTCCAACTCAGCGTATTCTATGATTCTATGAATAGTTTTAAAGAATTTGAAATCTAGGGGTAAAAAATAGAAAGTAACTGTCAGTTCACTGTCAAAGGCTGAGCTATCTTATCATATTGGCTACGGTGCTACAGATCTATGGATCTATGGATCTATGGAATCCCTAGGCACTCATTTTGTTCTGTATTATTTTTTTTCTGTCTATCTTTCTGTTTTATTATTTTATTAAACTTAGCATCTTTTACATCAGCATACACACAGGGCTTGGGTTATGTCATTACTGTCAGTAAATGGCTCCACAGGGTTTGGCACACACATTGGCATACAATTCCTGCTGCTTTAACTGCCTTATTACCAAAAGACTGTTGGCAGATGGATCCTAAGAATGGACAAGAGTGTGGTAGCCAGTATTACTGACAGTCATACCTGAAAAATAAATGGAATACACCAATTTAAATGGACAACACAGTGAGCAATCTGGCTGAAAATTATTTTCATTGTTGAAACAACTTAAAAACCTAGACTAGATTATAGATTTACATTTATTAATACTAACTTTTAGTGAAAAGTTAATCCCACCCTTCATATCACATACAAAGCCCCCAGTGACTTTCTAAAATTACTTCATCTACATCCACAAACAGATTTTCTGGTTCCATAAGCATATATTCAAATAATACAAGAAGTGAGAAACATGCAGCAGAAACACAGTAGGTTGCCTCCAACTGCTTTTCTAGTTGTGCTAATGCTATTCTCTTTCTGGCTTGTGACACACTATTCGGAAACATTACAGTGTTTGGCAGGATCTTGATCCATGTAAGACATGGCAGGTATTCTTATCCAGTTAAGTAACAGTTATATTACTACTGGGATCTAAAGGAGGTTAAAAGAGAGATCTGGTGTCCTTTGGTTTCCTTAACAAACCTAACAATTATATTTACATTTCAGGTCTTGCCATAACACCCTATCTGGACAAACATTTCAAAACTATTCCACTCTGAATGTAAATCTAATTAGTAGCCAGATAGTCAAATTAATAATAGCCACATTACAAATATACTCATTTATTTGTAGAAGCTGCCGTAAAGTGTGAAAAATATTGTGAACTTTTGGAAAGAGCTTCAATTGCTGCATTTTTAGTGTTTGTAAGTGTGGAAAATGTAAAAATTTATAAACTAAAATATGAATTTTGGCTTGGGAAAAATCTTCATTTTCCATGTATTGTTCCTGGCAAAACTCTTTCCAGTTATGAGGGAAGAGACATAACTACGATGAAAAACAATCCAAGTGTCCAAATTTCTTTTCCTCTGGCCACAAGAGTTGCATTCTTAGCTGCATATCAATCCATTTATTGAAACAGGAAAGATTTTTTTCTTGCCCCTTCTTTCCAGCAGTTTTTGAGAGAAATTGGAAATTTGGTTTTAGTTTCCACTGCCTGAGGAGGCCATTGAACAAAGAAAAGTGCTTTGAGGACATGCAATAAGTATCACTGCTGATTGCATTTCTGAGTTGCATTTCATAGTAGGCTCAGATACCACCCAAATGTTTTATTTTATCTTCTGGAACATAGTCAGAGGTCAGGCAATGCTTTGCATATCTGGTGATGTTTTTTGTCATTGTATTTCTAACACTTCACATCCTATGTCTTTTACCATCACTTGTATATGGTGTTATTCCTCATGTTAAAATATTCATTATTTTTCTACCTAATTTCCAAGAGTAAAAAGGTTGAATGCCTACAATCACTGAACAACAGCAACAAAAGCACCCTAAAAATCTTTCTCTAAACAATTTTCTACATCTTGGAATACAGCAACTATAAACAATTTGGTACTTTATGGTATTTCACAGCAGGAAAACATTGCTACTGTCAAATAACTAGAGAAATTTAGAATATGAAACATGAACCCTCCAACAATAATGGAGATACATGCTAGTATTGCAAGTTGTATGCCAGAGGGTTTCCAGAGGCTACTGTATTCACTATAAATCTTGCTGGTGACAGATTTTCTGTTCTGCTGACATTTCCTTCATCTGTATATTTCTGTGTGTACTAACCAAGCCATTCAAATGGGGATCTAAGTGAGTATCAAGTTACATGATCAAGGACTCTGTAAATTTTAGTACTACATTTACTTGAAGATGTAGAGGTTGACACTGAGGTTGAAACACTCCTCTGTAAGACAGGCTCTCATTACCTTTCGTGGTTATTAGTTTCCATATCAAGCTTTCAACAATTTCAGTTGCTAAAAGCTGTAGGAATATTATACAGTAAAACTTAACTATCCCAGTGTGACATGTTTTTGAATTGTATAAAATTTAGGACAATAAAATTCCAATCCTTGTCTAGAACTTCTATGACAGTGGCAGTATACACAATAACTGCAAATTATATACAAGTATGGATTTTAGAAATACAAACTATTTTAAATACTAGATCAGATACTAGATCCAGAGTTCATTCAAATGTTATTTGAAATGTGGAATCAAGATTACATCTTGTGTACATTTAAAGACAACTTATAGGGAATTCTGAGTGTTCTTCATCCATTGTGGTTCACCATGGTAAATTTTCACCTCATTCCCTCCTACAACATTCCATTTAGCAGTCTTTTGATGCTACTGACATGAAGGAAATTCTAAACCAGAACTGTCAACTAAATGTTATACTAATTCTAAAAAGTTGCACAAGGCTTTGTAAGCACTAAATGATAACAGTTCACACAAAATGCAATGCTTTTCCCTTCTCTTAAGTTTCTCCCATTCCACTTCAGTATGTCTCCCCCCATGAAAAGAAAAAAAGAAGACATTTTCTACTTCAGCCTAGTCTTTCCTCCTAACAATCCTCCTGGAAAAGAAACCATGGAGAAAACAGGATTTCACTTTTCGGACTTAGTTTCTTAGTTTGAAAAATATTGTCAGAAACCAAGGGAAGACAATGCTACCAGCCAGGAGTGTCTGCTGCCAACATACCAGTCCAAGAATAAATGTATGCACAATTTTGAAGATCTACAGAGTAAAAAAAGAAAAAAAACAAAAACAATCAAACAAAAACAAAAACAAACAAAAAAAACCCAACAAGACAAAACAAACAAACAAAAACCAAAACAAATGTAAGCAAGGATTGAACAAGGATAGCACAAAATTGATAAAATGGACTACTAAAAGGATTGGCATTTTCTGCCTATATTCATATGGATTTACATTTTTTAAAAGAAAGGTGTTTCTTGAGACTGTTAGCAGTTCTGATTTACTTTGTAGTTAGCTGCTTTAGCAATGATAAAAGTTGGTATAATAAAATATTTCTTACAGGGCACATTGAGCAAACAGGACCTGCCAGGAAAAAAGCACCTTTATCCAAAATTAAAATGCAAAAAAAAAAAATTTTAATGCTGAGAATATATTGTAAAAGAGATATTCAAGCCTAATTTATTTGGATCACAAAGAAAATGAAAACTTTTCTAATAGTGCAGCTAACAGATGACAAGATCAATATGCATTCTACAGAGATGTGCACCACAAAAGTATGTGCACATATATTTGTACTATTAGAATCTTATCTTAACCTTTTTCTAAACTCTTATGACTTTGAATTAAAAAAAAGAGAAGAAAAGGAAATTAATCTCTTGGCTTGATGGCACTGAAAGGTAAAATTTTGACTTTGCCAATTTATCTTGCAACTAAATAACATAAAATGTCATAGAAAATTTCTTGAACAAATATTCTGAAATGAAAAGTCACAGTGTTTCATCAAAGAAGGTGAGTTAAAACACTTTGACTTTATTGAAATTATTTCAACGTTCTTTAAAGAAATGTTATTGAAACCTAGGTGTTTTAATTTTAATGAGGTCATATTCTTCAGTGAAAACAGTATTATCTCAGAACATTTTATAAGATTTCACTGTTTCTTTTCACATCTGATCCATATGTACATTTGAAATTAACATCTTAAAATGAGAGACACAGAAATGTTTCATATTGGCATAAAGCTTTGCTTCCATGAAAGGTGCCATGTTTCAAGCGCAGCTGGAAACTGAGCACCACATAGCTGCTCACTCAACACCCTTCTGCCTCCACTCCAACCCAGTGGAATGGGGAGGAGAATCAAAGTAAACTTGTAGGTTGAGATAAGAAGAGTTTAATAGGGAAAGCAAAAGCCACACGCACAAAGGAAAACAAGGAATTAATTCCCTGCTTCCCATAGGCAGGCAGGTGTTCAGCCAGGAGAGCAGGGCCCATCACATGTAACGGTTACTTGGGAAGACAAACACCATCCCTTAAAATGTCCCTCGCAGTTGTTCTTTCTTGCCCTCAGCTTTATATACAGTGTGTGATGTCACAGGGTCTGGAATATCCCTTTGGTCTGTTCGGGTCACCTGCCCTGGCTCTGTCTCCTCCCAGCCTCCCAGGAATCCCCAACTTCCTTGCCAGTGTGGCAGTTTGAAAAGAAAAAAATGGCTTTGGCTCTGTGTAAGCCCTGCTCAGCAATAACAAAAACATCTTTATATTATTCAGCACAAATCCAAAACACAGCCCATACTAGCCACTGCTAAGAAAATTAACTCTGGCCCAGCTGAAACCAGCACAGAAGGAAAGGAGGTGGGGAGACTAATCTACCAGACATTTCACAAGCTATATTCATGACTACTCCATCAAGAGATTTGTTTCAAGCAGGGCCACAGAAGAGTGATGGTGAATTTAACCCAACTTCAGACCGTATCCTATTATAGCGAACCATATATAATTTTTCCCAACTCCAAAATGTAAAACAAACAAAAAATGAGAAGAATAAGGGCACCTACTACAAGACCCTGCTTATCACTCTCTTGTCTGTATAAATTACACTCAGAAGAGCTTTTCAAATTTATCTTCCCTTTGAAGAACATCCCACCACAAAAATATTTTGCAACTAGCACTGAATTAAATCCATTGTGCTTTCCTGTGACACTGATGAAGGAATTGTGTTATGTTTTCATGACAAACACATCATTAGAGTACATACATTTAAGCTGATTATTTCATTCGGCAAGAAGGGACATTAGGGTTAGAATGACACAAAAGCACAAATCACACTTGATGTTTCCCAAATACCAAGCTTTGTGTGATCCAATCAAGATTTCATCAAATGTTTTATTAAACTCAGTCACGCGAGCCTTGCTGAAGCCAGATGATCTCTTATTATCAACTAGGAGTAAATTACATTCATTTTTGAACTGAATTTCAATGAAACCCTTCCTAAAACACTTGGAATCTAGAAGGGGGTTAACTTATAAAGCCACAAAATTGCTACTGTGTTTTTTCCCTAGAAATTAAATGGTAAGCAGAGAAAATCCGCATTGTAAATATTACAGATCACAAAAAAAAATAAAGAGTATGATGGTAGAAATATGTGGTATGATCACTAACAATTAAAAGGAATTCACTTTGGCTTACTCCTCATTTGTGTTACAAAAAATATCCTTTTAATTACAAGACAAACAATAAGAAAAATATTCCTGGCTAGGGAGTTAAATCGCATATTAATAAACAGCATAAAAAACACTGCATGTTTCCTCCATATTTGTTACATTTTCAATTGTTATATGTGAGATGAACAATGGAAAGACATAAATATCCATACTCAAAAGCACAAATAAGTCTCCCATTCAGAGGGCAAGAAAGAAAATGCTGGAAAGAGATGTTTCTGCAGCAGACCTTCCTAAAAGACCCTATGTTAAGAGTAACATGTGCTAGATGATGAGTATCAAAGGTAGAAATAGACTTGCTGCCCACTGAACACCTAATTCTACACCTGAGGTATGCTGAGTGGAGGAATGACTCTCCTAACCTGTAGATAAAATAATTTCTAATCAAGGGAGAAAGGGTATTTCTAAGTTCTGTAATGTGCACTCCAGAACAGGAAATCATGGCATTAATTTTGCTGAAAGTACAACTGTAAGAATCCTACTTAAAAAAATTACCTTGGAAAGCAGAGAGGAATGCAGGTGGTAGGATCCAGCTCTCTGGGGTATGTGCAAGAGCAAATCTGGTTATTATCCCTCATTGTCTGCTCACGCCTGTGAGTAGACAGCCTGGTTTTCATCAGTCTATTCGCACCAATTTACCCTCTTAGCAGGCACTGGTAATGCACAGCTGCAAGCTCAAAGCACGTCAGTCAGGTAAAATAATGTATTTACAATTGTTTCCAAAACCAGCTGATTGTGTTTAGCTTGGCATACTACACTGGGCACACCTGGCAGGGTGGGGATAGCAGGGGGCTGCAGGGTGGCCTGTTTGGGAGGAGGAGGCCATGAACCTCACTGCACTGGTATCAGGAGGAGAAGGAGTGCCAGAGATGTGAGGACACACCAAGGAGCCGCTCTAGGAGAAGACCTGTGGGGGAGAAATATTTGGATGCCCATAGCGTGAGACATGCTGTTGGGAGGAGGCACTTCATGCAGAAGAGGAATACCCCCATGAGCAGTGGCCTGTACGTGTCCCATGGGCAAACAGGGACATCCCCGAGGGACTGCAGCCCATGAAGGGCAAGTGCTGGAGGCTGCACACTCAGAAGCGCAGAGGAGGGGGGATGCCTGGTACAGAGCAAGTAGCAGCAGTAAAAAACTCTTACACGACTCCAACTTCCTGCATGGCACATTCAAAGAAAGTGGGATGGTCTGAGTTTAACCCACAGTGAAAACAAAGGAGTTGTTTCAAGAGAGATGCTCAGCTTAAGATGAGCCTTGGAAGTGGGGGAAAAAAGGTGTTTAACCGCTTATGTTTTCTTTTTTTTTCAATTGTAGATCAGTGATTAGAAACTTATATTAATTGGGAATGAATTAAACTAAATGTAAGTTCCCTGAGGCAAGACTGTTTTTTCTGCAACACATCCATAAGATCTCACGTTTTTATTGGAGTTTCACTGTCACTCGATTGATGAGATTCATCAGGCAGAGGACATAAAACTGCATTATCAGCTTAATTATTACCATTAGACTTCTACTGGAAGAAGTCTTATGTATGGCTATTTTAAAATATATACTCAAGTGAAACTTACAGCCCTGATAACCACAGCAGATGTTGAGGACTGTTTGTTCCTCATTCTTTTAGTTTACATTGTGTTGCAATAGTTCTACATTTTTACAGTGGATACAAACCTGGAATTATGTCTTTCTTCTAAGTACCAGCATGTAGACAGCATCAAATACTCCCAGCACTGTGTTCAAGCCCTTAACTGCAAATTGGAAATTTAAACTGGGCACTTATTTGGAAATTGAGTGTAAGGTATGAAAAAGAAGGAAATGTCTGACTTGAAATAGTATTATTAATGAGTAGCTGATAGGCCACAAAGCTTTTTCTATCCAAGTACGTGGGCTCATTCAAGTAGTGAAAAATAAAGCAGTCATTCTGATCCTTACTGCAGTATAACTCCTCTTAGAGATGGCTTCCTAAAGAATAGATCATTCTGAGATTGACGCCTCAGTAGGTTTAGACCTCACCTCCTGTAATAATCTAATATAGAAGCTACAGTGAGTTGACAGGAAAATAGCAAGGAAATAATCATTGATTAAAAAGGAGGTCAGGACAGCGCAGCTTCTCTCAATACTGATTAAAACAAACAAACCAAATATTTAATGGCATTTGGGAACAAAAATTCTTTCTTTTTCAAACTGCAAAAAGTCTTATTAGACAACCATATGAAGAAACAGATGCATAATTTACTGTTGGATAGAAATTACATAACAGTAAAATCACATTGTGAATTTCTAGTGTCAAAATTTTGCTAATATAATCTTGTTATTTCCTACTTCCTCAGGGAAGATTAAGAACTCTTAACACATCATTAACCAAACTTTACAAATATCTCCTTACATGACCAGGTGGCCTGCCTGGTGGATGAAGGGAAGGCTGTGGGTGTTGTCTGCCTGGAATTCAGCAAAGCCTCTGACACTTTCTCCCACAGCACACTCCTGGAGAAGCTGGCAGCCCATGGCTTGGACAGGTGCACTCTTTGCTGGGTTAAGAACTGGCTGGATGGTCAGGCCCAGAGAGAGGTGGGGAATGGTGCTGCATCCAGCTGGGGACCAGTCACTGGTGGTGTCCCCCAGGGATCAGTGCTGGGGCCAGTCCTGCTTCATATTTATCCCTGATCTGGATGACCAAGGTGGGTGTGAGTGTCGATCTGTTGGAGCGCAGAAGGGCTCTGCAGAGGGATCTGGACAGGCTTGATCCATTTGGACTGAGATTTTGGACTGAGTCCAAAAATATGAAGTTTAATGAGACTAGTTTCTGGCTCTTGTGCTTTGGTCACAACAACCCTGCAGCACTACGGGCTGGGGACAGAGTGGCCGGACAGTGGCCAGGCAGAAAGGGACCTGGGGAGTACTGACTGATGGCAGACTGAATGTGAGCCAGCAGAATAGAGTGGTCAGCAGGACCAGGGAAGTGATATTTCCCCTGTACTCAGCACTGGTGAGGCCACACTGACTTAGGAAGGATGTTGAAAGGCTTGAACTCATCCAGAGAGGGGGAAAAGGGCTGGCGAAGGGTCTGGAACACCCACCCTATAAAGAATGGCTGAGGTATCTAGGGTTGGTTAGCCTGGAGAAAAGGAAGATCAGGAGATAAGGAGGACCTTATCACTCTGCAGCTCCCTGAAGGGAGGCTGTAGCCAAGTAGGAGTCAGTCTCTTCTCCCAGGCAACCAGCGACAGGACAAGAGGACACAGTCTTAAGCTGCACCAGCAGAAGTTTAGGCTGGACATTAGGAAAACAGTCTTCACAGAAAGAGTGACTGGGCATTGGCATGGGCTGCCCAGGGGGGTGGTGGAGTCACCATCCCCAGAGGTGCTTAAAATAAGATTGCATGTGGCACTTAATGCCATGCTCTACTTGAGAAGCTGGTATTAGGTCATAGGTTGGACTCGATGATCCCAAAGTTCTTTTCCAACCTAGTTAATTCTGTGATTCTGTGAAATAAATCGGAGGACCTGGAAGTTCTGAGCACACACGAAACCTTTTGCTGTTTGGAAATGCTCAAAACCTTAGACGAGAATCTCTTCATAGATTGCCAGTATGAGTCTATTACTTTTCTTGATATGGGATATGACAAGAAGATGCTGTCATTTGTCTTTTTAGTTTTTCTCATGATTTTGTACTAAAAGATTATAAAACTTACCACAGCATAACCTCAAACTGTGATACTGTTACGAAAAATAGTCTGTTTATCCATGAGAAAAAAATTCCAATTCTATATACATCCAAAGGCAAGAATGATTTGGGTTGGAAGGGACTTTCTAGAGATCATGATGTTCACCCCTCTTGTTGCAGGCAGAGACATCTTCCATTAGACCAGGTTGATCCATCCCCATCCAACCCTACCTTGAATGCTTCCAGTGATGGGGCATGGGATATCCACAACTGCTCTGGACAGCCGCTTACAAGGTCTTGTTACCTTTGTTGCCAAGAATTTCTTCCTTGTACCCAATCTAAATCTATCCTCTTGCAGTTTAAAACCATTACCCTGTGTTCTATCACTACGGGTCCCAGTATAAAATCTTTTTCCATCCTTCTTACAAGCCCTTTTTAAGTTTTGAAAGACTTCAATAAGGTCTTCCCAAGCCTTCTCTTTTCCAGGCTGGACCTCAAAAGAACCTAGAAAAACTCTATCCTGTGCAATAGACTGGTTTGAATGATGGGGCTTTTTTGGGTTTTTTTTGTAAATTTTTTAAAATGTTGTTAACAGTTTGACAATACACTGTGAAAATCCTGACCCATTTATTCCTTTAGGGATTAAATGAGGAAGTCAACAAGTCAAAGCTTAAATCAGCAAATATAAGTGACTTTATCCTTCTTCCCTGATGATAAGAACACCTCTAGATATTATGATAAAGGTATTAATATTGACTGCAAGCCTGTAGTGACTGTGCAAGTCCTTCAATGACCATTGAACTGATGTGAAAAAGATAATTTTTTGGGGATAGATGCTTCCCAGAAAGTTAAATCTGGGTAGTAGTAACACTTCCACAGAGATAAGGTGAGGGATAGGCAGCAGGGTGGAAAGAAAAGCAGGCCATTCAGTGGACCTGACACTGAAGCAACTGGTGCATGGTCTCATACTCTGTGCAGGCGCTCAAAATACTGGGTACAAATCTTCTGAAAGCAGGTGAAGTAATATATCCAATCTCCATAAAATACTGGAAGTTCTTAGATTTCCTATGCTCAGTGGTGGCCAAGTTCAGTTTGTTTTATCATCAGATTCAAAGGTTTACAGAGTAACTCTCACCTCATGGTTGAAACTCATGCTAACAAACGTAAGTTTCCCTACTATGGCAGTTCCTTTCATTTGTTTTTAGCAGCAAATCTGAGCAAAAGATAAAGATAACACATCACGTCTGGTGAAGAAAGTGTCTGCATGTCTCAGATGTAACCTGCTATTTATGACTAAGTGCATGAAACAGAATTAGTTGTGTTTGCCTGACAGTCTGAGACGGTCCATGTCTTATGTATTTCTGAATTCCACACTTTGAATTTGTAAAGCATACAAAATACAAGTAAATGTTTTGGGGTTTTTTTCCAAGGCACAGTTATATAAATATATATATATATATATATAATGTTGGAATTACCTAATTTAAGAAACTGTTTCAGTTCAGCCTAACAGAAATATAGTGATAAAATATGACTGAAAATTATGTGGAGAAATGATTACTCTTTTGAAGAATTCAAAACAATTTTTGTTCCCTTCTTTCAACTGCATACATAAGTATTCAAAAGGCACAAACCTTACATTTAATAGTTTAAATATCTTTTCCCTTCTTATTAGCTTTAACAGAAAGAAAATCAGGTTCGGGATAGAATTTAACAAGAAATGTTTCTGTAAAATTTTCCTAAAACTAAGACACTATAATAAACATTGGTTCTAGAGCTGTCATTTCTGAAGAGAAGCTTCATTTACGTGAAGTGTGGAACCTTTCTGAAGTGATTCTGATATGAAGTGCTGCAGATGCTGTATGTGCTTCAGTAAATAAGATGCAAAACACTGATTAAGATCATTTCAGTCATTTCAATTCTTTTTCTATGTTGATTTTCAATGTGTTATAATCCCTTTTGTAATTTATGACGACAGTCTCAATCATTCCCTTTTTTGAGGTCAGAGAAAATTTGACAAGGAAATGCCTAGATTTTTAGTTTCTGTTAACAGAAAAATCAGCTTTGAAAGGGTCACTTTGAGATATAAATCCATGAGGTGTAGGAGATCACTGATTTATTTTATTTCATGTAATGAAAACACATCTGTGGAAACAGCAAATTAAGTTGTGATGAGGCCAAGCACCCTGAGGAGTCAGAGAGAAGGATGGTTATTAAGCAAGGAGCAGTTAGGAAGCAATCATGCTGCCCTCTCTTTCTGTCCATATGAGGCATTTCAGCCTGGCTCTGGAGCAACTACCTCATCCCAGTGGCTGAGCTAACCACCAGCACACTAAAGCCACTTCTGTTAAACACCAAGATCAGGTTCACGGGTGAATCTTTTCAGTGCAGACTGGCACACTGAAATGGAGTCTTAAATTTGCCTCTTTCTTCTTGTATCGCTCTTGGACATCCACTGACAAAATATCTTTTCACTTCTAAACCAAACAAAACCCTTTAAGAATGACGGGACTACTAATTGTGCTATATGTAGGTCTGATCAGGACACCGCTGATATCAACAGCAGTTTGGCAATTTAATTTCAGTGGGAAAATTAGATTGATTAAGCAATGGACATTAATAAAAATAGACTGTTCTTAGTGGGGTTTAAAATAAGGCAAGTAATCTGTTTCAGTGATAAATTCTGAGGAAATCTAGGTACTTGGGTGAGAGCTCCATAATTTAAAATCCTGTATTTTTTAAGGTACAAGGAGATGCTTTTTGCTTTGTTCATCAGAACAGAAGATTACAAAAGTAATTCTGCTGTTGAAAAAGAAACAACTAGAGAGAGAGAGATACCTTCCTCCCACATTAAATTCAATAGGAATTTGGTCTGGGAGTAGGTGTACATGTGGAGAAACTAAAAGAAAAAGTGAAAATGCAATATTTTATAAGGAGGAAAGATCTAGAAAGAAAGCAGTATCCTTTCATTTATACGTTATTATATTTCTTTCTAATTCATAAAGGAAGCTCTGTCTGAGAAGACCATCCCTTTTATAGAAAGGTATTTTTTGAATTATAGTAATTGTAGTCAGGCTTTTGATCCCAACATATGATCCTACCCACCTCAGGCAGCCAAGCTTACAATTTTATTTCCAAATATGATCCAATAAAAATGTTCATAAACTAATTCTAAGATATGTTGATGTTCCCTGGCATACACTGTTGGTCTAATCATCTTTCAACAGAGGCAAACAGTTCTTAATTTTGGTTTACCTGGATACTTAAATACAGAAAGAACTGTCTTGCCAAAGTTTTACAGTGTAGACAGGAAAATACCAGGAAATCTGGCTAAGGCATTCTTAGAAAAAGACTGAGTTAGCTCACAGAAGACAGGTAAATGTTGCCTTTACAGCAGAAATTTATATCTCCAAAATAAGTAGAAACTACATTTCTTAAATTTTTTCAGGTGTTTAAATTATATTCACTGGAAAGCAGCACTAGCCTTGATATTTTCTTGCATTTATTTGATAGTTGTACCCTTGTGAAAGTTAATCTTACAACATGTATATTTTTGTATGTCACTTTTTAAATTTTAAATAAAACTGAAAGCTCTACAGTGGACCTTATTTTTTCTCTCAACCCCAGACATCAAACTCCTAAAGCACACAAACACTAGTTTCTTTTTTCTATGGCACTTGAATCTTTTACTCATCTCATAGATGCTACTTGTCTGAGCTGGATCCTCATTAGTTACAAAGGAACTTGGTTTAGGCCAGTAAATTTGTACTGAATTCACCAGTGGATCATCTGATCTATAACTACTGGACATTAGACTTATAAATAATAAAAGCTATTCAAAAGAGACCTTACAGACTTGATTTTTTCTGTAACATTTTAAAGTAGGATAAGTAAGGCTGGAATTAATGGGTGAGCACTGCTGTACAACTGATGGCAGAAGATTACAGGAACAAGAACTGTTTTTTCCCTTCATTTGACCCATCTTCCATTTCATCAGGCACTACAGGAAAGAGGCACAGGAGCTGGTAACACTGATGTGTCATGCCAACAATCTGGAGTGCTGCCTAAGCTGGCTAAGGTTTAATGTCATCTGCAGCTCTTAAGGATGCATTTCTGCAGCAGGAAGACAGGGCATTGCTATTTGAGAGTGAAGAAATTTTCAACAAAATTGCTAAGATTGGAGTTATTATGATGGGAAGTATATGTGAAGGCACTAAAACCAAAATATAAAACAAAGGTTAAAAGGGTGACAAGGTTAAAACCCCTGTATTGAAAATGTAAGACATTGCTTCTACAACGGTATTCCCAGCAGTAAAATTAAGAAATGTATTATGTCAAGACTAAAAGGCTTGAAGTTGGAAAAATCAAAGCCCAGCTGACTGTCAACAAAGACCCTGTGTCGTAATACAATGAAGATGGCAGCAAGATTGCATTTTATCACATATACCAGCTCTTTTCCTGATAGCTGCTCAGGAGAACAAACTGCAAACATGTATTTCAAAGACATATGCAATAACAAAGAAAAAAACCCTAACAAGAAAAATGTAAGAAATGTGGCCTAAGATCTATGGAGACTGAAGTAAGTAAGATTTTTATCCAAATTACAATCCTAACAGCTGATAACTACTAAAGGTTATAGAGTTTGTCATTGCCAGTCAAGAGGACCCAGAGCTGCTGTGAGGACTCCACTGCCAAGTCCCTTCTCCTGAGTAGCATAGAAGTTAACCTGGCCAGGCCAGCTGGATACACACCTTGTTGACATAAATCTTAACATAATCAATGCTATTTAATATGTTTTTACCATGGTCCTAAATGGTAGAACACTGAAGTCAATAGAAAGTTAATACTTATTTGCTTTAGTTTAGAAAAAAAAACCATTAATTTTATACTTTGCTTTTGGCCTAGAAAGGGAACACCCATATTGATATTTCAGAGCAGATCAGCAACATGCTTTCGAAGCAAATCCTCCGAAGTATACATATGCTTCTTTCACATTGCAAAGAAGTGTCAGAATAAACAAACTTGATACGGAAGTAGTTCAACCAGAAGATGCTCTCAGAGCTTACTGTTACTCACTGTTCTTCACCTGCTAATGGGCATTTCTCATGGGAACAAACTACATCTAGTTCAAAGTAAAAATCGTTCTTATTATGGTCATTGGTACCCCAGCATGAGCTGTAACTGCCCCTACAGTTAACATTACTACTGAACAAAGGCAGTGACAAATAGCTTTTCCTTTATCTGATGGGGCAGAGAACATCAAGAGGAGTTCTGATTTCTCCACTTTGACTTTGTTGCCCTCATCTTCCTGCTTGTATGCAAGTAAGAATTTATCCTTCTGTTTTCTCCATACTGAATTCCGTAATGGTCTTTGTCTATCAGGTTTTGTTCAGCATTTTTATTTTTGATTTGGTTTTTTTTTTTTTGGTGTCCCTCTCAATCTTTCCTGCAGTAAAAACCCTGCTGCATTAACGGCCTGCTTCTGGAAATCCTTACTCTATCAAAACCTTCCCAGCTTTCCTACGGGGGTGTGAGGTGAGCGAGGAGCACCCTAGCGAGGGAGCCCCTGCAAAACCCATTCACAGCTCAGCCAAGCTCCCCCTGCTCAAAGCCGGCCCTGGGCCAAGGCTCAAGCACAACCCTTACTCGCCTTAGCAGGCTTCTAAACTGATAACACAAT
Source organism: Lichenostomus cassidix (assembly GCF_008360975.1). NCBI lineage: Eukaryota > Metazoa > Chordata > Aves > Passeriformes > Meliphagidae > Lichenostomus > Lichenostomus cassidix. The sequence continues at coordinate 26,095,641 of NC_139482.1, forward strand.
ACACAGGCTTAAACCTCATGGTGTTTTCTCTTCTTCTTCTTTTTGTTTTGAAGGAGGGTGGGCGTGCCGTGGGGTAAGGGGGGAAATGTGCAATTACGTTTGACCTAGCATTCGTTTTCATCCATCACAGCCCGCATCTCTGCCTGGCCCCTGCGTGCGTCCCTTTATTTCCTCAGGGGACAGAACTAACCAGTGCCCCTAAAAGAAGCCACCTCGGACAGAACCCCCGGGCTCGCCGGGCTGCAGCGGGCCTGGCAGAGGGCTGCACCGAGGGCACTCGGTGTCGGGAGAGGCTCCGAGCCGCCCTGCGCTGGCTCCAGCCCTGCTGGCAGCTCCTCCGCCCGTCAGGGGCTGTCTCCATCGGGCAGGGGAGGGCTGCACAGCAGGGAGCACGCCAGGAGCTGGGAGAGGTGCCTTAGGCACGGGCAGGCATGGCTGGAGCCCTCCAGGGCAGGGCAGCGGGGAGATGCGGGACTGCGGGGCAGGAGACAGAGAGAGGGGCACAGACACACCGTCACCGGCTGCTCCTGCGGCACCGCCCGGCCCTGTCCCACCGAGGGCTGGCAGTGTGCGCAAAATCGTGTATGAGAAGCCAGTGTCCGCAAAGGAGACAGAGGAGTCCTGCAACTTTATTCGAATACAGGGAGAGAGTCACTGGGGCACACGCCCGCGGGGTTTTCTCTCTCAAGGTTTTGGAGGACGCAGCCTCCTTTCATCCCAAACTCCCGGCCGCACGTGGCTCTCTTCCTTTCCCCACTGCCTGAGGTACTAGGAAGGTACAGCCTTCTCGAACCGCCTACCACATATGCCCCCTTGAACATGTCATTTCAGAAAGTCAGGCTTGTGCAGACTCACTTGGCTGTTTCAGGAATCAGACCTGTCTGGGCTCTGTAACAAACTTGCTGCTTGAAGTTAATAGAGGCATTAAGACCCATTTCAAAGGCGTTAATACCCTTACCCTCACCCATGGAATTGCTTGTAAAGACATTTGCACACATCTTCCATTTCACTGTGCTTGGCGTTTTACAAAGGCTAAAGTGGAAGGTTGAGGCAAGCTTACTCTAGCTGCTGTAATCTTAACCCAACAGTGTCATCTCCAGGGGTGAGGGGGGAAGGTGTGCTCTGTGTGTGCACACTGAATAAAATCTGTCTCGGTCATCTGAAAGGTTGAGTTCACAGTTCAAGTGTATTAAAGTTGGGATTATGCTTAGATTATGTATTCAAACAGGTGCATTTCAAGAGAAAGTGGAGGAGAAAGCTGAGATGTGGAAAGAGCCATTTTTGGAGATGCAGCTGGAGAAGTGCTCCCTGCCAGAGGAGATTTGTCTTTGAGGACTGATTAGCCCCAATCGAGCTCAGAGATACTTCAGAGACCAAGTCAGAGAAGTGGGTATTTGCTTTATTCGGTGCACCGGATGTGTGGGGAATTGTTTCCACCAAACACACATACCTCAGTACCCCAAAGACACAGTGTTATAGGTAAGATTCATGAATATTCATTACATTCTTCAGGATAGGAGTGGTTATACAAATTACTTCTCATAAGTCATTAATATTATTAGCGATTTCTTGTGCTCAATGGCAAAAGGATTCCTTTTGCCCCCTTTTATCTTGATAAGATTAAGGGAATCCACAAGGCTGGAACTGATGGGCGCCGTGCTGGTGGAAGGGCTAAAAGCTCAAAGAAACAAGAATGGTTGAAGTGCAAATAGATTTGGGTTTTCTATTTGACTACTCCTTTCTCAGGACTGTGGCCTGTGAGTGGGTTGCCCAGGCTGGGGCAGACACAGGCAACCCTGCAAGTCTATCACCCGCAGACAGCTCGTGCAAGAACAGAGGAGCAGTGAGAAACTGGGGGAAAAGAGGAAGAAACAAGGATTAGGAAAAGGAGACCATACGACAACATCCTAGACATCCTTCATCCCTGCCAAAGCAGGGAAATCTAAAGCTAGAAGGGTTTGTTCTTTAGGGGTTTGTTTATCTGACTATTGAGGGGGGAATCTGAAGACAATCAGGAATTGGAAGTTTATATTAATTGGCAGTAGATCAAATTAAGTGAACCTCTCTGAGTTAAGACTATGCTGACTGGAATGCTGGGACATTCTTCTTCCCTATTTTCCTAGGAGTGTTTAAAACACTCATGTCAATTTTTCTGTCTTTATGCAGGTAAAAAGATAAATTCACAGGTCTTCAAGGCAGGTGGCCCATAGTCATCACTATGATTTTCCAAATAAAAAATGAGATCTTTTCAACAAATCTGAACATTTACTTACTGAAAATATACCTTTCTCGCAGGAAATATTTATTGTATGAAATAATAGGCTAGATCTTTTATGTTCAAGAGAGGGACTTAATTCTCACAATTTAAATATTTATTTTTAAACTGATTTTGCTCATTTTTTTTCACTGATATTTTGCCAGCTTTTTAAAAAAATTTCTTTTACAGAAAATAAATCTAGGGTATGATGAAGGCTTTCTTGAATTTAGCAAAATTCGGTTTTTCCCTGTTGTAGTCAGGTGGACCAATAGAAGTAAATACCAAAGTGTGAATACAAAATACTCACTGGCCTATTTTAGTAAACGTATATAGTCACCTGCTAATCATAACTCTTGAGGAGGAAACCTTTCCTGTGAATGTAGTCAGAAAAATCAACTTTATATACTTGTATTTATGTCCTGAAGAGGTCTGCTTCTGAATGTGCTGTCTAGCTTAGTGACAGAAACACATTTATCTTGTCAGTACTGCCGATCAATGGAGTTGCAGATGGACGAGCTGTGTTCTGTTTTATCTTGTCTATCATCAGCAGAATTTCCAGATTAATTCCCACGCAAGAGTCTTTTCTCTCAGAGTTGATGTCTTAAACAGAAATGGGGAGAAAAACAAACAAAAAAAAAGCTTGATTTTGAGATCTTGGCTCTTGATCTGGAAACTTTGTCTGGAAAATCATTCCTGGGCTAGGAAAATGAATGGAATTTTCCTAGCCCAGGAATGAGCTGTGTTTATAGCTAAAGAATCAAAAGGAGCTGCACCAGGAAGAACAGAGGGTGTATCTCATTCAGTACTGTGTACTATGACAGTACATGAAGCTGTACACTCAAGATAATTTTTCAGCGTCTTGGTTCAACTGAGGAAAATAGGTGATGCCAGGGATTGTATGTTGGGAGGTTTGTTTTCATGGGAATAAATGATTGTTTTCCAAATCCTGTTTAGGGCATAGTTAATTAACTATCTTAAATATCTTTGGTACTCAATGACCTTGGCCATATCCTTCTGTCTGAATTTGGTTATATTTTACAAAGTACAGCTTCCCTGTTGTCACCAGAAAAACATGCATTAGCAGCGCATGTGTTCTACTGGATCTGCAGCTCCATGAACTATCCATGGTGTAAAGTGGTTTGCTTCTTCACAGGAAAAAGTTTAGAATTTTTGTTTGTTAGTGTTTTTTTAATCTATTACAATGCAATGGCATTGCAATAAATCAAAACCACGAAGACGAACAGTGCTTGATGTCCTAAAAAAAAAAATCTCAATATATGTTAAGAATCTCAATATATAATTTTATGGCCAGAAATTTCTATATTAAATAACCTGCAGTCATTAGACCAAAAAAAAAAAGCTATATACTCATCAAAAGTGGAAATGATGCAACAGGTTCAAGTATTTCTAGTAGAATTAAAGGGTGGAATTTTCCAGATGATTATTCCTCAGAATTCTTCAGAACCTACCTTAATCTGTAAGTAGCTGCTGATTTTTCATCATAAAATGTCCTTTACATTTACCATTGCCAACATGGTCTATCCTCAAGTACAAAGTGTTCTTTTACTCATTGATATTTAATTTTGAAAGATAATAGGGGTAATGTAGGCTGTGCTATGTTGACTTTAGATGGTCAAAAGTGGGTAATTTGGGTGTACCAAGTGAATGAGCCTTGAAATAGCTGCACTGCTGAAGAGACAATAACCTTATTTGGTTTATATACATTCCACTTAACACACTATTGAGACTTAAATGTAATTTTTAAATTTTTTTGAAGTTGCTTGAGAAAATGAATTAATTTCTGCAAAAATATACACAGGAAGGAGTGCTTTATCTATCTAAATTAAAGTATTTCTCGAAGATTGATTATAAGTCAATGAAGTCAAGAAGATGCACAATAAAGGGTTGATTAAGTCTTAGTAGGTTATAGCTGAAAACAGCTGGAGGGAGGTCTGCTTGTAATAAGCAAGGTGTTACTTGGTAGAGCAAAAGAATTTGTGTCTTCCTACTCTAATTTCTTAACATGGTGAAGTGAAGGTTAACATCTCTCAGTCTGTTGCTTACCAGGTTCTTTATGGATTCTGCTGCCTTGCTGTATTCTTGGGAAAGGAGATGCACTCAAGATGGAGCCTGGTTGTGCAACAATAAGAGAGGTATCAACAGAGTACTAGACTTTGTAATAAAATATCTCTTAGCTGTCTCTAGCCAGACATTGCCTAGGGATTAATTTACCATGTGTGTTCTGCAAAGCACTTTCTTTTTAGCAGGTTTTGGGTGGAAGTTTTTCTGTTTTGTAATTAGAATGAAGAGAGGGTGATTAATTGTACTGGTTCAGCTATCTTGTTTACCATGAGATGGTGTAAAGGGGACTATGGAAGAGAAGAAAAGATGTTAAATTCTGTTTTTCAATAAACTATTAATATTGATGTGAAAGTTGCAGGCTGCTTAAAAAAGCCCAAACCAACAAATGAAAGTGAAGAGAATGAGGTAAAGCCTGAAAAAAAATGGATGAAAAATAGTGGATAAAAAATAGTAGATGAAATAGTAGGTGAGAATGCAACATGCTTAAGACTTCCTAAACTCTCCCCTGAGTCAGGCATGTTGTCTCAACAGAGCTGAGGGTTGGTGGATGAACACAGTCAATATAGTGAGAGTCAACATTTTTCCGCTCAAAAAATCAAGTGTGTCTTAAACGCCATAAGCTTAAATTCTTTCACCTTAGATGGCAATATGCATTATTGCCATAAAGTGTTTTCTGTTCAGGAGCTGGATAGTGTCTGCATAGTTCCAAGAATTGCATTGTGTCTGCAGACACAGAATTGTGTCCTCACTTACCTGTATGACTGGCATGCTACAACAGACGAACATGAAACAGTAGGATTTTGAATTTTGAAAAAGCAATAGCAGATTTCAATGCATATTAAAGAAGAAATCAACTCAAATACACCTAATCTTTTCTTACTCTGAGGAAAAGTGGGATAGTTATATTTACCTTGTAAAATACTGTGTGTTTCTCTTACAATAAGAAATTCATTCCAGTTCCAATTCTGAGGTGTTATTAATGTAATCCCCCACCTCCCAAATATATTTCTAACTAGAACAAAACCATGGTTCAACTAAGATTGTCAGAGTGTATTTCAGGCTGTCAATAGATACTGTATTGTTTTTTGCCTTTATGCTGAGCAGCATAAAGGGTTCTGGCCTTTATGCTGAGTAGACCAGAACTGCATAAATATTTGATTTTTTCTTTAAATCAATGTATTTAATATAACAAACTGAACTGTACGGTACCCATTTCAATTCTTGTAAAAGACAATTTTATCTATGCAATCAAGGGAAATTTAATATATTTAAAAATTTTAATTCCGCAGTGCTGCCTGACTTAAATTCAAGAATTTGAGTGTTCATTTCAGGGTGCAAGGTGTTCAGCATCACCTCTGTGATTTCTAGAGTTTACCTAATGAGCATCCAGCAAGCAAACCAAGGTGTGTAAAACATGAGTAAAAATTCATGCCTGCTCTAAGGATGCACTTGAACTTTCTATTTAATCAAAATATATTTCATAAAATACTTAATTTTTTGTAAAATATTATTTTGAGAGGAGGAAATGAAAATACTGAAAACTTTTAAATTTTTTCTAACCCAGTGTTTAGGTTTTTATTCTAAATTTATTTTTCACTTTGAAATATACATTTTTAAATTAAAAAAATCTATGCAGAAGAATTCAGGCAGGAAGAAAGTAAAGTGCAACAGTAATAACTCAAGAAGACATGGCTTTAGGTCAAACTGAACTACAGTGTAATACTTTTTTCTGTTTCTTTCCCTGCAATGAGAATTTAGTAGAAAATTTAGTGTTCCTTAAAAAATTGTTCTAGTGAGAAATTTAGTAAAAAAGATCAGGCTTTTTACAAGAAAAAAGATTTAATTTAAAACTTTCAAACAGGATCCATTTCATCTGACAGTTTCCATCCAGAGATGTGATATCTAGAATTAGGTAGACATCAGCATTGCCTCCTGAGTCCACAAAAAGAGATGACATTCATCAGATGATTAATCTCTATCCTTGGGTTCCCTTTTTGCACAATTTATCAAAAATTCATGTAGCTGGAAGTATGAGAAAAATCAGAGGAACTGTTCAAAAGAAATCTGTGAATTTTAAATACATAAAATATTTGTAAATGCAAATATATTGTCCAAATCAATATCCTTTTCCTAAAGTATATTGAAAAATCAAGCAACAGAGCTAAGTAGCAATTATTATCGAGGGGTGGGATTAGCTTGAAATTTACTTTTGCATGATTGTAGCTATCTATTGTAGTGGCTTGATTTTGAACACCAGTATGGAGAATTGCAATTTTTCCATCTCATAAATAGTACTGGGAGAATGAGGTCTGGATTATACTCAAAATTAGCATTGGTTTTCTAATTGCTATACACAAGGATTCAATTACTGTGCTTCAGTCCACATGTGTAAAAGAATATTTATAAATACTATTTCAGGGTGAAACTTTTAACAAGCCTACAGGGATATCAGTATCATGGGGATTCCTCACCTGTCTGGGGTGGTTTCAAACTTTCTGTAAACAGTTCTAAACATTCAAACAGGTACTATTGAGTTATTTCTGCAAATAACCATAAATGCCTCAGTCTGAAAATTGCAGTTCTTAAAAAAATCTGTATTTCTAAACTAGCATTTATCAATCCTCTCTCCCCTATTTGTTCAATTCAGCAGTCTCTAAAAAAAAAAAACCAAACCAAAACCTCAAACATTTTTATTTTTGCAGTTGTCTTTTGTTCCCACTGGCCCAAAATGAATTCTAGATCTTCAAGTCAATATAAAACATAGTATTCCTTTTCAGGTCAGTATTTACACACAGGAACTCTGAAACCGTGCCAGTGATTATGTTGCCGAGCACTTAAATTTTTCCTCGAGTTATTTGTTTTGGAAGACCTATGATATGGTCACAGTCACATATACTGGGATATGATAACATTGGATATGTACTGTTGGAGCAGAGCATTATTCCATTCTCTGGCAATTTTGTGCCCAAAGCTATACTACAAGGAAATTGAACACAGTTACTCAGCTAATTCTACCAAATTGGGAATTTTTTATTGTACCCAACAGTGATCATCGGTTGCAATGCTTTCTATTCAACAAATAATATTCCAAGTTAAAAATGCTAATCAGTCTGGTTAACAGCAAAAACCAGAGCTAAATTGTGAGCATTAGAATTACAGATGCTCTCATTTGCACATAATCTTTGCAATACTAACCACACTAAATTTCATGATAATGAACCACACCAAACAAGTCATTCAAAAATGACTTTACAGACTGACAGCAAGGCAGTATTTACCCCAGTGCAGATGAAGGTAAATGGGCAGTGGTCCAAGAAACAGATAGCAAAAAATGTTCACGTTCATCATTGTAGGGGAAATGTTGTCTTCCAAATAAATCTGCTTGTGGAACACGTGGAATGTTACAAAGAACTTGCAACAAGTATATCATAAAGTAAATTCTTAGTTCAAAAATATCTTTTTTTGGTTTGTTTGAAAACTGTTGTTTTTTAAATAATGTAATGGATCATATTGGATGTAATGGATGTTATTTAAATAATGTAATGGATCATAATGAATCAAAATGAAACTCAACAGAAATATAACAGTAATATATTTCGAGCACAAATATATTCTGCTCGAACAATTAATAAAATTTGGAAAATTTAATTTTTCATCTTGATTTGTAATAAAGGAAAATGAAATCTTTGGCAGTAGAAAAGTATTTCCTGCTCACCTGTACTGGAAAATGATTAATGGTCTAGTAGAAAATGTGCTGTTTGAAACCTAGAGCTTCAGCAAGGACTGTGCTACTTCATTATAAAATTGGGCAATTCTACCCTGACATGACAGCCACTGATAAAGTCCAGAATGGGAGCTATGGTCAATAGTTGCATCAAGAAAGATGGGAGAAGGGAAGGCAGTGGGAAAATTATTTATTGACTTTTACTTCCTGTGACACATACATTCCTGCTGCATAAAGAGGTTGTTGTCTACCAAGGAGCATCCAGTATTGTTTTTGTCTCTTTTGTCCAAAGGTGAATTTGAATTACCTATCCATGATGAGAGGGAAGTGAGCCGTAATCTGTATTTCCAAATTCTGCTGATCCTACAGCTTAAATATCTGCAACAAGTTTCTTCAGCTTGCAGTAATACTGATAAAAGTTAATGGTCATTTAGACAAAATAGAGCATTGATTGCAGAAAGGTGCTTCAGAGAAATGTGTGTCTTCATGAAATCAAGCCACATGTTAAGAAACTTGAAGTCAGATCACTTTGTGAGCAAGTGAAAAGAGGGCCAAGCATTATCTTCAGTTTTTGACGAGCAAGGATTGCCAATGTGTGAGATACTTCTGAGTATTCCAATTGTTATTTGAATTTGCTGGCCCTTTGAGAAAAAAACCTTGGAGTAATGAAACACTGCTATGTTACCTGATTAATGAATGCTGATTTTTTCTTGAAATGTGCTAAAAATTCAGAGATGGTGCATTCAGCCCAGGAATTTCATTAGCACAAATTTTTCCATGGCACATGTCCAGTTTGATTTGAAACCAACCAAATAAAACCCACTACCTTTATGAAATGGAGCAAAAGCATTATTTCAGCAGAGTTCTCCAGTTATAAGATATAGTGCCATTAAGTACTGGGAAAAAATCTTGTATTTCAGGAAAAATAAAATTAATGAGGGTTTCCTTTTATTCTACCTCTGGGAACATTTGTTAACGGTTGCCTTCCATTTTCTCACTCAAATTCCTTTTTTTTCTTTCTTTCAGCAAAACAACTACCTATCATGCTGGATATGTGATAAATAAATTTTAGTTTTTCTCAGAGCAAAGATTAGTGATCAAGTAGGCATTTATCAATTGGTTCTCAGTAATTTTGCTCAAGTTTCAAATTGGCCGTTTTGTATGCCATCTTTTCAAAACTCTTTTCCTTCATACAGTGCAGGCTCAGATGATGCAGCGACATTGCAGCTGCATTCTGTCTGGCCAGTTATCTCTGCCTTTTTGTAATTCATTGACTCTCTCTTGACATTATCTTTTGCTATCTCTGCTTAATACAGATTTTTAATTATATGCTTCTTGGCCTGTTTCTCATCCACCTTCCACCTTTGTGTGTTGATATTTATCTGACTGTCTTCCTTATATTCCTTTAAAAAATTGTGAATATTTATGTTAATATTTTTTTAAAGATAATTTGAAACCTTAGGTATTTCCTTCCACTTTTCCCCATTTTTTAATTCCAAGAAATCTTAGGTAAATTTGCTATCCACTCTTCTTATTATTTCTTCTGTTTTTTTCTACTTTCTTCTTAATATGTTTACCAAAGTACACAATGGCTCCTGCTGTTACTAGTCCTTGCTATATATTTATAAAGTGCTGCCTTCATTATATATTCCAAAAAGCAACAAAATTATTGCCTAAGATTTAAATACATGTATTTTTCAAAGACAACAGAACAGGACCTTGCTCCTTATGAGCTTTTTTAAGAGCAAAAAAGAGGTTTAGTTTTTTGGTAGTGGTTTAATGAAAAGCAATATTGCATAAACAAAGGAAACTTCTTCATTATTCTTCTTTACTACTACATTGCATACTGTGCTTTATATTTCTCTTAATAGTATCCTTCTGATAAAGAAGATAAAGGAATACTGACACATAAAATATGTGTTATTTTTCTCTTGCAAAATCATAAAGGCTTCAAAGCACATTTTTTTTCTTTTTTTTTTATTTCTTCTGGTATAGTTCAAGTCGTCTGTTACGTGGACTTCTGTCTCTGTTCTGGACATAAACAAATACACCTCCTGTTCAGAAGTCAAATTTTGAAGTTCATCTTGCTGACCCATCTATAAAGCCTTTCATCCTGGTAGTGTCTGGTCTTGTCTGATAGTTATACTCTTTCATTATTTAGAAGCTGTTCCTTTTATATACAAGCATATTGGCTCTTTAATAAGATGAGAATTGCTGCAGCAGCGGCATGGCTTTTGATGCTCCTTTCTGAATTCCTTTCAACTTGTCTGTACACTCCTAAGAAGGGAGAACCAAAATCTGCCTACAGTATTTTAGGTGCAATTTGCTGTTCAGACCTCAAAGAGTGACTTTTTATGCCTTTGTCATGATATAGAATCACAGAACTACAGAGCCATAAAATCATTACGGTTGGAAAAGACCTCCAAGATCATCAAGTCCCACCTTTGACCAAATACCATCTTGTCAACTAAACTACGGCAATAAATGTTACAACCAGTCATTTCTTGAACAGGGATGGTGAACCCCCCACTTCCCTGCTCAGCCTGTTTCGATGTTTGACAACTTTTCCATGAAGAAATTCTTCCTGTTGTCCAATCTGAACCTCCCTTGAGGTTGAGGCCATTTCCTATTGCCCTGTTGCTGGTGTCCTGGGAGAAGAGACTGACCCCTTCATGGCTACAACCTTTCAGGTAATTGTAGAGAAAGATACCGAGTCTCCATTCCTCCAGGCTGAACACAGGCAGCTCCCTCAGCCTGCTCCTCATAGGACTCACTGTCTAGACTCTTCATGAGCTCCATTGTCCTTCTCTGGGCTCACTCCAACACCTCAATGTCTTTCCTGTAGTGAGGGGCACAGAACTGGACACAGGATTCAAGGTGTGGCCTTACCAGTGCTGAGTGACAATCACTTCCCTGGTTCTGCTGGCCACGCTATTGATACAAGCTAGGATGCCAACGGCCTTCTTGGTCACCAGGGCACACGCAGCCTCAGAGTCAGCTGGTGGTCAATTAGCATCCCCAGGTCCTTTTCTACTGGGCAGCTCTCTAGCCTATAGTGCTTCATGGGGTTGTCGTGACCCAAGTGCAAGATCCAGCACTTGGCCTTGTTGGACTGCATAGCATTGGCCTCAGCCCCTTTATCCAATCTGTCGCTCTGCAGAGCCTTCCTACCCCTCAGCAGATAAACACTCCTGCCCAACTTAGTAAAGGTGCTCTTCATCCCCTCATCCAGGTCATGGATAAAGATATTAAACAGGACTGGGTCCTGAGGAATACCAGGACCTGAGCCCTGGGGAATACCAGGACCTGGGGAACACCGCCAGTGATTGGACACTAACTGGCTGTAGTACCATTCACTACCACTGTCTGGGCCCAGCCGTCCAGAGAGTTTTTAACCCATCCCTCCCTTCAAACAGTTACCAAATCACATTGACCTTTCCCTGTGGCAAATTTGATTTATAAACATACACCTAATTCACTGTTCACTATCACTTGAAGTTCTTTCATCATCAGTGTTTGTTTCTAGATTGTTCCTTCATAGAATGTTATTTCATATTGGTTTTTTAGTTGATGCTACCTAAAACCAACATGTGTATGTATGCAATGTGCTGCATTACTTTCATCCTCTCATTTTATGACCCTCCTGTTGCCCAAATACCATGACCGCAATCTTAATGGTCACTTAGGGGTAAATTGTCATTGATGTGTTAGTTCCACAGAGGAACAAGAATTTGAAAGGCTTGTAAGATGATATTTACCTTATTACTCTATTCACCTAGGGAAAAGTGGGATATTTGCTGGTGCTCCATTGTGACTGCACACTATTAGGTGGAAAGTTTTGGGAAGGCATATCCCCACATCCCTCCCTAGTTACTCTATAAACAGAGGACATAGGTGAATGAAGAGAGGGCAATGTGCACATCTGCAGGAAAAGAGGAGGGATATTGAATACTCTTCTCGAGAGATAAACTGCGACTATCTCTTGTAGTTTGTTACCAGATCTGCTGCCTGAGCGAGGAGGCTGAAGAGGGTATGTTATAATCTGTGTCTCTTTTCAAATCATGCTATAAAATTCTAGGCTTCTTCATACAGTTTTCTTATGCTTCTTATGTTTCTCTAAGCAATGGAGTTAAATACATGGCTCCTAAAGATTAATCTCTCTATTCCATTTTTTATGATCACTCTTAGGTTTGTTTTTCCTAGTACTTTCTCTATGGCTTAAACAATTGTTTGTGGTTCAGCAGGTTCATTACAAAAGTCCCTGAATACCCTAGAATCTGTGTTCAAGCTCATTATTACCTACTAATTGTCCAAAGCTGTTTGTTCATTTTGTATAGCATTAACCCTTCTTTCTGTGAAATTGAGCCTTAGGAGGACATGTTCTTACAATTTATTTAATTCTACTCCTTATTTATTGATAAGCTAAATTTCACTTATTTTAGTTTGTCTAGTTTTCAGATCTGCAGATATCTTCCTTACTCTCTTGGCCCTTACATTATAATATTTTTTTAATTGCCTCACATCTTTCATAACTTATTTCCAAATAGATTTATTTCAACAAATATTTTTTGTATTTAAGCTTCTGAAATAGCGTCCTGATCAATCTACTACTGCTTTGGCCTTTGAACATTAGAAAGAGTTACTACTAACGATCTCAATTACATGACATTTTATTTAGAAAATACAGTATTTTTATGTTGCTCTGTTTAGGGTGAACATTGCTTAATTTGTTAAACTGGAGCAGCTTGTGGTGAAACATTGCTTAGTTTGTTAAACTGGAGCAGCTTGTGGTCAAAAATTATTGAATGCCACTATGTCTCACAATTTCTGCTAGTTCCTTCTTGAGCAAGCTAGTTAAATCCTCTCCTTTCTGGATCATAAAATTGCCCTCTGTGATGAGACATGCTTGATTAGTTTTGTTTTTATCCAACAGCTGTATTGGTACTTAATGTCCCCCATGACAGGTATGGTTTTGGGAATCATTTTGGTATCATTTTGGGAAATGATCCAGGAATCTTTTTCTGTTTCAGTTAGTCTTCATGCTGCCTTGCAGATGTTCAGTGTAGTTCCTCTTCATACTCCTTTTCAGATAGTCTTGATCAAAGTACTTTGCTAAATTTTTAAATATTCAATAACTTTTTTTTTGTGCATCAATTAATCCGGATACATGTTAGTGTTGCAATTAATTTAAATTAGTTTAAGAGTTTGTCGGTGGGAGTGGGGTAATATGCCTAACTTGCTATGTAGGAAAAGCATCCAGGATACTGGAAACTTTCCTGTCTAAAATGATACAGGATCTCATATGTTCATATACTCAGTAAAATGTGGTACTTTGATATAAACTATTTCAAGTAATTATGTTGTTGGCCTAGAGCTTCAGCAAAATATTATGCCACAATTTTATCCACTATTTCCCCTTCCCCCAACACTTCTTTTTGTTCTGATATGTACATTTTATCCAGTGGTTTTATCATGAAAGCATTTCAGAATTACATTGTCAGGTTTCAGACATGATTGTATCCCCAAAAACCACCCAGTGATTTTTTTTAAATTGCTTGTATTAAAAGAACCTCTGTCACCTCAGCTGGGACAGATTAAAATGTGGATACCAGAAAACATACTCAAATGAAGCCAGTTGCTGTTCTGAAGATCAGACACTTCAGGGAACCAAGTCAGACAAAGAATGGGAGAACAGAAGTATTACTGTCTTATTTTACAGATAAGGAAATGAATTATAGAGAGATTAAGATCAGACATGGAGGCTGTGGCAGGTCTGGGAACTGGTCCTGGCATACTTTCTTAATTACAAAACCATTCTTCATTCTGAAACATTTTATTGTTTGTTCTTCAGACACCTTCTGTGGAGCTGAAAGAGAAGCAGAGCTTGGATCAAGCGTGAGAAACAGAGCCACAATAACTTTGCTGTTTGACTTAGAGACTAAATCCAGGATAGGGTCTCTGGATTCTCAGAAGTGCAGTTCTTATCAGCTGGTGATCTGGAGACACAGGGATTTTGGTTCTTTATAGTTTAATTTAGGCCACAGCAGTTTTTACACATCTAATTCCAATTAACTTTAGTAAGTGTTAAATAAATAAAAGCTACTTTTGATTTACATTTCTTTTTACATTAATTTGCATTATTTGATGATTCAGTTTTCTCCATCTTGTCTAATTTGTAGAAGTAAACATATCTTCAGGTTGTTAATGTGCTATTCTTCAGGTATAAGTGGAAAGCTGATGATCCAAAAAGGTCCTACCTGTCATTGCCTAAATTTTACCTTTCTGTGGATTCCAAGATCTGCTCATTTACACCAAATAATTTTCAGATTTGTCCTGATCTCCTGTCACAGGGGACATTCACCATACCAGAAGCTATGTTTTGCAGTTTCCTAATGACTCTAAAAAGGAACAGTAAATGTCAACAGGCAAAAAGGCCAAAAATCAGGCACAACTGATGCTCACTAAGATATCTTTTGGGGATTAAGCATAGCAGTTCTTGGTCCGTTCTTCCCACAGGCATTTTTGCAATAAATTATATAAGATCTAAAAGCAAGATAAATGTTAAAGGTTTTTCTGCCTAGTCAACAAATGAGTGAAAATTGAAGAAAATAGCCCTTGAATTAAAATCTTCAGTACTCTTAAGAAGAAAGTCTTACTATTTATAGTTTTAATTATATAGAATTCTATGTCTCCCACAGCTTATACAAAGAAGCACAAAACATATATTTAAAAAGAGACCTGAAAATGTGTTTTTATCAAATTAGTTGTGTTCTAAATTATGTATACTTTTTATAGAAAGAGATATTGCTAGTTCAGTCATTTATACTTTTTCCCCATATTAAAATGAAACAGAGCAAATCACGAAGAGAAAACTCTGCAATGTATTCACAATGGAATGACTTCATTAGTAATAGCCCCATAGTTCATATACTACTTATTTATCTTATCACTTATTTAAGTAATTACATAGCTACTCTCCTTCCATAGCATAATATTTATAACTGATTTAGGAAAATGGAAGTATCTGCTTGACTTTATGTTATTTCTTCCAGTTCTGCCTACAGATGATTTTAGTGCAATAATTCTAGATGATAGAGTTAAGCACTAAAAGAATTTTGAGTGTTTCAGATTCTTAAATGGGGATTATATCTGCTTAATGTGAAACAATTTTATGAACTGTACCACAACCTGTGTCATCAGGTGACAATTTTTCCTGTCATTGTCCTTTGCATTCTTAAGAACAAAGCTTTTCTCCACCTGTGTTCATATCCATGGGAAGCCTCTTCATGACATAGTTTTACAGTAGTCAACACTGGTTGTTTTTGAATGATATTGAAAATGAGAGACCCTACTCTTCAAAGTATTCCTTTGAGCTGTAGTTTCCCCTATTGTTATAAACTGTCATATACATAAAACTAGCGATTGCCCTCTGAATTTGGTCACACTGAGCATGCCAACCCCCACTACACTCTGAAAACACCCTCTAAATCTGACTGAAAGAAGACCCTGAGTAATTTTTGAAGGAATCCATCCAATGAGTTTTTGAATCACAGAATATTTTGGATGAGACATCTGGATCTTGTCTGTGCTGACTTCCCCAAAGCAGAACTTACTGTAAAAACAGAGCCCTTCAGTTCTTTATGTGGTAAAGGCCCATTGGTCTAGGAGTTCATCTTTCTGTCTTTCCCTGTATGCCTTCCCCATCAAGAAATCAGGTTTCTCACCACTGCTTATGTGAAATATCACAGAATCAAAGAATTAAAGAATTGCCTCACAGAATTAAAGACATAAATAAAGCAGTTGGGCTTGTTAAGAATAATTTGTGGCTTGGTATCTGATTTTTTTCTGGAGATCTGAACCATGAAAGACAGACTCTGTCTTCACATGTTTTGTAGTGGGCACCAAGCACCTTGTGGGAACAGGAGATTTCAGACTGCTGCTTTATTGATATCACAAATACTGTCATGGCAACTAATAGCACTTGCACAGACAAGCAACCTTTTGTAGAGACTCAAGCAACAGAACAAGAAAAACTAAAAACAGTGTTACCCAAGTGTCTGGCAGGTCTATACTTGCTAAGAGTGAAGACTGAAAAAAGCACTAATCAGCTTGATGTTAAAAAGGTTTAGAGCGTTGTGGATAAGAGCAACTGATGTCATGTGCCTGAACTTGTGCAAAGCATTTGACACTGTCTCTGAAGTGGAGAGACATGGATTTGATGGATGGACCACTTCATGGAAAAGGAATGGATAGCTACACTCAGAGTTCTGCTCAGTGGCTTGATGTCTGAGTGGAGACCAGTGAAGAGTGGTGTTCCTTTGGGGCAGCTATTGGAGATGTTGTTATTTATTGTCTTCATGGGTGATATAGACAGTGGCATTGAGTGCACCCTCAGCAGCTTTGCTGGAGACACAAAGCTGTGTGGTGCCATTGGCATGCTGGAGACAAGGGACACCATCCAGAAGGACCTTCACAGGCTTGGGATGTGGCTCTGTTCAAACCTCACAGAATTCAGCAAAGCCAAGTGCAAGGTCCTGCACCTGGGTCAAGGAAATCCCCAGCACAAATAAAGGCATGGCAGAGAGTGGATTGAGAGCAGCCCTGAGCAGAAGGACTTGTGGGTGTTGGTTTACAAGAAGCTCAACATAACCCACTAATGTACACCTGCAGCCAAGAAAGCCAAATCTGTCCTGGGCTGCATCAAAAGAAGTGTGGGCAGGATGTCAAGAGAAGAGATTCCCCCCTCTACATCACTCACCTGGGATCCCACCTGGAGTACTGCATCCAACTCTGGGCCTCCAACATAAAATGTATGTGGACCTGGTGGAGTGAGTCCAGAAAAGGGCCATGAAGATGGTCAGAGAGCTGGAACACATCTCCTAGAAAGGCAGGCTGAAAGAGTTGGACTTGCTCAGCCTGAAGAGAGGGAGACATCAGGGCAGCCTTCCAGGACCTAAAGGAGGCTTATGAGAAAGCCAGAAAGGGATTTTTTACAATTGCACATAAATGAAGGAGAAGGAACAAAGGCTTTAACCAGCATGAGGATATTTTTAGATTAGATATTAAGAAGAAATGCTTTATTATGAGTGTGGTGATACACTGGAACATGTTGCCCAGAGAAGCTGTGGATTCCACATGCTTGAAAGTCTTCAAGGTCAGGTTGGATGGTTATTTGAGAAACCTGGTCTTGCAAAAGTTGTCTCTGCCTGCTTATCTATCTGCTAATCTATCTATATATGTATCTATTATCTATCTATCTGTCTACTTACCCACCTACTGATCTATTTGGTGTAGTGATGTGCTACAGGTGTTACTGGAAAAATAAAGAAAATTAATTCTTTTAGTTGGAGATAATTGCTAAGTTCCTCTTTTGCCCTAAAATTTGGTATATAGCCTTTAAATAGAAAATGTATTGCATAGTATGAGCATGAATTTAATTATATTCTGAGAAAGGGAACATTTTCTCAGTATTGCATTTTAGTTTTGCACATTCCATAGAATAAAAGAGGCTGTGCACATGGTTCCTCCCACTTTATGTGCTTCATATTTGTACTCTGGAGCTCAAAAGTACAGGATTTCTCATGGAGAGAGAAGGATCAGATGTGATTGGTACAGGGCTCAGATTATGCAGCCTTCTACACAGTTTCACTTCAAGTTACAGCTCTGTATCTTAAGGGCTGGTTGTGGGTGTTTGCCAGTGGTGAATGAGTGGTTTTGAGTAGAGCCTATGTGGGTAGACATGTGAGTGCTTCTAACTCACATGTCTACCCATCAACACACTTGTTTAGTACAGGTCACAGTCTTTGAGCAGAATCCTTGCTCATAAACCATAGGAAGAAGTAAAATGCTTCTTTTAGGGAGGGTAATTCAGATATGCCAAACATTACATTAGATTTGCTTCACCTACATTCAATTAGAGACTCTGTATGAAGCTTTTAAACCTCACTGATTTTTTTACACTGAATTAAGTATAGCTGAGTGCAATAGTCCCAGTCAGGATCTTCTGTCCTGAAGAGGTGATCACACAGTGCTTCAGATATATTTTACCTGCTAGCATTCTGGGTTTCTTACAGTATGATTACTTATTTAATATCATTCCTTTCCTGTAGATGTACAATGGAAATAAATTCCTAGATTTCTTGGAATTGACGTTATTCTGTCTGGCATAAGCCTTTTGAGGAGGAACAATGGAAGACTTGTGGCTAGCACAGGTTTTTCCCATGAGAATTCTTCTTGTGTTTTATAAATAAAGTTTGGATGTTATTGGAACAGTGTCCCAGAACTTGGACAGTGCAGGCCTGGCCAATCAGGCCTGGGGGAAGGCTTCTGACTGACCAATCTGGGTGACTTTTGAGAACTCTATATATGTGATGAAATCAAAACAATAAAGGTCATTCCTTCTTACCACTGAGAACTGGTGCTTTCATTACTCTGCTAGCTGCTCAACAGCAACAAAGACTGAATATTGTTTTGGGTTTTTTTAATCAGATGATAAAAATGAAGTACCGAGGATTTTACAGTTGGTAAATTGTAGCACTTGTATAAAAGAAGAATGTTGCTGGCTAAAAGCAGATTTTCTGCTTTGACAATTCTATTTTCACTGATACCAAGTTTTTTCTCCACCCCTGCTCTGTGTATAAAAAACTTTCACTGAGGTAATTTACTGTTTCTTCCGGGAGAGGACAGGATTTCTTCATGTGTATTCAAGTGTTAAATTCTCACCAGGGAAGAGAACATGCCAAAATAAAATCTCCCAATTTTAAAATCAAGTGCATGTTTCTGAAGGAAAAGCTATGATTTATGATTGTGTAAGATTGGCAGCATCAGAGAACTGTCTTTTGGCACATTCAAAGTGGTAACTTGTAGAAAAGAAGATAATTTAATCTGTAGTATCTGTTATCTGTACCTGTAATATCCAGTGGTTTAATACCTGTGGTTTGCATTAAGATATATAATTACAATTATTTTCCTTATGTGCTTTACAATGCCCAATTATAAACCTCACAGATTTACTGACAGTAACATATTCTCTCTTCTCCCACTGACTTGTGATTAGATGTTCAATTACTGTTGTAAATTCCTTTTTCAGTGTGCTCTATAGTTTTTAATTTCCTCTTGATAACTTCCTGTTATTTACATCGGTTTGAGAGGTTTAAATTTGAATATTGTGACAAAATGCTGGGTTACATTTTCAGTGAATGAAGCATAGATCACTAAGAATGGGCAGTGTCGCTCTGAGTGACCTTGTTAGTTTTCACATTCTGGTATCAGCCAAGGACCTGCTTTTTCTCAAAATGGAAAAGAGTCACATAATTCTTGTATACCCACATCTTCAAAAGGAAACCATGCTGTAAGAATCATATTACAGGTTCCAAATACTGAACTAGTCTATGATGATCCCAGAATGCTCCTTGATTTGTTCTTGCAATACAAAATAATTTGTACAGAATAAACCCTGTTGTCTGTGGTTTTAAGCAATATAAGAACATAAAACCAACTGTGAAGCAGGACATCACCTTCCCTCTCTATGGTTTAGTAGCAACATGGGGTTCAGTCTCCAGTATCACACCTTCTAAAATCAAATAAGGCTGCACACTAGTTTGTCACTTCCTCAGACTAAGTCACAGAACTTGAAACCCTTTGAATTATGTAATTTAACTTGGAATTACATATCTTCGTTTCATGGTAATCTTATCAACTAATAATGTAATGTTAGACTCTTGTGCTTATTTACTAAGTTGTTTTCTGTAATATGTGGCCTTTACACACAGATACTTCTTGATATTTTAAACAGAAATTTATTATCTTGCCTTTAAAAATTACTGTCCTTCTCTGTTCAGTTAGACTGTTGTGAATTAGAAACAACCAACAAACAAACCTTCTGACTTAATCAAAATCAGTGGAATTAATCCTATAAAAGTGAGCTCAGTGGCATGCCCACTACTCATTGTCAGTTTAGCCCTTTTTCTCATCATAAATATTTTAATGAATAAAGATTTCTAGTTCAATTTTAATAAAATTATTAATTGCTATTTGTGAGTTCTTGCAATGTCAGCCAACAGTTTGAAATTCATCTCTCATTAGCAAATCATTCATTTGGAATATTTGTAGCTGATTATTCATTGTTTGCAGACAGGAGTGGCAACCTGCCTCTGAAAGATCCAACTGGTCCTTGTTTTGCTAAATTACTTCTATTTTTGAAACAGGGAGATGACAAAGCAACTACTTAAACTCATGCATAAATGCCTTTTTAAGTGTTTGGATTTACAGGTTCAGTGTGAAGAGCAAATCTCTCTACTAATCATCCAGAATCACTGAATCATAGAGCATAGAATATATTAAATATTCATGTGGTACAAACATTGTATAAAGGTTCATAGATGCAGATAGTTCACAAAGAAATGGTCATGCTTTTTTTTTTTAATGAACTGTAAGATTCAATAATAATTTTCTTTCATATTTGGCCACAACTAGTATTTGATGTTTTCATAGTCCATTACGAAGGGAATTGTTGTTCATTGCTTTTGTTTGTGGAGGTAATAGGACTGGCCTAGGTCGAGCACTGATTAACACCAGAAGCTTTCCATATTTGCTAATGCAGGCTGGGTATTTGGTACTGGTTTTCCAGAACACAGTAACACTTCATTTGTGGCACCATGAAATTCTTGCAAACTTGAATGTTTGACTATATAATCCTGATAATGTTTTTTAATGTATATTGTTGCTGTGTAGCTTCTTAGCCAATTTTCCCTTGAGCTGAAAAAATAGTTGTACTGCTACAACCTTGTTGACATCCATTTGCTCCATATTCTCAGCTGGAAAATTTTTAGCCATCCTACAGATGTTGGTACTACTATTTTTTTGCTTACTGGTTATTTCTCACAAATAGCAGTTTTTTTAAACTGTGCTTTACAATATTCAAAATGCCTAAAAATTTCACTTCATAAAAGTACAAAAAGATCTTTTGAACTTCAAATGATCCCTAACTATATGAAGCATTTATCAATAAAACACTCCCGTCAGAATGTGAGAAACATCCTGTGAGAGGTTTTTTTCTTTGTAATCTACTACAACCCCAAAATTTTGTGTTGCAGTTTTTGATATTTCACTTTAGAAAGCCTTAAGTTTCAGAAAGAGATGAAATTATTAATGGACTTAAATGCAAACCTTATCATCATAAAGTGATTTAATCTTGTTAATAAAATAGAGCATTTGTAAAATATAACTATAACCCTGGAAAGCAGTCAAATAAAGTAGATTCAGAAGTATAGAGACTGTCATGATAGATATTACAGACTATTGTGGTCATCCATGTATAGCCATTTTCCTGCCTCCATGTGTATAAATATTAGAATGTGAAAGTATGAAGTAAATAGAAATGCTCCCTCAAGTAGGATAAAATAGAGAATATTTGGGATGTAAATTTTACTTACAGGCGTCATGTGCAAAGGTAATGCCCTTTTGCTGTAAAGTCTTTTGAGATTCTTAAAGCAATTGTAATGTTATGCAATGAAAATTAAAGAACTGAATCATATTTTATACTGCAACAGAACTGAAATTTCATCAAATGGTTAGGAAAAACACAATTTAAAAAGATGAATCAAAATGAAATATATTTAATTTTTAAAATAAAATAAGTGTGATTGGTTTGGTTTTTTTCAATGTTCAAATTGTGCTTTTACTTGCAAAGACCCCTGTGGTTTAAATAACCCAATGTATGTACCCTAATAAAAATCCCATTAAATTAAATGGCCACGAGGCATATAGAGTGTCCTGTTGCAATTTCAAGAGACAGTTTGTTACAAGACACCCTGCTATGTACCTTTTATTTTATCAAAATAAAGGAGAAAAAGAAAAGGTTGCAAAATGTGTTTATTTCAACTAAAATATGTTTCCAGTGTACTAGGAAAAAAATGATATGTTGTGTGTTGGTTTTGTTGAAGGTTTTGGGTTTTTTTTTGTAGAATGAAAGAGTTGGCTTATTCCATGCCTGGTACATT
The DNA here is from genome assembly GCF_008360975.1 of Lichenostomus cassidix. NCBI lineage: Eukaryota > Metazoa > Chordata > Aves > Passeriformes > Meliphagidae > Lichenostomus > Lichenostomus cassidix. The sequence goes on from NC_139482.1 coordinate 26,117,704, forward strand.
TATAGCACAACATACAATAAATATATATAATCAGCAAAATCGATCAGTAATTTTCATCCTCTGAACTATTACTTGTTTCTTTTGGAAGGTGGCAATTCAAGAAGCAATTCAGTCTATATTGTATTAGATTAAACTGTTTTAGAGCACATACTGTACTTGTTTGCCAGCAAACATTATTCCTGAAATAGTGTATGGTTTTTCTTGCAAATGTTTTTCTTTCTTTCCTTTCTTCTCTTTAAAAAAACCCCAAACCAAACCAAAACAAAAAACACACCAAACAAAACCCCCAAACCTGTGGATATATTGAATACATGTGAAAACAAATTACAAATATCACACTGAGACGAGTTTAGTACCTATGGTTCTCAGCAGATATTCCCCTCCATCCTGCCTACCCAAGCAAGGCCTGCACTATTTTGTTGAAGTACAAAGCAAGAAATAGAATAGACTATCAAACTAATTTTACTTTGTGAGATTTTACCAGAAGTTATTATTTCCAGAAGCTGCTAAACCTCCTAGCCTCCTTTCCCATATCTCCTTCATACTCATGGAAATCAGAGTGATGAAATTTAAATTCTTTAAATTTGTCTCAAATATTCTGGTCCAGTCCTGTTTCACTGCTTGTTTTCTGATCCATCACTTTACACCTGGACAACCCCATTTAATAATATTTTCTTCTGAAAGATTTATAGGCTTTCCCAGACTCTGCTCACCTGATATCTAGTCTCTCAATGCCTTCTCAGGGCTTCTCTTAAAATGAATTGCCAGCATCCTCATTAATACCTCTATCATAGCAAAGGCATATATTCAAATGATATTTAATGGCAATATAAGGATGTATATAAAGGACATATTTATTAGATATAAAATAAAATTGAGATTTTCTCATGTAAAGACATAGAGCCCCAATTCTTATTTTAATCTTTGGTCTCTTTTATTGATATAAAATATGGAGTGAGCAAAATGCCTAAAATAACAAAATATAACCTAGCCTTGACACAGTAAGGTGTATGGTAACTCTTCTCAGACTCATGTGTTTGTGTTATATACAAATGTTTGGAAAGAATTTTGCTCTTGTCTTCTAAAGCTAGAAAAAATCTAAAGAACTGTCAAGTATAAGAGGTGTCTAGCTCTACCTTTTGAAGAATGCAAACATTGTTAGAGATAACTTTTCCTTGGTATCTTCCACTTTAACATCCATCAAGCTCTGTCATGCCTACCTGTGGCTGTGAAACCCCTCTGTTGACTATTTCACTTGGCTTTGTTGAATTTTTTTTCTGAAGACATAATTGTCTTGACACTGTCCTCATTCCTTTAACGAGTTGCTTCAGTGAGCTCAAAAGACAGTCTGTCCTAAAAAGTTTATGGCCCTACTGTTTAAACTATTCTCATGTAGTTATTTGTCTTTACTACTATCCCAATTTCCCTTGGTTTTTAACAGCCAAATCCTAAACCAAGCTAATGTATTCATGCCGAAAATTCCTTTTAAAAGAAATTTACAAAACAAGTGACAATAGCTACTTGCTGCAAGTACTTGATGTCAACCTTTTCTTCTGCTTATATAATTCATACACTTAAGATTAAAACACCACCCTTGCATTGACTGTTTATTAATTAATAAATGTTCATTAAATGGTCTTTCTATATCAACAGTTTTATTTTCTGCCATTGTCTTTCCAGTTTTGAATGGCTTCTTGAAGTTTACAGGCCAATAGACTCAAACCATTTTGTATGAAAAATTTTTCTTTAAGAACAGGAGAGGTGGTAACAGCATCATATTTTCAGTCTTCCTCAAAGATTGAGTTTTAGGGCAGAACAGATGGATCTTGGCTGTCTTAATATTCCTATAGACCCTTCATGGGACAACTGCAGTCCACTAGTCAAAACTCAAGGAATTCTTCTCTTAACCCAGAGCTGGCTGTGTGAAAATGTTAATATATGAATTGAGATCTTGGAGGACAAAAAAACTATTTTGGCTGAAATGTGAAATGATGTCAGCAAGAGTTGGCTTAAAAAGTAAAAGCAAATAGTGTTCTTTTGGAAATAATTTATAAATACATAATAATTTTTTTTCTGAGTACATGTCATGATTCTCGGTTTCCACCATGTCATGAAGTATTAAAGAAGCAGTGCAATAAAAGTGTATAACTGCTCCAATTTTCCATGAAAAAACTTTTAGATCTCTAGCAGTTCCTGTGGCTTTGAGGAACAGACAAAGCATCTTAGAAGTGTGAGAGGCAAAAATGTCTTTCAGTCTTTTATTCAGCTGTTTAACATAAATATTTAAATTTTATGTAAATTGTGTTATAGGTGTTTAAATAATATTGTCTTCTCACAAGCACCTTTCTTTCTTGCCCCGTCCCCCCATGTAATTAACGTGTAAGAGAAGCAACTGAGAGAAGGCAAAATTCAACCATCCGCATTTCTCAGCATTGTCATTTTTCAGATAGAGCTCACAGGTGTCTTCTAAACAATGATGAATTAGAAGGCACAATGTTTTTTTCCTACTCATTTGTTTGTTAACTACCTCTGTGATAATAATGTATTTGCATATTTAATTTCCTCCATTGTAAATGAACACCTTTGAACCACTTTCTAATTTTTTTTTACTATTCTTGTATTCTTCATTTTCATGCAGTTTATTTGCCTTTTCCCCCAAATGACTTCTGAAAATATCATAATTCTATACATAGATCAGTTGTTTCCAAATAAAGCATTTGAAGAGTCAGAAGGGAGTTCTTAATATGAAGCAGACATTAAAAAAACACACTTTTTGTTTTGTCTCAAGTTATCTATCCTTTCCTTTCCTTTTTTTTTTCTCCTGTGGGCAAAATCTGAATAAACAGACTTTGTATGGACTAATTGAAATAATGTATAAAAATAACACTGTTCACCTACAACTTTTGTTGGCATGGCAAGGAACATAGCACAGCAGTGCTGGTAGTGTTGTCCAATCAGTGGTCACTGCTGACCACTAGTAATTGATTTGGAGATTTCAAATGTTGTCTGATAAGTTTTTCTCTTTTTCTTGACCATACATGGCCCTATTGCTCAGTTGCATTTCATTCAGCTGCACTGCCTGAGGGAGGCAGAATCCTGTTCTTACTGAGGATGTTACCCAGACTGCATTGTGATCATGCAAAAACCCCATTATTTAGCTCATGACTATATAAAGACGAAATGACCTCCACTGATTTGCTGTCTTTACAGAACTTATACATTTTCTTTTAAATACTATTTTCTTATGTGTCCCTACCCTCTTGTCAGGCATCTAGACAATATTTTCAAGATGAAATAAAGTCCACTTTGTTTTTCTGCTCCCTGCCCTTTTAACCTCTACCTTCTTTCATCCTTAGCTATCTTTTTCTAGCATTGTACATCAATCCTCCACCTCCATGATGATATTTCCTCCTCATTTCTAACTTTCCATTATATGCTACCTAATCTCTCATCCTCCTTTCTGAATCCTCCACACATTGCAAGTAACCTGTAATTTCCATCATTCATTGCTGTTTCAAGGGAGAGTATTGGACAGTCCTAAAGGAAGCCAGCACAGCATTTCATAGACTGGGAGAAAAATGTATGGGTTGCACACTGGCAGCGTTGGCAGTTCTACCTCAGCATCACTTCAACATTTAATCAACTACAAAAGCCATTTAATGCTTGGGATACTCCAGCACTATAAATATGATCCCTTAAGTAATTACACAGCTTTACTTCCTGTAACGTATTTGGTAACACTTTAAATAAAGTGTCTTCAGTGCATTTCGATGCATTTTTAATTTAGACTCGATACAGCTATGATCGTATGCTAGATAAATAGCAGTTTTAATTTAAATGGATGAATCGACATTTCCCAACTAGCTAATAATTAAATAACTTGGGATATTGCAGATGAAAGTAGCAGTATATTTCAATGATTAATTAATAACATATAACTTTTATGCAAAACATCTTTCCTAATAGCACACTATTAACCACACAAAGTAATGTGGCAAGGTCTATTATTTTGATTGCAAATTCAGGCTGTAGTAGAGATTGCTTTTAGAGTATAGAAAAAAAAACTATGTCATCACCTGGGTTTCATTGTCTGGATACTGCCTTTTATCCCCCAAAGATGAGTTACCTCAGTCTCTCATTTGCCCACGACATTCAGTATGTAATACTCCTGGCGTATTTGTCTCTGGTTCGTGAAACTGTAATATCAAAACAAACTCGTCTGAACTAAAGGATCAAAGTGCTTTGTTGCCATGTTTTTTAAATTAGGTGTGTATCTTTCTATTAAAAAATCTTTATCACTTAATACTTTTCTCTAACTTTCCTTTTAACTTAAAATCATTAAACCGCTTACTTTACTATGAAATAAAAATTTTGTATTTAAAGATAAAATTCCAGACTGAGGTTTTTTTAAAAAGTTTAAAACCTCTTAATTAAAAGAACATAAGACTTTTTAATATGCCCAAGTATACTTTTGGAATATTCTAAAGAAACCAAATAAAATATATGAGTCACATTGCATGTTTTGTAGGGAAATTAATAGCATCTCTGTCCTTCAGAGTTTACATCACTGTAAATACAGAGTGTAACTGAAGAGATGCAAACATTACTGCACCTGTGAGCTCACAGTAATATACGTAGCAATGTAACATTGAATAATGATTGCTTATTCTGCAATTTGCACTATAATTAAAGTGCTAGTTTAGGATCCCTTCTAGCAGAACACTTCAATATTGCAAGCTTTCACTAACTTCTAAAAATAGGTAAAAGGAAAAAAAAATAAAGCAAATCCTCTTTTCACTAACACTCACTAGCCACACAGCTGAACTACTGATGAAATTTTTGGAAGAGGAAAATTCTTCAGTCATGAGGGGTTACATTTGTACAGCCTTGCATCTTTTTTAATATCATACATAACCGTGATGGATTGGGCCAAAGGTATGCATCTAGGAGGATTCAAACCTTTATTATACACCACCATTCAAATTTTACTTATAGCTTACGTCAACAGTTACTGTATGAAACAAAAAAAAAAATTATACTTGGGTGTAACTGTTGAGCAGCTAGCAGAGTAATGAAAGCACCAGTTCTCAGTGGCAAGAAGGAATGATCTTTATTGTTTTGATTTCATCACATATATAGAGTTCTCAAAAGTCACCCAGATTGGTCAGTCAGAAGCCTTCCCCCAGGCCTGATTGGCCAGGCCTGCACTGTCCAAGTTCTGGGACACTGTTCCAACAACATCCAAACTTTATCTTTATTTATAAAACACAAGAAAATTTCTCATGGGAAAAACCTGTGCTAGCCACACTTGGGTTTCTTCATTCAATCACTAAACTTAATTGCAAATGCTAATAAAATTTTGGCTTTTCTGAAGCTATGAAAACAAAGAACTGCATAGAGACTATTATTTTGGTTTATATAAGGATATGTATTTGTTCTTAATATTTGTTTCTTAAGCTTGTATGATTCTAAAACAATCAAAACTGTGAAGAAGGGGCTTAGGGATGTTAAGAAAGCTTTGCGGAAAATGAAGGCTACATGCTTATCTACAAGGCCTGAGTAGCCTAAAGAAAATGCAAAGACTGAAAAGCATTCCAGTTAATGTTACAATGAACAAAAATAGATTATAATATCCATGCATTTTGGTATCCATTGAAAACTTATGCCTCAAGTTCAGTGAGTAACTGCTTGGTTGAAAGGAATAGATCTAACATGCTGGATCAAATGAACAGCAGAATAAAACCATTATTTTCTTCTTTCTTGAATTCCAGTGCAATAAATAGCAAAAATAAGGGAGATTTCACAACAGTCTAATTTAGGCTGCTCCAGTGTTTCATCAGCCAAACAATTAAAAAGCAGTTTTTACTTTTTTCTAAAAATAAGTGTACATCAACTTATCTGCAGTTTCATCAGGACACATAGAAGGCAATGATTATTTTCCATGTCCTACACAGGATACTTCTCTTGCTGAAGCTCTTGCTGGCATTGCATATTTAATGTTTCTGTAATGGAAACGTGTAGCTGACTTATATTTAATTTCAAAGACATTATAACCCTTAGATTCTTTTCTGTACTCCTGTACAGGTCTCATTTTGTACGAGTGCATTTAAATACTCTCTTTGAACTGTGGATCTTTGCTCATGCTTTCATTTAATTTGCTCTTGTCAATTTCTTGCTTTCTCTCCAATTAGCCAAGATCATTTTGATTTATGATCATATTCTCCAAAGAGCTTGCAAGTCTTGTTCTTTGCAGTTTCCTGCGAAAATGTCACTCTGACATCCAAATTGCTGAAATTGTTAAGGGGAACTTGGCCTACAATAAATTCTATCTGCAAGAGATCCTTTTCCACTTTGACAGAGACATATTGATAATTCTTTTTGAGACTTACTGCTCAAATTTGTTGTACATGAACCAGTCCATTTGTTTTAAAAGTGCCACTGATATAAGTTACATCTATACAAGAATTTAGCCTTTTTAGGAGCCAAGTCATTTGAATAACATCAAAACCATTGCACATTCTACATATCCAAACAAGGTTTCTTCCCATACTCACTGTATTCTGTCAAAGAAAGAACTTGGAAAAATTTAAAGATAATTTGTTCTTGTCAAACCAAGTTCAATTATTTTCTCCTACTTTAGTATTTTTAGGTATTTATTCAATTATTTAATAATTTCACCCTGACTCTCTCCAGAGACAAAAGGGAAGAGAATTTCTGAGTTTTTCTCATCTACTAGAGATAGTTCCTAAAGTTGCTTTCCTTCAGTCATTTGGGATGATAATAAAGATTTAGAGATTGCTTCAGAAAAGCATACGACTCTAAAAATTCAGACTATTCTACCTGCATATTTTTCAGTCCATTCTGATTTGCATTGTGTTCCTATCTTCTAAATAAAGTCAAGTACCTAGTCACAATTTAATGTTTTGGTAAAGATTAAATAAACTGGAAGGCATTGAATATTTCAGCTTTTTTTTCTGTGCCATCTGTTATTTGCTCTCTCTCATACTTGATAATGAAATTATTCTTCTCTTTGTTTTCCTCTTATTTATAGTGTATTTATAGAACCATTTCATGTCGCCTTTTGTGTTCCTTTCTAATTGAAACTCAGTTTTTGCCTCGGCCTCTCTGGATTTTTTCCTACATACTCGTTTTTTTTGTTTGCAAGCATATGAGTTCAGATTCAATTATCATACTCTTCTTGAATATTTCATTATAATTATTATCACCATAGTTGTTATTATTATTGTTTTACATTGTACTTCAGACAGTTCCATTTGAAAATTTTTATTTTAAATATTGCATTTATCCAGAGGGCCCTCATCTTATGGATTTTGTGTAGGAATATACTGAGGTGATAAGCAATAGCCATCATTTAATTCTTGATTCACATTTGTTTTTCTTTCCTCTTTATTCTTGTTTGATATTTCTAGCTCTTATCTATAGTGTTCTGGAAGTTGCATGCATTAGTAATATAGCAACTCCAAATATTTTACTGTTATTTTCATGGCTGTCTTTTTTTATCAGATGGAGAGCAAGCAAACAGTGAAACTCCCTGAGAGTAACAAGTGCTAAAGCTACATGTCCTTTCCTTTAGTCTGGCCAGTGGAAAATTTTCATTCATTAGAATTTCAGTAATTAATGTCTTTCTTAGATTCAGTGGGAGCTGAAACCACCATGGGACCCTTTTTCCTCATGGAATATCTTTGCAGTGGTTAATCGTTCGTTATCACTGGAATGGTAATTTCAGTATTTTAAAATATTCATGTATTTGGAGATTTTCATTACATTGCACTTCACTGGAATTGAATATCACTACCCTGGTCCCTCCAATGTTCCTCTTGTCCCAAAGGGATGCACACCTACTGCATACATTAGGGTGAAAGCAATCAATATTAGCTGAGACAGTGTGGTCAGTGCATCTTGCAGGAGCAAATTTCCTAGTAGGACAGGGAAACAAGGAAGACAGTGTTTTATTGGAAAGTTATCATTCAAGTCAAGATGATTCTGTTGTTGGGTGCAGATTAATTCAAAGTATTTTGTCAAATAGGATATGCCATTGTAGCAACGTGGGTTTTAGGATTCCATGTGCTCCTTTGTGCCTCTGCTCTGTATACCATTGGTTCATTTTGAAATATGCTCTGCTGTACCTCAAAACCTATTGGTGTGTACCCTCCTGCCCATCTTCCCTTTGTCCTCCTGGGACTGGCTCAGAGAGAGCCAGCCCCTGCCCCCTCTCCTTCCCCTTAAAAGGCAGAGCCTGGATTACCTCGTGGTCTTTCCATCTCTGGGCTGCTAGCATCCCCTCCCTGCCTTGTGTCCCTTCCCCCTTCTTCCCTGCACCACTTTTCCCGTTACCCCAAATAAACATCCCTAGTAGAACAGAGATGGAGTCCAGTTCTTCCTTCGTATCACTATTTTCCTGCTTGAATTGACGTGGTTGGAAGACTGCCGCCATGCCGCAGAACCTCGGGGGCCGCCCGCTCCGGATCCAGTGGGATTTACAAGAACCAGAGACCCGGTCCGGGGGGCAGCTGGCCTGTGCCACCCTCCCGGACCGCGATACAACATGCCATTGCTGCTTTGAGGTCATTCTTTAAAAGACAAAGTCAGTTCACATAAAAAATTTTGTGTTTTTTCCTAACAATTTTCTTCTTTCTGTTTTCTTTCATGTAGTGTGTGTGACCTTTCCAAAATAAGTATTGCACATATCCTTATCAGTGTGATTAAAGAAAACTGTCAATGTATTTTCCTTAAGAATGTACGTCAACATTAAAAGTTGCAATTAGTGACCATTTAGGATGTGCCCATGTTCACTGTAGCATTTGTTTTTTACAGCCATCTATCTATTGCAAAAAATATACATATAAAATGAAACTACTTAATAATCCAATCTATCAGGAAAACGCTGTTCCTTTTTTGCTCTGTCAGAAAAAGTAACCAATTAAAATAAAGTAGGAATTGTCCCACTAGGTCAGGCCAATCCAGTTAACAATGTGTCTTCAAAAATGTGGAAAAGCACTTTCTTTCCCTGTGAAGAAAATGATTTATAGTGTTATTTGCCATCTTCCCACAACACGTTCTCTTATTCCAGTAATCTGGGGTATAAAACTTCTGATTCTTCTCATTACAGAAATAACCCTTTCTGTCTTATGGATGAATCCAGAAAACAAATAAATAAATAAAAGTATGGAATGACAACCTCACAGAGATTCAAAATTGTAAAAGCATAAATAAGCAGAAGAGTCATGTTTTTAGGTAAGATTACACATTTTAAATACTTGTAAAAGTGAGTGTTTGCTTCTTCTGGAAACAAAAATGTTGGCTGTTTAGAAATGGAGGCAACTAAATCCAGTAATTTTTCATGTTTTACCCTTTTCTCTTGTGTTTCCTTCTAACTTTCCATTTTCCTCCAGGTCTGTTTTTATTTTCTTCCCACTAGGAAAATATCATCATGATCCAGCTGACAATATTTCATGGAAGAAGTTACAAACCAGTTGAAATAATCAGTTCTGATTTTTCTTAATAGGTATATTAACTTGCTTTGACATCTGAATGATATGATGAAATTAACAAAATGTATATGAAATCTATAGTGGGAAAGTTAAGATGAGAATAGTTGTTATTAAGACCTGTTGTATCTACTGCACCATCTGTGACATAAAAAAAAGTCAAGCCATAGCTTATGCCAGACGCATAATGATGGTAATTATACATTGAGTTTTGCATAGGATCAAATGGATAAGAATTTAATAAATGTGAAATCCACCAAGGTGATAAATTGAGAAAGTTTCGTATGGGTAGATTTCCTCTTTGATCTGCAAACACAAAATCAAAATGAGAACATTAGGAAGCATGGCTTTCAAGTAAATTGCTTCTCTGATAGCAGGTCTGTACTCAGACTTAGTAGGAAAAAAAAGCTAAATTAAGTATTAAGGCAAATGCTCTCTTCTTGAATATTTATATGACTTATTTTACTATTCTCATGTCACTGCTGGTGTCAGACAATCAGGCAACTCAGAATTTTGTAATATTTGTCCTATAAAATAGAGGTCATTTGTGGGGGTTCCGTCCGTGGGTGCCCCAACCACTCCGGAGTTCGGGGAAGGGAGAGACTGCGGGAGAGGGCGGGGCCCCGAGGGAGCGCAGGTGCTGTCTGCAGGTCGGCGAAGCAAACAGGAGATGCAGTCCAGATTGTCGGTGCTCCAAGGAGGGTTTACTAGGGTAAGGGGTGAGGGGAGTTGGAGGGGTCTCGGGGCATCGACAAAATGGCCCCTAGCCTTCTTGTACAGTAACTTTTATAGGGGGAGGGGAAAGGGAAGGAGGAGATTTGGGGAGCAAATGGGGAAAGGGGGATTTCTGAGCGACAAATCATATATCCAAGGAAATAACAGTACTATAAAAAGAAAACCAACCAAATAACTGCTTAAACATGAACAAAGAAGAACATTCTAGAATCATAACCATACAAGGAACCAGGGGAGGGGGAGAGAAGTGGCTGTCACCTTGTCAAGCCTGGGTGCCTTCCAACTGGCCTGGAGAGCAGGGGCTCCTGGGAGTGTACCAAGCCCAGGATCCATCCCCATCTCTCTCCCAGGGGGTTGGGGCACCCAGGTGAGCCATGAACACTGCAGCAGTCATTTTATCTGAAATGCTGCCCATTCCTGATGCCCAAGAGTGCCAAAGCAATACAGTCAGACCCTTTTTCCCTGATCATTTGAAAGACAGATTATTCAGCCACTGAGACCAAAACAGGATTTCTAAAAGCAGAGGTTTGCATTTTTGCTCTAAAATTTATTTGCAGTGTAAGGGTTCAATACGTCATTGGAAATTACAGTGTTTTTCCATTTGGCTTGGGAAGCAGCTATTGTGTTCTGCTTGAGTTTCTCAGCAATGCATGTAGAGGAAGGGCATTTTTAGTCTCTTACTTTACTTTTATCTGCTCTTTGTTTTTGATAAATATACTGCACAAAAATGCTAGATAGTGCAAATAGCAGTTTACATTCCTTTACCAACTTCAATATTAAAATTCCAGCAATACGTCACCTATTTCACTATACCTTTTTTAAACAAAATCTGTGAAATATGTCCACTTCTGCAGTTGAAGCTGATATATACAGATCATGTAACGCTCAAGAAGCTTTTTGTTAAAATACCCTAACAATGACATTTTTTGCTGATCTAGCACTAACCTTTTAAGAAGGATCTCATTGTTGTAGTTGAAATTTTAAATCAATTGCTATTTACAGTTTTTGTGGTAATTTCTGTAGAAATTTTCCATTTTCAAATTAAAATCAAAATAGGGGAATTCTCTGCACTGTATTTTCTCACACCAGAAGCAGACAGATGAACTTCTACACAGCAGGAAGGCCCAAACATTTATCCACCAGTTTTCAGAGGTTTCATGAGGAGGAGACTTTGAGGACTCTCAAGCCCTCTCTACTGCAAGCCCATCTCATCCACAGAACACTGGAGAGTGAAAATGGAAAAAGAGGGATAACATTTAAGAAACTTGGAAGAAACTTGGCCAATGAAGTAAGAGGAGCTACTACTTCAATAAAATAGAATTTGGGAAGAGATAAGTTGGGGTTGATGCTAATTTTCACTTAATGTTTACATTACTAAACTGGAAAATGTGCTTGAAAAACTTTTATTGGAAAAGATTAAAACCTAAATATTGTCAGAAGTCTTCTAAAGAGTTCTGTCTTCCTTGTGCTGTTTCTTCCAAGAGGTGATAAACTCAATGGTTATTTGACAGTAAATACTTTTTCAGGACTTTAACTTTTTGGTCCATTAATATTCATAGATTTTTATCTTATATTAGGCCAAGCTCTGCACAATGACCTCTGAACCCTGGCAGAGTCTTAATTGTGAGATGTGGCTATATATTTAGTCATTAGTCTCATAATAATTTTTGCCACAGATTCCTCACTTCCCACATCTCTGTCCTGCTGCCGTTTTTATCATAGGTCTCCACTACCTTCTCCCAGGTGTGTATACTTTGTAGCCCCAGGGAAGACACACTCCGTAAGAACAACAGGTTCTATCTGTCTGTGTGTATAAAAGCCAAAATGTTGAAAATCCACTGACTTCTTGCAGTATTCAGCCACAGTCCTTTTAATAGGTCATGCTATAATCATCTGGTAGGGTAGTAAACAGAAACAGATAGCATGTCATAAAAATATTAATATTTTAGCCTCCCAAAAACTTTTATCAAAGTCCCAATTAATATTTTAACTCCAGATAAAACATTTTAGAGTTTTAAGTAAGTGACTGGGATGCAAAGGATCATTGGAGTGCAGCATATTCCTCTGCCCACAACAAGGTTTAGTATTTCTAAGACAAAGTTGAGAAGAAAAGAGATTCATCAAGGAAACACATTTGTCTCAGTGAATAACAACAGATGAAAAAGTTAAGGACATCTGCACTGAACTCCAAAGGTAATACGATTTCCTATCATGCTCTTCTACTTGGAAAGAGAGCTCTAATGAAAAAAAATCCACAAGGAAGGTGTAAATGGAATTGCTGATATTCAAACACTGAAGAAAACAGGCCATTTTTTTTGCATGTCCTAATATTGGACATGTGCATCTTGCACTCTATTGAGTGAAGCATGAATATTAAAAATTAAATAAATTAGTAATTAAAAAAAAGTGTTCTGATTAATAATACCATTTGAAGAATAATGAATTTTGACTGCCAACCTCAATGCTTTTCTGTGGATTAGCAGTCTTCTAGAATTATTTGGAAAATAAAAATGAGAGTTTCCCTATATGTGTAACTATCTTCAACATATAAGTACAAATGTAAGTATTTATCCAATTTATTATTTATTTATCTCAATTTATTTTATGATCTGAAGTTGTCAGATATGTATGTGCTTTTCCTCACTTATTTAGATATACTTAACACAACATCAAAACCACAAACTCTGCTCCTTATATTTGTCTTGTCTAGAAGCAGAATAATTTCATAATAGCAGTCACTGGTATTCAACATGTCTGCATTGGAGTATGAAATGTAAAATATGCACAGAAAAATGGAGCATATTGAGGGATTCGGGGCGTTGCTATTTCTTTTATCATAGTCTATAATTTTATTAGGTCAGATATTAAATAGCTTAGAAGAAATTGTATCATTTTATTAATGTCCTTCAGCAACCAGGAAAGAGATTAGTTTGTCCAATAAATATTTGCACTTTAGCTTCACAGAGTGTAAACTTAATGAGCAGGTAATTTTAAGGGTTTTAAGGGAAAATGGCAAGGAGCTAAATTCATAGACCACACTTTCATGTTTGATACCATGAAGCTGTGAGTAGTCTGGCTCACTCAAGCAAATCCCAAAGAATGGTTATGTTTAAGTTTAAGCACATGCCTAAGTGCTTTGCTGGAAAAAAGAAAGAAAGAATGCTCAGTAATTAGTAGGAGTGAAGCTTTAATGGGTAATTCCACATAAATTAATTCGTCAGTGAAAGCTGGTCAGATTAGTTTCTGGAGCCAAAGTGTTTATTTTCTACTGCTCCATTTCCCTGTTCTCTCTCAGAGGAGGGTTGAGGAGATTTACTTGAGCATCTCTTTAAACTACCAAGTTGCAGCTGAGCAGCTGAGCATTGCATTTCCTCAAAGCTGGTAATCGCTGTCTCTGCGAAGAACAGAAACACTTCTCTGAGCATTTGCAATTCAACTCATACCAGCCCATGCTTCCTTACCAAGAGTCTGCTTCAAATTGTTTGTGATTCAGATGAGGATACCACTATGAACCTGGGAAAGGATTTAGGTTTAATTATTTTCATCTCTTCCAAGACTTTTGTACTGGGATCCTAAGAGCTCGAGGACAGTTCAAAAGAGCTCTATTATAAATGTGTCAAAGATGAATCATTACTGAACTGATCTCATAATATTTATTCTAATGACATATAATGACTTAATTTAATCTCGTGGTTTTATCATAATGCAAAGCTCCCCATACTCTAAGAAAAGTAATTTATTAATCTTTTCAGGTATCAGTAAAGAGATTGGTATATTCAGTCAAGAGTCCAGCCTGACTGCAACTCAGGCTTTTCATTGACATATGTCCACATAAGCACAGAGAAACCTTTTAAGAATACCTGTAATAAGCTGCCATCTGTCCATAAAGCAGAAAAAATCTTCATTGTTTAATTTTGATTTAAAGACAGGTTCAATCTCCATGTACCCACATGAGCTGTGTGGATGAAATAGGAGGTGATGACAAAAATATTGTGAAGAGTTGCTGTTAAAATGTAAATCCCCCTCTATCTGACGATGCCTCTGCTGTACTCAACACTCTGCCACTTATTTTGATGTGTATAAATCCAGTTCTTTATAGGTATCATGCTTTCCTGAGCATAAGGATGAGAAATAACCTTTATGAAGCTGAATAAACTAAACTATTAAAGCAGAATAGTGTGAAGACTTTGGCTTCTCAAGCTGTCTCAGTATTAGTGAGCTCAGTCTGAAATGCATTTGGCCTAAAACCAACTTGTTCCAGAAAACTTCCTGGCTAATTCAGTTGCTATAAATGTAGTTAATTTTTGCCAGAACACAATTATTTGCAAAGAAAAACACAGTCTATTAAACACCTTCAGATAGCTGCAGCTAAGTGCAGCCATCTTGCATTTGGAACTGAAGATGAAGCAAATTGCACCAGACATTAGATATGTGTTTTCTTAAATGGTTTTCAGCAAAAACAATGTTCTCACAGTAAAATTCCTATTTGGAAACTCTGTGTTGTCCTATTCAATGTCCTGTCACATCAGCCATGCACTATCATGTTACAGAAAGCAACTTGACAGGTGTAGCTAGATGTGCTATGTCTCATCATGATAATTCAGCCAAAGAAATTTTTAAAAAATCTGTTTTGAAAGGGAGGTGATCAACAAAATCTGTTTACATTTTATCTATAAATGGAAAAGGGATTCCATGTTCTTTCTTATCAAGAAACAAGTGAAGTATATATATATTTAAATTCAATTTAGAAATGTCAAAATCCATGAAAACAAAACCAAAAGTCACAAGAAATAACTGTAGTCTGAGTTCCTTTTTTTATCACTATCACTATCACTACAACAAAACAGAGTATTTTTTAAAAAGTCTACTTCCAATCTTCATTTATATGCCCTTCCCTTCCCTTCCCTTCCCTTCCCCTTCCCCTTCCCCTTCCCCTTCCCCTTCCCCTTCCCCTTCCCCTTCCCTTTCCCCTTCCTCTTCCTCTTCCTCTTTCTCTTCCTCTTCCTCTTCCTTTATTCCTCTCTCCCTCTCTTCCACTTTCTCTCCCAGTTCTTTTCACATTGACGATGGCATTACAGAATGTGAAGATTATTTACTGAATTTACTGGAAAGAGAGCACAGAGGCATGTCCTTCCCCTCATGCATGTTCCTGTGTCTTTAGGAAAATGCTCAGTATTGTGCTAGAAATCCTCTAAACCAAGGGCAGCAAGTGTTTTGCCAGGATGCATTTTTCTTTCTCTAATTAGAGGTTAAGTTTGCATTGGACTATCAGCAGAAACAAGGGGATGCTGGCTTTCAAAATTTGCTGTTCTCGGTAATGCTGATGGCAATGTCTCCTCCCCCTGCAAGGGGCTCATCTGGAAGGAGCTGGGATAAGCCTTCAGTCCCTCCTAGGTGACTTCCTTGCTGCAGCTCTTGCGCTTCTGCAGTTTATGTCTTGCATCATTTCAAATCTCTGACCCTGTGATTGATTGCATTGACCCCTGTTCTGTTTGTCACTAAATGACATTGTAATGTGAATTTATGGGAGGCTGATTTAAAACAACAAAAAGAAAAAGAAGATAACAGCTCCTCAATACTTCATTGGAAGGTTCTGATTTTCAGAGGCCGCTGAATGTTCACATACTTCACATATTCTTGTCATTCTGAGCAAAACAAGCAAAACATTAAAACTCACTCATGTCGGCAAATTTCCATAGCTATTTTTATTATTGCTGCTAATAATTCTGCATTTGACTCCTTATAGTCTATCTGAAATTTGTCTTTCCTTTCCTGTCTCCTAAGCCACACAAACAAATTGGTTTGATTTCCTACTCTTTTGTGGTTCGAGGTTTTTTTTCAGTTGTGAGAATCTAAATTGGATGTGTGTTATACTCTTTGGAAGCAAACCTATCTGAGCATCATCTAGTCAGAGACTAATACATCAGTTTAAAGAAGAAGTTGAAACTGCAGTTTAAATTCCCCTGAATTTTAACCCTTTGCATCCAGGTCCTCACATTCTGCTTTGCAATTTTTAGATAGACTTTCTTTATCCAGTGTAAATTGCTGCCTTAATCACTTGAATTCACTAAAACTGAAATACAGTAACTTACATACGTTATCCTTGAAAGTCAGTCTTTATTTTTACTGAGGAAATATTCTCTCTGACATGTTAAATTCCATTTAATCCATGAACACTACCATCTTTCACCAGAGATCATTATAATGACAGTCAGTCATTCATTCTCTTTGCTGGGGGAAAGGTGCAATGCAATGATACCATGAAAGCTGATAATCCACTCATGTTTACACTTCAGATATTTCCCACAGAGCTCTCTGAGAAAAGGGACACAGATGATGATTTGGCAAATGCAGTCCTTTCATACAAATTCCCTGGGTGCATTTGAATCGACCTATCAGAGAATTCTACTCCTGCTATTCATGTCAGTAATTAGATTTGGAGAGAGCAGTACCACATGCATTTTTATGGCAATCACTGTTAACCCAAATGATGATCTTTTTCCTTTCTTCCTCCTCTCCCTCTGTTCCCACTTGAATTTGCTGCATGCTGCCACAGCATCTGCCAGTAAATAAATAAATAAAATCGCAAATATCCAAGCCTGCTATCTAACAGGTCAAAATCCCTTGCATTTTCCATTTGACAAAAAGAAATCATTGTCAAAATATGGATAAGAAAAGGAAGGAGACAAAACAATGAACTAAAGATAAAGTGAGAGAAAAGCATGCAAATACAATTTTCATAGGGAATTCTGAAACAAAAGCTAACATTTTGAAAGCTAAAAAAATAAAAGAAAGGTATTAAGAGATAAAAATTATCAAAATGCTCTTTTTAGGAAAGAAATGTGTGGATTTATGAGATATTGGTATATTTAATGAGATGTATACATTATTCTTTATATATTTCAGTGCTTTGCATCTTTATTTCCATTAAAGTGACAGAAAAGCTATTAAAATATAGAATAGCCTTAGGACTGCTTAAACTCTCTTCATATTTGTGTGACATAAGTGTAAAACTTATGTATTTAGATATTTTCTAAACAGACTTCATAATATTTTATTCATGAATGATAATATTTTCTATCCCTCCTGCACCCATTAATCTGAGTAAACTGATGACCATACTCACAACTTAAGCTCTACTTTGGGAGAACCTCATACTCATTTAATGAAAAATTATCTCAATGAGGTTTCCAATACCACATAGTATTATTGAACTGGATTAAGAGTTTCCACATTTACCATATATTTTATAACAAATTTTATTTCAGTTATTTGTAATGGATATAATATATAGTATTAAGACACACAAGTGCTGCTTTGCGCTCAGATTGCAGCCGCACGCCGAGAAGCAGCACGGAAGGGCGAGCGGCTGAGCCAGAGACATGCTGGATGTGCCACGCTAGCGAAGCTCGCGGGTGAGCTGTGGCACCCGGGGGATGGCAGCGTGATGGGAAACACGGTAGCGGCAAAAAAAGATTTAGGCACTTGAGCTTGGAATTCCAAGGGTTTATTGAAGGATCAGCAGGCGAAGGATGGAGGGCGGCAGAGAAGGAAGGAGCATGGAGGGCGGCAGGGGGAGCAGGAATCTGAGACTCAAGAGCCCAGAACAGAGGGCTTCACTGGGTTAAAAGGGAAGGGAAAAGGGGAGTGGCCAGACCCGAAGGGCCAACCCGAAGGTCTGAGGGGAGAAGGACAGGGGTACAGACCAATAACCGTACAGCGAGGGAGGGTACAAAACTTTTAAACCAATGGGGTGAAGTGCTGGGGGAACATTCTAGAACAGAAACCATGAATGGGACAAAGGCGGGGAAGTGCATGGGGCCAATAGACTTGCTGCTTGGTGCATGTTAATGCTTCCAGCTGCAGGGTCCTCTGGGTGGTGACAAGCCTGTCACCCTAACCATATGGCTTTGGCCTAACCAGTGATGGCTTTGATCTCACACCCAGGATTCCTCATTCACTGTCACTGACCCGTGCAGCTGGTCGCCCAAGCTTATCTGCCTAAGGGCCGCTGCAATATACAAGTACATGGAGATGTGCACATCATGTATCACATGGTTCATTGGTGCTTTAAAATAAACCAGCCCTTTTTCAGGATTCAGTGTTTGCACTTGCACATCTTCTTACGGTAAAACTGCTATTTTCACTTCCACTTCCAGACATGTCATAAGTGATGAAAACACAAATATACCATCAAATATACTTTCCTTTGGAGCTTAGGTATGCCTAAGTAGAAAAAAATTATTTGTTCTTTTCAAAATCTTGGATTGTGCTTCTCATCCTGATCAGCTAGCAGTTGAACAATTGATCATTCTTGTAAAATGAACAATTGATCTTGCTGAACTAGAATTAAACATTGAGCCGCTTTTCTTTATGCCACATAATACACATCAGGTAGTATTGGCCATCACTCCGTACTGATTTGGGTCTTATCAGACCACTTAGCTAAGCAGAAAAGGTCTGTCTAATCTTTCTCAAACCCCCTTGTCTCATGCATTTACTCATAAACAATGTGGGTTTAAGTTGTGAAAAAAACCCTTCAGTTAAGTGTGGTTTTTTTGCTTCAACAGATCAGGTAATATAACTATCCCTGTAGTCAATTGTTGTTTTCATTAGCTGAGATTCTTGACATTTTAAATTCTACAGATGAAATTTCACAGTCTATTATCTTTATTAGGACCTGGAAACCGTGAATCTGTTTAAAAGTCTTTTCTCTCTTGATTTTGTTGGGGTTTTTTTTGGCTAGATTTAAAAGACCTGAACAGGAAAATGACCAGCTGCTTAGATTACCACTCCAATCCTCTCATGAATTTTTAAAGGTAGGGATTTTCTGAGAACCAACATCAAATAAAGGATCAAATGCCTTCTATTACAGAATACAAATGTGTTGCTCAAAATCCCTAGAAATTACAGTCTTTGAGAACCATCTGGACCCACATGTTATGCAGAAGAGGAGAAACACAAAGGAAGTATTGATTAATTTTAATGTAGAGTGAAAAGGCTTGTAATTAAATTCAGTTTTATTAAGTTATTGGTGTTTGTAGCTCAAATCTTCAAGGCTAGTGTTGCAGTGTAGACTTCTCAAAAGTAGATATTTCTCCACATTTTGAACACTTCCTGATTAAGTGTTGATTAAGCTTGTAGATATGGCATTGATTGACATGGACATCCCGTCTGAGCAATGCACTGTGTTAGTTCAGTAATACTTATCATTAATGATTGACAATTTTATATTTTCATATAAAAATGAACATCCATCTATCTATCTAGGTGGCTAGATATGTTGTTAATGGGAGTTTAAGAAATGTTAACTTTTTTCATGAAAAGCAGAATGAGACCTCTTTATGAGCACTTGTTCAACACACATTCACCTATAATTTAAGAGCTTTAATTTTGATCTGGATTGCTAGTGAGAAACTTCTTTTTCATGTGAAATGATTTGAGAATACAGAGATCTATGTTTTCACACACTCAGTGATTGTTTTTACTATAAGTAGAGTGAAAGGGGACACGTTTTCTGAAAATGTTATCTAGCACTCTTCTGTTGCCTTTCAAGGGTCATTAATTGTTCACACATTCCTCTGTCTGATTATTTGAACAGAAGATTTAAATGACAGACAGCTTTAGTTGAATGAATATAGAATTCAATCACAATAAAGAGGCGGCATGTGACCACATTACTAAGTAGGCATAGACTTAATATTGCTCTCTGCACAGAAGTTATTTGTTCTCAGAATTATTTGCCAGCCAGGAAGAGGGCTCCATTTGCTTTCAGTATGGCATTTTCATCGTGTAAAAAAACACACTAATTAGAAGAGTGTCTTTGTGATGTTTACTCTAAAATGGATAAAGTAAATGACATATGCACAAATTTCCTCTTTCATTTATAACGGAAAACTGATGGATGAAAACTTATGAGAAAAAAAAATTAAAAAGAGTAACCTGGAAAAATGAAAAATCTAAATATAAACAATCAAAGTGTTCATACCAGAATTTCCTACAATAAACTATAGTATTAAAGAATTAAAATTAATGATTCATGGTGTAGTTAGTTGCTGGGGGAGCTACCTTATGTGAGTTAGTGTCTTAGGAAAGAAAGAGCAGTCAATGTCACTGCAAGAATATAAAAAAATAATGAAAATTTATCAGGAATCAATAGAGATACAGAAAGACAAGAATAAAGAGGAATATGAGCGGTTTTAGTCTCCTTTTTGCCACCATACAGGATGTGCTACTGGTTACAAATTCTTATATCAGTCCTAATAGAGTGTTGGTCTCTTCTTAATGATCTATAATGTTGAAGACTCTACAAGCTTCTCAGCCAAACTGCCCTTGTACTGCATTATCCATTACCACTAGATTTTTTTTTTTTTAATATAACCTAAGTTTTTGTTGATGTAATTAAAGTCCGTTACTTACAGTCCTATCAGCCCATGCATGGAGAACAGATTTTTTTCTCTTTACCACTGTACCAATCTTTCAATACCCTGTTAGGTACATTGACAGCTGAGAGTTATTAAATGCATGAAAACTACCTCCAGTTCAGGAAGTCCCTAACTTGAAAATAGTTAAAAGTTGAGAAGGTTTGGGGTCTCTCCTTGTACTTACTTTCATTGAGATTCTGTTTTTGAGCATTACTAAAAGCATTATAACAGGCAAGGTGGACCTTTGAGGTTATATATTCCTTTCAATTTTGATTATATATAAATTTGCATATATTACTGTATCCCCTGTCAGCCTCCTTCTTTTATTTAGATTTAGTAGCTCTTTTTTTCAGTAACTAGGCTATGTTGTGTAGAACTTTATCATTCTCTCCTCTATCACAGGCATAACTGGTTCACATCTTCAGAGAAACTTGTCTCAGAATAGAATTCTGTAGTTCAGCTGAGCTGCATGGAATGAAAAAATTTCTTCTCTTATTTTGTAGATTGTACTCATATTTATTTATTCCATTATGCAGGTTGCCCTCTCTGCAATGTTGTGGGATGCCTGTCTTATATTCAGCTTGTGATCTACAAAAGCCCAGTTTTTTTCTGAAAAAATGCTACCAGACAGCACTCATGCAGTTGATTTATCTCCATAAAAACTAATTTTACTCTTTCTAGATCATATCTCAAACTTATTTATGCTTTCTTAGTTGTAACACTGTCCCCAGCATATCCTCATTTAGCTTGGTATAATTTCTGAAATACGGCAGTTTTTTATTCCGTCAGAAAGATTAGCAGTTAAAATACTGAAGACTATTGCAATCTTCAAAATGCTGCTTGACACAGTCTTTTCAACAACTCACAGTAAAATGAGTTGTTGTAAACTTATTTTCTGGACTGAGTGGTCTAACCTGTTTTGCTGCAAGAGAATAGAAATTTGATCCAGAATCTTTTCCCACAGCTTGCTTACCAGAATATTTTGTGAGACATGAGTTAACAGCTAAATGTAACAGAATTTCTATTACTTCTTTCCTATCCTAACACCTGTTCCTTTATCATTGTTGTGCTTTAGTCCCAGCTGGCAACTAAGCCCCATACAGTTACTCACTCTCTTTCTCCCATTGGAATGGGTAGAGAATCAGAAGAGTAAAAATGAGAAAATACACTTGTGGGTTGAGATGAGGGCAGTTTAGTAGGTAAAGCAAAAGACACCCACACAAGCAAAACAAAACGAAGAATTCCTTCACCACTTCTGGGCAGTAAGGTCTTCAGCCAGGAGAGCCAGGCTCCATGACATGTAACCATTACTTGAGAAGACAAATGCCATCACCCTGAGCATTCCTTCCCTACCCCGTCCTTCTTTCTTCTTCTCCCTCGTTTATATGCTGGGCATGATGCCATATGACATGGAACATCCCTTTGGTCATCTGGGATCAGCTGTCCTGACTGTGTCCCCTATCTAATCTGTGTGCACTCTCACCTCAGTAATGGAGTGGAGAGAGAAGCAGGAAAGGCCTTGACTCTGTATAAGCACTGTTCAGCAACAGCTAAAACATACCTGAATTACCAACACAGTTTTCCAGCACAAATACAAAACATAGCCCCATAGCAGCTACTATAAAGGAAACTGAGCTCTGTCTCAGCCAAAAACCAGCATAAACATGCAGATTTGACTCAGTTTGTTCTTGACTGCTGTTCATCTTACTGTCATCCATACACTTACAAATAATTCCTTTAATTGTCTTTTCCAGACTTTTTCACAATTGAAGTTGACTGAACTGAATTCCTTTTTAACTCCTGTTTCAATGCCCATGCAATGACATTCTCCAATGCTCCAATACCACCTCTCTTTAAAATAACATTTTGATTATGAAACTGTTTCATGTTTCATACATTTTTCTAGTTTTTCTAAGAAAAAGCCACAAAACTGCTGTCCACTCAAATCTCTGAAGGAACTGAAGAATTACCTGTCTGTGCCACTTACAAAAATAAGTTAATTTTTTAAAAAATGCCTGGCATTTAGAAGTTATAACTTTTTACCTTACTCTCAAAATGACTGTGAACATTATGACAGCTTTCAAAAAAATTGTTTGTAACAAATAATGAATCCCAAAACAGTAAAATATCTGGGTGAATATAGATTTCATTCACTTTAAAAGTTTGAAGCATGATTATTCTGCTCAACTGCCGACCTAACACAGTTAATGATCTTCCATTACATAAACCCTATTATTTACTGTATTTGAGTAAAATACAAGCTTCACACAAAGACTTTGTATTCTTTTGTAAAGTTTCTTTGAAATACTGGAATGATAAGATATGACTGAAACTAGACCACCTTAGAAAGGAAGAAAATACAACTCCAACCTATTTGATAGATATTGTCAAGCTGGTCAGCAAAACAGTAGGTAAACAGGAAATGACAGTTATAATTTATTTTTATTCAGAAATGCTGCAATCAAACTCCTAATAGAAAGCTATGTGAAAATACAGATATTTTGGGATAAGAGGCAAACTACTGTTATGGATTGGAACTGACAAAATAAAGAGTGTTTTCTAAACACGGGTATATAAAATACAGAGTTTGCTAAATGGTGCAATTTGGGACTGTTTTTAGCCTTCATTAATGATCTGGAAACAGGATGAATAGGGAAAATGATTGAAGCAAACAAAACTGAGCTCTGGCTGCTTTTACCACCAGTAATATTCTCTGAGAATTTTTTAAAGTTCAATCAATATGTTAGCCATTTTTTGTGCTTCAATTTCAAGAAAAGATCACCATAGGTACATATCTGAAGAACTATGTCTCATAGCAGGTCCCATTCTATTGTTCCTGCTCATAAGCAAATTTCTATAAAAGTACTGAAAGTAAAAATAGGTTTAGATGAATTGAAACTATTTAATAAGTCTCTATGTGTTGACCCTGAGGCATCTACTGTTGTTTTGTCTTGTTTTCTGTTTTGCACCAGGACTTCTGCTTCCCTGCCTCACACACTCTACATGTGTACATCTTATAGAGATACACATTAAATCACTATCAAACTTCCATCATGGTGCAAATACTGACTTTTCTTCTGGAGGTTCATGCATTTTTGTAGAAGAGGAATTTCTTAGATTCTGAATGCTTGTGTGTTGGAGATAATTGTGCATGTTTGTGCTTGTGCATGAATGTCTCAAACTGAATCTTAGAATTCTCAAGACCTTAAAATTAAACTTTGTGTTTCTAGCTGCTGCTTTATGCAGGAAAATTTCTCTACACTCTGATAAGTGAAACTGAGGGGTATGTAGGTTTGTCCTGTCCCTTGCTTTTCACAGGAACCTGAAAACACAGTCTGAAGAGTGGTATAGAATAATGATATTCTGGCAGAACTTTTTTATCAAATTCTCTCTCTTTTTACTCCTGTAGCACCTGAAGTTGGGAAGACGAGTGTTTGGAAGAATCACTTTATTACCTCTGCAAAATTTGGCTCACCCTTAAATCTAGTTCACTATGGCTGGCCAAACCAGCTATGGAAACTCATTAAGTTTCCCATTTGCTCTACTATACTGCAGAGCTAAGCAAAACACACATCTCCTAAAGAGCTGTGCAGTCCCTTTTTATCCTGCAACCTGAATGATGAATTCTGTCCTTAGCTAAGCATGTGACACTTCAAGTGACATTTACAACATTTGCAGTGTTATAGCAGAGTGTTTGAGAGCAAAATATGACTTTTTCTTTAGTATTAATTCTACTCAGCTTCAGTTTTTTCATCATCATATAATGAAAAACTGTTTCACACAAATGCAAGGACTGGGATGGATTTCTATGAAACTGGTAGAAAGTCTTTCCTTGATTTTTTTTCTGTAAAATGATCCACCGCTGAGGAGGGCGATATATTAGGCTGCTTATTCTTGCAGACATTTGGAATTTTAGCATTAAAATTTACTGCATCTTCTGTGTGTAGCAAGATACTGCTGATTAGCAGATAAGTAAAACATAGAATCTTCTCCAGATCTTTCAGGTAAAAACAATAGAATGGTTTGGGTTGGAAGGGACCTTAAAGATCACCTAGTTCCAGCCCCACTGCCTTGAACAGGTACACCTTCCGCTAGAGCAGGTTGCTCAAACCTCCATCCACCCTGGCCTTGAATATCTCTGGGTATGGGGCATCCACTGCTGAGCAATCTGTTTCAGTGCCTCACCATCCAGTATTTTCAAACAGAACTATTAATAGACATTTCTTAAAGGCTTTATTTTTCTGACGGCTGTATTATGGGTCATTATAAAATGGAAATAACACTAATAAATTTTTCTTTTCCTTTATTGGTTGTTTCCTAACGTATATGTGGTAGCTAATGACACAAATTGGCAGAATTGATGTTTCCAGCTTCCTCAAATGTTAATCACGAATGGTGCCTCATTCTCATCCAGATTGCTGTTGTCCTGCCATCAGTCCTGGCAAAGATGTCAATATAAGTCTCATCAGGCACAGTTAAAGCAACATATTACCCATGGTATTGAAAAATAATTGTGTATTTATAATCTTCAACTTCCACCTAATCTGTGGTAAAAGCTGAGGGGTAAAGAGAATTTTCAGTTCACAGGCACAAACTCCTGTAGGTGGGTAAGAGTTTTTAAAAGTTCTAACACCTGCATATATCCAAGTATGGTGCCCCAGGCACTGTCTGCAAGCTGTGAATCTGCCTGTAGCCTGTTTACAGTGTGTTGACTTTTTGCTTATTTTTGGTTCATGTTTTACCTCACCATCATAGGTGATCATCCTCTGGGAGTTGTTACATGGGGTATTCTTGGTGCATTATTCCTGATCTACGTCCTTTCTAATTATAAAAATATTCTGCCTTTTAGCATTACACAGGTGGGAACAAGCTTTGATAAGCTGTTTGAGCAAGATACTTATTTGGGTTATTGATTTTGTGTACTCTTTTATTTGACCTCCTTAAAAAAACTTTCATCAGTTGACTAGGTTGTAATTTTCCTCCCCTTATTCCTGTTATGAGAAACATAATTTTAAAATCCTAAAAAAGAGGGTGTACAATTAAAATAATGGCCAATCTGCAAAAACAGTGGGATAGGTGTTTAGTTTCTGGAATATTTTCCCCTCTCTCATATTGAGAGTTAAAGTGGATGTCTAATTTTTATTCCACTCATTATCAAACAGGAACACTGAGGTCACAGCAAATAAAGCAGTATGAGTTAATGAGAACAGCTTTAGCAAAAAGAGGAGGTGTTTCTCAAAGTACATCAAGTGCTTCACATATATTAAGAAACCCCAGCTGAATCGATTTAATAATGTTGGGATTTACACAATTATTACAGAGCCTTCATTATTCACCCAGCCTGCACATACCACAGCACAAATGAACATCTCAGTCTGGTGGTATTAACATTGCCATTTTCTAACCCATTCCCAGGCCATCTGCTACACGCTGATCATTCACTGCTTTAACATTTAACAGTTACCCAACTGCAACTTAGCAGATTTGTGTACTTTTGAAAACAGCTGGTTTAATAACTGCTTCAGAGCTTTTGGATAAAGAAATTATTTTGTAATGCTTTACAATAGACTTTTTTTTTAAAAAAGTGTTTCTGAGAAAAGGGTATAACAGTTTCTTCCACAAATTTATGAATTTGCAATGCTTTAAGTTAGTTCTTGTCACAAAAGGACAAATCTTAGAATATTTATAGAATAATAATTCAGGAAATCTCTTTTAGCATTCCTGGCTTATTTCTTGTCCTCTCTCAGCTACTGTCGGAGGAGTGTTTATATGCTGGAGTAATGAAAGGGCTTAATATGTTAATCTGTCTGAAAGGCTCAAACCTGGAGTTTGTCGTATAAAACAACAGATCTGTAGCTAAAAATGCAAGAATACATAGAATAATAGTAACCATTAAGTTAAATGAATAGTGAACTTTGAACATAGTTGAACTGTAGCCCTGACTTCCAAACTTGATGAGAATGCAAAAATAGTGTTCATTCTTCCACTGCTCTTGATGTCATGTTTTATAAAAATATTAGCTAATACTGACTAGAACTATTCCCATTACATTATATTCTAAATGTTGTAAATTATCACAATTTAGATGTTCTCATAATTTTCAAATATGATCTCAATCACAAGTGTAAAAAAGCCTGTATCATTCACATAAAGAAGTTTAAGTGTGTGCATATATACACACTCACACACCTCTTTTTAATAACCATTTCACTTCCTTATTCTAAATACCCTTCAGATCCTGATTAACCCTTGCTTCATAAACATTCACGTAGTTGTTTCTGGATGCTGACATTGATATTTATATTAGAAACAAGAATGGAAGCAGTTAAAAGGAAGTACTTAATATTAATGTTCTACAAAAGTGACAATTCATGAGGGTTTTTTTCAAAACATCTCTTATTTTACAGAGCAATCAATCAAAGTGACAGCATCCCTCAGATCAAATTTAGATTCCCCAGTACAAATTAATTAATCTGTCCAGTACTTCCTATCTCCCTGTTTCAATAAACCAACAAATAAAGCCAATCAAGACTTCAATTCTTTGCTGATTAGTCAATAAAACACAACAGCACACTTGTAACTACTTCTGGGATTCTCACAGAAGCTTATTTGTAGTAGGTAGCAAGTTTCATGATCAGTCTTCACAAATGGGTGTATATTTCATTATCATTTTTCAAAACTCTCTTCATAATAACAACAAATGAAAAATTGGAACAAAGCATAAAAATAAATCTGAGAAACACATTATCTGAAATGGAACAAAGCATAAAATGAGACATCTCAGAAATCACAGAAAATGGAAGTGCTTTGGTGGTGTGTAATAATAGCTTTCAGCTCTTTTCACTGGAAAAAGGGCAGTGAGAAATGTAAAACTCAGACATGCAATGATCTGCACACAGTTTGCCAGAAGGCAGACTGAGTTGTGGAAATGTTCTAAAGTAGTTAAAAATCATCCCATGTAGTCACTCCAAGGACTTTGCCTATTCTATTGGAAAAGTTACACACTCTAGCCGTATGAGGAAGAGTGAGACCAGGAGCATCTTCAGCAGCCTGTGAGGTGTTGGGAAGGAATCCTGTGCCCTTGACACAGAGCTCAATGAATAGCCCATACTATCCTGGTTTGGGCTGTGCCAGACAGCCCTCACCAAGAAAAAGGACAGAATCATGGGAACAGTTCATTCCAGATTCTTCCACCAAGAGGCAACAGGAGTAACATTGGCTGTGGCTAGCACAGGTCTTTCCTATGAGAACTTTCTCCTGTGTTTTATAAACAGAGATAAAGTTTGGATGTTATTAAAACAGTGTCTCGAGATTTGGACAGTTCAGGCCTGGCCAATCAGGCCTAGGGGGAGGTTTCTGACTGACCAATCTGGGTGACCTCTGAAAAGTCTAAATAGGTTGGAATCAAAATAATAAAGCTCTTTTTTCTTGCCACACTGAGAACCCAGGTCTTTTCTCTGCTAGCGGCTCAACAGCGACAATTGCATAAGGTTTATCTCTTCCCTAAGCCTACTGCTTACCAGCACCCTCCCAGCAGACTTTTCATTCCTAACATGGATAAACGAGAATATGCTATTCCCTGGGTTTAACACATATGGTTCCACCTCACAGGAACTAAGCCACCACTCCAGTAACACACAATGTTATCCTAAAGTACTTTAAATTGATTAAAAAGAGTAGTGATATCTTCTTTCCTAGGGCCAAGGACAATTCAGAACCTAGAAGAATGTAGCTCAAATAAGATCAGTGTGTTTTAGGGAGAAGCATTCCAAGCACTATGGGTTAGTTAATCTATACCACTTGACCCTGGGATTGAGGATTGTTTCTAGCCCCTGTTTTATTTGGCTGTTCAATGATGCTCTTCACCTATACTTTCTAACAGTCTTAGGAACACAGTAAAACCCACAGTATTTTCCATTTGAAGCTAATACTATTATCTCAAGTACATCCCAGTCTGAATATCTCATGGAAGACTTAAATAGCACGGTCCTGCCTTTTTCCACTTTAGCCTGAAATTTTAATGTCTACAAAGGGCTTCTTTGCCATATAATGTTGGGTTTTTTTTTTTTGTAGAACAGGAATACAAAAGTTGGATCACTGAACATGAATCCAACCTAGATCTATATTCATTGTCAGCAAGAACCTTATGTCAGTTCTGTATCACATGAGGTCTTCACAGTTTTTGTAAAGCAGAATAAAATTTTGCTGCTGGAGATAAGAAGCTGCTTTTCAGAATTTGTTGTAAAGGTCTCATTTAAGTTCCAATTAATTCAGTACCAAAACTCAGAGTTAGCAAGATTGGGAATTAATTCAATAAAGATCTAATTCTCTCCTTATATAATTCCTTCCTGTGTCAACAGATGTAATTTGGAAAGAGGTATCTGAGCAGCAGCAAAAAGCTACCAAAATAAATATGCAGAGATTCTGTAACAAAAACACTATGGCTAATAGAAACATGAACCATTTTATTTTTGAAGTGTTCAGGAAATCAAGTTACATACTGTGTGCTATTACCAGGAGCATAAAGTTACATTGCAATTAAATTCCTAAGAAAATTTTAATACTTTAAATTATTTAAAACAATGGCAAGACAACAAATTATGAATGAGTAATATTATACTTCACATTATTTTAACTTTCATGAATTCAGTTCAGAAAATAATATGCAAAACATTATTAAAATGCCTCTTTCATTTCAATCGTTTTCCAATGAAATTAATATAATTGGATGCATTTGAATTTTGCAGATGCTGAAAAGTAGATTGATGATGAAGCATAAAACATTTAATGTAATTTCTGGGTAAGAAATTACAAAGAAACTATATTACAAGTTAAGCACAGTTGATTTCTGAATGATTTATTTAGGTTCAGTTTTTCACCCACAACCGAATAATGGCTGTAACCATCAGCCAACTAAACATTTACATAAATACATATTAATAAAGAGTAAAATATCAAGAATCTTAAGATACATTTCTTACACATAATGACATTTTCCTTGAAAAAGATGAAGACCATCTAGTAAACAGGGATATGATAATATAAAAATATATTTTTAGTTTCCTGTCTAAGTGTTTTGAAGTGCAATCTCAGTTGAACTCCCTTAGGCCTTGGTACATTGGCAATCCCTGATAATTATCTCCAAACAGAGGCAATTCTTGTCTTTCTAGGGTCAAAATAATATATATATCTACTGAATCCAGATACTCTCACTTGTTCTATTCTTTTTCCTACAGATTTCTCTTTCCTTACTCCTGTTCTCCTGGTTTCATTTAACTGTTTCATTTAACCATGCAGATATAAGCATTTAGAAATTTTGGTTGTAGCATATATGCATATATATGTATAAAAACATGTGTGTTCTCATACACATATGGATCCTGTAAAATTCACAGAGGCCATTAACATTTATTATCAGGTTTCACAGTCAGATTTACAGCTTCTAAAGTAGCATTTTTGTCTATTGATTATTTTAAAACTGAAATGGATTATATTTATACACTATTTCATTTTTCCATATCTGTTTCTTAGTTTCTTTCCCACATTCTGCATATAAAGTCCTGTTTTCTTAGAATCATATCAACATGGTTATCAGTATTTGGGACCAGTGCTTACCACAATATATACTTTGTCACATTGCCTTAATGCCACCTGTTCAAACTAAGAAACATTAAACTGAGAATGCACAAACAACAAAATATTGCAAAATAATGAAGAGAAGGTCGTTTCAGGTTTCAGAGCAATGTTTTGGATTGTAACATAATTTATCAAGTCTCATTGGTCATGTCATATTTCATATCTCTTGGAACATCAGATGCTGTAGGCTGAAGCAAAATTATGTGTGGAACATCAAAATGTACTATACTGTATGTCACCTAAGAAATCTTTGACAATATTATTAGCAAAAAGCAGATAATTCATTGAAGGAAAAAAACAACACTGAAATTGCAGAAAAAATAAAGTGTTCCTACATGTAACCATGGGTTAGATCAGATTTAAAGAAAAATATGTATAGGGGCCTGGATTTATTCTGGTGAATTAACTGTTCATAAAATAGATATTCTTGGGACACATTTTCTTCTTGGTGCCCTCAATAAGGACATACAGGGTGTCATACTCACCTTGTATCTTATCCTGCTTAACACTGTGGAAGGCATTCCGCTTATATGTCTTAATTTGGCTCCAGGAATTTCTCTACAGACACAAAAGATCCTGATTTTCAGATAAGTTGAAGAACACTTAATCTTTTAAATCTGCAAATAAGATGAAAGGTATTTAAAATGTTGTTTCAGAATTCCCATTAGAAATACTATCTGAAAAGAGAAATCTGATGGAAATAATTCTAATTGCTTCTTTTGATCTCTACTTGGGGAGCTAACAACACTGACAGATGAACTCTGGTGAGTCCCATTGAAGTAAAGATGGTATCAATGCTGCTGCTTGCCTTGTTTTTCTGCTTGAGATTTCTATTTCTGCAGCAAAACTGTTAGAAGGGAGCACCTGCCTACACATCAGTAGGAGTCTTGGATTGAATTTCATGCCTTGGCTTAAAAATACAATTAAATTAGGTTTGTGTTAAGGTGCCAGACCCTGCATGGAAGCACATATACTATGGATATATAGTCTCTTTGGCTAATTCTTCTGTGGAAGTGATAAAATATAGTGGTTAAGTAGAGCTCCTGTAGCCATTTAAACTACCACAAAAATTTTTTAAATGCCCAAAGTCTCAGTGTTCGAATATGAGAGAGTAAAAATTTCCACATCTTCTCTTGTTAGCATAACTACCCAATTAAACCTCAGGTAGGTAACTTTCTCAATATTCAATATTACTTACATTTCTGCCTTAACAGAAATTCTAAAGAGATTATTTTCCTTACAGTTGCTGATGATGCATTATTGCACCCTATACTAGTTAAAGGTTATACCTTTTTTAATTGTGCTTGGACTCCTTGTAGTCCTTTGGCAATTAATGAAAAATTTATACTAAATACATAAATATCATCATATCATCAAATCACTAAAAGTAATTTTTTTCTGTCTTCTTTTCATCTGGCCATCAAACTTAGAGTAGAAAAACTTTACTAGCAAACTACTGTTTAAAGAGAGAAATACTTAGCTGTCTTCAGCATCTGAAATCCCAAGTGATTCTTCCTTCTGCAGAGATCCCCACTTGCAGCTGTGAAGTGGGGATAAAAGAAATCAATTATGAGTTACCACTATTGGTTGACTCAAACCACAAACGATTTCTTCTGATCAGTCACAAAAGATTAAAAAAATATTACGTGCACCCATTTCTTATTTAAACACAGTGTCTTCTCTCAGTCAATAATACATGTAAAAAGTTTTCTTGCCTTTATATTCACAGTGGTGCTGTTGAAAGAAGATAGGGATTTTCATATTGTGATCAACTTAGTGTTCAAGTTATTACAAGAAATGTGTCTTTGATGTGCTGAATGACAGTAATCTCTATAACTGATAAGCTTTTAAATTATTTTTATTTTCATTATTTTATTTCATTTTATTTCAATTATTTTTATTTTTTCCCCAAGCATCAATTCCTTTGCCTTTGCCATTTACTACATTTTAACTTTAGGAATTCACCTAACATCCCTTAAAAATATTTTGTGGGCTCTTTAATCCAATTGAAAGGAATGGAAGAATTGAACAGAAGTGTCAACTGTACACTTTGAGTTGGAACAAAGTGCTGTTTTTTAAAAAAATTGAATGTACTTTTTTATCCTGAAATTTACAATAACTTTATTTCCCTGATTGAAGAGAGCCTATGGGAGAAACATTGAGCACTTTAAAATGAAAAAGAAGAAAAGAAGAATTTATTTCAATAAATAAAACCAAGCTCTAAGAAATCTCCTATTTTTTTTTTATTCTCTCTTTTCAAACATGTAACACCACCTTGAATTCATTATTCCAAATAATGAAGTTTTTATATGTGTCTCTATCTCATAAACTACACTGGAAAATTCATTTGGAGAAATATCAAAATTGTTGTAGTGTTCAAGAAGTCACATATATTTGTTAGTTTTGAATAGTAAAAAAAGGAGATGATATTTTCATTAAAATTAAAGCTTTTAATTTCAGCTATTTTTAGAATACACATATATATGTATTTCTCCAATTACATTTCCTCTGGAAGGCTTTCCATTTTCAGTGAAAAGGTAACAATATAATTTCAATAACAAAAAATAATTTTGGGAAAAATAATTTTTTTTTTTTTTTAAGTTTCCTTTTAACCATCAGATTGAAAAATCAAGCATTCACATGATTAATAGTTATGACTGATTCTGCATTTCTCACATATCTCTGTGTTGAGGTGTGTGCTGATCCCTGCAAAGGTCAGGAGACACATTTCCTTCCACATTTACCCCAGTGTACAAAATTTAATGTTTGTCTAGAAGCACTCACTATGCCTTTTGCCTTTCTGTTAAACATCAGTGATTAGTTACTGCCAAAGGTTTTTCTCTCCTCACAGGCAAGCAGATCTTCTTAAACAGATGTATAGCCCTTGAATGGAGATGTCACTCACAAAACACTTTTTCTATCATGAAAATTTCTGTTAAATATGTTGTAACATTTTAAACTTCCTTTATTTCTCTAAATGATTAAGAAGTTGTCTTTTTTGGTGTTTTTTTTTTTTTTTTGTGGTTTTGCATGTTTGTTTTGGGTTTTGTTTGCTTGTTTTATTATACCCCAAATTTGGGAGGTGGGGGGGTGGGGGAAGAAAACAAGACTTCTTCTTAAAGTTGTTCAGGGGACAAAAATATCACTGTTTTAGGCAGTGTTCTGCAGGCCTGTTTGTAGTAAGCATGTGTGTTAAGTGCTTAACACTGCCTCTGGGAGAGGTAGGGGTTTGTGCTGAAAGCAGAGCAGAAGGGAAGTGTTCTGTCTTACCAGTGTGGCAAACAATACCTGGCCTTGCTGAGCAATTAGTGCTTTACAGGACTCCTAGAGGTCTTCCAAACTTTACAAATATGCAGTGCTCAGGATAAAGATATTTTCTCTCACTAGCAGAACCTCATAGCTCTTTCTGGAAGCAGCATTCAGCAGAACCAGTGAATGGCACTTTCCTGTATGAGATGTAAGAGCCCTCTTCTGTGGCCAGGCTAAGAGAAGTCGTCATTACTGGATCAAAGCAATCAGTACAGAATTTTGCCTTTCTAACAGCTCTTGAAGCCTCTGGTGAACTAAGAGACTATAAACCAGAAATTACTTTTGATGTACGAAGTCTACTTTTGGCCTGATCATTTCACGAATTGCCAGAAGTTAAATATGTTATTAAGGGCATTGTCCAAATGCCTCTTAAACACTTTCAGTCTTAGGGCATCCATCACCTCTCTAGAAAGCCTATTCCAGGGTTTGATCAACCTCTCAGTAAAAAAATGCTTCCTTGTGTCCAGTCTGAACCTCTGTTGCCCCATCTTTGAATCATTCCACATGTCCTGTCACTGGATACCAGGAGGAATAGCTCAGCACTGCCATCTCCACTTCCACTCCTTTGGAAAATTTGAGTGATGAGGACACCCCTCAGCCTCCTCCAAACTAGACAAACCCAGAGTTCTTAGACATTCCTCATAGAACATTCATTCCAGCCCTTTCACCAGAATTTTTACCTTCTTCTGGACTTACTTATGCGAACCTGAACATCCTTCTTAAATTGGGGGTTCCAGAACTGTGCACAATACTCCAGGGGAGGTGGCACCAATGCTGAATAGAGTGGGATAATCACCCTGCCTGCCAGCCTGGTAGTGGTGTGTTTAATGCAACCCAGGATGCCCTGGGCCAGCCCTCTTGGCTGCCAGGGCACACTGCTGGTTGATGCTGAGCTTGCTGCCCAGCAGCACCCCTGAATCCCTTTCTGCAGAGCTGCACTCCGGCCACTTCTCTCCCAGTTTAAACTTGTGCCTGATGTTACTCCATCCTAGATGCAAAACCTGATATTTGGACTTGTTAACTTTCATTAATGCTTCAACATATCTAGATCCCTTTGCAAGGCGTGTTGTCCCCCAAGAGAGTCAACAGCACCTCCTAGTTTGTTGGAGACCATAATTGTAACACAGCGACCACATGGGAACTTAACAGGAAAGCTTGCAGGGTTTCAGCTCCCCTCAGACATCGCTGAAATTCAGAAGCCTTTCTGAACCACAGAGGGGATATTGTGGGATCCTGCTTGAAGAAGAAAATGAAACAGAAATATAAAATAATTTTTAGTTTTGTTGGTTCCATCAAAACATGATAAAGATCATTACTTTTAAGATAATAAAGTGAATTCCAGCACACACAAGTTAAAACCTTGAGAATAGTGTGGAATGAATGGACCATATGAGAACTGTTCATTGTATTTTGGCGTTATGTTAATGGGCAAGGACGATAAGTTTGCAAACAAATGGGAGGGGCAGGACAGAAAAGAAATATCAGAGTCCAAAGGAAAAGTGGATAAAGCATGTGGTACTTGGGTATAAAGAAATGACACAATGTAGCAAATGTCTAATCTGAACAAATCAAGGTAAATCTGCTCAAAACTGCGGGAAGATGAGATTCTTTTTATCTGTGCTTTGACAGTAGTCTCAGGCTCCTTTATTGATAGCTTATACTACAGATCTAAACAACCAGAGAAGAGTTTAAGTCATGAAGTTCCAATATAAAATTAAACTTCATCTAATGACTAGCTTTTGTGGGACATATCCTAGACCTTTTTCACTTCTAAATAGCTCTTGTAGTTTTGAACTCAGAACATCCATGTCTGCAAATTCCTTATTTCACACTGTATAAGACTTTCAACTCCAGCACTATTCAACTTGATATGGCTAGATAGATAGGAAGATTTGTGATGGAAACTGAGTGCTTCAAGCCAAAGGCTAAATTCTCCTCTCAGTGGGCCGGTCCTTAGGTGCCTATCTGCTATGAATATTGTCAGGACAGCTATCATATGCATGGAAAATCTTGAGCATCAGAACACAACTGCATCCTCAATATCTGAAAGGAACATTAATTTAAGTATTTCAAACACCATATAAGCCTATTTTTAAATATAGTTGATATAGGTATCATTTTCTATGTCATAAGTTCTTATGGATTTACAAATTTGTAGAAGTTTTGAAAATTAAATGATGCTATTGATTAAATGTAAGGTTTGTTCCATGCTGTGAATCAGGTCTAAAGACTATCAATAATTTGTTATTTCACTTTTGAGACACTACTGATTTTTCCACATGCAGGCAAGATTGTCATTTCATTAAACAACTCAGCTCTGTATACCTGACACTTTTCTTTTAGAATTTTGTATTGGTTTCAACTTTTTTTGAAGCTGCATAATTTCACTGCCAATGAGTGACTTGAATAATTCAGTTGAAAAATCAATAAATTGTACCCTGCCATGCAAAAATGTAAGTCGCACAAAATGAGGTTTCAATCTGTATGGTTTAAATATACAAGAAAGAGAATTCACAAAGTTAAGTCTCTTCATGTGTTAATAGGTAGAATTGCTAATACTTCTAACATCTTTGATGCAGTTGCAATGTGAAGCAACCTAAAGCCAAATCAGGAGTTGCTGAAAACATAATAGTAGTTTGCAGGGGAGGCAGAAGGTTCCTCAACTTACACCATCAACTGTGTTCTGAGTAACAGCCTGAAGTTTAGTCTAAGTCTGTGCAAGGGTCCTGGAATAAAATATGGGATGAAATCTCCCTAGTCCTTGGTAAGGAAGCAGGTCAACAGTCCATGGATATGGCATTTTCTGTTTGTCTTCCTGATATAACCTTTCACGTTACCTTCAGCAGAAAGATCTCAGTCAGTGTAGTTTGGTACAGTCTCCATGAAAGCCAGAAATGTGGCTAGCACAGGTTTTTCCCATGAGAAATTTTCTTGTGTTTTATAAATAAAGTTTGGATGTTGTTGGAACAGTGTCCCAGAACTTGGACAGTGCAGGCCTGGCCAATCAGGCCTGGGGGAAGGCTTCTGACTGACCAATCTGGGTGACTTTTGAGAACTCTATATATGTGATGAAATCAAAACAATACAGGTCATTCCTTCTTGCCACTGAGAACTGGTGCCTTCATTACTCTGCTAGCTGCTCAACAGCGACACCAGAAAAATTGAAATGCCACAAAAGCTTGAGGCTACTACAGAAAAGAAGCCTGCTTTAAAACTAAATAGCCCCTAGTAAAACCATCTTAGATGGTTATCTGGATGTGTACTGTTCTAGGTACACATGGA
This sequence comes from Lichenostomus cassidix, assembly GCF_008360975.1. Classification (NCBI taxonomy): domain Eukaryota; kingdom Metazoa; phylum Chordata; class Aves; order Passeriformes; family Meliphagidae; genus Lichenostomus; species Lichenostomus cassidix. The sequence continues at coordinate 26,154,599 of NC_139482.1, forward strand.
AGTTACCAAGTTCAGCACTCCTGGAATCACAGATCAGTGCTTGGTTTCTGACTTCTGACCAGAAGGAAGGGGTGGCAGTGGAATCCCCTGGACCACTCAGCTGGAGCAGTTCTGGACACTGAGAGAAACAAAACTCTGGGTGCTTAGACAGCCTGACATGAAAATAGGGACTGTCTGGGCAAGGCTGTCTCAGAGGGCTTCTTGTGAATCACTGTTTTGTGAACATGTTCCATCCTGTTCTTAAGACACCTCCATACTGGCTCCATCCACATCAGGTCTGTCTATCATATTTTTGCGGCTGCAAACTACTGACTCAAATAAGAGCAAATATTATTAGTAGTGGTAATACTAGTTGCACTGCCATCATTGCCATAATTTTGTTTTATTGTTTTATTTCAATTATTAAACTACTCTTATCTCAGCCCACAAGTTTTTTCCCCTTTATTCTTCTGATTTTGGGTGAGTGAGTAGATGTGTGGGGTTTAGTTACCAGCACAGATTAAATCACAACAGCCTCCTGCAGAGACAATCTGTGTCTGAGCCCTGAATTATGTAACAGCCTTGCAAAGAAAAAAAAGGACCTGACTTACAAAAAGGGTTCTTCAGTACGTATTCAGTTTTTAAGCTTTAGCCTTGTTTAGTAAACAGAACTTAAGAGGTTTAAACATATAATTGAAGTGCTTTGCTTATCAGTATTGTTACCAATAAAATTTCTTGTTCTGGAACCAGTTCATATCATGGGAAATTTTGGAGGACTTGAAATAAAAAATTGTATGGCATGTTCTATATTGTGTAAGCCATGACTTTTCCTTAGTAACTTTATGGATAATCAGATTTTTCTTTATGCTTTGCCACTTCAGTAACAGAGCTATTACATTCCAATAAATTTTTCCAATATCTCAAAAAAAACATCTTGAATTGTTTTTTAATTTATCTGTTCAACCTACTGCAATCTTTGTTGGAAAAACATGAGAAATTCTAAATGATACTTAAGATACTTAGATAGCAGCAAAACAATTTTAAAAATATAAAGTACCCCATATCCCTGTCCAGAAATATTTTTGAGGAGAGATTTTTTCCAGAAGAAGAAACAATCTTTTTCAGTCTCCATCTACCTTTGCTATATTATAATGTTTTTACATTGAAATATATATTGTAACAGAAAAGATATTTAAGGTTAGAAATATTCAGGATGTGAGGACTCCCAATCTTTCTTCCACAGTGGAAAATTATATATATGTAAATACATACCTATTCCAGGAAACATGAATACTCCTACATCTGTAAATTTTCATGAATTTCAGTCCCAGAAGCAAAGTACTTCATTTCTCAGTCTTACTAATATCAACATGCTTTTGTTACCACTAATATAAATCATCAAGGCTTATTTTGGCTTCATAGGTAATTTTCTTCTAGCTCATTTAATAATTTAGAATAATCAGTAGTGTTTAAAGTCTTAGCAATTTCAAAGTTGTGTTACAATCAAAACACATTTAGATTGCCATGCAATTCAACCTTACAAATCACCAGCCAATCAGCACCCCTGATGCTGTGAAGAACTCTTATCTTGCTCCAAGTGTTTTCTCATGCTGCTCTTAACACACTTGGGAATTGAGAACACTGACTGCCTTTGGTGCCTGCATCTATTTGGTGTTTAATGTCTGAGACTTCACTACTATTCTGTTCAATTTGGTGTGACTTTTCAACTGTTGCTGTCCGTGCAATAGTCCAATTTAATAAATGTAGATTCAACTGCACATTATAGAGAAATAAATTATGAATGAATGAATGAATGAATATATTTTGAAATATGGAAACTCTTTTTAGGGGCTGTTTGACTCCAAGGAAATGATGAACTTCAGGATAGTTTAAAGTTTATTTAGATTTCAATAGCATGGTCATCACTGCATTGCCAAGGAAGCTGGAGAAAAACTGGCTTGCTTTTTTTATTCCAGACTAAGCATGGAAACAGCAGGAATGAATTCTGCAGCCATCAAACTGATTCCTGCCTTCCAGTTTATGAATCTTGGAATCTTGGGGGATCTGGAGAATTTACATTGTTTTGTGTGATCCAAGATTTCTCTTGGAAAAATTTCTCTTTCCATTATGATAATGGAAAAAAAAAATAATTTTTTTAAACTCCGTTTTGACATTAGTAGCATTTTTGTTTCTCTATTTTTATTTTTGCTTTTGCCTGAAAAATAATATTTTATTTGGATTTGCAATCTAATTGTCTAATGTGGGGAATTCTATAAAGTTGTGAAAAATAAGCCATACTATATTTACTCAAGCTCAAGGTAGGTACAACTTTAAAGAGTAACTCTGCTTATTTTAGTTGACTAACATCACTAATGTAATTAGTTTAAATTAAATTCTGTTTCTAGCCTTCAGAAATTTTAATTTTTGAGAAAAAAAAGAGATTAATTAAGGACATGTACCTATTCCATTAGCCAAACTGCCAGCATTAGCAGGAAAAACCCAAACCAACAACCAAATTTTTCTTACTTTTAATTTTTTTTTTCTTACTATGTAGTTCTTTGTTTTATTCCTAATATTTCATAGTTTGGAAAACTTCATTGAATGAACAAATAGTTCCAGATACTTTCCATGCCTTGGATGAGGCAGGCGGGGCACCAACAGAGTTTAAAGCACAATCTTACAGGCATCGATTTTTAGGTCAAGCACCAGGATCTGACACCAGCTCAGAGCTGAGAGCAAGTCCCATGCAGCCTTATGGTCAATGCATAGAAAAATCAAGTATTCCAGCTAATAAATGTTTTCACTGAGCATTTACTCACAATATTGTTTAAAAGGTTTGCTATTTTACCCAAATTTAGGCAGACATTCACAAGGTGGCAAAAGACATTTCTTCAGTGAACTTCAAAATTCTTCTTCAGGCATTTGCAGTGCTTGAACCTGTCAAAGATGAGCTCTCACAATTTTGCGAGATAAGGAAACTGTATACTAGTCCTTTTACTTAGTTTTCAGATCGGGTTTAACTATCTTTTACTAAAATTAAACCTATGAGCCTAAGACATGACAAATTTCAGCTTGGTTGGTTGCATTTTGGCAGAAATATAAACAACCAAAACACAACTCTTCGAGTGTCTACTTGTATCATCCTGAAAGATGGATGTGTATGTATGAAACATCCTAAAACATCCACACACAAGAAAAGCAAATTAGGGCATGGCAGAGAACAAACCTCTCTAAAACACTTTAAAAATTTAGAAGACCACACAGGATCTTTTTATTGCAAAGTCCTAATTTAAGACAAATTTTGAAGATACACGTAATATTTCTGCTGTGTGGATCATTCTTTCTGCACATGTGATTTTACTACTTGATCTGTTAAACATAGTAGCAGCTGTCCTCTTTTACACCTCTAGGGGAAAAAAATATCAGAATGGATTATTCAAAAGATTTAAATCCCTTTGAGACATGGCCCTTCCAGCAATACTATAAATTCTTTTGCACTCCAAGGTTAGATTCTATGTTGGCCTTGATTTAAAACCCAGGATTCTGTGGAAAATGGCAATGATATCCAGCTCTAACAAATTGAATTGGTCTCAAGGTATTGAAGAAGGACTAATAAATCTGAGACTTGATCCTGAAGCTTTGCTACACATGCTTTGAGTCTCTTTCTTTTTGTGACATTTGAGATACTCTTATATATTAAAATCATGTCATAACAAGAATCTATTTAATTGACTTAAGCCACGTTTGACTTTTTCCTTCAGGATAGAATTGAAAACTTTAATGAAGTTTGAGTGAATCTATCTTGCCTGCATGTTGGAAACAACTATAACTTGCTTTGGGTCAATGCTACTAAACATTTCATTGACTAAATCATACAGGAAAGAATTTCCACGTAGATAAAGAAGATTACATGTGCCAGATTACTGACATATTTCTAGCATTAGAGAACTCGCTTCTAGGAAAGGATCAATGTATATTCAGTATATGAAACAGAATCACTGGGGTTTGACAGAAACCAGTGAGTGTGAGGCTTATGTTTTGCCATCACATTTATATTCAGGTTGAAGACTTTTCTGTAAGGGCCATTCAGCCATCCATCCAAAGGATGCATAATACAATGAGCTGAGTTAGCAGTGCAGTAAAGTTCCTAAAATTCAAGTAAGTTATTTGTGAGTTTAAACTGAAATAGTTACTAAAGTATAAATTCAAATTTTGAATTGGTCTCTTTTCCTTTTTGCAGAATCGCAGAATCACAGAATCATCATTGGAAGAGACCTTCATGATCATCTAGTCTGATCATCAACCCAGCACCACCACAATCACCCCTAAACTATATCCCCAAGTGCCACATCCATGCATCTCTTGAACACTTGCAGTGATGGTGACTCTGCCACCTTCCTGAACAACTTATTCCAAAGCCTAACCACACTTTCAGAGACAATATTTTTCTAATATGTAATCTGAATCTCCCCTGGTGCAATTTATGGCTATTTTCTCTTGTCCTTTTATTTGGGACATGGCAGAAGAGACTGACCCCCACCTCACTGAAACCTCCTTTCAGGGAGCTGTAGAGAGTGATAAAGTTCCCCTGAGCTTCCCCTTCTCCACACTGAACAACCCCAGCTCCCTCAGCTGTACTTCAAGATACAGGTTTTCTGGACCCTCTTTAATTTGAGTCTGTACTGTTCACTTAAGAACGCTGCCTTGATCAAATAACATATAAAAGCTGTTGCAATAATTGTAAATACTGGAAATCATCCCAAGATGGGCAAGGAATTACATAGCAGTAGCTAGCCTTCTTGTCCATCTACAGAATTCCATCATATTTTTTAGTAACTAAAGAAAAGCCAGATAAAAATTATTTTTCCTACCTACTTAGTTCTAGGTAACCACAAAAAGAAACCATTCTCCGAAGTCTTAACATCTTCCAATACCCCATGAACCTCTTCCAATCTTCTTTCACCAAGCTTGATCTTTAATCCTTTTAATTATGCTCTGTTCCCTATCACCTCTTAGCCTCAACTACTTTTTAAGGTTATAAATGATGACCTTGTGCACCGTAAAAGATACCTAGATTATTTACAGAGGAAAAAGATAAATCAGTACATTTTTTATAAAAACCAAAAGCATAATCATTTGAACTTCTCTTATTTCTCTTCTAAAAGCAAAATGTTACTGCCAATCAAACTTGAAATAAGCTTCAGTGAATTTGCTTCAATTCTTCTGTTAACTTATGTCAGACTGTGTGCTGTGCCAATCAGGTCAACAACCTAGTTAAATATACTCTAAGAAAACTTTGTGATTAAATCAGGAATATTTTCAAAACCGGAAAAATAACTGTCCATTTCTAAGTTACCTGTAGAAAAAAAAAAAAGAGAGAGAAAAAAAGCCTCTAGCTCCTGAAGCAGTTTTCACTTAATTAAAATTGAATGGATATAGCTTGGATGTCCGGAAATGCTCATCCAGTTTTCATTTTTTTGGCCTATTTAGTACTGCTATTGATTGTTCCGAGGCTGGTAAATTGTGGAAAGCCATATAAAACACAAGGTCACTTGTTGGCAAATGTTAATCTCTCCTATTACCCACAGTCAGGCAGATTCTGAATGTGAACATCTGTTAGCAGAGAAACTCATAATTACAGCAGAATCACCCCCAGGATTTATCTGGACAGAGTCTCTCTCCTCTGTTAGCTTCCTCCCAGAGTTCTCACATAATACTTATGAATGTGTACCTGAAATATACTTCTGAGTGCAGTCTCACAGAAGCACTTCTGTGACTTTAGAATCACTGTTGTGGGGATTTTGCCTATGAAAGAAAGCCCATAATTATACAAGGCTTGGAGCCTTACTTACATAAGATAATTTGGTACAACTGATGAATCAAAGCATCTGGTATGTTTTCCCTTTTGTTGCCAATTCTATTCTTGGTGCAAGGTTACTTCAGCTTTGGCTGGTACTACAGACAACCCTAGCAACACACCAGCAGCCAAAGAAATACTGGTGCTTAAAGTCTGTGGTGATGGTTAGAAATGTAATGGCCAGGAAGAAAACCCTAAGATGCATCTGAAATAATTCTTCATATGCAGCGTTGATGCCTAAATAAAAAAAAAAAAAAAAGTCATGAAGAAATCTGTTCCAGGAACTGCAGGACCCATTTTGGAGTGTGCATTCCTTTTGGTCATAATGAACAGCATGACATAGGGAAAATGTAGGCATCAGACCCAGAAAATTCTGTAGAGGCAGAAATAAATTTTGACTTTCAGGATCTGGATCCTCAAGACTGGCTCAAAGTCACTTCTGCCATAGAAAATGGGGGGTTTGAAGGAATGAGCTGCTGCACTTCTGATAAGGAAGGTGGAAAAGATGGAGGCTCAGTGGCCTGAACCCATTTGTTGATATCTTGCCTTATGGAGTTCTGGTGAGTGTTACTGTAGCAAAGAGTCACTTGGTTGGATGCCAACCCTGCCCAGGTGAGAACCTGAGCTGGAGATACTGACTGGAAAGCTCATGGCCTAGGGACAGGCAACCTTGCTCTCCATTTACTGCAGAGATCTGGACTTGCTTTCTTCTTCTCATCTCTTGGGTTGCACAGCACCATCATTGCCCCAGACCATCTCACTGGGATGGGGTGCTTAACTTTTGGATGTTACATTGCAGCGAGAGCATGGTAAGATGAATGTTCTGGTCATGATTGTTCTCTGTAATTTAGACCATGCACATGGGCTGTACTGCATATTAAACACACTTTCAGGGGCAAAAAAAATAGTCTTTTTTCTACTGCTTACGCTCAAAAAGCCTTGTTCAAAAGACTGTTATTTTCAAAAATTTTTTAAATGAAACAGAAGTATTGCTACTCAATGGAAACTTCACAGTACTTGTTGCTACAGCCCTTTTTAAAAAGAAGGCTATATTACTTCACAGCACAATCACCAAAGGCACCCTTGAACAGGTAAATTAAGTTTACTCTTAAAAAAAATTAAAATTATCTGTTGGGTAGACACCAAGCATGGTAAATTTCGTCCCAGGATCTCATCACTCAAAGAAAATTATGTCTATCTCATTTTCCAAGCTTCAAGTGAAGTTACTTGGTTAGAATTAGTTTTAAAATAAGAAATAGCTGTCAAATTTACACTAAGAACTGTTGGTTTGCATTCTTTTAAAATTATAGGTGAACTTAAGTAGGTCAAAGAGATTTTGCTTGATAATAGTTGAAAAACTTCTTTCTGAAGGGAGAAAACCGTAGACAATATTCTAAAAGCAGAATATTTCTTTCCATGAGTATAAAATCTTAAAATTTGGAAGTTATGATGGAAACTTGTTTGTAGTCTAAGACATGCAAATTGTCCTGCTAATGGTTTGACTTAACAAGACTGTAGCCATTAGCGAGAAGACATAATCCTGCTCCCACACTGACCTGCATGTCAAGGTATAAAAACTTAGGTATTGTGCCACTACAACGTGGCTATAAGATTTCAAGACTGGAGCTCTTTGCTATCAGCCCCTATCACAGTGGATTAAGGACAAGCATCTTTTCATCTGTTGGAGTAACTGTGCTTTTATATAACAGGCACAGCTCCACGTCTGCTGTAAAGGAACTAGACAATGTTATTTTAAAAGTACATAAGCAGCACCAATGTAGAATATAGATTGAATGTCAGGAAAGTAAGTGAGAAAGCATATTGTGGTTATTAAGGGCAGTACCTCTTCTGTAGAACTGACTAGAAATTTTTGGTTTTAAAGTAATTGGAAGATTCTAATTAGCAAAATGGAAACATTTTTATTAATTTACCAGTTTAGCCAATGTTTTAATTTTCCATGGCTTTTAGCCACAATATAAAATTTTAAAATTCCAAAGTATAGAAATTCAGTCTTTAAAAAGCTAGTTTTTCAAGATCACTCTCTTTAAGCCCATAACTGTTGACTTTTATATGCATACAGCAAGTATTCTGGCATAAAACTGTCAATCTCTCCTTCACAAGGTAAATGATTTCACATAAATAAGCACCTTTTCTTTGGATGACAGGCTGTGATAAAAGTAGAAGCTTTCATGAGGACATAAGAAAGACTTTTTCACACCTCTGTTTTCCCATTACTCATTATCAGAATGTTTGCCAATAGTCTTGGACTAGTGTAAGTCTCTTTCCAGTATAACTGATCCTATGTAATTGGAACAGCTCCAGGAGACTGATTACTCCATCCAGAACAGCCAGCAGCCTGGTGCATAATCCACATACATGCACACTGAATGCTCAAGATGTTTGTCAGAATTTTGCAAAGGAAGGATTTACACTCACACTTCCCAGTTTTGCCCCAGACAGGACAACACAAAAAAGACAAAAATGTCAGTAATATTGTAGGAAATGGAAAATCTTACACACAAAATTGATGTGAGTAAATGGATATGAATAAAATGTATTCTATGAACCTGTTGTTCACTTTACTGACCATTCTGATGTATTTCCTTTCAATAGAATGTGCCATGTTTCATGAGGAAAAGTTGCAGAACCAATATGTAGTGTTGAGAAAAGTGTTGCTATTTTTTCTTTACTGCAAACACAAAGACACACAGAACAATAAAGCAAACATAAAGAAAATATTTGAAAAAAATTAGCCAATCAACAGCCTAAAATGCTTTTCCAGGTGTACTATCCTCTGCTACTTTGATTTGAGCATGACCTTTTTAAAACTATTTCTGGAAAACAGTACACTTCTGGTTTTCAGCACTGTTAATGCTACCACTGTGAGTAGTTTCTCAAACAATATGAAAATGCCACTCGAAAAGGAACTGCTGTTATGGTATATAGAATGCTCTAAAAATCCCTAAGTATGCAGTAGAAGGGACTTTACCAGCTCAAGGGGTCCTAGGCTATAAAGCCTTTACCCTAAAGGCACATCTCCACTGTATTTATAAAAAACTAGGTCACTGTTCAACAAAGTTTGTAAGATTCATTCCACAGGGAAGAGACAAAAATAAGAAAATTTTATGGTTTTATACCTTCCGAACATGGCGTCTTGGCAACTGTAGTCTCCACATTCAATTGCCACAGAATGTCTAATTAGCCAAAAAATCCACTTACGCATTTATTTACTCTCAGGTTCTGATGGATTACCAGGCAGCATAGGTATGAACATTCTTCCTTATTGTCCATCTCACACTATGACTATGACACTATGACTCTCTCTCTCTAAGACATCAAGCAAACACTAATCACTCCTACATCTTGACCAAATAATAATTCCAGTAATTCTATTAGTACATTACTTAAACCCAGGATCTCCTTCAGGAGACATTCCTCAGGTCTCATCAGGTGCTACAGCAGCTGTTTGTGGGTATAAAGATTCTCTGTAAAGCATTCAGGTTTCAGATCATGGAAAGGTTTTATCAGCTATGCTTCAAGTTCATGACCTTCAGAAATGGGAATGATGACCTTCAGAAACTAATGATTTCAGTTATATTGCTGTGCTTCTTGTCACACAGCTCTAGTCCACTCTTATGGATAATTCTAAAGTTCGTAACTTTCCTCATGGCACAGTGAACCTTCAAGCTCAACTCTGTGCTTTGACTACTTCTTTAGGGTCTATAAGATGGAAGTAAAGGCACCAACAATGTGAAGCAATGAATATAAAGATGCTCAAGTATTTTATTTATTCTGACTTTTAGATGCGAACAGTTGGGTGGGGCTTTTTGTGGGTATTTTTGTTTGTTTCTTTTGGACTGCAACAGAAAACTTATTCTTCATAAAGTACTTTACTCACCAAATGTCTGGAGATATGAATGGAAGAACAGAAAGTGTTATAAGAAAACCAAGTTTCTGTAAGCGTAACAGCTGATCAAGACTCAATAAAGGATTTTAGCAGACCACTAGAGTCTGTAGGTCTGCTGGGATTCTTATAGAATTTTGATTTCAGGAACTGCAATGATGAAAGAACCAGTGTGTTTTTTTTAAGAGAAAGCAACATGTTATTTCCACCAGAGTTCTGCTTCATAACAGATCTGACTTGCAGTAAGGTGCTTCTCTTCCTTTGTTTTGCTCACTGCATTTATAGCAGACTATCGTTATAGCTTTAATCTTGAAACTATAGCTTCCATTTCCAAAAATGTGTAAGAGCTGAAAGAGTTCTAAAATTATCCTATTTCTAGCAACTACAAAAGTTTAGAACTTTATTCTGACCAGTATTTGAGTTAGAAAAGAGGTTGGGAAAAGCTTTTTTCTCGTAACCTTGCTAAAAGTTTCTTTACATGCTCAGAGGAAATTATTATAATACAACTTTAAAAGAAAAGCTTAAATGTATTTAATTACTTATCCTTTAAGCAGCTTCTTTCATCTTCCTTTTAGGTACTGGATCTTGGCAGCTTTTTCTCATAATATTTGTTGCAATGACCAGTGCTTTCAGCCCTTGCACTGTGATTTAACCCTTTGTGTTCTTGACAAATTGACTTTTCTCTCCTCGAACAACAGGCATTTACTCAGAAATTCAATTTGTGTTCCACCCAACTAGCATAGCAGGTTATTTTCTGTAAGCTGAGATTCTGGTGTATTTTATGTATTGCATATTAACCTTTTCTTTCAACCTGGGAAATCTTATTTATATTCCAGCAGAGCAGGTGAATGAAGCACTCTGTCAACGATAAGCAGAATTTTGGAGCCCATGAAGCACATGTAGGGTGCATGCAGGGGGCAACAGTCACAGTGTTCATAACTACGTTTTTCTGATGATGTATACTCAGGAAGCCTTTCCCCTTTCCTGTGGGCACATTTTTTTACTGCTTTATTATTGTCCAAGGGTAGGGGACAGATAACATTTCAAACAAGTCTCAGCAGGCAACTGCAGGACAGAAAGGCCAGTCTAAAAAATACAGGATACAAAATTCTTGTCTTATAAACTATTCTAAGCTCTCTTGTTTTTTTCTGAGTGAGTCCTATCAGCCTCTCCAACTTTGTGGCAAGATTACTGGCCACTGGTCTAGTAACTAAAAAGATATTATCATTAACAGAAGGTTTAAATTTACTTTACATGGAAAAAATGTATAGGATACATACTCTGCAATAGAAGCAACCTATTGCTGTTATCAGCCAAATATAGTTATATGCTGTTCACTACCAGCATGCTGGAAAGCCGTTCATTTTTAGCAAGACGGGAAAAGATTGACATTAGAAGGTGATTGAATTTATGTCAACAGAGATAGTTCTAACAGGACATCACTGGGCTCATATTTCCTTACATGCTATTGCAAAGAAATTAGGTCAGTTGTTTCTCCTTTCTGTGGATGAATGTTGTTGTTAGGGTATAGGCACTCTTTAGGTGCAGAGAGCTATAATCTACTGCCACAAAAGTAGCTATGCAGGAAACACTGAAGTAAAATATTTTATTGCCTTATGCTTGCAGTGTCTTTAGTGGTAGTCTCCCAGCTTCTGGTTACAGGATTTTCTGGAGAAAGGATAGAAGATGATAGTTATGAAACTGCTCCCATATTTCACAACATATATGGTAGGGCACAAGGTAAAAGGGGCAGAGTTTTGGGTTCAGCATGAAACAATGTGGACATTTATGAAGTGCTGGACCTTGTCAGTGATCACAGGAAGGTGCTGTCACTCTGACTGTTCAGAGCTCTCCAAGGCTGTGTCCAAATGACTCAGTCTGAGATGACTCTCCCAGTCTTTAGTGACATGCACCTCCCAGATCTACACTGACTCACTGTAGAACATGACACGGGTAGTTTCTTCTGCTCCTCTTCTTCCTCATACCATGGTTTCCACAGGAAGGAAATTGGGAGTGGAAGTCCAATGGGAGTTGCAGAGTTCAGAGCTCTGATTAGGATGACTGATATTACAGCTGCCAGAGCAACTGGTCCACAGTCTAGATAGAGTTTCAGTTAATGGGCTCAAACACAGTGAACCAAAGTATTTTGAGATTATGTCATTTTCTTCTGAGGTCAACACTGCTTGTAGACCTGCTGGTGATGTCTGAAGAGCAGCTAAGGTTCCACAAAATCCCATGAAAGAACAGCAGTAGTGCTGACCCAGACTGACCATAAAACACAACTTGCTCTAAGAGACACCCTGTACGGAACCTCAGTTCTAATGGCTGAACCTGAAGTCTTGGGCACATGTCAGGACCATAACGTCTGTTTTCCCGCTTTGAAAACCTGTGATTGACCCTTCTTTCTGAATTTTGAATAAATTTGTTTAGTTATTGCATCTGTTTTATTGAAGAACTGCACTTGAAAAATTCAAACATCTTCATTAGAAATTGTGTTTTCACAAAGAGAAACTTCAGAGAATTTAAATCACAATAACAAAAGAAACAGAAACTTCCCCTTCCTGCCATCCCCAAAGATCTAAAGGTTTCCCAGAAATTCAGATTATTCCCCTCAGGTCTTCATCCCCAACGAATTTCCTTTAACACTGCCTAATGAAAAAAAGTAAGCACTCCAACATAAAAGATTTTTAATCATCCAAAGTGGTGAGCCTGTAGTACATGAAGAAATTAGCAGCAACTGATTTTAAATAGGAGATACAACAGAAGTGCCTTGGGGCAAATCAAAAGCCAATCTGTACTTCTACAAAACTGTGAGGCTGAATTTCATTCAATTTAAACATGATTTTCACAGTACTTCCATACATAATGTGCCTTTTTTTTGAATTGGAATAAATTAAAATGTATCTTTTATTATTAAATATTATGAAAAGGCTAAACTGTTCACATCTTTTCAGGTCCTTCATTACATGCTTATATAGTTACTGTATTAAGAAAGCATTTGCTTTGACTTTTTATATTCTTTCATAAGATTTTTTTCCATATGGTGTGAATGCTGAATTCAATATTTTGCAATTGCACTTTAGTTCTCCTGGTAGCTCAGGACAGAAGTTTTGGGACAGATAGATGGGAAAATAACTGGAGGAAGGACAAGAAAAGGGATCTTGAAACCTATGGGTGTCTATGGTTACTATGGAAAAAGAATAAAAACATATTTGCTTATCTATCATGTCTCATATCAGCACTGGGCAATGATATAATATGATTTTCAGAAAGTAGGAAACTGAAAAAGGTCTTTGTTTACGAGTAAGACATTATAAGATAAAAAATAATGAGCTGTGACGTCTCTTCTCAACAAATATTTTGAGAAAACAGGGTAATGTATCATGTTGGAGGATTAAGATTTTGTTTGTTTATTACATTGCAGCCACACTTTTGCAGAAGTTTTTTCTGTGGACTTCAGATACTTAAATAAATTTCATGGAAATATTCTGCTTCCCTGTGTCACCAATCTTTTGCATCATGTAGGAATACAATGGTCTATAAGCATTTTGCTTACTTGAAGAAACAAAACACTATTTAATTAATCCATTTTTTTAATCTGTGAAGCTTTTGTGATATACAGTTAGCCACTGTGTAGACTATGTAGACTTTTATGATGTAATTTCTCATTGGCATGACAATGCCACAGATTTAATCCTAAATTACAACTCATTTTAATTTGATTCTAAACTATAACTCCTGTTAATTGTGAAGGGGACTGAAATACAGAAAAGCATGGCAAGTATGCAGCAAGTATTAGAGTCCACAGCCAAGCAGAGATTGTGCTCTAGTCATGCAAACCTGGGTGTGTGTTGCGTGGTCTATGATTTGGTACATTTTTACACAACTCTTTAAATTCTAGCTACAGCTAACCTGTGCAAATGAAAGCTTTTTGAATTGTTTTATCAGGAGCTTCAATAGAAATGTGAATATTGTCTACTTTAAAACACTTCACAATCATGTTGGTGGTAGTTCTAGAGGGGTATCATTTTGGTCAAAAGAGATTTTGAAGCCAAGCAGAATCAGATCTAGGGCCTTTAAAAATATGATCACAATACTTTTAATTACATTTAGTTGTGTATTCACAAATCCACAATGCAACAAAAATAGGTAATTTACAAATATGATGACTAGATAACGGAACATGAGAGATTTACATATAAATACTTGTATCTGAAAATATTGCAGGTCATTAGTTAGAAGCTTGTTCCTATTACAGTTCACGAGACAGCATTTGGAATAATATTAGATAATTTTATGGGGGAAAAATCTCAATAGTGATAAATCCACCTCCTCCCAACATGTAACAATCTGAACCCTTTGGCTTGGTAGGAAAAGAGTAAGAGACAAATATTTGCAATTTAATACTTTGTGTTACACTTGATTTTTAATACAGTAAAATCCTGGTTATTCAATGCCAGAAATCATGAAATACAGTTAGAAAAGAGACAGATAGCAATAATGATGATCACTGAAATTATTTTAATAGGGGGATAGATTGAGACTATTTAACCTGGAAAAGAAACAGCTTGAGAAGAGTCTCTGATTGAGGGTAGCACAGGGAGTAATTATTCACCATTCAAGAAGAAGAGGCAATAAATTAAATTATTATATGACAGTAAGAATAAATATCTCTATATTTACTCATATTCTTTGTACAACTACTCTGACCACCTCTGAAGAATGACACTAGAACAAACAGATAATTGGTTTCAATCAATTGTGCTGTTCTTGTGAGGAATTGTTCATATGGCCATTTCATGTAAAAGTTTGTAATAAATATCTGCTACAAAAGCCCTCTTGTCTTGAATCATACCATTGGAAATTCAAGAGTGTGCTAAGTGCAAAGCAGCACAGGGTGTCTTCAGGTAATGCCTTTTTGCATTCCTACTATGCTGTACTAAGGGAAAAATATAGTCCACTAAATTTGTTAGCATGAGGCAGATATCTAAGGGTTTATAAAGTACTTGAATTCACATAATGGCATTTTCAAGAGCAACTGTGAAATTTTAGCTTTACAACCAAAGAGACTGCTGCAACAACATTTTAAAGCTCAGGTACTCCTACCACAAAACGAGGTTTCTACTTGTACATTAAACTTAAATTACTAACTTTAGAAATCTTGCTTTAGGAAAATTTTAAAATATATATTTATCTGAGAACAGAAATCTAAATTACTTCAAGTTTTATTAATTTTTCTTCCTGTTTGGTTTTTTTGTTTTGTTTTGGTTTTGTTTTGTTTTGTTTGTTTGGGCTGTTGTTGGTGGTGTTGCAATTTGTTTTTGTTTTGTGAACTGTTATGCTTTGGAAAACAATACCTTTGTTTATCTGAAAATAAATGAGCATTAGAAGTGTTTATGTGGGCATTTCATACCCCTGTCACTGTAATGCTTGGTTTATTCTTGGATGAATTCTACCATTAGATTGTAATTAAGCCCATGTGCTGCTTGATCTACAGTTTAAATATGCTTTTGAATGTCTAGTTTGAAGGGAAAAGACATACAAGGTTGGCACAATAGATATTGTTTGCATTTTCTACAGCTGTAACATAAAAAGTGGTTTCACATACTCAATTTGCCAAATAGTTTGTGAATAAAAACTCTTGGATTTTAACACTTGAAACTAACTCAGATTATATGTATGCTAGTATAAGCTTTTTAGAAGTTTTAGGTCCCAAGGTGAAGTCCTCTGAAGGACTTATAACTCTATCTGAGAACTGATGTGCATTTAGCCAATTGCATAATTAAAACCTTTCAGAGAAACAACAAGGAATGAACAAGAGAACACTGAGACTGAAGCAGAAACCATCGCCTGGAAGATCACACTCCTTGTACCAAAGAACTCATGACAATGTTGCCTCTCTAAAATACAACCACCCCCATCCCCACCCCCATGCACACAATTGTTCAGTGAAGCTTGATTGTAAATTCAGGGCCCAAAAAATCTTCAGAGGAAATGGTATTTGAATGTATAACAGTTGTAGCTGTGGAGGAGGCTTTTCTGTAAAAATGACATAATTTAGACTAGAAACGTTATTGGAGTTAGACTGACAAGAGAGGTTTGTTCTTTGTCAATGAGGTTGTTAAACTGTTAATTGAATTAGCAATAAATTCTTAGACTTGCATATGTGTGCTATGCTCCCTTTTTGCAGATAGTAAGGTTTTGTGTGTAAAAATGTTTGTCTCTTGGTTGCAAGACTAAAAGGTATAAATTTTTCTAGCTTGCTTTTCTCTTGGATCTTGGTTCTACCCAACAATACTTTGAAATATGGATCAGAGCACCTCACCTCTATTTGTCCACAGTATGGCCTTTATCTTATGCCTGACGCATTTTTCTGTACAGAGAAATAGGTGTCTAGAAAGGCAATTTTTGGTGCCCCAGCCCTAGAAAATACTTGGCAAAGATTCATGATTCATGCAAGCAGAGTTATCATCACAACCTGTAGCTTTAAACAGATACATCCACAGCTGTGGTCTGTGCTCAGCACAGGGGGGATCCCTTGAGCCATGCACAAATGATGGTGTAGCAGACAAAGCCATTCTGTTGACTTGGATGGTCAATGCCTTCTGCATGATCAGGCATTAAACTTTGGGGTATTGAACTCAGTCTACCACCTCAGAAACCTCGGCTGAGTACACGTGCTGCTGGCACTTCACGACTTGCTTGACTCTTTACCACAAAAAATCTAGTTCTTTCATGTTTTTGCATAGAGTAAGATGTCAACTGTAGTAAATTTTGTAGTCTGCCATGGTGTAAAACATCCTATGTGTTGACTTCAGTTGAAGAAAGTAAAATTAATAACATCTACTAAAACACTGAAAGTGTGGTTATTCAATATCTTTGCCTCAGATTCTCAGTTCTCCTCTATTATAGAGAAGTTTCAGTTTTCTTATTTGTTTCCTCGTGACATCAAATATAGGAAACTCACATAAAAAATTCCTTCAAAATAATCAGAGTCAACAGAGCATTTACAAGTGATTAAGGAGAATTAAATTTGATTGTATGCTGCAGTCCTAAACAAATTTCATACTCACCTGAGTTTGTATCACAGCAAATCAATAATACTAAAGACTTTATTTGAACAGGCAATATGTAGTTTCCTTTTCCTGTTCAGTGTGCATAGTAAACTATCAACTTCAGTTAATGAGAAATTTTTCCATAAACATTGATGGGTGGAAATGTTTTCTTTTCTTTAAAAGACTTTTCCATCTTGTGCCTGTCATCAGCTAGCAGCCTTGAATATGAAGAGGCACTGTCCAACTCCCAAGAACACTTTTCATGCATTTCAGTGGTCTTTGTATTCAATTATTCAAGTATTCAATGATCCAGTACAAAGTAAATTATTGCTAGTCTGTTTTCAGATTTCATTGCACAGCTATCAGTAGGATTAAAAAGTTAGAAAAGATCCAAACCAAACAACACTATAGGTATTAAATATCCTTGTAATGCCAGTGCTGATGTAAGTAAAGTAATGAAATGTACTGCAAAGGTAATAGCATACCAGTGCCAGAATCCACCCACTGCTTGAGCGTTAACATGACTATAGTTTGTGTCTTTTTTATCTCAGTGTGCAAATGATTTCTGCCAATTAAGAGGTCCTAAGAAAGCATCAATGTCCTAAAATGTTTTCTTAAGGAGTAAAAGAAGCAAAACAATTTCTGAAAGGTGCACATATGTCATTGGGTAAAACAATTGAAGAGGGAGTGCTGGAACATTCTAAAATTTCCTGTCTCATTGTCAGGGAATGAGTTGAGTTTATGAGCCATTTTGCATTTATGCTTTCAAGAACAATGTTCTCAAATGGTGACAGGTAACTATTTCATAGAGAAATGGGGAAATAGAGGTACATTCAAATATTAATACAGATGTAATAGAGGTTTAAAGGATTAAAAATATTTGGAGCAAATTTCCCATAAGTGATAAATTAGAATGCAATTGTCCATCAGCTAAATAAAATAAATACTTTGAAAGTGCAAGGAGGAGCCTGTGTTTTGTTTTGGCCACTCCTGGCTCTGCCCTGCACCATGGCTAGACACAAGCCCTGTGTTGTGAGTGGGTTTTCTCCTGCACCCCTTGAATATCTGCTGTCTGCATCCCTGTCTCCTCGATGGACTTTGGCCTCATTCTGTGGCTTTGTCTTCATCCTGGTGTCTGGCCTCTTCTGCTTTCCCTCCAGGCTGGATTTCTACAGAAACCCCAGAGGCAGAGCACCACTCACTTGTCTGTGCCTCTTGGTGGACCTCATTACCAGCAGCCACCCCTGCCTGCAGGGCTGAGCCCATGTGGGACCATACCCCACTGAAGGGTACATGCTCCCATCCGGAGCACCCTCAGATCCTGCTGTCTGCTCTCTCTGTTCTTGCTGCTCCCTGATGCACATATTTAAAGTTGCACTTGCTGAAACTGTTGGAGCTCTAGCAAAGAGTGATGAGTGTTTTTATTGTTATGCACAAGCGAGTACAGGATTCATGTGAAGATTTAAGCGCAGAGAAGTCACAGAGCATCATGTAACACTCTAAGCAAAAAGGTAATTTGTATATCCAGAGTGGGAAAATGGAGCAGCTATATTTAATGTCAACTGATGAACAACAGTATAGACAAACAATTTTAAAGGTAACGGAACTGGTGAATTTCACCTTGTGCATATGACTAGAACTTGGGTTTGTACTCCTTGAAAAAAAAAAAAGGGGGGAGGTGTCAGTTAAGGCTCTCTACCACCTTGTTTATTTATGCATTGTGGAGCATTGGGAATCTTGAAAATGCTTTCAATTGTAATAATTTCTGAGCTGAGTAGGAAGGAAAATTGAGTGTCAAAAATTCATTTTTAATGGTTTTTTTTCAATCATTTCATATTAACTGATCCAGACTGGTTGTTATACACATAAGCTTGGGTTTGTAAATACATAACAAAATGAGTTTATCTTCTGAAGAATTCCTTTTAATCTCTATGTGCTAGTTTTTTTTAATGGGTAGGCATAAATATATTTCTATTGTGTTCTAAACAAATACAATTCAGTTTATTCCACTCATTTTCCTTCCCTCAACAAAAACCTTATGCACCAGAACCTGCTTCAGACAATGCAAGCATGATGAAGCACATCTGAAAATCACAGGTTAGTGATCTAAAAAAAGAAAAAAGCCTTAAATTAAATAGACTGAGGGTTCAGTGTGGCTGCAAAGGGGATACCATCCCACAGTTTATTGCATTTCGAGCCAGGGAACACGGCCTTTATAGCACTATTACCAATGAATTTTAAATCACTCTAAAGTTCAAACTTCACCGAAGCATCACATTGAATGTTGAAATCAGATGACCATTTTGGCTGGCAAATGCCATCTATATTTCAGAAAAACATCCATGTTCTAATAAAAAATGAATTAAAAGACATGGAAACTTCAAGCACCATTTGTCATCTGAAACTCATGTTCATTAATATGCCTCAAATCTCTAACTCTGAGAAAAGCTAAGTCAATTCCCAAATTACCATAACATTCAAAACTAAACAGTAATGCATTTTAAAATGAGTGTATTGAAAATTGAATGCCAACTGAAAATAAATGATGGTACCTTTTAAAATTAAATTACAACAGACTTTTTTCTTTATTCTTTCCCCTGTTGTCATCTTCAGTTAGTCTAGCTGTCCAATTCTTACCATATTTACCCTATGACAAGAAGGGCCTAGAATATAAAAGACAAAAACATCACATAGTTTTTCATAATTAAATACTTCATAACAATCTTAACTTGGTATAAAAAAATCCATTAAATAAAAGGGATTTTCTTCATTTTTCTGTTAGTTCTTCTACCACATCTACCCCAATGAAACTTCACACATATAGCTGTTTTTTCATTTGACCTTGTCCATAAATATGCTTATTTGATATGTCTGTAAAGACCATTTACAAGGTTTTCAGAGCTAAACATATACATTTTTTGTAAGCTTAGTATACATTTAAAACCAAACACAAAAAACATATTCCCCAACAGCAAATTGGAAGACCAAGAGTTTTTCACAATGAAATTTTGCTGTGGGCAGGGAAAAGTAAGTAACTATAAAAAATAAAATTCAAACCAGATATCAATAACATATTGATACTGAATTTTTTTCATATACGTTATAATGCTTCCTTTTTGCTGATGTTGTCCTCAAAATACTATCAAATGTTGAAATATTTTAAAAACTCCCACCAAGAAAACAACAAAAATCAAAATAAAACTCAAGTCTTGTGTACTCAACAAAAAAATTTAGTAAAATGAGAGTAGAACTGTAAATTCCAGGAAGGTGGAAAGGGTTTTTTAAACTCTAAATGAGAGAAAGTTACATAATAGATCCATGAAGTTTCACAAATATTTTCTGTGTTTTTAGTTGTCTACATTTTTTAAACTTCCTCAGTATCTATACATTTTACTTGCATAGAGCCTAGCACAACATAGCTCTCACTACATTTTCACATATATAAAGCAGTCGTCTGCAAAGTACTCAAAGAATGAAAAAACCTTTTGACAATTAGTCACAAAAATTGCTTTTGGTCAAACTTATTCTTTCCATGTTCTTCATCACCATTTCCACTTAATGGATTGAATCTGCTATGAAGCTGCCAGGTGCGGTTTGCTTGACATCATAGTTGAACAAAAGCCATTTTAGTCTCTTTTGATACCATAGCATAGAATATCTTTATTTGGCATCTTTTTGTTTTTCATTGTGTCTACATTTTTAAATGCAACCTCTAATTTAGCTCTAACAGTCAATTACAGGTGAAAATAATTGGAGTATTGAGATATCCAAATACCTGATTGAAGAGACAAATCATGTAGTTAAACTCTAAATGCTATTGATTGTGACTATAAAATGAGTAGTTTAGTTGAAGTCCCCTTTACTTGTTTGACTCAGAAAATCAAGATGCTATTTAAAATAAATAGAACATGATTTTTGATGTTTAGAACTTATGGAAGTTCTAAATATCAGAAGCATCTATCTTTTTTTTTTTCCTATTCTCAGAAAATGCATATTTGGTGTGTCTTTCTGCTAACTGTGCCACACACACACTTAGTAATAGAGAATTTCAGAGATTTTAGTGGCTGTGTAAATATGATGATGATGTTTCCTTCACTTTAGCCACAAGTCACAAAAAATACAGGGACAGTGATGCAAATTATCTCCAGGTAAAATTCTCTTTTTTCTTTATGGAAGTTTTACCAGAAAAAGGTCTGCAAAGTTGAGGCCCTTAAATAAAAGATTTAGTTGGAAAAGGTATGTGCATTAGAAAATGCCTTTCTATTCTTTTTTTTCTCTCCCATCTTCCTTCCTGTGAGAAGCTGTGGTGCTTCAGCTCTAATCTGAACTGTGTCGTGTGGCTTTGTATCTGAAAACATTTTTCTGAACAGAGATTATTAATCATGCTGAATTATGGGGATGTTTGTTATTTTGTACAAACATCTGGTATGAAATATTTTGAGGCCAACACATTTCCCTTGTCAAGTCATACAACAATTTCGAATCCAGGTCTCCAGAAGTAAAAGGATTTAAGCGCAATAATCCATAGGGTTGCTGAGAGACTGAAAAAAATGACAACTGAAAAACATTTTTAACCATAAGAAAAGGTAGGCAGAGCAATTTCCTGCATGTATAGTGACCATTATGAAATAAATATGTATATGCCATTTGGTAAACCTAAGATAAATGGGAGACAAGTTCCCAAGTCAGCATTTACAGGATGAAAAAAGGTAATTGTCCAATTACAGGCTTTCTGAAATGGCTTTTGTCTTATGGGGCATGCCCTGGGGAAAGGTCACAGGATTGTCACAATAGATTAGCTTAGAATTTGGTTTTCTATATATTATTTTGACAAGAAATAGGCACTGGAAATTTCCCTGCTCTCCTAGTGACTTGCCATACATTCACAAATTCTGAGAAGGTATTCTGGCTCAGCTACTCTAGAAATGTTAGCTCCTGGTTACCAGTGTAAAAGTAGGACTTCAAATGTTACAGATAAATTCTAGTCTTTTTCTCATACCTTCACCAAATTTCTGTGATCGCAGAATTTGAACTGTGGCTCTTACTCCATCCTAATAAATTTCTTACAAGAAGTTAACATAAAGGAATTCATTGTCATTTTAAGAACAGTGAAAAACCAAGACAGAACAAGAGATTTTTTGTTCTCCTTTTTTTTTGCAGTAAGTATTACCTGGGAAATACATCGACAAAACATAATAAAAGTATAAATATCTCACAGGAAAGATGATAAAATCAGTATTCATGCATCTTTTAAAATGCTACATTTCCAGAATACAGGTTTTAATTCATTGTCCTTCAAATGAGTCTTTAATTGATGAAAATGCAGATAAACATTATCACAACTATGAAAATTAATAAATGACACTCATTATTTTTTTTATGTCAATTACTGCAGAAGGGCCTGCCTACTGTCTGGAACAGTCTGACATTGAGATGAAAATTCTCTTTCTAAATTAGAAATCTCATAGTGCAGGCAACAAAATCTAAAAAGCAGCAGGTACAAGATGACTGGAATATTACCTGGCTTGAAATAAAAACACTTTTCAGCTCTAAATCCTTCCATAATTTTTTATATAATTAAAGCTGATGTACAGAATGTATTACAGCATTTGTAAGTGAAATCCTGTACAATCTCAGGAAATGAGCTCAAATGAATATTAATTCTTTGCTAAAACTTTCAGTATAAGACCTCAGACCTCCAAAATGTATCTGCATATTTAGTTTTGTGCGCATGAATTCTGTTTTGAAGGTTTCTTTCAAAAAAGTCATATCTGTTAACAGGTAGGAAATCCTTTCCTTTCACATGTAGACATAACAGCAGCTCTTAACTTTTATCACTCAGGTAGACAAGCACTGGAATAGAGGCTGTTCCCAGCTGATACAGTTTCAGCTCCTAAGTACATTTAATTGCAGAAGAATTTCAAGGAATCCAACAGGTAATTTGGTCTTGGACTTCAACCACACTAATGTTCACACATCTTCAGTATTGTATCATTGGTTCACAGCGCCGTCAATCAAATTAAGGACATAGTGTATTAATTCCATGTAACTCCAGCTGCTTAAAACTAGGAGCAAAGCTTAAGCTGGTCATTGCAGAGGAAGGTGGTCATGCTGGTGATGTGGATTTGGCCTCAGACACCTCACTGCTGAAAGGGAGGATTCCCTCAGTGAGGAGGCATTTGTCTCTCCAGGTGAGAAAAACTGCATTTCAGCTATAGATCAAATAAACACCTTCTAAGCTATTCTCATGAAAGAATTAAAAAAAAAAAAAAAAGGTTAAATTGTTGCTTAGAATTATCTGAAGGGCTTTTCCTCAAAAACAGCACATTCATTCTGAGCTGCAATTGAGAAACTAAAACAAGTTATTGGTACCCTTTCTTTGAATGACCTTAAAGCTAAATCTTTTGTTCTTTCTAATTGTGATTAACAGGTACCTTCTGTTTCTAAGTGTTTCTCTGCAGTTGCACTTCCTTGTGCTCCAATTAAAGTGCTGCCCATTTTTCTTTCAGAAACAGTTAATGAAGATCAACTTCAGCTGGAAAGAAGAAATCATACCTCACAAAAATACAATAGTCCCTGCCTGTGTGTTTTCTGTTCCTTTAAGAGATTAAGTAATTGGAAGAGAGCTCTTAAAAAGACTAAATTTTAATAGATTCACAAATCTGCAAGCAAAACCTAGTAATGTAACATTGGAAAAGATAAGTGGGAATCAATTCTAAAACTCATATTGGTTGATAATCACATGAAAAGACAAATACATTCATTTCTAATACTCATTTTTGCTTTTACTACACTTGTTAGTTACCATGTACCAAAGTCATAGTCCAGAGTTCAGCATAGAGAGGAAAATAAAAATAGACAAAGGAGAAAACACTTGGTTGCAAGGAAATCCCAGACCTTCTAAAGTACACTTGCTTCTTTTTCAATCTCTGACCAGAAAAATGTCAAAGTCAATGTTCAATTTCAGATAATTTTGTGGACAATTAAATTCCATTATTTGGCTATTGAAGAAGGTTACTTAAGTAGGTAATCAGGATAATTAAATTCCCTTCCCAGAATTCCCTGTACTAGACAATGTTCAATATTATTTACTTATGCACTTAGGTCACATTATATCCATGAACATCACTGAGTAGGTCTGAAATATCTTTTCTCCTCTTTTCTTTTCTTTTCTTTTCTTTTCTTTTCTTTTCAAGACAACTATAGGTTGCAAACTGCAGTGGCTTTGAAAATTTTCATAACTTCAACATGTTGAACATTCACTTAGCAATAGACATCAATGAAACAGGTAGATTCTCTTAAGTGAAATTTAGGATGCATGAAAGGTAGCAGCTTCCAAGCTGTGCTCCCTGCACGCAGCTGCAGTGCTTTCCTGAACTGTGCCATTTTGCTCTGCATGATGGTGTTAGTCCAAAATAATCTGGAAGAAGATCTTATCAGGAAATAAAATTTCCATGAGCAATCATTTTGTTCCTACTGCTTGACAGAGACAAAGAACATCCATGGCTGTGGTGGCATTAACAATGAACTTACCAAGTGGAACTTGCAAAGATTCACAGTTTATTCCACATGAGAAGAGTAAAATAAAACAGTCTGCAAATATAAAACAAGCTAAGAACTGAAAATGGATTTCCCACATCTGATCTCTGCATGAACATAAAGATAGACTTTCTTTCCTTTTACAATGCCTTAAAATCCACAAATTCACTCAGGAAAATACTGCTGTTCATCCAACATGTTGTATAAGATGTAGTAGGAGCTAGGATTTAGATTTTAGCTTTAAGAAGTAGCCTACACAACTAAGAGAAACATTAAGAAATTTGGTTTCTGATATGCTAGATGACTTGAATCAGCCACCTAGCATAACAGAAAGCCACATTACTTCCCTGCAGGTTCTCTAGTGCCACTGCTTGCTGCAAGTTGAAGCACTGTACCTGGAAATTATAAAAATGACATATGTTAAAGCACTAAAAGATTCCTTTTACATTACAAGGGACAGATGACTTAAATATTACATAGAAAAGATGACAAAATTATTAATTTCACAAGATTAAATGGAAATTTCCAAACAAATTCCACCTTTGAAGTCACATCATTCTATTAAGCTTATGCTCATTTCCATTGTTTTACAATAAGTAACTGTATTTATTATGATTATTAGGTGTTTTACACTTCAGAGTGCATAACACGTTTGAGAGTTATGGTTTCCAGCTTTACATGGATTCAATTTATCATCTCTTAATTGCCTGCTTGGAACAAAATCAAGGCAATTTCCCTTCCCATCTGACCAAAATAGCTTTCATCAGCCTTGATGTTCAGGGTCCGGTGTTTGAAAGAAGCATATTGTCAGTCAAAGAGCTCAGCACAACAACTCTGCAAGGTACATCAAAAATGGTGCTTTGAACCAGTTGATCTTAAATTTGCAAAAAAAAAAAAAAAAAAAGGTAAGTGAAAAAGGGAATAGAAAGTGAAAAATGATTTTTAGAATAAACAAAAGTTTTTTCTTAAGAATGAGAATTACATGCAAATATTTTCATAATAGATATTTTATGTTTTCAGGAAAGTAGAAGTTTAGTCTTTCAAAGCAGTGAGTAAGCTTTCTTTTGGAAAAAAACATAATGCAATTCAATTAACGTTATTTATGTACAAAATAAAAGCCCTAGGGCAAAACCCAACAGTTTTAAGGATGGGGAAGTAAGTAGTATCCATTTCCTTGGTTGGGAAAGAACAACCAAGAAAAACAAAGTTCAAGGAAACAAACCATTTCCCAAACAAAATGGGTAACTCTCAAAAAGGACACATCAAAAGAATTAAAATCAGTTGAGGAAGACTAATTCTTTAAGAAACTGCATGATGATATCTACATCAAAAGAAATACTCAGTTTTTTAATGTTAAGCACGTACTAAAGCGATGCGCTGCGTTAGAGCTTTGAATGTCCTTACCATCCCAATATCATAACACAGAGAAGCTACATCACAGTTGCTTGTGATAAAGATCGTGTTTTACAATGCAGTGGTGCTTTCCAAATTGCTTTATGATTCAGAGGAAAACCGTGAATCTGAATACCAACACACCAGGCAGCTTTCAGATTAAATGCTCTCAACCTCTTACAGCTTAAGACTGGTAAGATTAAATAACCAGCATTAAAAGCAATTTTCCTGTACTGGAGAATGCTGGTCTCATTAACATGATACTAGTAACTTTAAAAGAATAATTATAAAAAGCTATTCATACAAATGATTTTATAGAGGCATGCAAATGGATTTATATAAATAAATAGCAAAACCGTTGGTCTTTTGTGAATTGGCTTTTGGAGAGCAGTCATGCCGGTGGGGTATATAAACACTGCATATACTCATGAAAATAACTTTCAATAGTGCAGTGTTGACAGGGAACCTTTGGAAACCATGACTACCAGGCTAACTGAAGACAAACAGCAAAAGGTGGATTGAAACTGCTTGAAAACAGCAATCTCACCAACTGCAAAAGAAAGTATGAATTTCTGTAACAGTTGCTGTCTGTGCATCACTGTAACTATCCATTCACCTGCTTAGGCCCTGGCAAGCTCTTTAGGGTCCAAAGTCAATGGAGAAGCCAAGAACAGAACTGCAAAAGCTCAGTTTTTTCTTTTTAAATGTGATAATCATAATCTCTTTTTCCATATCTTCTCTGAGTTTGTCAAAACGTTAACCTTTTTTTCTTATCCTCACATGATCTGGAGGCTTAAGCCTGGAAAAGGATTCATTTTAGGAAAGGACATGCCTTCATCTTTGTTTTCCTTTCTTTGCTTTGTTTGGTTCATTTGTTTTGTTCTTGTAGCGAGTGTGTGTTTGAGCTTGCAGGTGGTAAGGTTTTCTCTCCTTTTTTTTTTTTTTCACTTCACTACCAGATTCATTATTCTGCATTAAGCTGCATTGAACTACATTTGTCATCTATTAGTCCTGTTACTGTCTGCATTGTTCCTCATTAATTATTATTCTTCCTAATTTAGAATCACATGGAAATCTTGCTTTCAGAAGCATTATCCAATTCATTTATATGAATAAAAATAGTAGAGGACAGATCACTAGTGCTTGCAATGCCAACTCAGTAATAACTTCTGTCTGATTTAGGAAAGAACGTCTTCGATTTCTTCTTTTGTCCTCTTGCAGAAATTCACTTTAGTGGGTTTCCATGCTGTATTTCTAGTGTATTTTAGAGGTTAACCTTTGAAAGAGAACTTACCCAATAGGTCCAAAGCCAGGTCCTGTCACTCATACATACCTGCTGTACTATGCCCTTTCACTTATTACAAAAAAACCCAAGACTTTTCAGACACTTGGATGACTGTAATGCAGAAATAGAAGTAAAGAGAAAAGGAATTTCACTGATTTAGTGCATAGAGGGATCTTTATTTCTTTGGGATCATAAGATCCGTTCATAATATTGAACATTGTACTTTTAATTCAAAATCCCATCAGTTACTTTTAATTCAAAATCCCATCAGCATTTCCCATCAGTTACTCTTAGTTGCTTTACCTGTATTAACAACGTGCAATGATCATTTGCCAGCATGGGAAAGTTGTCAAACTGTGTCTGTGTTAGAGGAAAAGTGTAACAATATTTGAGGTGTTTATTTATGTTTATTTATACTTTCTATATGGTTGACTTTTAAATATTCTACAAGTTTCCCCAGCCAAATTTATACTAACTTGTTTCAAAGGGTTTGAAACCAAACATATTTTGGTCCTGCTTTCCTTTGGTGCCATGCTGCGTTTTAACTACCTTGGTCACCAAAGTTTCAATTTCCTTTGGTATTGTTTATCTAAGAAAGGTGTTTATAACTTTTAATTAGGGTGAGTCTTCTGGTGAGTTTGCCATATGGTTTGCTCTTCATAGAAGCATATGATAAAATGGGGCTCTTACAGAAGGAGGCATTCTCACCCTCTTTGTTAGGTTAGGTTCTGGTTCAGAGTCTGATAAATTTTAAATGGAAATATAACAAAGTGCTCTACAGTGCCTTCAAAATGTTATAGGTTTTAAAAGTGGCCTATATTTTGATGGTGGTTTTTTTCATACCTCTTGCAAGAGATGAAGAAAAATTCATACTAAAAAAAATAATTTCATGTTTTTTTAGCAATTTTCTAATTTGAAATTTTTAAAAAACGGATTATAAAAGGTTAAAAATCTTACCTTCTTTGCCCAGAGGCAGCCCAAAGGAATTCTCCATGTTGTTTCATTACTCATAAGAAACATTGCACTTGGCTACACAAACAACTTTTGCCTAGTAATTTTTCAGTTATTACCTACTGCAAGCTCTGGAGTCTGTGTGCTTCATGAACAGTACAGACAGCTGTAAAGACACAATATATAGAATAGAAAGAGTACATGAATTTTTTTTCTAAAACAGGTATAACAATATGCTTATGCAGATATATGTGTGTGACTTATGGTTTACAGGAAAGAAATTAGGAATTGCTAAGTGGATAACCAAAGTCAATAGGAACCTTTAACAACTGAAAACCTGAAAGCACATCAAATTATAATTTATAAACCATTTAATAAAAAAAAGATTTAATTTTTTTCTTGTCACAATGATTTTTTTTTAAGTCCTCTGTTCAGCTTTTAATGAAAGTCAGACTGTAAAAAAATCTCACTAAGAGGTACTTCTCCCTTGAGTTCATTTAAGTTCTGTGAAATTCACAGTCCTTTAAACCATCTTGAAATCAAGCTTTATTAGAAAGAGAGGTAGATTTTATAGCTAGACCTTGATTTCTCTGCATTTAATGAAGTTTGTTTCCAAAGGAGCAAATTGAGATTTTTATTTCCTTTAATAATTTTTATTTATAAGCAATGCTGCAACTGGATTTATTCACAAACAAGATTTATTCACACAAGTATTTAAATACAGCTAACAAATGAAGCAGAATGTCAGAAAAACAAGAAAAATACATTCTTAACCTAGTAGTAAATTGGCAATTACATGTTTGATACTCAGGTCAATATTTCATTTTTATTGTTCCCTCTTTGAGCTGAAAGACATACTAAGCTAATCTAAAGATAAAACTATTGCAGTGGTTAATCTCAGGTAATTTCTGAAATTGTAGTTGTTCATTTCCCAATCCAATTCCCAAATTAGGAAGAAAATCTCTTAAAAGAGCAGGTACTTCTGGCAAGGTGTCAGTCATCACTAAAATTCTTTGTCTTTGAAATTAAGTGAGAGGGCCTAAAGGAGACCTGCATGGAGATGCACTAAACAAGAGAAAATAATTTTTTTTTTAATGGATAGATGGATGTGGTTTTCAGCTCTAGAAAACAGCAAGTATTAAATCCATAAGAGATTTCACATGGTTTTCCTCTCTGAAACATTAGTGACTTTAGACCAGTGATTTTTCTACACCTCAGATTCCCAGCTGTGAAATAGGAATGCAAGCACTTCTCCAGGAATGCCCTAGAAATAGTATCCTCATTCTTCAATCATTGTTTTACTAAGTGAGTGGTTCCACTTGCAGTCTCTATGCACAAAACCCATTAAAAATGCCTGGTTTTGTGGGTGCTGTAGAGCTTGCTTTTTATGAAACAGAAAGGGATTAAAAGTATCTGTGGTGTTGCTTGGTATTTCTGATGAACCCAGCTCTGAGATAACTGTCATTTTGTGGGTAATGTTGCATATTTCGTGGCACAGATCTCACTTCCTTAGGAGCTTCTTTATTTATGTTTTTAAAAAGCATGCCAAGAACTTGGGACATGATTCAAAGATGCCTTGGTTAAATTTTGTGTTTCTATCATAGTCTTGTCACAGCAAAATCTATCCTGATATCATGCTGTGATTACCTTTTTAATTCAGGGTGAGGAGTTATTATTCTGCTTTATTTTCTGACTGGGTGAGATCCACTTGGCATTTACCAAAAGTCAAAGCTGGTGTTCCTGAGTAAAGAGGAACTAAAAGAGATGGAACATTTAGTTCAGTCTGAAAACAGCTTGACAAATAAAAATGGCATTGGAAGGAATGTCCATTTTATTATATTTTCTCTTTTGGGCTTTTTCATTTTAACATTGTCAATAAATCTCTTATCTGTATTTCCTGAGAATGAAGAAACAAAAACAAAGATTTATCTTCTCTGTGCCTATCATTTGGGATAGGGCCATGTTGCTTTGTCCAGTTTTAACATTTTACAATTCCAAATTATTAATCCCATTCCTTTACATGGATCTCTTTTAACATCATTTTGATAACTCTTCTCTGAACCTTGATGGTAAGAATGGCTGATAAATTATCAGTGGGATAGACTGCTGTTTTGACATCAAAATAATTATTAACTGCTGCAGAAATAAAATTAATAAAACCATGGAAAGCCTATACAGATTTTTTTTTTTTTTATATACACACTTTGGCCTTTTTCAGAATTATTTTACACTATTTGCTATTTGTCATCATCAAATAGTCCAGAGAGGCATGTTTTGGTGTGTTTTGGTATTTTATACGACAGGAAAGAATACTCTTTCGGATTTTTTCCTCTGTCTGTAAAATAATAACGGTTACAATTTTGCTTTGAAGAATGTATATATTGTCCTGGTAGTGAGGTCAATTTCAGTTTTCTGAGATCTCTGGAAACATGATGAACATGTCTTTTAAAGATAGTTAATATATCTGCTGCCATGCACTATAACAGTTTATTCACATTAAATTACATACTTTTGTCAGTATCTCAGCCACTTCATTGTCAGACAGCTTCAATATGAAAACTATTTTTTCTCTTCTTTCCTTATTCAATTCCTGGCAGCCTCATTCTTATTACCTGAAGAGATGAAGTAGGGAGGTACTTTTCCAATGTCTGGTTAGATGGGTACAAAGAAATTATCAGACTTCAGCTTGACAATGTCCTTATCTGATGCAATAGCACACTCCATTCTCTGCTGTTGAACCAACAAAGCAAATAATTTTTTCTGTGGTTTTCTGTCTCTGATACCAGAGACTTGCCTTTGCTTTTTGAAATGCAGGTCTGAAACTGGTGATCAGATCCTCCCACAAAGCCCTTTTTCCACAGTTTGAATGAGTCCTATTCTGGTTCTAGGCAGTCTGCAAGAATTTTGACCCTACTTGCCCCCCAATATTTGAATCCCTATTGCATGCAGAAATTAGAATCCGACATATTACTTATGAATGATATAATAAAATGAACAGCCTCTCATTTCTATGGGCAAATAATACTCTCTCCCATTCTCAATCTAAATCAAACTGCAGAGTCACTAATAAAAGTAAGTCATGACTCACAAAGTTAAGTTCTTTTGCATTAATCTTAAACTCTTTAGGAGTTATTGGAGTCTCACATCATTAAAACTAATGTCAGTGGTATAGTCTGCAGTAACTATTAAATTTACAGCTGGAAGATAAGCCTCATATAAAAGAAACATTACTTTACAACCATAGTAAAGATGAAAATATGTAGATACTGTTTACACTGCACAGCTGAGGCAGGTTTACAGGGAAACCCTTCATGCTGTAGGAAATCCATTATGTAAATTGTCACTGCTTTTTTCTGACAATATTTTGTCAAATAATTCTGCAACAGGCCTAATTAGATAAAAATATCTTTTTGTATAGCCTTCCAATGTTTTTATTCTTTTTATTAGCACTTCTTGCAGCAGTTAATAAATACTGCATACTCTCATTTAACAGTGTACAGCATATTTAACTGTGTTCTACTAGACCAACCTGAATAAAATGAGGCCAAATTACAGCAAGTGTAAAATCTGTCCTAGGTAGATCAACAAAGTATAGGTAATGGGGCATTGTCCATTAATTTACTGTAGCAGAAGGACTATACCAGTCTGAGGAAGGCAAAAAATTCCATCTAGAGACATACTGAGGTTACCATCTGAAATGCACTCTGGGAAAGGCTGCCTGAGAACATTTCATAGCTGTTAGATCTGGAGCATGCATAATTATTCTCTCAGTAACTGAAGAGACATTTTTATCGGGGAACGAAAAAAAAGAAAAAAAGATTGCCTCACAGAGTAAGAGGCAGAAAGGATTTTCCTCTGGTTCTTGAGGTGTGTCCCACCTCACTTAGGGTGTATGTGCTAGACTCCATGTGGGCTGACTGGAAGCAACTGCTCCAAGGGTTTTTCACCTACCTCTTTTAGTGCTTGTAACTCAGAAAAAGACTAAAAGGGGGTAGTGAAAAGAAGCAACCTGCTTTTACATGAATTGCAATGTCTCAAGACATTGTCATCAAGAGTCAGCTAGCAAGGGATGGAATGTAAAACTTATAAATTAGAGGTAAGTTCTTGTGTCTTTCAGTCACTGTCCCAGAAATCTGAGGCTGGATTTCACTTCCTCTTTCGCTACACAATTTGTATTTTTTTTTCATTCAATGGAATATTTATGAAAACACACTATTTAATTGATATTGGTCAGAAATTAATCTGAATTTGTGGGCTTTAATGGTGATTTTTTGGTTACTAGCACAGTACATATACTAATTTGAAAAAAGTATAATAAAAAACACTTGGGGTATTTTTTAAAGAAAATTATTAATATTTTATAGTAAAATATTTCAACTAGCATTCATTTGCTCATTTTGAGACTCAGAACTTTTAAATGACCCCAAAAATTTCATACCAAGTTCTTGATATGCTCTGTGTCTAAGAAATCCACCAACCAAACAAAACCTATGAATAGTAGCATTTATTTCAGATTAAACAGTTTTTGTTTCTTTTTTTAAATTTAAACGATTTTAGTTAAAAAAATTCAAATAATTTTCAACCAACTCAAAAAAATTAGGATTAGGTTTAAGGGGACTTTGAGGTAGAAAAGTGATTTAAGGTAGAATAGGAAAACCATTTAAGCTAAAATGAGAAAAGCTTTTATTCACATAGGTTGAACATTGCTTAGTTAATGAGGCTTTTAAGTTTTGCTGTAGAAGCAAAGAAAATCCAATCTTCTTGATAACTGCCTTTCAATTTTTATCTAGTGCTTAATGAAAGCATCATATTGTAAGCCACTGTGAACCACAGAAAAAACTATTATTTTTCTTTCATATAATTGTTTAAAGGCAGCATTTGAAGTAAATAACAAAATCACAGACTTGTTTGGGTTGGTAGAGACCTCTGGAAATCATTTAGTCCAAGCCCACTGCCAAGGCAGGATCACCTGGAGCAGGTTACACAGGAATGTATCCAGGTAGGTTTTGAATGTCTCCAGAGAAGGAGATTCCATGACCTCCCTGGGCAGCCTGTTCCAGTGCCCTGCTGCCCTCTGTGTAAAGAAGTCCTTCTTTGTGTGGAGGTGGATCCTCTCTTTTAGTTTATGGCCACTGCTCCTTGTCCTGCCATGTGTGTCACTGAAAAGATTCTGCCATCCTCTTGGCACTCACCTTTGAGATATTTATATACTTTGATGAAATCCTCTCTCAGACTTCTCCAGACTAAGCAGGCAGGCCCAGCTCCTGCAGTCCCTCCTCATAAGAGATGCTCCAGGCCCTTAATCACCTTTGTGCCTTTCACTGGACCCTCTCCAGCAGCTCCATGTCTCTCTCGTACTGAGGAGCCC
The DNA here is from genome assembly GCF_008360975.1 of Lichenostomus cassidix. Classification (NCBI taxonomy): domain Eukaryota; kingdom Metazoa; phylum Chordata; class Aves; order Passeriformes; family Meliphagidae; genus Lichenostomus; species Lichenostomus cassidix. Next base: position 26,187,929 of record NC_139482.1, read on the forward strand.
AGCAGTGGACACAGCACTCTGGGTGCAGCCTCACCAGGGCAGAGTAGAAGGGGAGGATTGTCTCCCTTGACCTGCTGGCCACACTCTTCCTGCAGACTGTGGCACCCCTGCAGACTGTTGGCTCTCTGGGCCACATGGACACACTACATGCTCATAGTACACTGCAGCCTTGACAAAACATTCATCTTACATCCATATGTTCAGTCTAGGGAAACACTCTCTTAAAAGATTTGATTCAAATTAGCTATACAATACTAGGGGGTTTTTTAATGAATCTGATGACACCAAACATGTGAAGAAACAAATAAAAAAGCTCCTTTAAAGAAGCCTTTATGTTATATTAACTTTGGAATGACCAGAAAATCTATGAAATTAAAACAATTCCTTTTCCTTTTATAGCTATTGCAGAAAAAAAATAGTCTACTAAATTGGCAATGATTTACTGAGAATTGCTGCACAAAGCAGTGTGTCGTCAGTCAAGTCATTAAAGGAAAGCTAAAACAATTTCTTTTAACTTTCTTGTTTTGAGGCCAAATCATTCCTCGCATTCTTTCAATTTTGAGATTTTTTTGACTTGCTTACTTTTCTGGAAAGCTGTCATTTATTTAACTGCTGCTTAAAAAATAATCAGGAGATATAAACTCATCTCTGCTTGTAGAACTCTTTATGCATATCTACTTGTTTTATTTTAAATATCTGTGTCTTCTGCAAGGAGCTCATCACCAGTGTTACCATATTTACTTCACGTAAAGCTGGGCATACTCACATTTTCTAATACAAAGCTCACTATCAAAATTATGAACCTCAAGCTTTTGAAGAGAATGTTACTATTATGTTACTTTGGAAAGATGTATTTTCAGGTGAAATGGGGCTAAATTTATTTTAAAATATGGTGGTGGAATACATGGTAAATCATACACTGAATTTTAATAGTCATTATTTTCTGTAGATATGGACCCAAGTATCTAATTGTCCTGTCTATAAATGTGTTATCTCCATCACTTTCTCAAGTTTAATAACCAAATATTCTTATCAATTAAAGTTTCAAAATGATGATTAAGTTCTCTTGGTTAGTTACACATGATCTTTTAGTTACACTGATATCTCCCAGAAAAATCTACAATTTCAGCATAGTTAACTATTGTTATATTATTCTTACTTTTATATTAAGGTTATGATCAAGGAGAGAGTACAAGAAGGAATCCAATACTATATTTGGCTCTATAAGTCCTGTTTGTTAGTTAAAAAAATCCTAATCTTTTTCATATTCATTATCTCATAGATCATACAAATAAACTTTTATTTGGCTCACTAGGGTGTTATTTGTCATAAAATGGGATAAAAATCCAAATTGTTTTGAAATAAGTGAAATAAATATGTTATTAAATATTTTAAAGGAATGCGTACAGCTCTTACAAGACTAGCTAAACCTATGTGCATATTAAATCATATACATATGCTTAAGCTAGCCCCAGATTGATTGCTATAAAATTAGTCAAGGAAGATATTTTGCTTTTTTTGTTGATATGAATAAGGAATGCAGAGGCCTTTAAGAGAAAACTTGTTGGTTTTTTTTTTTTAATTATTATTTCTGAAGTAGATTTTTAGGCTGCTTAGAAATTAAGAGAGAAGGAAACAAGCAGCTATTAAAAACATTAATTTTCTCAACCTATTCATTATCAGGAAGATTTAATAGGGAAAAGCAGACTTTAAGGGGCTAAAGGACATAAAAAAATACAAGCCATACAACATCGCATTTTCCTGAGCTGAGAGGAAACTAAAAAGTACAGAGTACATAGAGCAATGACAGTGTTTGGTACTAGTTGACAATGACATGCAGAGCATCCTAAGCAATAGTGTTTATCTCACAGAGCATCTGAATTATTCATAGATTCCAATGGTAGAATAAATTTATTGTCTCTTATAAGAGATATAAGAGGTTGATAAACTGCTTTTCTGACCTTGAAGAACTTTGTTGGCACATTAAGGGACTTTGATACATAGCAAGGTGCAGACACTCACTATGATTTGTTAGGTGCATTCTGCTGGGACTGCACTATCAGGTGAATTGAAAACAAAAAACCTCTCTCAAGAGAGTAGTGTGAAAAAAAAAAAGCCAGTGGATTCTCTCCCACTGTCTCTGTGGTACTGATCACAAAAAGAATGAACAAGGTGGGGATCTAAAAGAATGTTTTTAACTATTAATGTATGGAGAAGGGAAGATGGAATATTTTTTTCTCTTTGTTTTTTAAGCAGTCTACATAGCTTCCATTCTGGTACAAATGATTATGACCCATCTTGCTTTGCCCACCACACCTGGTTCTGTAGCACACACTGTGATTCCAACACGACAGCAGGGCCCCACAGAGTCCAGAATGAAGATCCTACTGTTGCAGAAGGAAGGACATGTAAATGTGGAGAATGGGAAAAACTTGATGGAGGGAAAAATTGTAGCACAACTGAAATATTTCTTTCAATGGATGAAAAAGTGGCATTAATTACTGGCAACAAAGGTTGTTTTAGAACATATATCTTAATATTCTCTTTTCCATCTCTATGGATTTAGTCCACTAGCTTCATATCAGGATCCTTTCAATCTCTCCTGGTTAGATAGGCCAATACAGCTTACAGAAGTGGTTAAATTACCTGTTTTTCTCAACCTCAGGGACTCAAAAGATGTAACTGCAGAGGCAGAGGCATCAGCACACAGGCCTCTAGAGATCAGCAGTTTGCCTCACAAAACTGCCATCTGTAACTCTGAATAATTAAATATAACTGATAATCAATCAGGAGCATATGGTTAGCATAACAGAAATTGAACTGTCGCTGAAGTCAGGGAAAAAGCTGCTTCACTGAGGATTAAGAAGATTGGATTTTGGTTACCTGCACACTACATTGCATGTGAATAAAAAGAGGATTTTAGTTTCCAGTATAAGTAGTCTATTAATCCTAATAAATGCAACCATTTTTCCTACAGAAACATTTAACATGAGTTTAGTGCTTTTACCTCATTCTAATATTCCTGTCATAAAATAGCACAAAAATAATGTACCATCTTAAAAGAAAACCACAGGGCTGTCTTGTATAAGCTATTGAGAAAGATTTATTGTTTTCAGCCCAGAAACAGCAAGAAAAACATAAGGTTAAGGGCTGAACTGTGATCACCTAACTCAAGCAAATGAAAGCAAAGCAGGCAAAACAATCCTGTTTCTATCGCTTGTGAGAAACCAGTTGGATAAACATAAGAAAAATAATGATGCTTCCTCTAAGACAGCATATTTTAAATAAGAAGCAGTCTCTTCCTTTGCATGGAAATGTTTGTAGTTCTAGCAGCTGCTGGCAATAGCTGGGACACCTCCAGCTTATTGCTGCTAACTCATAAGAGTACAGTAATCCATGTCCATGCCGTCTGTCCATCTTCTTGCTTTCTCTAGGAAAAGCCTACTTGGATTGAAAGAAGTTACTTGATCTTTAAGACCATCAGTGTTACTACCTATGAGAGTCCATATATGAAATCACACTATTGTTCTAAAAGATGGGAAGAGTACATGGCTGGAAAATTTCCCTACTGGCAACTAACTTATTTATGTGTGCAAATACACTCTCCCCCCCCCACACACACACTCTAGGAGATGGTGGCTCATTTGGTTTGGGGAGTTTGTGTTCACAGACACAGCCCTGGTAACACTGCATGCCTGAGCCCTCAGGGACTGGAAATGCCAAAGGGCTAGTTATGTATGCCTCTGATGATGAATAATCAGCAAGGGATTGACAGTAAGCATAGGTAATTTTGATTGAATAGAGTCTCTGAGTTCACATGGACAATTCAGAAGCCTATTATACTTGTTTAATGAACATGAGTAGAGTAATAGAGATCATTCATTAATTCACTACATTAATTGAAGGCAGTATTGTTACCTTTCGTCTTTGTTTAATTCTGCCATTATCTGACCCAGCTTTATATTGTTGATATATTTAATTCTCTGTGAATTGTTTCATGTTGACTTTTTGATGTATTATAAAAAATTCAATGCAATTTTATTAAGAACAGGACTGAAGTGGGATAAACAGAAACTTCATCTCTAGTGCTATCGATATTTTAATTTTCAGTGTAAAATGTTCTGCCTGACCTTTTAGAAAGCTCTATTACATTAAATTAGGATGCTCTATTTCAAAGAATCTATGTTCGTATTGGCACTTCTAATAAACCTTGGAAAAGGAAATATTTATAATTCAAGTTTGTCCATCATCAGATACATGCTGCAATGGCAGACATTATATATAAAAGAATATATATCTTTCAAGTAAAAGTAAGAGAAATGGCTTGTGTAATTTTGAAGCCTTTCATCAAGTAAAATGAATGGGTGTTTTGAGCCATTAAGATCTTTCTTGAGTTCCTTTCTTTCTCTGACACTTTTGGTTCCAAACCCAAACTTTGGTGGCTACTGCGATAATATGTGAATTTCCTCATTTATTCATTTTTTGATAGTTCCAAGCCCTGTCTTTCCTTTAGCTGAAAAGACTGATGGCATGTTAACACTTCTGAGGTTATTTGTTCTTAAGTACATCTTCTAGGTTATATGTCATAATGACAAGCAGCCAGCATTGTAGGTGCCAGAAACATTACAGCCCTGTAGCAGGGTTACAGTTCATAGACTAAATCAGCTCAGAAGATGTATGGGTGGTCCAATGATTGCTGAGTGCTCAGTCCAGGAGTTTAAAAGAAAGAATCAATGAGCCGCAGCTGTGTAAAATAGGGGTCAAATATGTACAGCTGAGGCTCCACATATATCAGATAGGGCTATGTTTTATCTTCTGATGTGTAACATTTGTTACTGAAATGTGGCTCAGAAATACTCTATTAAAAGTAGATTGGCATTAATTAATTAAGATTACTGTCTGCTCTAGAAGACAGCAGGATAGCAATATAGTTCTGAGCCACCTTCAGCATATTGCTATCTATCTCAAAAATCTAAGTACCAATTCAAAATTACCAAGCAGATATTCGATCAAAACTCTCTCCTGCACTGACTGCCCTTTGGTTTCATATCAGTGATTTTCTTGCCAGCACAATCTGCTCCACCAGTCATAGCTTCCTTGCTTTTTTATCTGCATGACTTTGTGTTCCATTGGATGGTTGAATTTATTCCAAGTCTTTATAACTATTTCTGAATTGACAAATAATATTCTTTCTTGGGTGCTGATTCAGTTTCTTTGACATGGAAAGAAGGCTTGTAGTGACTGAGAGAAACAAAACCCAAAATTCTTGTGGACCACTGAGAATTCAGAGAGCCTCATTAGCTCAGCAAATCTAGCTTACCTCCAACATGTAAGAGAACAAGTTTGGAGAAACAAAATGTCAGTTAAAACGTTAACATTTCTTTTTTTCACACGCTGAAAGCTCTTGTTTTTATTGGTACAAGTCTCTAAGGATTCTTATGGTGACCTCCTATGAGTTTCCATCCTTCAGTTCTGGAGCAACCTAAATTGCTTCAACGTCTTTAATAGTGAGTTGCTATTTTTCCTACCCTAGACTGGAGATACTTTCGGAGAGGAATTTGATCTCAGATCTACTTTCTAAATAGAGAAGCCATAGTTCATATCATTAATACACTTTTGAGGCAGAATATAGATTTCCTTTGCAATGAGTCTCTGGGGTGGGTGGTGGTAAAGGTGCTCTGAGGATGCACAACTGCTACAATGAAAAGGAAGTTTCTGAACCAGCGTTTGGGAAATTGAGATAAGAAGAACTTTAACCTAAGGAATGGAGGGAAAGAAGTTGTGAAAGGTTAGTGTACTAGCTATATGGAGTTTTAGCAGGAAAAAAAATCACAGATAAATGTGAATCTAGAAGTTAATATAAGCAATACCAATAAAGAAGGAAAAGAGCAACTCGGAGGTGCTGATGTTAATAAGAACAGTAGTAAATGTAGAAAGGATAATTTTGAAAGTTTTGCATTTAATCTTATAAGGGAACTGAATACGGCCATCAATGCTGCTGTAGGCAGTTCAAAATTATGGAGGAAGTATTTAGACAAAAGAGGATGGCTGAGAAGGGCGTGCAAGATACTTAACTGATTGTAAAAAGGACTTGGATAATTTCATAGAAACATAGAAGGGTTTAGGTTGGAAGGGATCTTAGGGATCATCCAGCTCCGACTCACTTGCCATGGTCAGGGACACCTGCCACTAAACCGGGTTTCTCAAAGCCCCATCCAACCTGGACCTAAACATTTCCAGGGATGAGGCATTTACAACTTCTCTGGGCAACCTAATTTCATGAAAATAACTTTGTTTGTTACATGGTCACTGTAAGAGGGACTGGGTGGCAAATTCTTCTATTTTTTCATGCTTAGCTGGGAGAGAGAAACCTTACTTGGCATATTAAAGAAAACTACATTTCATTTCCTTTTTTTTGTTATACTTGTTATAAGCAAGTTTTATAATCAGTCCAAATCATAGACTACTTTGTTGAAGCTTCTCCTTTTTATTCAATTCAACTTTTATTTCATTAAATCTAATTGAAGAACCTGTCAACAATTTAATCTCAAAACATTCAGTGGGGTTTTTTTCCTTTCCTTTACAATAGGTGACAAACTTGTGTAGGTGGAATAGTTTTTGTTCCGTTTCGTTGTGTTTGTAAAAAAATCCAATAAATTCAAAGTACTGCACCATGAAGCAATACAAGTAGGAGTACTAGGACGTGGCCTTATTCTACCCCTAAAAATTGAAAAGAAAATTCCATGGTTTTTAAGGGAATTAACAGTTGCTGTATGTTTTCAGCAGACTGTTTTGAGTGTCCACCTTTCTTTCACTACCAGTACTACTTCTCTACTCAGTACTTAAAATTTTATTACTATTCACAATATTGGAATGCGTGGCAGTAAATGTATCTTTTCACCTACAGTAAATCCTATGGTTTAGAGTCAGGTGGATGCCAAGGCAAAGGAGGATACAGAGGAGACACAGTTACTGAATGCTTTCTTTGTTTCAGTCTTTACTGCTAAGATCAGTGTTCAGCAATTCCAGACTCTGGGGGCAAGAGAAAGTCTGGAAAAAGGAACATTTTCCCTTGGTCAAGGAATATCAGGTTAGAAAACATTTAGGCAAATTTGACTTGCACAAAGCCATGGGCTCTGATGAGATGCACCCATGAGTGCTGAGGGAGCCGCCAAAGGTTATTGCTAAGCCAATCTCTGTCATCTTTGAAAGGTCATGGAGAACAGGAGAAGTGTATGGAGGAAAGCCAATGTCATTCCAGTCTTCAAAAAGGCAACATGGAGGACCCAGAAAACCAGTGGCCAGTAAGCCTCACCTCTAGCCCTAGAAAGTCGGTGGAACAGCTCATTCTGGAGATCATCTCTAAGCATAGGGAGCAGAAGAAGGTTATCAGGAATAATCAACGCTGATTAAACAAGGGTGAATTCATGCTTGACCAGTCTGACCGCCTTGTACAATGGCATGACTGGCCAGGAAGATGAGGAAGGAGCAGTGGATGTTACCTTCCTTGGTTTCAAAAGGCTTTTGACACTCTTGCCCATAACATCCTTATAGGTAAGCTCAGGAAGTGTGGGTTGGATGAGTGGAGAGTGGCATGGATCGAGGGCTGGCTCAATGGCAGAGCTCAGAGGGCTGTGATCTGCAGCACAGGGTGTAGCTGTAAGTCTGCAGCCAGCAGTGTTCCCTGGGGCTCAGTACTGGATCCAGTCTTGTTCAACTTATCCGTCAGTGACCCGGACGAAGGGACAGAGTGCTCCCTCAGCAAGTTTACTGATGACACAAAGCTGGGAGGAGTGGCCAATATACCCAAAGGCTGTGCTGCTGTTCAGGGAGACCTGGACAGGCTGGAATTTGGGTGGAGAGGAACCTAGTGAAGTTCAACAAAGGCAAGTGCAGAGTCCTACACTTGTGGAGGAGGAACCCCAGGAACCAGCACAGGCTGGGGACCGACCTGCTAGAAAGCAGCTCTGTGGAGCAGGGCCTGGGGATCCTGGTGGAAAAGTAAACCATGAGCCTGCAGTGCATTTGTGGCCAAGAAGGTCAATGGTGTCCTGAGGTTCAATGGGAAGAGCATTGCCAGCAGATCAAGGGAGATGATCCTTTAGGGAGATGATCAGGCCCTTTACTAAGGCCTGGCCAGGCCACATCTGGAGTGCAGTGTCCAGCTCTGGCCTCTGTATAAGAAAGACAGTGAGCTACTACAGTGGGTCCAGTGGAGGGTCATGAAGGTGATGAGGCTTTGAAGCAACTCTCTCTCTAAAGAGGGAAGGTTGAGGGATCTGGGTCTGTTTAGCATGGAGAAGACTGAAAAGGGGGCATCATCACTGAACACACATATTGTAAAACATATGTCAAGAGGATGAGGCCAGACCCTTTTCAGTGGTTCCAGAGACAGGATAAGGGACAATGGGCACAAACAGAAACACAGGAAACTAAACTCACTGTGACATGATCCTGTTTTAGGTGAATCTACTTTCCCAAGGGGTTGGGATAGATAATCTCCAGAGGTCTCTTGTAACCTCAGCCATTGTGTGATTATGACTTCATTCCACTAGGTCTGAAAAATAATTTTGAAATAGTGGATATGGATTTTACTTTTCCTATGGGCCTTGAGGTTTAAAAAAAGAAGTGCATAGATAATAACTCTTCCATTAAACTCTTTTATTACTCATTTTGTTGCTTTACCTACTAATGACATTTTATTAATATGTAGCTTTCAGCATGACATAGAAAACCATTATGAATTTTAACATGGGGTAAACAGTCTTTCAGATACAAAAATAAAATATAAAAGAGAGCCTTTTTATTAAGCCAGAAAAGACAGCCAAACAGGTCACTAAATGTCAACATTGTGATTATGCCTGTCATGAAAGAAAAATGAAGTATTCTAGGAAGTGACCAGGTGATCAAGCTTTCAACCATAAAAAAATGTTTTTCCTTTTGCTGGTATAGCTCAAAAATGTAATCTTCTGCATGGGATCTTCACAAGAAATATTTTAATTAGTGAGAGATGAATCTGAAATGTTTAGTGAGATTTTGAAGTATGGTTCCTATTTGACAAATGTTTATTAGGTCAGAGCTGGTTTGATTCATCACACAAAGACAACTATTGAACAGTTAACCACTGAGTCTAAGCTAATAATTTAGCCTCTCTCTGTAGCACATCAAGATAGAAAGACATTCCTCCAGGGAAAAGTTTATTTTCACTATTCTAAATACATATTATTTGATAAAAGCTTCTGGAAATGTTTTCCTCTCTATCTCAGTAGACGAGGAGAAACACAGATCTAAATTAGTCAGTTCAGATTAAATGCCTGACAAGATGGCTGACAGTAGGTAGAACTGTCCCAGAAAAGCCATAGCCAAGGTTTGTAAAAGTTGTTTAATTCCAAGTAAAATCAACAGATGATATCAAAAGGAAATAACCTATGATCATTTCTTAACAGAGCCATGGCTAGAACAGCAGTGAAAATACAAAGCTGCCTCGGGCTATGAAAATGGACCTCTTCAGGCCAGAATTGGCAATCTAATAGCCACACCATTTGCTCTGTAGACTTTGCAATAGAAATCATATAGATCTATATGGGGAACACAAAAGTTATAGTATAGCAATTTTTTTCAGCTGATTGGGAAAGAGTTCTTTTGAAAGACTTTCAAAGCTAAATTTTTCTCCAGAAAATCATCTGAATTCATCACAGCATTTGAGCATATGATGTGTTTGAAGTGTACATGAAGGTCATTGTTTCTGCCTGAGTATGGACCACAGTGAGCTCCATTTGAATTAATCCTAATATTGGATTGTACTTGTGTATAAGATAATGAAAGCAGTTCACAAACATTTACTCAAAAGAAAATTTGTTTAGGAAAATATTAGATATTTCCTTACTGCAAGTAAACCAAATTTAGTTGATTAAACAGGACAACCAAATACTACTATTTTCTATCACTTGTTACAGAGAATCCACCATTTCTGCCTTTAGCAGTTGTTTTGCTGTAAGCTGTTAGTTTCTAACAGTTATTCAGTCCTGTTCCCAGTTGAAGCAATTATTTCAGCATGGGAGCAAGACTGAACCCAGCTGCTTAAACTCCTTCAATTTTCACTTGGTCTTAACACACAAATTTCCACTCTTGCAATATAGAAGCATGCAATTGAACGAAATATTTTTGAGCTGGATCTTTGATAAGGACCTTGGAATCTGGCTCAAGGATATTCAAGCTTAATGTAAGGCATTCAGCCCAACAGGCCAGAAGTTAAACAAAGGAGTCAAACTAATTTTAATGAAAACTAACAAATGTAAGGGATTCTTTTCAGATCCCAGCCAAAGATACTATTTGAAAGTCTTGCTTTTCTGATAACTCACAGAACACACTGATCTTGTTCTGCTTTCTCAAAGACACTGAAAATTAAATTGCTTTTGCTCAGTTTAAGTATCAAATCACATTTTATGCTTAGCAGAAACTAGAACTTGATCACAAGAGCTCATTTAATATAAAAGACATAATAAAAAGGCATGAGCTCCTATACTCTAAAATGCTTTGTAATACAGTCCAATTTTTAAATAAAATTAAGTTTTATGGGACTTTATGGAAAGAGAAATTTCTTTATGCACAGGAGTAGGAGTGAGTAAAGATCACTGGACTCTGCATTTCTTACTGTGGCCCTAAAAATTATGCTTGTTGGTTATGCACACTTGAGGTGGAAAATCATAAGAAAGTAAAGGACTTGAAATTATTTCCACACTGACTCAGAAAGAGGGATTTGGAATTAAGAGACTAAACATTGGTGGGCAGTTGGTGTGGTTTGGTCAGTCTCTGTGTCTTGGGCATTTCAGCAGGCCCAGAGACCTTGTCCTTGACAGAAGGATATCACCAGCAAGTTCACATAAATCCACTGTCTGCCCTCCAGGGCACATCTCCTGTGTGAGCTGCATTTTGCAGAATACAGCATACATGAACAGTCCTGTGCAGCATCAGTTCCTTTGAGTCCCTCAATTTCCTCTGCTGCAACTGGTTTGTTTACAACTGTACATTCTGGTATAGCAGTAAACATAAATGTTCTCATGCTGGCTTAAAGAAACAACTCTAGTGGTAGCATCAGGCAGGTATTCACAAAAAATAGAAGACAAAGTGAAGGAAATAAGCTAGTCGAAAGATATGGAATTAAGGAATTACTATCATAGTGTCCCAAGAGGAACACACAGAGGTGTCCCTGCTACTCATTTTCTGAAGTGAAAGGAGCAACTAATTTCTAATCCCTCTATTGACTGCCATCTAGGGGCTCTAAGAATTTTATAGTGTATATCTTTTGTGCAATCAGCTGTATTACTTTGTGTGTAGGGAATATAGACAGGAAATTTTCCTTTTCTGTCACCTTAACGGTCATTGATCCAGCAGATGTCTGAGGCAGAAGCCTTGTAATTGTAAAGGTTACCCTAGATAATAAATAAAAAAAAAAAAATAGAAACTGGAACACTTATTTAGAATTTTCTCTTACTTTGCAATCAGTGTACAAAGTAAAACTATAAAATAGATGTCATATGTATCACCCATGACTTTATACAGTAAATTTGAGCTACCAAGACATTAACAATCAAAGAAAAGGATGGATTTTCCTGAGCTCTGAACACACTCAACTTCCTCTGACACAGCCACAATTTCTGGATAATTTCTGCTTTAGAAACTAATTTCTTATGTTTTGATGTAGTTTTCATTCACTGGACTTAGAAACACCACAGCACTCACTCATTCAAAAAAAGAGGCTTGGTTGGCATTTTACAATGTTCATATTAATGACACCAAAATTTTTTTGAGAAGATCCTGGATTCTTTTGTAAAATAAGGAATATTGACACTTTTTTTCTGAAGATTATTGTGTACAAACTATCCCAGCTCACTGACTTTCTTCAGGAACAATTTCCCTAGTCATTAAAGAGTGCTGTCAGTTTTAGTCAAGGCTGGAGGAATTATTTTATTTTTGTCTTCATTGTGATATATACATGTCCACTCACATACTTGGGTATCCTGCATGTAGTTTTCTTTCTCTTAAGAAAAGGTCTGTCTTTCTGTCATGAACTATAAACTTCAAGTTACCAACAAATTAAGGAAGTTACATTTTAAAAATGGGAACTTAAAAACATCAGAGGAGCCTTTTGTGTGCATTCAGAGGCTAAATGTCTTTGACACTGTGCAATTACTTTTATACAAACAATATAGACTTACAATGCTGAAAGGCTTGTTATAGCTAATTATCTGACCTAGTTTCCTTGGTTTTTTTCTTGTTTTTTTTAATAGATGTTATACAGGATTTAGTTTTAATGGGTTGTTACACTGCAGTTCTACTGGGCACTCAGAGATCTTTGTAAATAACATGTTACAGCATAATGTTGCATTCATTTCAGTCAGTAAATGCAATTTTAATGGAGGTTGCTTATTTGTTTTGTTACATTTTGAGGGACAATTAAGTGGAAAAAAGTGCAAAGAAAACAGTGATGGCTTTTTACAGATCTCATTAAAAAATAAGCATCTTATATTCTACCTACTTCTGTGACATAGAAGGCAACACATTTTAGGCAAAACACTTGACTTCAAGTCCTTCCTTTCCTGACTAATTAATGCTCCCAAACATGGGGTCCAGATATACAGAAAAAATTGATTGAAACCTATACATGCCTCAAATATCTCTATATTGATAAATCAAATGGGGGGAGGGGGGAGGGGGAGGGGTGGAATGGCTGTTTTTTTCTTATGGTTTTCTCCTTTGGCCCAGACAGAGAATGATGGAGGGAGAAGACAAAAATGGTATCTTCATCATTCCTGGAATTAGTACAGCCCAGCAGAAACTGAACTTAATTCTATTACTTTCAATCTTTTGCTCCAAAGCCTGTAAAACCAATGGAGCAACACAGAGTAAAGGGAAAATTTACTGTGAATGAAAATGACAAAATCTGGTGCTCAGAACTAAGCATGTAGTTGTAAGGAAGGCTTTACAAGACATAATGCACTACTTAAAGACCTTCATCACTGAGCTCTTAAGGCAGGTGCCAAGTGGTACAAAAAATTTCACATGGAATAAGGACTGTGAAACTTTAAGACACATTACAGTACAGTGATTCTGCACTGAAAATATGCTGTGAATACATGCATCAGAATAAAAGAAATCAGTCACATTTTTAAAATAATTTCTGAGTTGTTGAACTTTAAATAAATTCTGAGCTGACTTTTTTATTCTCTCAGAATATTGCCTAAAGTCAGCTATTTTCTTCAACAGTCACACTGTAGACAAAGAGCAATCTTTCTGTATGGTATTAGGCTGTAATTAAAAATGACTATGTCCTAGCAGGGCTACGACTTGTTATGTTGACTGAGGTGTGAGACATTGAAGTTTCCATCTATGGTTTTCTACATGCAAAATAAAACTATGCTTTTTAACAATACCCTACTTGACTTTTCAATACTGAAACTATTTTATATTATGTATCTGTGTCTGACTGAGTGAAACTGCCACAAGGAGTATACAAACACTACTGTTATAAGTACAGTAATCTTAAAACAGTGTTCAGTATAAAGTTCATTCAGAAGACCACAAACTGAAATTACAAAAATATGAGAAGACTTGTGCTCACTTACTTTAAGGGCTAGAGGTACCTCAGGTGCATGGGCAGCTGTCACAACCATGCCTGTTTTCCCATATTAAATTTGTCTTTGACCAAAACCATTATTCTCTTTACACGCCTTATAAGCCACGCTGTGTGCCTACATGTAGTCAAGACAAACTTCAGTCATTCAGACTAGGTGAAAAGGTAATGCTCATAGTCTGGTGAGTTGGGCAAGCAACAAATAGCCCTTCCCTTGAGGACCTGCTGACAAGTTACACTGTGTTTGCTTTTCTGCGCCATTTCACTTAAATAAAACTTTAAGCAGGTGATTTAGTTCCTTAAGAGAGTCTCAGAGAGAGAGGTTATTCTGGCAGGTGGTCCTTGTTGCCAGCATGCTTGATTGGTACAGTAAAGCTGTTCACTTATATTCGTGGATAACTTTCCAGTTTCACCTTCCCTAGAGTACTGCTCTTTCAAGCACCACTTTTACACCCTCTTATGTAGATGAAATTCAGGCTGGCTAGGACTCCTTTTGCATTCTTGTGTTTAATTTTAACTATACAGTAAATACGTGGATAGAATTCTACCCAGTAATGAAAGCAAATATTCCACTCTCAGCTGCCTTAAGTATTCTTCAACATCAACAAAAGGCAGCAGATGGGCCTGTTTGCTTATTTGTTTTAAAGAGAGGGAGAAGGCAAAATAGATTTTGTGATATTTTAGCCTGTGTTGTATAGGGCATTGGGGTGCAGATGTTCTGAGTAAAGATTGCCTCAGACTTCTTCATCGTATAAACTACTTGTTCTTCTTTAAGGCAACATTTTCACGTGTGGAATTTTTATTTGCCAGTCGGAAATATTTCCAGATGATTCCTTGCACTGTTGCTCAGCCAATGTTTCATACGTTTCGAGAAATGTCTTGCCTGTGGATTGCTAATCCCTTAAAGCCTCTGATACATTCTGTGTTTGCCAAAGCTGCTTGCTTTGGGTCAGTGCTCTCTGGCCTATAATTGTAATAAAAAATCCAATCTCTTTGAGACACCAAGGTTTAGCTCACCTTAATAGAGAAATAAAAGAGTTAAAACTCAGATATGTGACTGAGTGCACTGAACTAAGTATGGTCCCCAAAGGCTGTCAAAGATTGGGCTCTGCTCTGGACTCTGCTTATTGTTTGCTGTGTTTCAGTTTATATACTGATATTAATATTCATGTCTCCAGAATAAAGAAATTATTTGGGATTACCTTTCAGCTAAACTGTAGAACTGTAGTTCTGTTTACTGATGCAGCAGATACTTGGAGGAAAAATAAAATGGTATTGCTCTGACAATGAAAATCCCAGCTAGTATTTTATCTTGATCCTGGAAGTATTTAAATATAGAATAACTTTTTTCTGATGTACACTGTTTTCTCCATCAAGTCCATTTTCAAAGGTCAAAGGCTAAACAAGCAGTGAAGGCAAAATAGTGGTGTTTGTCTACCTAAATCTAAATGTCTATTTAACTCACAGCCAGATTTTAAGGGAGTTTAAGGGAGTTAGACACCTAAACTTAGTTATTATCCATCTATCATCGTGGACCATCTTTTTTGCATAGAATCTCCTTAGCTATGATGTAGCTTTTCTGTCTGAAATTAAGCATATCTCACTTGATATGCTTAGATATGGTATACAAAGACCTGTGGGAAACTACAAATCAAAGCAAAGTTCCCATGTGCTGAAGACAGTAAAGACAGTAAGGACAGAAAAGACAAAGCTCTCTCGTGTCTTTCTCTATAAAAATGTCACCCTCATATTCATTACCCATTCTTTTTCTTACTTACTTGTGAAAGACAGGAAGTCTTCTTCCCCACCCAGGGATAGTCAGAAGGCCTTGAGCCTAGAGATCAGAAACAAAGAAGAAGGAGGAATGGATAAAAATGGGAGCAGGGAGAGAAAAATTACGAGATTTGGACCAAAAATAAGTAATAAAAGAAGACATTTTTTTAATCTAAAATGTTTATTCTTACCTTTTTTCATTGATAAGACAGGTTTTTGTGATGAAAACAAGGCTTCCTAGACTTCCTGTTTTATTAAAATAGCACAGATTAATTTCTCTGGGACCGACAATTTTGTATCTAAATGAATTATTTTCATTTGAAATCAACGTCTACATTGCAAAGAATTTTTATGTAAAATTTTATATCAGTAATGAATCATAGGATACACTGTATCCTGCACTTTCTGCTCCAAGTTTATTCCCATGTGGTCAAATATTCGTTGCCACTATTGTAGCTGATTTCTCAGTGGGTGACTTGCCCAGTGTCAGATAAGAGACATGAGGCAGAACCAGTAAGAGCAGGCATTTTCCCAGTCCCACGTTTTGTAAGTTTATTTTCTTCCCCCTGATTTTATTAACTTAATTTCTTTGTCAGTCCTCTCCTGGCTCAGCATTATCTCTAAATGAACAATTGTAATCTCAGAGATCTTTGCCCATACTCCCACAAAGACTGCATGATCACTATTTTCAGCAGACAAAAAACCTATTTCCTGTTTAGCGAGAATTCAAAGCAGAATCTTGCTTGTTGTAAGATAGACAAGACATCGGAAAAACAGGCTGTTCTCTGGTTGTCAGCACAAGATGCCTGTGTTTTTGTCTTTTCTCCATTTCTCTTTATTTAGACCTCATGTATGTACCCATTCAAGCGGAAGATGTAATAGTTATTTACCAGAAAATTGAAAGAAAGGCATGATGTCACCATAGGAAAATAGGGTTCAATGATTCCACTTAGAGCAGAGCATCAGAGAGAAACAGCGGTCACCAAGGCAAAATCCTCAGCTCTGGTGTGATCTTCTATAAGCTGTGACAAAGCTAGAAGTAATGGCTGTGTCAGTAGGGAGAGGGAGGAGGCCAACACTTCTCACAGTAGCCTCCTCATGCATCACTGTCAAGCAAGCTGGAGAGAAAAAGAAGCAAATCCTCAGTGTAAAATTGTTTCTCAGACTCAAGCAGTGGCAGCAGCAATCCAGTCTGCTGTTTGTGTAGAAAAGGTGTCAGCAAAGGGAACAAAGGTAACCCCATGGAAACAACAGCTTGCTGAATCCATTTGAACAATATCTGGGCAATGTTAGTGAAAAAACTGCACAGCATAAAGATGGAGAAACAGTGTGTTAAGCAAGAGTGGAGGGGAGGTATGAGAAAGAGAGAGAGAGGAAGAGAGAGAATAAGACAGTGCTTTGGAAGACACTTCAGCTACACATTCTTGACTGATCACAATCCACTGCTCAGCACATGCTGCAAGGCTGTGAGAAGCAGGCACAGGTAGGTATCCATCTGTTCTTAGGGACCAGATTTCACTCTACACAGTAAATCAGAAACTGCCAGAAGCTGAACAGCCTACATTATGAAAATAATCACCAGTTAGAGTAACATGAAAAATATTTATGTTGGGCTTTTTTAGAGCTGCCTGTTTGCAAAGCACTGGGCCCCCAAAGCAAGTGAGAAAGGGTAAAGTCAGTATCAGACCTGATTTAGATCAGGTCTGATAGTTCTTCATTTAGATACCAATTCTGACTCTAAAACAAAAGAAAGGCATGATTCAGTGTGCTTTCCTGTGCATATGAAGTGGACCAACGTCTTTGAAATGAGCAGGGCAGACTGTTTAGTCCATCTCAGCATTTCTCAGCTATGTAAAAGGATCATTCACTCCACAAAGCTGCAGGTTTTAATTTAAGTTTATGGTTTATTGCCGTTTATCACTACTTGGTCACCACAATTTTGATGTATACAAATAAAGGCAAGCACATAAAGCATTGGCTTCAAATAGAATGACTAAAATTATGTAATTTTTACTGCCCTCTATTTAAACTGGCATTCATTAAATAAGTATTGCTAATAATAAAAGCAGAACTGTAATTGAAATAAATTGCATTCTCATTGAAATATAGATGATGTATTTACATGAAGACTATGCTGTCCTATGGGGCAAATTATTATATACAGTAGGCTGGAGAGTAAGAGAGTAAGCTCCATGGAGGAAAAAATAGCAGGATGCCTGCAAATTTAAAAATTATGGAAACGTAAAATTTGGCCAGAATTCACTATTAATATATTTATTGTACTAGTGTTTCCTTAAATGTTCTTTCCTCTCATGGCTCACATCTATATGCCCAGCCCATTTGTTTAATCATGCTATTTTTATTACTTTTATTTCTTGTGGTTAGAAGAATTTGGGAGATAAGTTCATGAAAGCTCCTGCTTGCTCTTTCAACAAATTAGTATTGGTTCTAAAGCAAAAATTTCATTATGCTCAATTACTTTCATAAACATGAGGACTCTATTCTAAATCAAATATGGCATCCAGATTTAAAAACTTGTGCTTATAAACTTAATTTCTTCAATCAGTTCACCAGTTGACTCTGATATACTCTCACAACTAAATATGAGAGTTAGCTGACTAGGAGAAATCCTGCTGACTAGGAGAAATCCTGCTATTGCCTTTGTAGGACAGTTATTAATTTGTTTTGCTGGGTGTCTACTTCCCATGAGTTATCATCCCTGTTGTAGTAGCATTTTAGATTTTGGCTGGATTACTCATTCTGCCAAGTAACTGTAACTGACATTAATGAGCTTTATATACCATTATGTATACTTTATATACCTGAAATAATCAAGATGCAACTACATTGCATATATTTGCAATTATACAGTGTTGTTATCAAGAACAGAAATGATCTTCCCAAAAAAAGAAACAAAACAGCAAAACTCTTTTTGCTTTATAAGCCTAAAAAGAGAATAACCATGTACATAAATTAAATTTATAATAATAATAATGACTTTTAATACAACACTTAGCATTCTTCTAAAAAATATAATAAAAGACCCCATAATAATTTAAGCTATTACCTACCTAGTTGCAGGTGAATTAAATGAAAGAAAAAGTAGAAGTATATTTAAAATGCAATAATTTTACATGTTGCAAACTAAAATAACTATATTTTTATCGTGACTATAAAGGGGAAACTTTTTTTCCATTTTATTTTGTACAGTTGAAGATTTGGGGAGTGAATAAGGTCTTAAACATTCATTAATATAGTCTTTATTCTATATTGCTACAAGTGAAATAAAAATATGCTTAATAGGCACAGTTTGACTGTGAGTTAAAAATATTTTCCTTCAAAATATTAAGAATTCTAAATGTACACCTTACTCACAAATATTAATTTAATTGCATGTTCTGGAGCTGAAGCACTGAAAAAATACCATGTGATAAAATCTCAGTTTCCATGGTAACCTTGATTGTTTTTAATAGCAAGGTGCTGAGACATAAAACATTACTTGATTGGCAGCTGCCCTAAGGCATAAACTCCTGTAACATAGCTAAAGTGCATTTTTGTTTATTAATATTAAGCAATAAGCTACTTTTTCCTTTGCTGTTGATTCCACCACTAGATTTCAATGTCTAGAGTTTTGTAATACACTCTAAACCCAGTAATAAGATCTTACAAAGCAAAAATTAGAACTCTCCTGAGACATAAAAGGTAGAAACGTTACTGCTTTTGGCCTATGTTTGCAAAGGTTTAGAGAAATGAGAGGCTTGCTATTCCTTCTCTGTTAGCAATTAATTTTTTTTTCTACTGAAGGTTCCCCAGCTTCTATGTCTTTAGGCACAGGAGTAAATTTCTCTCTGCTTTCCAGAATAACAATAACTTACACTCATCACTCCTTGTTAGTCACTCTTTCTTTTCTGTTTTACCCAAATCTCTGTTGTCCATATGGTGCTGCTTGATTACAATTTCTTCCCTAGGAACCTTCACATCAGAGACAAGTCAGCTGTTTTAATAATTGCAATTCTAACATCACATGGCTAAGTACTCTGTGTTTTCTCTGCCTGGGTACTTGACAACAAGGTATGTGGTGGAAATGGGACCTACCCTGAAAATAAATGGCACAGGAGCCACCAGTGAACAAATTTGAGATAGATGCAGTTTATTTATGCTTTTTTTGAGCTGCTATGATTATGAGAATAGACAGTTGAGGCCACACCCAGTAGTGCTGTTGAAGTGGGATTCCTGATTCTTGCATGTCTTTTGCTAAATGGTTTATGCCCCCTAAAATCAAGAAGTCATGGGTTTTGATGTTGTGCTTTTGCCATCATGTTTTTGCTATCAGGAAGTCATGTTTTTTGAACCTAAAAGCAAAAGGAAGGAAAAGTGGAAGGAACGGTCCTTCTGCTACCAAAACTCACCCTGGATCCTTCTGTGGGCACAAGGTAAGCTCTTCTCAGAAAGAGAGCCAGAGATCCTGTTCTTTTTCACTTCAGCTTCAGCCTAAGGGAATTTTGTGAGATGATGTTGATTTCTCAGCCTGTGCTCTCTGCTCCTGCTCTGGGCTCCTAACTTAAGGCCACACATCAGTTTCCTGCTTCAGACTTCCTATCAGAACTCAGGGTTGACTAAAAGCCTGCTTTGGTACCAGTACTCCAGACAGGCTGGCAGGCAAACTGCAGCTCAGGCAGCTCAGACACACTCTTCCATACATGTGTGCAGTCATACTCCAAACCTATTTCTGCTTCTGCTACTCCAAGCCTATCTCTGTGCCTGCACAGTGAAGGCATATTTTTCACTTTCCCTACTATTTCTCACAGGTAAGAGAGGTTCCTAATAATAATTTGTTTCCTTCTTTATTCTCAGGTTGCTTTATAGCTGTAGCTTCATGCATTCAAAACTCTTTTAAGTCAGAAGAACAGCTTTTCTACCTGAGTTAATGACATCATACACTGAGTTAAGAAACTGTGATATGAGATCTACACCATCTTGCACTGCCTAATAGCGTGTCATAAAATCAGTCTGGTGAGAGCGCTTCTCCAGTTCACTTTCACTGCTTACTTTATTATTTCACTAATCTGAACAGGTCCACTCCTGCCTGGAGAGTCATTGCATAAACTCTCCAGATGAAAGATCCTGGAATGAAACTTCAGACCTGAATATGTCCAGCATAATCTTTCTGTCCTTTTCACACTTTGCTTGGCTTTCCTTAATGAAGTCAGCTACAGCTATAGTTCACAACTCCTGTGCCATTGCATGATCATTGGGAGAATAATATTTTTTTTCATTGATACCACCAAACTCTAAAGAAAATCTGTGCAACACAGTATATGTAATCCTGAGTAAAGAAAAGCCTATCTAATGGTAATAGGGAAAATACACGGAATGCTGAGAGTAAGGAAGAGAGGTCACATGAAAAATAACATGAGATAAAAGATATTGAAAGACTATTTTAAAGGCAGTATTCACTCTTTGCCATTCAGTCTCTTTAGAGTCATCAATGAAAAGACCATATCAAGAGATTAGCTGATAAAACATCATTATATTTATTAAAGAGCACTGTTTCACTTTGTGTGGTTGTATGGACAAAAAGTTCATGATACACACATCAGGATACAGCTGAAAAAGATGGCATAGTAGTTCAGAGCCAGACTAGCTGGTGTATATCGCTCTATTAGGAAACAGTTTCTTCCCCTTCTCTTTACCACTGTTAGACTATTCCTAGTGGTGGTGATAGTTTTCACACTGGCTTTTTGCTGGGGAGTGTTAGGGTAAGGGACATTCCATCCATCATTAGAAATTAACAGTTCCTACCATGAAGCAAGTTGTTAAGCTAGTTCATTGTTGCCATATGTCTGGGACCTGAAAAATCCCAGATATATACTTCCTGTACAAGGAATATGTTCCAACTTAACCTCTCTGCTGAGCAGAAAAGATTTTCAGGTTGTGCTGTGATCTGGGCATGCTGGTCCACATCAATCTCCTTTGTTTAGTAGAAGTGAAGGGCAGATCTGAGGGGCACTCCAGGTAAACAATGATCATGCCTCTGTGTAGGTTATAAAAATGGCACTTCAAATAGTCCCTTCAAAGTAATTTCTGAATTCTCATCTTGTGACTGAGGTTGGGCATTTCAGTATTTTCTTGATCTACGAGAGATTAAGTCTTCACTAATTCTAATACTCATCAATGTACTTGGTTCACAGAAACTTCCTTTTTTAATTGAAATATTGACATTGGTTTGTGTCTATACTTCAGAGTAATTAAGAAATTCCCTTTACTTCTCTATAGATGAACAGAAAGTTCTGGCTCTGCAAGTCTGCTTCATAGGGTTTACGTATGTATGCACATGCCATAGCTGTGCTCTACAAATTTCTGATTTGAGAGTCAAATACAGAAATATTTGAAGAATTACCCTGACCAAACTTCAGAAATAATAATAAAAAAAAAGCAAAATAGAGGATGAATTGTAGAAATTTTCTTCAGTGTGCTGTGTTTATCCTCAAATACAAAAATAGTACAACAAAACTTTAGTTGATTAGTGTATTGGTTTATTCCTGATAAAATAGTTTCACTGCCTTGCTATTCACTATGGACATTCTTGTTCCTAATAATAATAAATTACAGCAGCTGAGAGCTCTGTTAGCTATCTGGGAAGTATGTCTCAGTCTATCCATATTTCTGAATAAAATTTATCCTGCAATTAGTCTGTCAAAGGATGGGACCATATACTTCTATGACATCTGTGGCTAATGTGTTGAGGATTGCTCTTACACATCAGTCTTTTCAGCTTAGTATACTATAGAGATGTAAAACTTAATATACATATATATATATATATGTATATATACACACACTATATATACACCAGACACGTGTGTCTACGTCTGTCAGTCTGTGTGTGTGTGTAATGTATCCACACCCTCTGGAGCAGTGGGCTGTCAAGATGTGCAACATTTCCAAGGTTCCAGTGGCTAAACATGTTCCCTTCAGAAAAGACCATTCTGAAGAAATTGACTGTGAAATAAAGAAACACAAAATTACACTTTATTCCTGAAAGAAGTTACAGACTGGGGAAAAAACTGGTGATTACAGTCTCAGTGTTCTCATCACCCATATGAACACTGGTCTCAACTCTTTTTGCTGTGTACTTTAGACCAGACCATTCTTCTAGGTGTCTCCACTGACTGTTGTATCATGGTCTTTTGAGCTTTCAAAACAGAAAATGGAGTCTTTTCCCATTTTCACTTTTCCATGGGGGAATTTCCATACTACAGCTCCAGCAACTCCACATCCTGAACAGAGCCATTCAAACTTAATGGTCCTTTTAGTGGCAAAGTATTGTTTCATTAAACTTCAGTCAGGAAATATAGATGGTCTCTGTGGGCTCAGTCATAGCTGCTCAGACACAAGCTGCTCACCAGGTGCCCTTTCAACAAGTTCAGGAAGTTCACACAAAGCTCAAATGCAAGAATCAACCTCATACAAATTAGTCAGCCCAGGGAAAATTGATACATACTCTTTGTAATTATTTCATAATCTTCAAATCATTATTTTCTCAGACTTGTTGTGATTGGCCATGTGTAAGCTAAGAAAAAAAGAAACAAAAACAAACAAAAGACGAGAGCCAAATTTACAGAACTACACTTGTCTTAGGTTATAGTGTCATATGATATTTTATTATAGAAGAGACCTTTGGAGATTATATACAAACTAGGTGACCTTCTGTTCAAAGGAAGGCTACCTTCAAAGTTATATCTTGCTCAGGACCATTTCCACTTGAGTTTTGATTATTTCCAAAGACAAAGGCCTTGTAGCCTGTAAAGGCACTTCTCGTTATAATTTTTTTTCATTCCATGCAATTAGAATTTGCTTCACCAACACTCGTGCCAAATCCTCTAATCTCTTCACTGAGTACATGAAAAGAATCTGGCTTAATTTTTTTCAGTAATCTTCCATTAAATACTTGAAGACTGTAATTAGATCCACCTCTTTGGTCTTTTCTTCTTCCATCTAAACAAATGGAGCTCCCTTAGTCTCTGCCCATACATTATGTGGTCCAGCCCTCACCATCTTGCTTTATTAGTGTTTTCTCCAGAAATATGCCCCATAATAAAAAATCTTTCTTTGTATTTTCATCAACATTTTCCTGGTCATGTAAGTTAAAAATGTTTCTCATCCAGCTGTTTAATTCAATTTGCTTGACTGCAAGAGTGCTTTCACATACAGTACTCACCAATCCACCTTTTTTTTTTTTTTAATTCTTCTGTCCTTAACACACATAAAACATTTTAAATCTAGTCCCTTCCCTCCCTGAAAAACCCACTGGCAAAAAGACACTGAGACTTTTTCTCATTACTGAATTGCTGTTTATTTATGCAATAGAAGCTATATAGCATTTGGGTAAACTGACAGAGCTACATGATATTAATATTAGGCTGCTCAGCGAGCTGTGGAACTGGCTGTAGTCCATCAGCCAGATAATTAATGGAAAAAAAATATGAGAAACAGAGAGCACTTACTTCTGATATTGCAAAAGGAAAATAAAAAGGAAAGAAAACAAAGAAAAAAAAAGCACAAAACCCCTTAACATAAATTGCTTTTGTATCACGGGGAGTGTATACTACAGCATACACTGAGGTTTGAATTATCCCAAATTACTTACACAGAAATACAGTGTAAAATGGACAGCTATGAAAAAATTTTCTGATGAGATCCTTTCCTGCTTTGGAAGTTTGATATACCTTCTTCTTCTCCATATTATATATGAATCTGTTTTCCACACATATATTCTCCTAGATTTACAATAATTCCACAAGAGTTTCAAAACCCTGAAGCCATCCTCACAAGAAATGTAGTTTTTCACTGTTTTGGACTTTTGGCTCCTCCCATACTTCTTCTTTTGAACAACATTGACTCTCTTAGTTGCAGAAAAGAGAGAAATTGACAGCTGTTTTCTCTTTTTCAGAAAAAAATATAAAACTAGATAGTAAGTTCAGCTTCTGGACCCATCACATGTGGTAATTTTTCCAGGTGCTTCCCCATAAAGCAGACTGAAATAATTTCTCTTCCACATGTCTTCAGGGTACAAAGCAGTCACCTCTATGTCGTATAAAAAGAAGAGATACTTCACTGCCTCACAGGAAGGCAAAATAATAATATGGAAGTGACCTTACATGTTATTAACTAGGATAGATTATGTAAATAGGATGCAGGTAGTAGATGAACGAGAGTTATTTCTTTCATTAAGTAATTAAAGAAGACAAAGTAACTCATAAGAGGTATTTATTTCTTACAAAGAAAAAAATTAATTGTGTTTAAAACATTTTGTTGTTTTTCTAATCATAATGAGTAGAACAAAATATTTTGTTCACTTCTGGGGTTTTTTTCTGCTCATCTTTAAATTGATATGTTAGTAGCAATTAGTAAAGCCAGACATTATGGTTTATTAGGCAAAAGGTTTTTAATGGAAACGTGTCATTTTAATAACGTATCTTTCTATGAAGACATGAGATACCTTAGCTTAGCTGGAATCCCAATATGACCCAACAGTCACCTAAGGGAAAGCTTTGCTGAGGTCCTTGCTTTACCTGACTGATTTTTCAGCTCTGTAGATATCACCTGATCACTCAGAGTCTTGCTGTGATTTTGCCTGGGTATGTGTAAACATGCAGAGGCAAATCATAAAGTCAGAAAGCTCTGCATCCAAAAAGTCTAGCATACAGAGGTTTTCAAAGACTGTCATTCAGGCATCAATATCTCAGTCTGCAATGTCACAGCATGTCTTTTATGCATTAATTTTGCACTAATATATTAGCAACATGGTGTTATTAATAATTAATTTATCAATAAATTCATTTTTTGTTAATGTCGTGATCTGGAATTACACAGGTTGAAGCTCAAGTCTATTTCTTGAATAAACATCACAAGACAATAGAGAAGACTTGGAGAAAGAAGGAGGACATGCACTACTTCCAGTGTTTTTTTGTGTCTTTAAAGTGCCTTGCTTTCAGGGTATGATGAGCCAAATATTAATTAGTTAAATACTAATAAAAGTTTTCTGTTGTTTTGTACTTCATTTTCTACTACACCTCTTCCAGACATCATTCATAGCTTTCATTCTTGGAAAGTGAAGGAAGTACAATAGAAAGGAAACACAAGCACACAGTATTTAGCTCCACTCTGCAAGTCCAGATTTTTCAACAGCTGAAGATTTTATAAGAAATTAATACAGGGTAAAAACCAAGTCTCTCAGCTTTGAATGAGATACCTTTCTGAGCATGTTGATTATGTAATTCTGACTTGCACATCCAGGTTCTCTAAAGACATACTCACCAACTTGATGGAGTCTTTAGAAAGCCTACCCAAGGAATTGCATAATATGATTTTTTTATTATATTCAATTTAATAATATTCAGCATACAGATGGTCCCATAGCAAAAAGGAGTAGTTAAAACACAAAACAAATTCATGGTTCTGAGAGCTAAAAGAGCCTGACATTTTTCTTTTTAAGTAAATATCATATTTTAATTGCTGCAGCCCCAAGGTAACCATAAAGTCACGCACTGACAGCTCATGCGGATTTTATGAGGTTGTTTACTCTGTTGTTCATGAAAAAAAGTTTGTTTAGCAACTACTGCTGCTCCTGATGCTCAGATCACCTGCAAGTGAGAAAGCATCTTCCTAAGTACGGAAAAAAGTACTTAATATTTTACTTGCAATGAGAAACTTAAAAAAAAAAAATCTGAGCACAGAGTCAAAGTGAGGAGTTGGTAAGAATATAGAGATGACTCAAGTATTAGTTTTGTTGCCTGGCTGTGCTATTCACCTCCCATTTTTAGAGTTATTTTTATTCCATTTAAGAGAAGCTGTGGTTACCCCATCCATGGAAGTGTTCAAGCCCAGTTTAGATGTGGCATTGAACCTGGTCTAGTGGAAAGTGTCCCTGGTTGTGACAGGGGAGTTGGGACTAGGGGACCTTTAACATCTCTTTCAACCCAAAGCAATCTATGATTCTGTAAATGGGGACATTTTCCTTGCCTGCAAAGACAGACTATGGGTACTTAACTTTCATTTTCTAATTTCTCAGGTTTTAACATGAGATTAAAGATGGTTTCATGGTCTTTTTTATTAGTTTTCCAGGTTTTCAGAGCTTTCCCCAGTTTAACGATGTAGACATTACAATAGAACACAAGGTCATGAAACCACTGGGTAAATGTATTTTAATAAATATCATGTTCTAGGAATTAAGGTTAGTAAGAGGATCAATTTCTAGACAGTATGTGTGTCATCCAAAGGATTTTATTAATTATATAAGCTAACTCAAATGTATGATGTAATTTGCACTCTCTCTGGCAAGCAGTCATACCTACAATACTTCCAAAGATGTGGTATGTAATCTTTAACAAACTAGTATTTTTAGAAAGCATATAGATACTGCAGCAGCAAACAGCTAGTAATAACATAAAGTTCTGTACTGAGATATTTAGATGTCTAATGAGATGGGAATGTTCCATTTTAAAAATATTTGAAACAGGTAATTTTAAATTGCATTACATTCTTTTCAAAGTAAGATTTAATGCCCAATGTTTTATACAAATGGTAGTATCTATTCCAGTTATATCTTACTTTTTTTGTCCTAGCTGCTTCTATTTTCCACAATTTAATGGCAGATAACTCTATTTCTACTTTACAGAATAAGTGCTGTCCATACCTTTCCACTTCAAAAATCACATCTTCAGCTTCCCTAATCACCTGAAACCACAGTTACTTCTAGCTAGCAAGCCGAAATATTATAATGGGAGGTATTTTCTAAGGCATAAAACCCTCAATTACATACCATTTAGAGTCAATTGGAATTTGAAGCCTTTCTGCTTATGTATATGTTTGGCATTATTAACTCACATCCTTTTCTATTTAATCCCATGACGATCAATTAACCAGCAAGGATGTGGTAGACCCCAATTATATGGACTAAAGGACACATTGTCCTTGCAATATAAGACTCAAATAAAGTACTATGTTCATGGATTAATAGATTTTACCTTTAGTTATTCTACCATCTTGGCCATGATTCAGAAATGTATATAAGCACATGCTGGGATTTATGCTCATTTCTTTCATATTAAAGCCAATGAGGCATAAGCAAATTCTTAAATAAGGTCAAAGAGACATTAACATAGGAGACTCTACTTTTTGAATTACTCTTTCAAAAATAGAAGAAAGAAATTTGCCAAACTTCAGTATTTTATATGGCTCAAAGTTTAGAACTATTAATCTTGGATAACCTGGAAAAAAAAATTCCCCATTAGTAATGAAGAAATCAACCCATACTTTAACAAGTATATAAGAGACTGAATTGAAGAAATTAAAATTTTGGAGGTATCAAAACATTTAAAACTAGTCTCTTCCACAGTGTAAGTCAAACGTCTTTCCTTATGTCAATTAAATATTTATTTAATTAAATTATATACTATTGCTTTAAAAATCATGAAAGCATTGAGATTGTGAAGAATTCACTTGGTAATCTTGCAAAACACCCCAACGTCTTTCTTGAAACTAATTATTACCTTTTGTGAAATCCACAATCGTTATTAAAAAGCCAGAGGTCTGGGATTTCTTTGTTGTTCCATTAACTTGAATGAAAATTATATATTATTCTTTATTTATGACTTCCTCAAGAATAATAACACCAGAGGTGGGAAGGAGGGCATTGTGCTGCAGTAGTTGCAGGCTAAAGAATGGTAGCTTTTTGTCTCTGGAAAAAAAATGATGCCTTCAAAAAAAAAGCATTTTTTAAAAGCTCTGCCTTTAAAAGGCATTAAAGACTTTGTACTGTGCTATAAATGGACATCTGTTCTATAAGCTGTACCTCAACAAGACGACATTGGTTGTCATGTCAAATCTCAACAGGCCACCTTTACTCATGTTCTGCTAAGTTAAGAAATGCCACTGTAGCAAAATGAAACATAACCTTTAATATTTCTCTCTTTGGTCTGGGCTTCAGTGAAATGCAAGAGAAGTGTAAGAAATCCTTGTGTCTCAGTGGATTTGTTTTAACCCAGCCTCTCTCCTTTAGAGCTATTGTCAGCTAGAACTTCTTCAAAGAAGAAAGAGAGGTTATTTTGCATTCCCCTTTCAGTCTTTGTCAGAAGAAAATAAAATTAGATTAATATATATGTCTATTTTGTTACTGCAGGAATATAGAAGCAGTGTTGTAAGTCATTTTATTTAATGTTTCTGGCTCAGATACAAACATCTATAGGTTTGGTATGGATTATGTAATGGAGCTTCACTGCTCTTCGGAGCCATGGCTTTAGGACTGATAGAGCTCAACAGCTATCTGTCCCTACCAGGGTTCTCTCAGCTTGAAGTACCTCTAGAATTTCAGCAGAACTCTTAGTTATAATTCAGGAAAAAACAGATATTCTAATTTGGCTCACAGATCACTTGAAACTGTGCAGAGAAGAAGTTGATAAACTTAGTTTTTCTGTTTCCTTGCGATCACCTCTATTTAACATCCCAGTATGCTAAGTACTTTTATTTTCCTTTTCATGGAAGACATTCTGGGTTTAAAAATGGAAATGAAAAGGGACGACCTCAACTAATAGTTTGTAAAAAGCCTTCACCCTCTTTGGTCTGCGTATCTTATTTTCTTTCCCTTCTCATGTGTACAATAGTTCTACTGCACTACTTGAATGAAAATTCCATTAATCACAGGCAAAAATAAGTTAATGATGACTATGGAATAGAACCTGGCTAGAGGCATATGGCCCTCACCATGCCTCTGAAATGCTATTTTGCCAAGAAAATGCTATGTTTCTTCAAAAATACCTGCTTTCAAGCGTCATAAGTTACAAAGAACTGGTTTGACTTCATCCTTGTCAGATTAGTTTACAAGGACTACAAAAGTCAAGAAGTGAGAGAGCAGATAAAGAAAAATTGTCCCGATTTTTTTTTTATCATTTACTCCTGTTTTGCCTTCAAGAATGTCTTTTACACAGAATGGGATTTTGTTGTAACAACGAAGTTGCTCCTGCCTTGAAGATTAGGTGGTTCCTGTTAATCTTTTTCACTCAATAAACCCATGCAAAAAATACTTTCCCTGATATGGAAATCCTGACAGGGTGTCCTGCTCCAGATCAGTTGCTAGAATGGACTGCAGGACTGTATCACCCTCTGCACAGCTCATCCTTCACAGCAGGTTTATCCATACCCAGAGATATGAGACAAAGTGGCTGTAATTGCTCGGCATTTCCATAAAAAGGTGTTCATAAAAACTGGACAATTTGGGTTTTTCAGGAGGAATTACACAGATTTTTTTTTTTTTTAACCTTTCCCAATTTTTTTCTTTCCCCCACACCCCCCAGAGATTTATAAATGACATCCACAATCCACATGGCATGAATTGCAAATGTAATCACCAGCACAAATAAAGGTTAAAAGGCTCAGAAGTGTTGGGATCTGCTACTTTGGCAAACAAAGGCTGCATTGTTCAGGGGACAGGAGCAGAGCATAAGATTTTGTTGCACTGTGGGAAACAGCTGATCAATCTTTAAACTGATGGTAATACCTTCAGTTGTATTAAAGAAGCCAGAAGACTTTTGGTAGTGTGTAAATCCTACCAATAATGAATCAACACAGTTCTTCTGTTCACCTTGTCATTTCATATGCCTAATTCTTCATTTCAGCAGCTACTT
Source organism: Lichenostomus cassidix (assembly GCF_008360975.1). Taxonomy (NCBI): domain Eukaryota; kingdom Metazoa; phylum Chordata; class Aves; order Passeriformes; family Meliphagidae; genus Lichenostomus; species Lichenostomus cassidix. Next base: position 26,218,019 of record NC_139482.1, read on the forward strand.
ACAGATTGGCATTTGAGGTTTAATTGATACCTAGTGTGCTGCTGGAATGTAATGTCTCCCTTAGAAAAATTTATTCTTTATTGTGCTCAGGAGAAACATTTTTGTAATTTATTGGACACTTCTGGGAAGTGAAAACATTATAATTGTCACAGAAAAGACACATGCAAACATGTTTCCCTTTACTTAATTTACTGTTGTGATGAACAGACATCTCAATACGTTTGCAACAGAGCAAGACTATACAAAGGAAGAAATAATATTTTACAGACAACATAAATCAATGTCACTTTGCTGATGTTAATGCATTCTCATAAACATACATGAGCTAAGAATCCGTCCCACAAACCATCTGTCACTACTGATACCTTGACTATCCAGTGAATGACTAACACTGAATGTCCACTTAGTTTTCAGTTATAGTCAAAGACACCAATTCATTTTTTCAGACTTAAAATGTGCTTAAATGGAGACAGAATTGTAATGATCCTGAGAGAATTTTTCTTTTTAATTATTCAGAAATTTTCATTGTGATAAGTACCTGATTCAAAAGGCATATCACAGAACATACCTCAGGAGATGAAATTAGTTCATTCAGTATAAAGATGTTTTATCATAAGTTTCCATACAACTTGTTTAAATTATTTTAAAGAATGTACTTAGTTGTATTCCAAAATAAGACAGTAAAGGTCACAAATATAACATAAAATGTAAGTCCCACATCCTTAAATGTTGCCTACTGTATAATTTTTCCGCTTTAAGTTGAAATTAATACTTTGCTCCAAATTCAGTGTGAATCAGAAACTAGAAAATAATTTTTGCTATAAAAACTTTTGGTTTTTTGTATTTTGCAATGTGTGTTAAAGAATAATTTCTCAAATAACTGGAATTTTGCAACATTTGCATATGAAACTTCTTAAGATCAGAGCTGTGTTTTAAAACCAAATTCTAAAACTTAGAATGCAAATAGAGAATTACTTTTTTATGTTTTGGCACAAAATATTGCTACTATTTAATGCAATAATTTTTGTATAATTATATAAATTATTTCAATTGTCATAATTAAAACTATGAAAACCCTTAAGAATGAGGAAAATTTTAATTTGAAAGATTAACTTCATTAATTTTTTTATCCTTTTTCTTCCCCCCCCCCTTTTTTTTTTGCATTCTCCTTCAACTGAAACAAAACTCAACCAATTGTGCACTAAAAAAAAGTGGTTAAGGAAATGAAAGTTCTTCAGTGGCATAATGTTGATAAAATATGGCAAAATTGATTGTCAATTTATGATATAGTGATAGTGTGGCAATGTCATTTATATAATTATTTGTCTCATATAAATCTACTAGAACCTTTAATTTTTCCCTTTTCCAAGAGAAAAAACACTTAGAAAAACAATGTTTGCATGTATGGGACTGCTTGCAATTCTGCTGGTTTTCTCTCTGTAGTTTGGGGACTGGGAACACACACAAAACCCTAGTTAGGGCTTTGAAGGCTGCTGGTGTGACACTGTACTCAGGTCCCATTGGCCAGAACTTTTGGTAATATATATTATCTTTACTACTTGTGTTTCTTTAAATAGGAGGTACATTTGGGGAACAGTGGAGGCTGTGTTGTAAGAATTCAATTAACAAAACCACACAAAGAATTTTATTTTGTGGTCCGTGGAATAACTGAAACCTGCCTCTTATACAAGAAAATGATGCCAATAGTCATAAAATAGTTTGAAAGACTATCGTGAATTTGCAGATCATATTCTTTTCCAGCTTTAGCCCTGTTTGCCCATTGGCCTTCTTGAGGATATTTAACTCCTTCAGGGGTGTGTTTCTTTCACTACTAAAGCGCACATCAGTTTATGCATTTTTTTAGTTCAGATAACTCTAATACATGAAAGTCGATGTTTAAGCAAGTGTATTATGTTTTACCCTCAGGGGTCAATATTCTGCCCACCTCAGTGCCATCAAAAACTACAAAATCAGGTCAGGAAGTTGAAAACTGGATGTGGATCAAGGCAGATGCAAAGGCATCTTGTACATTGCTCATGCATGTGATTTCTCTCAGAACTATTAGGGATCTGATGTTTGGGATGTCACAGGTATTACACTGACTGTCAGTGGATAAACAGGTAAGACACAAATGGAATTATGAATAATGATAAATGCTTCTGTTTATACATGATGGCCCATGAACACCTCAGTTGGACAGATTGCATGAACTGTACTTCGAAGAATGACGGAAGTTAACTTTGTGCCAATCACTACCAAAATTTATTTTGGAGCATCTCACCCTGGTAAAAGATATCTCAGGCTGTCACACAGCGTAGCACTTCCACAAGGCTGTGTTTTCAACACAGTAAGAATAACTGGAGTGGTCACTGATCCTATAAGCAGAAACAAAGCAGCAAAGAAATCAGGCCAAGAGCATAGTTAAGGGAATGACTGTTCATAAGGTGTTTTCAATAATATCTGGACCACTATGAATCTGATGATTTTGCTGATTCAGTCATGCTTGACATGCCATGAACTCGGCAAACAGCAGTTGTTGCCCTCCACCACTTGCTCTCAGAAACACTGTGCCTAACCAACCTGATTACACAATGATTAAAAGGTCATCAAATCTACTGAAGAATCTGAGCTGTGCAAATAGACAGGGAGAAGAGAAGGAAAACAGGCAGAAACAGAAAATTGTGTACAATCAGCATAAATGGAGAAACAGAGCATAAGTAGACACTGAAGGAGATAATGCAATTTTCTGCTAGCTAACATTTCAGGAGAGAAACCACTATCCTCAAAGTCTGTCTTGGGAGACAAAACACAATAATGAGAAAGAAGTTGCTTGTAGTTAGGGAACTGAAGGAAAGATAGTGATGTAGCAAAAATGAGACATTAGATAGCTTAGGAATTTCTTACAAAACTAAGAAACTCAAAATATATGAAGAACCAGCCTTCCTTGGTTACTGACACTTTACATAATAAAATTTAGTACAAATCACAGATTTTAGGAAAAAAATATATTAAGCAAGCTATGATTTTTCTAAGTGAGCTGCAATATTTCAATCTTCTATAACAGCAGTGAAAAATCAAGAGCTTTAGTCTTCAGAAAAAGCACATACATATACATACACCAGGGATTACAATGTAAAAGATTGCAATGTAATTAAATAAACATGCTTAACCTGCTTACTTCAATCACTCTTCCAAACTAAAATTGAAGAGTTTGTTAGCTTGGGATTTATTATATTTGTTTGTTTGTTTGTTTTTTAAATCAGGAGACGTGTATTTATTTTGGCATGATGATCTCAATAGTCAGTGTCTTTTTCCATAAAACCCATCTCTTAATTTTTCTCTTTAAAAGGTCATAAGGTGTTGGGACTGGAAAAATAGGTGAAGATAGCATCATCTCTAAGGTTCCCATCCAGTTAACGAAGACTATTTAAAAAAAACATTTCTTTACACATAAGATCAGCTACAACACTAATGAATCAGTTATACACATTATTTGTCTGTGAGAAATGCTGATGTGCCCCAGTGTGTTCCAGAGAAGTTGTGGAGCAGGAGCAGACAAAGTGACAAAACTAAAACTGTTGCCTGTCATCTGGTTGATTGATGTATCTGTTGCTTTCAACTGAGTCATGTAGTCAAGGCATTCTGCTTAGGTTGGTCTACAAGGCCAAACCTCACAAATTCACTTAACATTCCTTTTTACATGGTACTTTATGATTACCCTGCTGCTTTTGCAACAGGAGTAAAATTCAAATTAGGGGAGCAGTACTATTAAGCAGTCCTGTGTACTTACGGAAGAGAAGTTACATTTGTATATATGAAAATTCAGGACAGATATGACTCAGTGGAGCTCGAGCAAAGTGAAAACTTATTTTTATCTATTAAATCAGTGGTAGAAAAAAAAGCCCATTTAATGCCCTATGAATTTGCAGTTTACTTTAGGGGAATTTGCCAGTTGCAGACATAAAACCTGCAATGCAATCTAGCTAAGCAATGCTTGATTGCTACAAGCACAGAAACCTTTTCTAAACTCCTGAGTGAACTTGAAGTTATAGATCTGGCATTGTTTGCAGACCACTAAATATTCCAGGTCCCACTAGTCCTGTACTGTCCAAACCCTGGTTTCTACAAATTAGATTCCTAGTGCAAAACTCAAAGCAGCACAAGGGGGAGGGGGAGGGAGCGAGAGAAGGAGGAGGAGAGGGAAGGCATGTGGCTGAAATTATGGACTTCTTACAAAAAAGAAACATGGCATGTCAACCTTTGCCTGTTTCCCAAGACAATAAATCTTTGAATTAACTGTGCTCATGAGCACTTGAAATGAAAAGCCAGCTCTACTTCCTTCACTTTAACAAAATGAAGCATGGAGGGGAAAAAAAGCACAAAGAGTAGGAAGGCAAAGAAAAGCTGAACAGGCATATAGACTTTGGCACACAGAAAATTAAAACAGTTTAAAAATTGTCTTCACTTAATAGCAACACAAACTGTTTGAAATAATTGCTGTTCAGCAACAGAGATAAAGATACGCTACTTCACATAAATATCTAATGAGTTCAACAGGAGGAACTATAATGGAGTGTCATATTAAAATATAAAAACCAGCGATGGAAGTTGCAGCAGCAATCCAATCTCTAAAGTTCCATTTTATGGTGAGCTGCAGGTCTGGTGATTAGTGATGGCTGCAAAAGCATTGTAATTCACAGCAAACCTGATAAGTACCATTGTGATTATCCTTTTTAAATGCAAACAGCAAAAAGGACAACTGTAAGTGTTATTCAGAAAGCTCTAGTGCTGAAAGCATCTTTTTAAATGTCAAAATACTAGTAAATTTTGAAAAGCTGCATAAAATATTTTCTAATATCCTAAAATAATGTCTTCTGGAGCTTTCAAAGTAACACACACAGAGAATGAAAACATTTTTGATGTTAATCTTTAGGGTTTTTATCATCACAGATGACAAATTCAACTTCATTTCATATTCAAATATTGGTGACTGAATTAAGGATGCAAAACTTTCAAATGCAGAATATAAATATCAACTGGAGGAAAAATGCAGTATAGTACAATAACATACATATGGATTTTAATTCAAACATGTTGAAAATGGATAAGTGGAAAACAGTAATAAAATTATATATGGCAGTAGAGATTGTTAATTTTATGAAGTTATAGCTAATGTATTCAAATAAATTTGTATTGCCATTTAATTTTTTTCCTTACAATGATAGGAAAACAAAAAAGAAGAAAGGAAGAAAAGTTTCAGATGATTTCATTCCACTAATATTCATTAAAAAAGAGAAAAAGTAGTGTGTAACTCTTGGTTATTTTCCCAGCTAGATTTAAAGTAAACTTCAAGGAATTATTCTAATTGGATTATATATTTACTTAAGAATTAAGGAGTTGCACTCACACAAGTACTTCTTCCTTAGAAGCTCCACATGTTCAGGATCTGAATAACAAAGTCTTGGGTTACAGAAAGAAAATGAAAAGATTCGGCCTTCCTATTCGGTTCTGCTGCCTGTCATGGGAAAGCATACTCACCTGCACAACCGCAAAACATATGCTTCAATCCTGTGATCTTAACAGAATTCCCTCTACCAAAGAAATTCTGACAAAGTCAACCTTACTTTTTAATCAACCTAGACTCTAGAGGAATCATCTGTATCATTGAATTACATGTCTCCAAATGAATCACTCAGATTCCTCTGATTAGCTGTGCTTCATAGCAAAAAAAGTATACTTAGAGTGGGTGGATATGTTTTTGTGGCTTAAAACACCCGTATCAGGACTCATAAATTACAGCACCTTTTCTCACTACCTTTTCCCACAATAGGGGAAACAGGGCATAATTGCAGTCTTCCATCTCTAGTTTCATTTTTGTAAGATATTATATCAGCTGATGTAAATTAGAGATGCCTTCAGGTCATTTTAAATCACCATTGACATGATCATCTTCCTTACAATGACAGCCATCAGAAAAATGCAAAATAAAATTCAAAACACAGTCATTACTTGCATTGTTTGTGTCTCAAGCATTACCTCTAGACCCAAATCCCCCATGATTTCAAGCTGTTCCTGAGTGTATTGCCCTATTTCCCTCAAAACCTCAATGCAACATCTTCTTTATGATGCAGCTCCTAATTCAAATAGTGCACAGAAACAGCATGATAAGATTTAAAATAAACCTCCAGGAAAAGCAGTATAGTTTCCTAATGTTGTCTGACCTGAAAGAATACCTTCACACTGTTTTTCCTTTTGCAATGTGTAAAAATTTAAAGGTACCCAGAATGGACTATTAGATATGCAAAAGTAATCCCTGTTCTTTTACACCTATATTATTCCATGTATCTAACATTCAACCCCTAGAATTAAGAAGTAGTTTGGAAAGACTCAGAGTACACATTTATCCCTGGGAGCTGAGATTCCAAGAGCTTGAATGGTTAATGAAACATTGTCAGATTTCCCAGCAGCCATATTAAGATTTACTTTTTATACCAATATGACACAAAAGCATCAAAACTGCACTCTGACCTTCATTCATGTAATTCAGTTAAAGTACATCAATCTTATTTTCTTTTCTTGGTTGAGTGGAGATCATGCTGTTTCATTGTAGGAACAATTTGCCTATGGTGTATTAAGTAGCACATTATGTGTCGGTGAAATGTGGTATTGTGAAAAAAGAAGGATAGCAGAAGGAAATGTACCTCACAAAAATTTTTAAAAGAAAATCTATGAATTATCTCTTCTGTTTGCAAGATGATTGTCTTTGCACCCAGTCAAGGACAGTATCATGTAATCGGTTTTTACTCAGTATTTGATGTCTCTCCACTCCAACTAGAAAGAAACAGAGACCAGTTAAAAGATGAAGGCTGAGATTAAAAGGAAAAGCCGGTTATCAAAGGCAAGACTGAAGAAGATTGAACATCTTAAATTAGAAAATGGAATCTAAAACCTGCAGTTTGGTGGCCGCCTGGGTTTCTTAGGCACTGGTATTTTGCAATATGTTGTTGTTCAGGTCTTTGCAGGCAAAGTCCTAACTGTAATATACCTCTCTGTGAAATTTAAAGTAAAATATGACTCAGTGACACTGACTTGATACAGTGCACAAATATCCAAAATGAACAAATATCCAAATATCCACACAGTGCACAAATATCCAAAATGAAGACTTCGGTTTTTTTTTTTAACCTGTGCTCAAGACTGCCACCCAATTTTCCATAATAGTTAACTAGAGTAAAAAAGCTCTCAGAAGAGGATGCAAGCCCAGGTTTCTTATCTGCAAGGTGAAGGCTTTATCAGGAGGCAGGTAAGAGTGTGTGCCCATGTCTCTGTGTGTAAAGACACATGGAAATATTTGGCTTATTCCTTTCTCTCTTCTATTGAGGATAATATCAGGAAGGGGTATTATTCATTTGTGATTAAAATATATCTGACAATAGAATATTTCTTACACTGTTTAAAAGATCTCTTCAATATGATTTCTTATTTTGTTTTATGCTCCTGACATGTTTCAGTCTACATTTTTAATTATATTAACTAGAGCAGAAATTAATGTAACTGTAATTTTAGAAAAATAGATCCTAAAGTTGTATTCCATACTTTTGCTATTTTGTCTACAGTATCCAATCATTATTTATGTAGGAAAAAATTTTAATGATGCGATTTTATTATCAGTAACTTAGGAAGCTTTTCCAAATAGCAAGGCCAGACTTACCAGGTTCTGTGGTTTCATTGATATAAAAATATGCGTGGGTACCACACAGATTATTTTAAGTACTAAATTCTGGAATATGTAGTGCAAGACTGCAAGACTTCTTCCACATGTGGACTTCAGTACAGTTGTGCCTTTACCCTCTACATTGCCCTCATAGTTGTGGTAAGCGATAAGGTTACCCTGTGACCTTCTTGTAGAGCATGGTTATCCATTAAATAAATGTTAATTCATCCCAGCATCATCATTCTAACAGATTATAATGACCTTAGGTTCCTTCTAGGTTGAAATGAAGACAATTGCTTTACCAAATGGTTTATTCCAAGATTTAATTACATTGTGAATCCTTTAAGAAGTACAGAAAAACCCTTCTAGCAATGCAAACCTTTTGCACAGAGTCAGAAAACCCTAATTGCTCATCTTGCAGACCAGTGTTAAGATGCTATTAGAACAAAAATTGTAACTCTGGCTACTTTGCCATGTCAAGGTATGGGACAGGGAGTGGGCCACATCTATGCCACTAGGGTAATTCTTGGTGGGAAAAGAGTTAATTGTACCTGTAGATTTCAGACAAGACCCAGCAGACTAATCACACCTAATGTTCTTTAAATCCTAAATTCAGCACTTTCTCCCTTATTTCTCTCTGTAAGAGTTGTGACAATGAGCTTTTCCAAAAAAGTTTGGCTTTTTTACCTTCTGTAAAGCTATGTTAAGATTAATACATATTCCCAAGGTTTTCTGAGAAAAATTAATATGGATTGGGATATTTCTACATCAGGTAGAAGCTCAACTACATTTTGCTTGCTGTGTATATTTTCTTATAAACTATTTAACGTGGGATGTGGAACGTTCATTCCATAGTTAGGAAAATGCACACTACAATTATGTTTTACACTTGTGGTGGGCTAAAATTTCAAAAAGGGAATTAGAAAAGTCAAAGAAAATAAAATATTTTGAAAAAAATAACAAGCACAATAGGCTATTAAAAAACTTTAAAAAACAATCCGAACTTCATTTCTTTTTGCTGGACATATTCTTTCCCTCTTAATAAAATTAAATCTTTGATATAGCTTTGTATGGCATAACATTAGCTTTTGCCAATTTTTCTTTCTGTTTTTTAACAGCTATTATGGGCTACACCAAGGTAAACAGCTCAGCCCCACACATATGTTCATTCACACAAAAAGTGAGAGAGAGAAAATATTTGGATTGTGATAAAACTACATTAATAGGTGACTTAAAAGCTGTGTGTGGAGATGTTTCCAGGAAATAGGGCTGCATCAAGGGTGATGATTTCTTGGTAAGACAAATGTCATAACTTCAAAGTTCCCCAGTTTTTTGTCCTTCCTTCCCCAGTTTTTTGGGGTTTTTTTTGGCTAAGTACAACACCACATAATGTGGAATATTCATTTGGTCAGTGGGAGTCAGCTATCTTGGCAGTGTCCCCTCACAGCTTCTTGTACACCCCCATCCCACTGACACCCACTTGCATTGCTCACCAAAGTTAAACATTGGTGTGCTATCAGCACTGTGTTGGTCACAAAGCACAAGCAGCACCACACGAGCTGTTATGACTAAAATTAACTCTTGCCTGAGAAAACCAGTACAATAGCTCAATGTTACTTCACTTGATAAAAATAAAGGTGTTGATGAACATTAAAAACATTAGAACTCTACCTGAATCTCTGTGGTGTTTCTCGAATTCCTGTGTGCTGTAAGGTTCACTCAAAAGATTTATGTAGGGTTATAAGATTCCCTAGGAAGGGTATATCTATCCTATTTACGTTCCTTCAGCCTATATTTCTGAGATCTTTCATGTCCAGTGCCAGATCCAGCTATAAAATTGACGTTAATTCTTGGGTAGCACATTAACTGATATTAACAGGCAGGACCTATGAGTGCTTTAATATTATTAATTGTATTGTCACATAAAAAGACTGAAACACTGAAAAGTTCTTTGCTTATGATTTAAGGATAAGTGGGACTGACCTTACCCGTTTAAGCTTTTCAGGGTTTTAATTTCTACATCTCTATGGGTCACCCTATGCTTCAGTCAAATGCTAAAATTGGTCTCAAAGCTCAGTTAATCTGACCTATTTTGTCTGTATCACTTCTATGAACTTTAGACATTTTCTTTAGGATAAGGTGAACTAAAGTTGTTCTTCGTCCCATTTCATGATAAAACAAATCTACATGATCTAGATGGCAGACTTGGATGTAGTTTACTACACTTTATCAGATTAATCCAGATACCAATCAGCTCATGACAGATTTTATTCCATTTTTGACACCAACCAACCCTGCCATCTAAACCACTTTAAATGTTGAAATGCTTTCATGAACACAATGGTTTATCATCTAAACTCAACAAAGCTCTCAACAAACGTTCTAACACAATGAGATACTTAATCTAGTCACACTCAAGCACAGACCTCAGAAGGGTTCAGGCAAAAAGCGGTTTTTGTAGGAGGGCATAGCTATTATCTTAGAGTTAGAAGGCCATTAGAAACTGATAAGTTGGATATGTTAAATGGCCACAGGTAAAAAGTGATCTCTGATATTCTGCTGAAATAATCTCAATATGAGAAATTTTAACACGATCCTACTATTTTATTGAATCAGTACCACCATATTCTGTATTCCATTAAAGCAATAAAGGTAATCTTCTAATTAGAATTAGAAGAATTATTAGATTAGAATACAGGTAATCTTCTAATTATTGTAGACTGCTACTGATTAACCAACTGTACTTCTCAACCAATGTAGTAGTAGTAAGCATAAGCATAAGCATAAGCATAAGAATAAGAATAACAACAACAATAATAATAATATTTTTTCTTCCAATGTTATTTATGCAGGGAGAAACTCACTTTTTTAAAGATTCTCAGCAATATATTGCTTTGTACCTTGAATATGATTTCTAAGTCCTTGACAAATATTCTAGGGAGATACAGGGTATTAAAACTGGCCAATGATAAGAGATGAGATAGGACAGTGAATCCTCAGTTACACAGATTTAGTGGTTATGGACTTTAACAGAAGGGCAGCAGCATTTATTTTAAGAAATTCTGTCTCAGAAAAACAAAAGACACTTCTACAGAAGATAAACTTTTATTTTGCTGTAACTGAAAAGCTGGCTCACAGTGACGGCAATAACTTCCTCTGTGGGATGAATATGTTTGCTGACACAAGCACCTAGACATTCCTTGTTACAGTAGACATGGTGAAAGGAAAAAGTTTCACAGCTTGGGTTGTTTCCTGCCTATATGTTTCATCTTTCTCTGAGGTTAAAAGAAGAAAACAAGATGAGAAATAAAATGGAGTACAGGAAGGCTCCATTACTATCTCTAAATCTATTGAAAATATGACTGCATTACCTCTTGGCTTCAGTTAGCTCAGTAAGCTGGATTCTCCCTAGTTATGCCTAGTTATGCAAAGATCCTTACATTTTGTCTTTTAAGACTTGTACAAAAATTAACTGACTATACTGCTAAAGCTGTACAAATTTTTGGCATCATTACACATTGTTTCTTTACAGAAAATTAGCAAGAGACTGTAACCCTGACAACCTGAACTGTGGAGAATAAAAGTTTTTTTCACATCATTATGTAAATCAGCTAATTAAAGGTGCAGAAATTATAGATTTGAGACCGGTGACATCTGCTAGATGTGAGTTTTTCTCTATATTTGCTTCTCCAAGGATATAGAGGAATGCTGTGTTACACTGAGATTGTACATTGAGTTGTTCCGTTCTTCCTTTGCATACCTTTGTGTTGCTTGTATTCAATTCACGTCTAAACTTCACAAACACAACGTTTAGAGATTTACTTTCTTTCAAATAAAACCTGAGAATACAGAGAAACAGATAATAGCTTCAGGGAGGTCAGGAAATGATCTGTCAGTAGGTATTGGTAAAAAACAAACTGCTGTTACGACTGAAAGTGGATGCAGGTCAGCAAAATGATGCTCCAGACAGTTTCACTGGTTCTCACTCACTAAAACAGAAGCTTAAGCACATATCTGAAATGCAACAACTATTTGGAGATATGCAAAGTTAGGAGTCTTCATCTAATATTTTAACCTTTGGTAATGGCTGTAATGGGTGCTTAAGTATAGAAAAAGTTAAATACGATGATAGTTCCCGAGGATATTTTCCTTGTCATTCAGTAATTAGTAGCCATCAATAGAATTTTCTACTAAAATTTATCTGCCCCCTTTCTTAATACATCACTAGTAATTACTGCCTTGGTCCACTCTTGCCAACAGAGTCAGACCAACAAATAATTCTTCCAGAACTGCAGTTTTCAGCACAGATACATCAACCTGTGTAACTCTTCTTGATATTAACCCATACAAATAAATGGGGGGTTTTAATACCTCTATCTTTATCATGTATAGCTTAATTTTCAACTTAAAGAGTAACTGCCACACTGAGGACAGATTTTCATCTGATTCTCTCTCAGATTACTGTTTTGACTACACACTAGTTCTCTTGAATTTTCCCAGCGTGGTATAACTAATTTGCCAGTCTTCATTAATGTCAGAGACTGAAAAGTTACAGTAAATGACTTAAACATTTTCATGAGGGACTTTTGCCCATTATAGCACAACTGTATTAAAAAAGCTGCGGAGAAAACCACCACACTTTGAATAGGCCTTCTCACTGAGGCCTTGAATGGCTTGCTGATGGAGATAAGATAGTGATTCAGGTCTAGACTGGGGGAGAAAAGAATACATTCGCAGAGGCATCAAGCTTAGCACCTTCAGGATGGAGACCACAGCACCAAGGCTATCAGCTGCCAGGCTCACCCAGACCCTGACACCAAAGGGTAGGGGGAGAGAGGCTGTGGGTGTATGATGGAAAAGCCTCTGGTCAGAGGCAGTGAACTCCCAGAGAAGCCCAGCTGCAGGGGCTTCTTGTCCCTGGGAAAGTTAATCCTCATGAAGGACAGCCGAGGGGGTGTCATGGCCCATCAAAGGCTAACCCAGAGGGGTCCCCAGACCCTGCACCAGAACACTACAACATGATGCAACAGATCCACAGTGTTGCAAAGGACAGTGTCAAACCTAGCTCCCTGCAGGGGAGGCATCTGGGCATTCACACCTGCCCAAAAAATTATATTAATCAGCTGGATTCTATACTCTTCAGCGTAGTGGCAGCAAGGGATGCTCACCACCCAGAAGATCAGATGGAGGGGACCAACAAGACATCATTGGGACCCCTGGAAGGATTATATATTTCTATCTAACCCCTATCATTCTCTCCCTGTACCCCCAACCCACCACGCACAGCTGCACAGCTCTTGTTTTATTTCTATTATCTTACTCTTTGCCTCTTTTATTATGAAATAAATCAATCTTTTTGGCACCAACATCTAACCTTATCTGGTTTTAACCATGTTTTTTGGGTATATTTTGAACCTTTATTTGATCGATCCATGTTACTCACAGAGGCTTAGCTTTCTTAATTCTTCTGTATTTCAACTGGATTGTAACAATTAAAGACATTAACTTCTCCACAGGAAAAGAGTATTCCCCTTCTCTCACTCACACGCACACAAAAATGCACATCCTTTTTTATGATGTTTCTTCATTTTCCAGCTGCATACAGAGGTAATCCAAATAGCTATTTTAAATTCAGCAGCTGTAAAATTAGATGTGATGAATTTTTTTTCTTAGTGCAGCAAAATGATTGCTAGGAATGTTAAGTGAAAAATGTCTATACTTACCTGCTCTCCAAAACTCTGCAGCCAGATCTGAATAACTTTTGCATTTTCAGATTTATGTCAGATTCTTGGAGTTACATGCAAAAACAGGGCTGTAGCTTTTGAATTCCTTTGTATGTGTAGTCTCACAATTGATGCAGATCAGCATTTGCAAACAAAAAATATCTGAAGCATGATTTGAAGACAGAAATCTTTTGCTGCAGTGCATGCTTATACTGTTTTTTTTTCATATACATTAATTCACTTTCTGGAAATCCAAACTCCAGGATAGTAGAAGTAAAAAAGAGCAGATTAAACAATATATATCCTAAATTCTGGCATTCTTAAATAGCCTGATTAATTGTAATTATTTTACTGTAAATTTGGCAAAGATAGTTAATATACATAGAAATGTCTGTTAGAAAAACCCATGTGTATGCTAAACAAGGTAGAAAATAAAACATCTGAAGTATGTATAATTATATGTTTATACATAGTGCTCTCTACTTAGTTTATATTAAATATTATGTAATGTCAAAGTTAAACTGCAAGCACTGCACTAACTACACATAATAAGAACTTATTCAAACGTTATGGGTCCACCATTGAAAAAATTTTATTGGAAAGCTGCTCATAAAATCTCATAAAAAATTATAATTTCTTGGAATGTAATTTCAAATAACAGCCCATAGTGATTTTTTAAAATGTTAAATTAGAAATTGTCTTGTAAAATTAAACTGCTGCTTAATGCATAATAATATTTCATTTAAAACTTCCAGCAACATGTTGTGGTAGTATTTAAATAAAGAAAAGAAGTTATTAAAATAGCTCCTTCATTACTTCACAATTTTAAAATGAATTGTTGCCGTCTTAAATATGTGAACTCTTTTGGCAGAATGTTTAAAACAGAAAGAAAAAGGAATACAGCTGTTCAAAGTTGACTAAGATGAGTCAGTAGTGAAAATGACCAACCTGGCTGAACAGAGAAATTTTTCTGTAACTCAGGAAAAAAAAAGTTATGACCTTCAGCACAAGGGACAGAAACTCAGCAGGACTGCAAGGATGTTGTGAGGCTATACAGAGGAGAAAATTAGAAATGCCAAAGTTCACTTTTTCTGGATAGTTTTATAAAAGACAATAAAAATGTTCCTGTAACTGCATCATCAATGAGAAAGGATCTAGGGATAATCTCCATCCTTTAGAGGATGTGGGAGGAAACACAGTGACAAAGGATGAGGAAGAGGTTGAGGCACAAAATTCCTTCTTTACTTCAGTCTTTATAGCAAGACCAGTTGTTTTCCAGGAACCCATACATTGTCCCTACACACCCTCGTAAGACATCCCTCTCCAGCTTTCTTGTAGGCCCACTTTAGGTATTGGAAGGCTGGTGCATGGTGTTCCTGGAGCCTTTCCCAGGCTGAACAATCCCAGCTCTCTCTTCCTATCTTCACAGGAGAGGCAATCCAACCCTCTGATCATCTTGGTGGCCTCCTCTGGACTTGCTCCAACAGGTCCATGTCATTCTTATGCTAGGGGCCCCAGAGCTGGATGCAGTGCTCCAGGTGAGGTCTCATCAGAGAGGAGTACAGAGGAAGAAAAACAAAGATAAATATATAACTTTACAACATGCTCTGTGTTACTTATCATATAAAGATGGAGAATCTTAAGGGCAGAAACAATGTCCAAAAACTCTGATAAGGGAATGTGAAATTCGATAGATGGAATAATTACTCTGATTCACAAAGCCACAATTTCTGTTACTTATTTCTATTGCCCATTTGTCCCTGGATTTGTGTTTGTATAAAGGAGTGTCAGACAAATAGTTTCTGAAAATTTCAAATTAAATAAATCACTACAACACCAACCCTGGAGGGAAGGTTACAGATGCTGGAGGAAGCCTAATCGGAATCAATAGCCAGAGAGAAGGATTCACTCACTTCTTTTAACACTTAAATGTAGCCTGCACTTTCTCATATGGCTGGCAGAAACTGTGGGTGGCTGATAAGTATCAGGAAACTCTCTCAGCTTGAACTGCTTGTCAGTGTTTTGCAAAAGCAAAAGGATATAAGCACTGAAAAGAGTTTTGTGGTAACTCATTTGTCTGCCCTTTTCAAAGCTAATTAAACACAGAAACTTTCTGTATCATCCATCAACTGGGTTTTTAAAAAATTATTTATTGTAGAAAATAACCACATCACATATCAAAAGCAACAAAGGATAAGAAATAATTCAGCATTCTATGTACTAAATCTGAAATGCACATTAATGGAGCACCAGCAAGTTTGACAAAATGCCATGGCATAATTATTTTCTAATTAGCTAGTGTAGTCAAACATGTAGGATTTACTGCTACTTACATGACTTTTCACTGTAGAACTCAAAAAGGGAAATGATAATGGCTTCATGCTGTAAAGACAATTCTTTTTGGTTTTGGTTCATCTGCTTAGATAGTTTCAAAATGACATTGTATGCTGAAGCACCTCATGTTTAGTGTCATTTTTTATTTGGTTTTGAAATCTCTCTAGAGTATGAAATACAGAATGACAAAGACACTGAATTGGATAATAACTGCATGTTACAATTTTGTGTTATTATGTGCTAGCCAAGATCCTAATGCCAAGTCTTTATTGTAAATCACATTGATCCGTAATTACTATGAACTCTTCAGCTTTTGTATTCACAAAATCTTTGGAAATAAATCAATGCATCATGCAGAATCAGTGTCAAATACATGCAACAGAAAAGTATTCCTGTGTAGAAATATTGTAAACTTAGATTACTCTGAATTCTTACAGGTGATTTTTATATTTAAAACTAAAAATGAGAAATAATATTTCTTTTCCTTGTTCTTTAACAAAAGAAAATGTTTGTATAAATCTTTCTTCAAAGAAAAAATTTTCTGAAGGCTTTTTTGAATTCTGAAAGGAATCATCAAATGAGCTGTATTTTTCAGCTTGAGGAACAAAACCTACAATTTCAACTCAATTGATTGATATGGGTCAATCTGAAGATAAAAGGCTGGCATTTTCAAAAGTGTCTGTGTTCCCAAACTGAGAGCACACAAGTATGTTGAGAGAATAATGCACTCAAATTCTATTGTGACTTTTTAATGGAGATCAGGATTTTACCTGAGGTTTTACGAAAGAGGTTTCAGACTTCTTCTAACATGGAAAGAAGGAACACTGGAGATGATTTTACTACACTTTTCCTTTCTGCAGTTCACAGCCCACATTTAGTAACCCACTAGTTATGAAAAGTGAGTTGTTGTATCCAAACAAACAAACAATGTAAAAATAAACAGAGTGAAATTATGTGGACTGGATTTTTTTTTAAATGGTAACATCTTGCCCTTAGATAAAGGCCCAAGAGATTCTCAATAATCCCAGCATGACAAGAACTCTAATTTAGAGGTCTTCTATACCCTCTTGTGTCCAACCAAACAGTAGGTTGTAAGACCTGCATAACAACTCAACACAGCCATGTCAGCTTCTAAAAATCCCACATAGACACTTGTGGATTTTCTGATAAATCCTGATGTGATCCTACATTATTTAGTTTTATAAGGTCACACCAAAATTTAATGCTTAATTACCTTTACAGTTACAAAGGTAATGAAGACCAGACTCTATTATATGTTACATGGAGACTTTGGATGAAGAAATTTATGTTTGCCCTCTGATATCTGAATGTACCTTATCAAGAAATTGGTAATTTAACTTACTTTATGTAACTTTAAGCTGTACTTTGAATCATAAAGCAGGTGTATCAAATAGGATCTGATGGGTTAAACATCCAAAACTCATCTTTTACATCTTTTTCATTGCATGTATACATGTATACATGTATACATGTATACATGCAATGTCTGCTTCTTTCATTCTCCACTTCTAAAAACTTAAATTTTCAGAAAACCATTGTTGAGATTCAGAGTACATGTTGTGCACTACAGAAACCCTGTATATAAATGTACATTTTAAAAAAATAAGGGAAATTCCTAATTAATAAGGTCACATATTCAGACAAAGATGAACACTTGTCTTCACCATGGCACAGAAACATGGAGTCAGAAGGGGAGTGAAGAACATGGAAACATTTGCGATGTCTTCTGTGATTTTTCAAGTTGGCAGTAGTCTCCTATTACAAACTGACTTTTTTACAAGCATGTTTTGAACAAGAATAGTGTGACTCAGGTCAGGCATTCCTCATTCAGCAATAATAAAAACAGGTCAAGGAGAAGACTTAGAACACTCATACAGAAGAAATGTCATCACCTCCACCTCTGTCGCTGAGTGATCCATAGGTCTGAGTTCAGTGACCAATTGTGTATATCATGGAATTGAAGGATGCATTGCACTTATAAATGGTGAAAATAGACTTTGAAATCTTCCTCTGAAAGTTTCATAGGTGTACAGAGGGACTTGAGTTAGAAGATACAAGCTTCTCACACATTCAATGGAGAAAGATAGCACCTACCTCTTCTACAGTGCTTTTCATCAGCACATCTTAAAGTCCTTAAATTTGGCTGGGATTTTTCTTCCACCATGTCCTAATTTCTATATATTCTTTCCAGGGGTTCTATTAATAATCAAATCTGTGCAGGAAGTTTCCTGTAATTTAGAATTTTGAAAATTACTAGATAATTTTAGTAATAATTCTTCTGAAAAGCAGAAATTTGCCTCACCTAGGTGCAGATGTCCCTGAGGGGAATTAATTAATTTTCTCCCCAAGCAATCTCTAGAAATTGACATAGTACTTACCTGTAGACTTATTTTTTACCATTTTGTGTGAAACATCCAGTGCAAAACAGCAGAGTGGTTTTAAACCTTAATAATCTTTATACACTGAAACACGTACAGACTTCCAAACTGACATCACATGTCTATAGAAAGGAGATAGATATTTGTGCACCAATATTAGCTCCAAACAAAAACCAGATATGATGCTAAAGAAAGAGCAGCCTGTTGAATAGGAAGGCTATGTGTTACAGGTACTCAGAAGACAAACTTTCCATAAGCGAGACATTGTGGACTTCTACAATAGCAGACAAGAGTTTAATTATACAAACATATGATTTGGAAGATCTTCAAGATGCAGCTATCTACAGTTTAATCATCTAGACTAAGCCTGAGGCCTAGGATGTCTGCATAGACAGTGTAAAAACCATTAAGGAGAGCTATCTTCATAGATTTTTGAATGGACAAAAAAAATCATTAAAAATGGAGGCAAAAGGAATTGCAGATTCTTCTCTGGAGATGCTCTCTTCCTAGCATGATTACACAGATTAAAAGTCTATCATTTAGGTAGCTATACTTAACTAAAGTAAATCCCATCTTCATTGTCTCAAAATCCTGAAATGTCTCCTCTAACACATCTCCAAAATGTCTACTAAAAGTATCACTCTGTTGATAGTCAGCCTTTGAAGTCAGTATTCCCCTTTAATTATAAAACTGTATTCCTGAAATGATATTGGTTTATTACAGTAAAACCCAGTGAGTCAGTGCTAACTTGTTTTGAATGCTCTAAATTTTACATGGACTCAGACATCCTAAAACCCTCTTTTTAAATACCTCTGAGGGAAACTGTGAAAACCAGACTTCCTAATGTAGAGCTGGTCACTCCTTGGCATTCTAAACTCTGAAAACTGTAAATGATAGTTCTGCTATTGAATGTGTTTGCATTTTCCACAGCAGGAAAATACATTTTCCTATTTATAAACTCAAAAAATTCTACAGTACTTACCATAACCTGCCTACACAAGTGAAAGCTTATTTCTTTGTGCTCACCATGATTTGGCTCATTTCTTGATGCACAGAGAAGGAAATTTTAAATAACATTTTACCACCCACTTCCCAGTTCATATTGAACAAACAGAATGTATGGCTAGCCCATTTAAAGTAGAAAGAGGTCAACAAATACATAAGAACTGTTAGCCATGTCTGTAATCTGCCACATACAGCAACACAAATCGCCATTAAAGAGGTGAAAAAGCTGATATTACAGGTCTTGCTTTTGCTTCACTAACTGTAAACAACTGGCTCTGCTCTTATTTCTCCTCCTTTTGATGCTTCCTGCTTCTACCTGCATTACAAAGACAGCACTGTGATCAGCACACAGATTTTGACCACAGGAGACTTGAGCTGAAGGCACACAAGATGCAAGCTGTGCTTTTCACTTAGTTCTGCTGTGAACACATATGATTTACTACAGAACATGTTTCACAGCAGCAGTCACTGGTAACTCTAGAAGAAAAACTCCTAAGTGAATTGGGAGAGGAAGTGAGTGAAGGTTACAGGATCAGAAAAAGCAACTGCCTCTGCTGCTTAGCATTTAAAATACAGGGGGGTAAAATGATGGGATTGTTTTGTGATGCTTGAGTATCAATTCCAATACTGAACATAGCTTTACTTTCAACTAGCATTTTGAAATTTTGCAGTAAAGACAAAGAGGAAAACTACCACTTGAATTCACGTGCTTAATAGCAATTCTCCGTGGACTTTAGAAATGGTAGTGTTTAAATGAAATTATGTATCATATCCAGAAGCTACGATAATTACCGAAAGCTTAACTTGCATACTGAATTTGAGCTTGGTCCATTTTCCAGGCCTCACCTGTTTTTTTGTTGCTGATGTCTCAAAGGAATAACCCCTATTAATTAATTAATGTGTATACCACTCATGTCAGCAAATTATGATGGTATGGTTTAATTCCTTTCATCTCCCTTGAACTGAAGAAAATAAAAGCGAAGGCAGTCCATCCATTGGTAAGTGCTAATAAAGAGAATCTTAACATACACTTGGTCCAGGAACATTATAAATTAACTGCAAAAATGCAGTTGTAAAAACTTAAAGAGAAAAGTGATATAAGATCATGGTATTATGTAAGCCTTTCTAACCCTGAGAGAGCTGACTCTTTACAAAATAATTTATTTTTTGATATCAAAGCATTTCAATCTCAACTTACTTTTAATAGATGGCTTTAGTGACTGTATTTGCGATGGCAGAAACCTTAGAGAACACATTGCACCAATGCTGTAGCTCATGAAGAAACAGACGCAGTGTAGTGTATCATGACAGGCTGAAATGGAATTCCAGCCGTGTGAAGGTAAATTTTCCAGCTGTGCTAGCACAGATTGGAATAACTCACTCATGACTGCTGCAGAAGAAAGTGTCAGTCTATATCTCAAACTGTAGCTATCAACCACTTTGAACCACTGCCTGCAGCAGGCAGGGAAAAATTCAAAAGTAACATTGTGAGATTAATGCATTTCTGGGAAGTAACTTGCAGTATTATAATATTTTTGCAATATATTTTTTTAATTTCAATACTTTTTGCTCTGCGTTTGTGAGCATTCATATATTTTTTTAAGTGAGTATAGTACACATTGCCATGATGTTTTTTTCCTTTGGAGTGGCTGCTTTTTTACAAATATTTAACATGCTAGTGAAGATTGTGTTACTATCACGAGTAATTAATAACGTTAATTATGTCCACACATAACTATAAAATGGGAATAGAACTATGAGAGGAATATATACGTGGGAGGATGATGCAGGATGATTGCAGAAGGACCTGGGGTATCACAAAATAGACTTTTAAAAATATGAGTCACTAAATCAATATGCATTATGTTTTCTTTGAAAAAGAACACGTGAATTTTGAGCAAGTGAACTTGTAGAATTAACAACACTGATTTAACTAAATACATTTTTTTCCTATTCAACAGTTCAGAAGTCACACTGAGTCTCTCAGGTCTTATTTCTGTGATTAAAATTCATCAGACATCCTGCTCTTTGGCTTGTGCTTACAGGAAATGGGATTTCTAAATTGGTTTCCTATCTAATGCAGGCTTGGAGTATTTTGGACTTCAAGATCAGACAAATACAAGTCTTTGAACAGGGACATAGGAACCTAAAATGTGCAAAAATATCTACAGAAGATACATATTAACATCACTGAGTTTAGATAATGCTTCTCTCTCCTTTCTTTATTCCTGGCCTCATGAAATGTTACAATACACAGAATGTGAGGCATTACCTTCAGAAGGAAAACCCAGCATAAAAATAAACAAGAGAATTGAAGAAATCAAGGATGAAGAATGCCAAATTTCTAATGGTTGCTACATCATGTAAATAGGACGATGCTTATTAGAGTAAATATCCTATTATTTTGTCAAGGCTATGAACTCTTTTTGAAGAAGTGATTGTTTATTTTCCCAGCTGTGGCAGTACAAGCTCATTCCTGACTAGGCTTTCTAAACTAATTTCCCTTGGACTATTTTAGATTTACCGTCGTCTCAAAAATGACCAACCTAATTTTAATTAGTGTCTAGTCTCACGATCACTGATTTCAGCCAAAAATAATCATCAGATGAAGCAATCCTGTATTAAAATGGTGGGAAAATAGCTGGAATATAGATATGTTCTCACAAAAAATTTGTTGCTGTTTATATGATAATTCAGTGGTTTCTGTACCCATAGAAGTGCAAGTATATCAGGGAAAGTCTATAATTATCATCTGTATACCTGCTTGATTGTATTTTTATACCTATAAATCAAAACAAAAATTTTATCAAATGCAAAGGCAAAGGAAAAATTTCTCTGCTCTTATGCAAGAAATCCATGAAGTGCAGAGATGACCTTCAGTGCTTCACAACCACTCACACTTCTCTCCTCAGTACATACACATCTGGGTGTTTTATGCTACTCTGAAAACTTGCAGTACCTTGGTGGTTCCTACTTTCAGTTTGCCTGAAATGAAAAGAAAATTCCTCTTCAGGTCCCTTTTGTGCTCTCATCATTTTTCCAGCACACATCTCACATACCACTAATCTCATAATTTCTGACTTTTGTTTGGTCTCATTGTGACTTTCTGTAGGAGTTTAAATCCTCTCAGAAAAACTGAGGCCACTCAAAAATATCACTCCCTCCTGAGCCAACCAAACCTTTGAAACACCTAGAAAAGGCCCTAGAACAAATAACTCCTAAACCTCTAAAAACTGGAGTCCATACCTTTGTAATAGCATTTAAAGGCGTTGAACTGTGTCTGTTTAAACAACATTTATTTCAGTGAAAATCTTCATTAGCTGTTTGGCAAATTCACTCAGCTTCTGCCAGCTGCAGGACTGGATAGAAAATGAACTCTAATTGGACTTTGAGGTAGCAAATTTGACACTTTACAGAAAAAGAACTATCAGAAAATTTGCAGCTGGGATTTAGGTTTGTTTTGATTTGCTTAATTTTGGTACTTCTTTCACCACAGATGTCAAAATCTTGTGAAGCTTTGAAACAGATGAAAATTATTTATTCCAGACCCAACCAGCTTTTCACCAGCTGTAGAAAAGTCAAACTGGCTGGAAGAGGAAATACTCATTTTAGTATTTCTCTATTTAAATTTGACTCAAGCATCCATGACAAATATTAGGCTCCATTCACAGACTATTTATAAAAAGCAGAAGGGAAATTAAACTAAACTGCCAGAAAGAAGGTTCATGCCTGCAGAACTCAAAGCAGTGACTGAAGAGTGATTTAGAGCACCTGGTGACAGCAAATGTTAATAACTATGTCCTGTCTCACTCCTTTGTATTGGTATGCATTATCATACCACACGAAAACAAAAAGTACAGAGAAGGAAACAATTCTCAAAAGCTTGGCCACATGAATTGATGTAACTACAGTGCACCCAGGACAAAGTAGCCTGGCAGCCTCAGAAGAGGAAACATTGGGAAACCTAATATTGGAGTACAAGTTCCTGATGAGATGCTGCAAATCCACCCCCCTAAAGCTAAAAACACCCAACCAACCACCCAAACAAACAAACAAACAAAAATCCAACCCAACAAAAACCCTAAAAAAATCCAAACCAAACAAAACCAACGACAACAACAAAACCCTGAAAAGCAAAAACCCACATGTGACTGTAGGAAAACTTCCATGTCCAGATGATGAGCTGAATGTAAAAATATATTCTTGTATACAATACACGTAGAATTTGTACAACAAGAAGGAAATAAAATATTTATAGGAGTCCCAGATGCCATGGGTTTCTTGAGCTGAAACATACTTTTATATACTCCTGATAATCCTTGCTGCCCTCTTCTGTGCTTTTCAGGTTTCACCATGACCTTCCTAAATGGCAGTAATGACACCAGAGTGGAAGATTAAATATATATACTCACTATATATACTCACTATATATGCTCACTATAATGAGCAATGCTGTGGCACCATGTTTTTCTGGTTTTATATTTGGCTTTGGTTTATTTTGGCAAAATGTATCACTCTTTGAATGCATTTCAGAGAATTCCCACAGTGATGCCAAGATCTCTTACATGGAAATAACACATTTGGAGAATAATACCAAGTGTACAGAGTAATCTGGACATTATTATTCTTTATCTGGCCTGCTTTGTCCAGTTTGGGGCTCCCCAGTAGAACATTTTGACATAGCATGGAGTGAGTCCAGCAAAGGACCATCAAGGTGACTAAAACATTGCAGCACATGGAATATAAGGAGAGGCTGGCATAACTGAGTTTATTCAGTCTTAAAAAGAGAGGATGAAAGAAGGTCTGCCTATTATCTACATCTGATGTGAAAACACTGAGAGAATGAAACCAGACTTTTCTTGAAGGTTCAGGGTGACAGGAAAAAAGGCTGCGGACACAACACCTACTGGAGGAAATTCCAGGCAAACGTAAGGAAAAAGCCTTTAAATTATTGGAATAGGTTCCCCAAAGAGGTTGTACAATCTGCATCCTTGAAGGACTGTTTTAACCATAACTGAACACAACACAGAAAAATCATCTACCTTGTCCTTTTTTAGCAGGTGAGTGAAATAATGATTCTCATCTATCCCTCCCAACAAAAATTGTTTTATGATTCTTTGATTCAGGTAAGAGTAATTCTCTGTTTAGCTATTTTGCAATGCTAGGAAATATTCACAGCTTTTTCCACTCATTTGACTGAAAGATGAATTTCAGTGAAATGGAGACAGGGTCACCTTCATAACAAAGTCCAAAACAGAATTATTACTGCATTCACTCTGCTAAAGGGAAAGTACAGGGAGAAGTAAGGACAAGCACAATTTGTATCTAATTAGTTGATTACAGGTATTTTTAATATATGAAAATTATTTATTTCTGTTGTGGTCTTTCTGAAACTAAATAATCTGTTCTAGATGCATTATGCAATTCAACACATTCACAGGGCAAAAGGGTACAGTTTTGTCTATAATGTATATATTTTTCTAATCCAGACTAACATATTACTGTTCTCATTATGGCAGTCATTTTGCAATCGTGTTGCAGCTCCTCTGTACAGTTTTTTTCTCAATGGCTCAGTCCTACATGTTCACATGCATCAAAACATGCTTGTGTTGTTATCTAATGAGCCAAATCAAAGAAGTTGAAGACAAATCAAGATGAATGCCCATCAGTTTGCAGCCAGGGTATTTGCATGAACTGGATCACTGCATGGGAACATGAAGAAGATTTTGGGACAAAAGGTGATACCCCTTCATGTCTCATTAATGCAATGACACAGGTGGCCCTGATGATGATGAAAACAATGAAGATAACAAACATTAGTAATGCCAGAACCTAGCATGTTATTTAGTCAGGAGAATTTTTTTTTTTTTTTTACTGCTGTAATTGTATTTATTTCTTCAGAGAGAGGAATAGCTGGAGTTATAACAGTCCCTAAGCAACATGGTGGAGACCAATTTCTGATAAAGAATCCGACTTTTGTACATTGCTAGCTTCTTCCTTTCCTCTTTTTTTTTTTTTTCCTGATGTTTGAATCTTCTCCATGTATTTAGCTTGATTGCACAATCAGCATTCTGAAAAATCCCATTTTCTCTCTCCATTCCCTTTCATCTTTTTACTGTCCATAAATAGAGGCAAGCCAGGAAGGGGAGATAAGTATATATCTATAATTGTAACAGTATAAAAACAACCCTTGAAACATATTAATCACTGACTAATCTTCCATACTAATTTATCCCACTTGTCTGACAGCAGCTCTTTCCTCCTGTGATCTTTCCTATTCTGAGACCAAGACTTCATGATCATATTCCTGACTAGCAGATGCAGCAAATTTATATTATCATTTGACTACAGCTTCCTGTTTCCCATTATATGCAACTGTCAACTTTCTGCACAATCAGGAAAATATAAATTCTCATTTGGGAAAGGAAAAGAGGAGAGAAAAGAGTATTTTTCCTAAATGTGTTAACAATGTCAAAATGAATTTTTTCGCACTGTTATTATGCATTTTGAGAAGCATGAGACAGAAACAAAGGAGACATAAGTGATGTAGAATAGGAAAAGAGCAAGTCTTGAACATGAATATTCTCACCTTTAACACAGCTAAGAATACAAAAGACCAAATCCCAGGATCCCTACACCCAGTCTTACTTTCTGCAATGACACTTTCAGTCACATAAAATTTGATGGAACTAAGGAAGTCAGTATTTAATTGTAAATGAAAGGCTTCAACATCAAAAAGTAAGTTCTGACTATCTGCCACTTAAGCTGAACCTATATTAAGTAAATGACTCAAGCTTGTTAGGTACTAACAAGTGTTAATAATGGATGCAAGTAGCTGGCATGGCCAGCCCTTCATTTCTAAGTTCTCTTCCCCTTTCTTTACTCTGAAAGCAGGGTAGCATTTATCCTATATACTTTCCACTTGGTAGCTTCAGAAACAAAAGAAAAGATTGTGTGACCCACTGTTCTCTACAATGGCCTATAAGTCAAATGGATTTGACCCTTCTCCACTGCTTTTTGGTTTGTTGTTCATTTATCTTGGTTGTCAGGGCTCTGTATTTCTTGGTGATGATGTGAAATGTGAAAATGCATCCTCTTCTGTGTCTGTTTTTTACTTTTTAAAGGACAAAAATAGATTGAATTTCCAGACTCTTCCAGAAGAAAAAAAAATGGAAAGCAACAAAATGATCTCCTGGCTTTATCAACAGGACATGCTTTTCCCATTCCCTCCAAAAATGCCTAGAAAAATACTGAAAAAATAATTTAACAAAAAAGTAATGTGTTCAATTTGTTACTATAGAGTACTGGTTCAGATTTTTTACTCTAGGTTATTAAAATGCTAAAGGAAAATACATTGTTGTACCATATGCACTTCAAAGTAAACTCTTGCTTTTGGTCATTTTGGGTAGTGCTTTTCTATATTGACTTTTTCAATAATAAATTTGTTCCACTATGTTATTTCCCTCTTAAAAGTAGTTCACTGAACAGTTTCAGCTCCACTCCAGTAACTCAGGATATTGGAGTTGGTTTGTATATTTTTCTGATGAGGAGAAATATGAAATAATGGACATTATAATTTCTCAGTACTTCCTTTCTGGAGGCACAAGTCTGACTTGTTATTTCTGAAAATGTGTTGAAGAAAATATTCACCAGCATGTGATGTGTTAAATTTACTTCAGTATGTATTTAAAAAAATAGTTGGCAGATGCTGAAATTTCATTCAGAAGAGTAGCATGAATTTTCTACTCAGAAAAGAAAAATATCTTGGTAGTCAGCTGTACAGAGTTAATAGACCAAATTATAGCCTCATTTAAGCTATTATAAATCCATAGCCACTGCTAGTGAATTTAAATTTAGACTAAGCTTAATGACAGGAAAATTTGGGTAATACAGCAAGGGGAGATGCAGTTCACATGCTAATCAACAGAGCAGGGAGATTTTGATGGCAACTGCTTATATGAAAAAGATGATATCTATAAAGGTCTGGAACTGTGGCAGGACAGGCTACCAGCACAAGATCAAAGTATGTGCATACATCCAGCTATTGAGAGGATACTTATGAAGCAGGAAGAAACACTGTTCATCTGCTCTGGGTGGGAGTTGTAGAAGTGGCTTCTAACGCCCTTCTCCCCCAATTTTATGGTCACATTTCTGGGTAGCAACAATTTTTGAACAATGCAAATTTTCTTGACATAAAGAAACCATCTCCCAGTTATCCTACAGACAAGGTATTGATTAACTTTCCACCAAATCTTTATTCTAGTGTCTCTGCTTTTAGCAGCTGATTCTATTCAGATGCTTAAGCAGTTGTCTGGACATTTCTCACTGTAACATAAATGAGTTTCTCCACTTCATGTCTCATAGCATGAAATACATCAAACATATATCTCTTAGTTCTGTCATTGCTGATTTTAATACCTTCTTCACAGAAAAAGGGAAGTGTGAAAATAAAGGTAGTCTTTGTAACAGGTATATCAGATACATATATTCACATCCACATCCAAACTAAAGAATGCGAGAGAGAGAGTTAATCTCATTTAAACAAAAGGCATTGATATTCCCTCACATGGATTTTATTAATTTTCAGTGTTTTCTGACAGCTTAAGAGGCACAATGCAAAACCACATCAATCTGTTTTTCTGTCTTTTTCAGTCAGGTGAGTTCCCAAGTTTCACAAGCTCATTTTCAGATGGAGCAGGTGGGTGTACAAACACTGTGTAAACAACATATTCTTGGCAAAGCTGTGTATTACCATTATCCTTTCTAGTCACCAGACAGAGAGGAAAACCAGTTCCAGCTTGTCTTAGTGCCAGACACCTGTTCATTTTTCTTCCATTGCATCTGCTTCACCTTCTGCTGCTCTGTCAATTGCTCTTGGGCTGTGGCATAATTCTCCTCAGCGGAAACCATTCCAGAGGTTCTGGAATTTCTCTGAGTTTGTGATCAAATGTACCTATGTCATATGAATTATCTTCAGCTAAGGTGTTGTAATAGTAAGATGCCCAAGTAGAAAAGTTTTATTGACTTTCTAGAAGCAACAATGTTCATCATATTGTAACAAATCAGAACCCTAAGCCAGACCGAGAGCTGAGAGTACATTCTACTAGTAACAAAAGATTTCATGGAATATTTAGAATTCCATGCAGAGAAAAGCTTCTAATTGGACAGAAAGAAAAAGACCCATAGGACAGCTGGAGCAAAGTAATTGTTCTGCCTTGTCACTTAGTTGTTGATGCAGGCAACGCATACACATTAATGGCAGGAAGTTCTGTGGTTCTGAATTGCTATATATTCCCTTCAATAAAATAGTTCTATTTCTAACATCAGTCTGGTGGCAGAATCCAGAATCTTATCTGAGTTAAGATGATTCCAAAAATCACAGACTTTGAGCAGATGGTGACAACTTGATTAGGCAATGTTGGAGTTGAGGAAAAGGAAGTTAATATTTCAGTTTTGTTCTTTACAAATATACAACATGATATAATTATGCGCTCACTTAACTTATTAAGGAAGATATCCCATCAAGTTGGCATTTTTGCATGCTTTTAAAGTGGTTGCTTAAATTATTTCAATGAAATTGGCTGAAATATGAAATCAAGATCTCTACTTCTGGTTTACTTATAGTTAATATTTGCCAAGATACACAACACAGGTATACAGATTACTTTGTTAATCAGTGGGGGTTTTTAAATCAATGTTAAGTAATTTTCACTTATATCTGATGGACAATTCTTGATTTAAGTAAAAAGAAGCCCTTCATATACAAGTAGATCTAATAGTGTAATTTTTGAGATAACTACCATTCACAAGACTTAAGAAAGTCTGGTATGTTATTAGGGTACTTAAAATGAGAAGAAAGCTGGGGAAAAATTTCTTTGTTCTCATTCAAACTATGCTTTACATCAGCCTATAAACAACCTAATGAATTCAGTAAAATGCCTTGTCAAAAATGGCTCTACCTCTTTAAGAAAGATATGAAAATTAAGTTTATCTGTTTGTTCCATTTTGCCAGACGACATGCATTTTTTCCATGCAATCTTTCATATTTTGGTGGGTTTTAAACTGTTTTAAAACAGTTGTTAACTAACGATTGCATCAGCTCTCTAGAGGAAAGAACTTTCATATAATTTTGTACTTGATAAAATGGAAATTTTATCATGTTTGAGAGGTTTTTTTTTATTCAATGCAGTGAGATGCTCTTTAAAAAAATAGCTATTTTTAATTTTCCTTTCTCCTGGTTTCTTGTGCCTGTACAGCTGTTGGACTGATAGATTCTTTTTTCAAACTGGCTGTTGTTTGATGTTTTGTTTTTAGAAAAAAAAGACCCAAATCTTCCAGCTTAATTTTTCTCATTTAAATTTGCCTAAGTATATTCAACCCCACTATACAAAAAAACCTCCACCAAACCGCCAATAAACAAATGGCAATACAAAAACAGGATGAGCAAAAAACAGCAATCCTTTACAGAGCAATTGGACTCACACTGTCTTGTGTCTCAAGAGCCACTGCTCCATCTGTAAGTGTTCAAGTAGGAGCCACTGCAGTGCCAAGTGAAGACACTGGGCACCATATCCAAAGACACGAGAATCAGTGTTTCCTTTCCCTCCATCCCTTTGCTTTTCTTCTGCTTTTCCTAAGCATCTTTACAGCATAGGCAAACTGGAGGAGAAAAAGCTCACTGATTGTTGTGAGGTACCAAATGCAAGTTCCAGGACAGGTAGGCACAGCAGGGCAGGGTGTGAATTCCTTACATGAACATAGAATGAGAAGTACAAATTGTACAATGGAGCAAAGCAAAGTGAAGCAAAGAAGAACAAAACAAAAATAGCCCAAATTCTGTGCCTCATTTTTCTCATTTGTAAACCGTTTTTGTTTCCCTTCTTGTATATGTATCCAACATGAAAAAAAAAGAGCTTTCTGAGGGCAAAATCTATAGTGTTTGTTCAGCATTAGCTGAATTATGAGTTATGACTGTAATAACAATAATTAAGCTCATAAAGATCCAGTGCTGGGCTGGCACAATGTTTGTGAAGTGAACAAGACTTGCAGGATGTCTATTAGTGACGCAGGAGGTTTTAGGTAAATATTTAAAGGTAACGAGTGAATTAGAGATGTAGAACAGCCTCAATTTTGGCACTTTTAGAGTTCCAGATTTTTGAATTTCCAAACTGCATGTTTTTTTAACATACTTTGTGGTTTTCTGTACAATACTTAGCAGCTCTAGAATATCTGGAAATCATTTAATTAACGTTGCTTTATCTAAGTGTTGGAACAAGAAGACGGTAAAAAATCCCAAACAATAAAAGACATAGAGCTTGGCCTTCGTTACAGAAATCTTTCTTTTTAGAGGAATTTTAAAATTTGCAGTAAAATAAGAAAAAAACTGATAATATCTATTAAAATTAAAAATATTAAGAACAGCTTATATAGAGACCTCTTAACTTGCTAATATTTAGAACTTGACTCACCTAGGCTGAGTTATCTACTCCATGTTCTTCTTGAAGGCAGAGCCTGAATAGATGAACTATATCATTCTTTATGACTGTGAAACAGATTTTTCCCTAGCAAGCAACATGTATCCAGTCACTATTTATAAATACACTTAGGTAGAGAAGACCAATCTTTAATATCTGTACTAGAGATCTAAAATATCCTTGTGATGAATTTTTCCGTAAGTCTTAAAGATAAATCTATGTTTCTAAACTTTCTACTTCATAATTAGTTCATAATTATAACACAATGATGATTTGTATTGATTTTCTTCCTTTTCCAGGGACCACAACAAACTAAGTATACCCAACTGTGAGGACTGAGCCACTCCAATTATGTCTCTGTTAACAGAGAGGCTGAAAATTGCAGAGCAAAACACTGCCTGTTGAGGACTTGGGGTCCATGCTGTACAAATTTTAGGGGATTCTACTTCAGACTGCTTCTAGTCTGACCTCATAAACTGAATGCTCCACTGCTTTCAGTGCACCTTGAGATCGGACTTTCTTTTCATCCTAAATGGGGCCCAGTTCATGCTCACAAAAATTCAATGAGCAGATATCAGGACTTTCATTTCACAAGGACATCCATGTAGCAATGTGGGTTTTTAGGATTCCATGTGCTCCCTTTGTTTCCCTGCTCTGTATGCTATTGGTTCATTTTAAAATATGCACTCTGCTGTACCTGAAAACCTATTGGTGTGTTCCCCCCATCAATTCTCCCCCTCCATCTCCCTGGACTGGCTCCAGGGGAGAAAAATCCCACCCCTTCTCTTCCCCTTATAAGCCTGTGTCTGCGTCAGAGAGAGATCCTGCATCTCTGAGCTGCCAGCCGCTGACCTACTCCCTTCTCCTTCCCCTGGAACCCCTTTTTCCTTACCCCAAATAAAACTCCCTAGCAGAACAGACATGGAGTCCAGTTTGTTCTTTTGTCTCACTAAGTTTCCTGATAGAATTTCTGTGGTTGGGAGAACCCCGCCACGCCACGGGACCCCGGGGGCTGCCCGCTCCAGATCCAGTGGAATTATGAGGACCAGGGACTTCGCTCCGGGCAGGAGCCAGCCTGTGCCACCCTCCCGGAGCCTGCAGTAACACATCCATTCTCTGACCTAACACACTAACACAGATGTAACCAGAAGCTTTGTAAGCATCATTAGTATGGATCTTTGCCCAAGTAACAACCCCTACAATCAGGGAGCTTTATTAGGGTAGGTTCTGGCTCAACACTATGCTAATCACATCGTCCTGGCACCTGGCCAGCACAAAGTGCAGGCAGAGGTCATTTGCCTCTGCCTACAAAGTACCACATACACATTACCTAAATATGCATTTGTCCTTCATAAGGCACAATTGTGCTTATTGCATTACTGAATGAAAATTTTGCAAGAGTTTAGTATTGCCTGGAGGATGCCACTTCAATTTTGCAGCAACTTTAAAAGGTTTAAATGTATTTGTTTTCCTGCATTAAAATAAAACTCATTTAAATTCTTGTTTTCAGTTTTAGAAGAGGAGGTGAAAGATCTGAATGATACAGATTATCTGTGTGAGTTAAATCTGGAATGTGGATGTCAAAGGTCCCTGCTCTCCTCTGTGGAGAGCTGCCTTGCTGATTAGGCAGAGATATTTCTTGAACCTGACCCTTCTACACTTCAACCCCATATTCTAAGGAGACAGTAGTGTGTGACATTTGCTATTTCTCTCTATACCTAAAAATCTTTCTAAGAAGTTATTGAAATGTTAAATAGCAGTGAAATTCATAGCATATTTAATGAAATTAATTGGTATAAATTGTCCCAATCAGTTTTACAAGAAGCCACCTTTAATAGGCAACCTACTGTTTTAATGCACTGTCCAAAACTACCTCCAAAAAGCTTAGTACAGTACTGCTCTGTCTTCATTAACAGAGAACATATGTTGTCAGTCAATGTTTTCGTAGGTCCCTTGAGTGGTTCTGTAAGTCAGATTTCACTGATAATTGCTTTAATAAAATCTATTTTAACATAAAGGGCTTGATTTCAGAGGTGGCCTACATTTTTTTGTGCTCTGCCTTATGCAGGCAAATACATGTACAGGCACTCACAACACTAATGGGACTGCCCTCCTGGTTAAATAGATGCATAAGTGCTTTACTGGGTCATGGTCCAATATCTAGATACCCAGGTAAAAGATTTTAAACATGTTTAAATTCTGCATGTGAACAAACCAAGGAATGACTACCTGAATTTTCAGAAAATAACTATAGTAATGCCCATCAGTGTACAAGGACTAAGCATGTACCTACAGAGTCTCCACTTCAATGCTGATATAACTTCTCACCTCTGTATATTCACCATTTGCAGCAGTCCCACAGCTAAAAAAATTTAAATGAACTCTGACTGAGCTTCTGATATGCCAGTAACACAAGAATTAGCTGTTCCCACATAGACTGTTCACCTCTGTGGCATGCTGAGCTCTCATTGGATTTAACGTGAAAAGATAAATAAAGGATTTTAAGTGTCTGCGACTGTTGAGCCTGATGAATAAATAAACTTTTAATCTTTCTGTTAACAGCTAAAAAAAAAATAAAGACGCTTAAAACATAGACATAAAAGAGCAGTTATTATCAAAATGTGAATATAACTTTTGTTTAGGAGCCAAGAGGGAGTCTTAACAGTAAATTGAAATCTCTCTGTCAGCTGACTTCTTTCCTGGTGAAATGACCAAAGTTTTCTTTTGCCCTCACTTCTCCCCATCATGACCTGTCAAGGAGATGACAGCCTTGCCATCAAAGCCTACAGTCAGGAGGTGGCAGAAAATAGTTCCTGTCTTCTGTCCAAAACCTTTGACACTACTGGGTACAACAGGCAAACTGCATGAAATCAAATGCTCCTGAGACAGTGTAGAGAAGAAAAAAGAGAGATATCTCAAGACCCTTACTGAAGTTGGACAGTACAGGCCCTAATGACTTTCCTTGTAGAGAGCCTGAGGTAAAGAAGTGATCATGGGAGGATGAATCTGGCCAGAAAGGAAGAGTCAAGATTGCTGCTAAGATGTTGAAACATGTATTTTCTTTTTGTGATTCAACATACTGCGGGAGCTTTATTGCCTTTTGGTGAGGCACTCATAAAGGAACACCCAATGCATCCTCTCTAATCTGCTGTCGTTGCCTGGGGAAAGAACATACCGTGATTTACCATCCACAAACTTCATGGACAGAATGAAAACCTTGATTTTAAAAATCTCTTTCCTCCAAAAGTGTTTTAAAGCCACATACACTTAACATAAACAGGTTTGCTCCAAAAGAAAGCCTTCTGTTAATTGCAGAGGCTTTATTTTCATAGTTGAAAAGTGTAAATAGCCCATTTACGTTATTGCTTACTTCACCCCTCCCTGCTGTTCACAGATCACTGCCTTTCCCCTTTTCCTACTCTCCTTTCCTCTCTTGGTGTACCCTTTCCTAGCCAAATAGGACTAAATAACCTGTTCCATGCCAGGCGACCCCTTTGGTGAGCATATTGTTGGTCTGTAATTTGTTCAGAAGTGGTGGATTGCTGAGTCCTTTTCAAGCAAGCTGCATGAAAATCTCCGCAAATGAGCCTATGCCATTAGTAACAACAGTGCTAAGGGAGCCATTGTAGTGACTGAATGAATATTATGGATCTCTCTCTGTAATTTAATTCTGGAACTGGGAATGGTTATGTAGTGTGTGAAGAGCTGAAGTACTGCCCCGCCACCCCCGCCTCTCTTGCTCACACTCATACACAGAAGGAAATCAATTGGAGAAATGTTCTTGCAGTACTGAATACATATGCACGGTGGCATTTATGATAACTTGTGCTCCCTGTGGGGTGAAGAATGTGTCTTAGAGGAAATTAGAACAACCTGACTCTGGTGCAGTCTCCCACCCTGCCATACAGGTCATGATTGACAAGGGCCCTTGAAAATAGAGCATTCAAGGAGGAGGAGGCTTTTCAAATTACATATAAGATGGCTGAACTGACATTTAAAATGACAATTTAGGCAAGAATGAGTTTCTGAATGATTCTCTTCATAATGTGTCTTTGCACCTTTGCTGCATTTCCAGGACATTCATTGTAAGCTTCATCCAGTGGCTCATATAAGAAAACCTGTGGAACTAGAGTATTTAATATATATAATGGATTTACATACGTAAGAACAGTCATTTACAAAGTACTGAGCTGCAAAACAAATTTACATTAATATTGGATTAAATATTTTCAGAATGCTTTTATATGTAAATGTAACTTGCCAAGTGCAAAGCTACAATACAAAAGAGAAAATGTCATTCTAAATTATTACAGAACTGACCTGGAGAAGCTCTCAGTGCTGAAAATGAAGGCTTCCTAAACTACGAAATGATAGAAGAAGCAAATAAAAACTATAAGATCAAATGGGATTAATTCCAGCAAAGATGTCAGATATTCTGTGTGAGAAAGCTAATCTCTCCTGGACTGACAGCATTTTCTGTCTGTTGTATTTGCAGTCAGAGCTAATAAAACCAATTTTGGTTTGTGGGGGAGATCAGTTACCTCATTCACAAGAACAAAAAGAATCCTGCATCTTCATTTGCATAGAACACAATGAATCAATATCAAATTTGGAGGGCACATGTTACAGCTTTCATAGCAGTTATGCCTCAAAAGGTGATTTTTCCATTGTGTGCACAGAGATTTAGAATTCTAATGTACCTATCTCAGAGTACAGGTTTCTCTTTTCTTGTCCCACTGGACAAGCACCTATTTAGGGGATGCAGATCAGAACCATAACAATATGGAGGCTAGCAATTTTTTTTGGAATAAATTACATATTAGTAGGCCTGTTTTTTTTGAAAGAATTGTGTTGAGTACTCCTTGATAAAAAAGCCGTTGGAAGATTTTTTTTCAAATTAGGAGTCTGTTTCATTTTGAAAGACCTCAGAAGGTATGGTCTTCAACACAGTGAATCTAAGAGAAATTCCAATAAAATATATCTTTTCCCCTGCAAAATTAACGTGTGTCATGAATGATGTAAGACAGCTCAGATTTAGGTAATTTAGTGATAAAGTTATTTGAAGGAAAGAAAACATGTAAGATCTGTTTGCAAAATTTGAACGCAGCCCAAAAGAGCATCCTCAGAGGCATCATGGAGCTGGCTGGTCTTCACAACATTTGGTCTGGTCCCTCAGTCCCCGTGATGTGATCTGGACTGTAAGATCCTCCAGAGTTTCTTTCCTGACCTTCTCTCTCTTATTCCTGATGCAGCTGGCATGTTCTGCCGTACAGCTGCCTTTGCTCTGATTCCCCATAGCAAGCTGACACTTGCACAGTGTAAAGAAAACAGAGGAAAGTCACTGAAATGCCCATGATGGGCCTGACAGCTTCAGAAGGAACAGCCAAAGAGCATGATTGGAGAGGTTCTTGCCATCCACATCAGGAAAGCATTTTCGATGCAAAGGCAAGGGGCAGACAGAAGCTGTCAGCTTATACACACAGACATTTGAGATTTGTAACTCATTTGCTTGCTGTTTTCAGTTTAAACAGCTCTTCATGTCAAGTTTTGACAGTACTTTTGAAAGCACTTTACAAACCACTTCTGTATTTCAACCTTCCTATCCCCCTTGCTAGAGTGAATGGAAAGATCTGATCCTTGTAAAATAAAGACACAGGGCAATGTGATCAACTTAAGATATGCAAGGAGTGACTTCCAACTAAGATGAGGTTAGCAATACTCTCTCATGGTTGGTTGGAAAGACTTTTCACTCCACCATGTGTCTTTTGACCAGGATCAAGGATGCTGTCTGGTATTAAGCCTAAACACTAACCGCAGACTTAACACAAACTGACTATGTTATCATTAGTATCTGGAACTAATTAATTTTTTACTTGTTAATATTCCCAGCTTCATAAATTCGATCCTCTTTCATTATAAACATATGTCATTTTCGTCTTAATTAAAGCACAATTATTGCAACATTTGGAATAATATAAGTAGAAGACTATTACAATTTTTTTTTAGTATTTGTCTTGCTTTGGCTGTACTGTACACATTTTTCCAAAAGATTTCTACAGATTACTTTATTGACTTTTATTTTAATCTCAACTTTGTGATCAGAGGCCCAGATTAAGATCAGAGATTTCTCATGATAGACACACCATGATCACATGTGAAAATGTAATTCTTTTCTCAAAAGGAATAGTGTACAGACATAGGTAAATACAGGAAAAAAGGGTAATATTCACCCTGCTTTCATGTGCATTTTTTTCAGATCATAAAGCAAATATCAACTCTTTAATCTATTCCTCTGGATAATATTTACTGGCTGATTTCTCATGGGTGTTTTTACAGGATGAATAATCCTTTTTCAGAGTAACAGAAGAGCTTTTGCTTTATTTCTCATGGAATTTATCCAGTTACAACTTTATAAGATAAATTCAGTTCCAAGAAAAATAGCATTTGGTACACTGGGTTGATTCTATAAAAAGCAGATTGGGAAGTGCAAACATATTGTAAATCAAGAATCTGCATCTTTTTTTCCCCCAATTGTTTGGAAGCAGAAGCCTGAAATTTCACATTTTGCTGCAGGTAAATGGCGGAAGTGCTAGAAAGATAAATCTTGCACTTTCTGCTAACCTTTATCTGTGCAAAGAAAAACTGGGACAGGTGTGTGTATTTACCTGCTCCGAATTACTCTGAGGCAGGGGATGCTAAAAAGGAGAGAAAAATCTGGAAGTGGTAGCTCTGAAAAACTATGCTGCAGCTGAAGTCATGTATAAAACAAGACAGATGATACAAAAAACATAAATAATAAAATCCAAAATATAAGGGGGGTGACAGAAGAGTACTGAAGATATCATTCTAAATCTGACAGAAAGTGACTATTTGGGCCAAGGGCTAAGTGAAAAGGGATTTGGATCTGTGAAAAGGAACCTGCTCCCTGTTTAAATCTAATGTAACCTGGACTCAGAAGGATCTTTCTAAATAAACAGAAGTATTTTGAAGGTCTTATTTAACTGTCACCAAAATGGCTCACATGTTAACTTCCCTTATGAAGAAGACATAAAAGGACATGAAAGTGTCATAAAGTTACATTTGTATTTTGTCAAGTTACTTTGGTTATTTCCCACTGCAATATAACAGTGAGAATTACAGTACCAATTGTCATTAGATTCTAGAATACTTCAAATTACAGCATGTCATGACAAAACTTTGCATGTGTTCATCCCAAGAAAGGATTATCTTTGTGCTCACTCTTCACTACACTAAGAAACAAGATAGCTTAAAAAGTCCTAAACTGTGTTCCATTAAGATCATTAAACAAGAGCATCAAATATTGGATAAATACTATAACCTAATTTGCATTGGAAGTGTTTGGGAAAAATCTGTGAAAGCTTTATCTATTCCACCTAATTGCTAGTTAAGGAAGTAATTGCATGCTATTTAGCCAAGACCCACAGATCTGCTTGGTGTGCTTTCTAGTCACATTTTTGTAACTTACTGTTCCATTGATTTTCTTGCCTTCTGCTTTCCTCTTAGGTGGGTGGTTTGTGAAAATTTTGAACAGCTAAATTCTTTTTCCTGCATTCTTCCACTTGTGGATCAGCTGGTTATCTTTCCTGAATTTTTGCTATTCTCTCTCTCTGTTTTTTTCAGTAGGGGAGAGTAATATTGTCTTTCCGGTCTTTTGTCTGAAATGTATTTACCCATATTTAAATTCTTTTGTAAAAAGTATGTGTTTTATAAGAGCATAGATATAACCATATTTATTCAGAACAAAGCCTAACCTACTATCCTATACCTGACTGTGGCCAACTACAAAGAAATATGAGAACAAAGTGGAGAAAGAGTGCACAAAATTTAGCTCTTCAGCTTCCACTCAATGAGTTCCATATCTTAACTACCTGATTAGGTGTACTTTAAATCTACTGAGTCCATCTGATGCCCTTTATTTCTTAAAGTGTTCCCCTTCTCAATCTTTTTCATGCTCTTCCCTATGTTACAACCTGTTTCATATTCACCTCAGCTGTCTGTTGTTCAAACTAAAGATGATAGGTCAGTTAACCTCTCCACTGATGGAGAGAGATTAAATCAATCTCATCACTTAATTACCTTTGTTGACTTTCTTCTCACCTTTTGCAGTTCTACCACTTTTTTTTTAATTGGGGGAACAATATTTCGACTGTGTCGAGAATGTTTGAATGCTTTTGCGACAGTTGTGGTTTTATTTTTGTTCTCTAATCTTTCTCTATTCATTCAAGTTATATTTTATATTTTTTAACAACTAGTAAGCAGTGAGAGGAATGCAAGGTATCTTTTTGGTGTGTAAATCAGTAAAGAACAGTAAACTGTGCACTCTAGTTGTTCCAGGGGATCCACCTAGTTTTAAACTTTTCCAGACTCCACTACCAAATAGTCTCTTGGTTCATATTATTGTGTGCTGTTTGTCTTCGTTTTAAAGGTCATCTATGAAATATGTTATTAGAACCCGTATAAAAGCAACAGAAATCACTGGAATTGTAAATTACTTGAAATAAGGCCCTTATATTTTGATAAGAAAATTAGATGTTGCATCATGACCACACTGAGTGAAGTTGAGGCTGACTTCCTTCATCCTGCAGTAATCGAGTTCTGCAAGTCACATTTGACGTTCAGGTAAGTAGGACTGCCACAGTGAATATAAAAGATGATACAAAAATTGCAGTATTGGCAAACTTAAGTCATGACAACAGCATATATTTATATATATAAGGAATAGTTACTGAGCTACTGCCAGAAATGGCTGCATCCAAAAAATATTGAAAAACATACTGTATTAAGGAACATATGACTGGCATTCAAATTTTAAAGTTAAACTCTGGTTGGTGCAATTTTGTTAGCCGCACTGCCACTGATTGATTTCAAATAAAACAACAACCTAAAAATACCATTCTTTAATTTTATTTCCAAGCAATTTTTTCTTGTTGCTCAAACTTCCACAATTCAGCTCTGCTAGATTTTTTTGTAGGTTTCTGAATCTCAGAAGTGTTTCTTAATTCTCATCTACTCTTGCCTACATGTCTCCCAGGTGTTCTTACCTTATTTATCTTCCTTTTCACTGAAGCAGCACAACCAAGAAGTGTCATACCCACCAATAAATCTAGCCATAACTGTGAAATGTGAAAAAACCTGGAACATAACTTCTTGCCTAGAAAGAATCTCGGTCCTTTCCTTTTTGTTTTTTCTTCTCCTCACTCCTCTTTCTGATAGCTTCTCTCCCTTTGGCAAAATTACTGACAAGGATCTCCAGAAAACATTACGAAGATGAGCAACGTCATTTCTCTCTCAGAATCCGCAGAACTCTCAAAAGGTTTGCAATGAAGTTTAAACCTACTTATGCCTGTGATTAGAAATTAGAGATTAATAATGATTGACACAAACATTCCACAAAGAATCTGTAATTATAGCTGCACAAATGAACAGGGGAAAAATACAAAGGAACTATAATGCCACTCAGACCTCTCCTTTTTTATAAAATTAATGAAATGTTTCCAATTTCATTTTCTGTGGCTGATCAGAAAAGTATTCTTCTGGAAAGAAACCAAATGATGGCAAATATTCAGGATTTCTAATAAAATATTTGCATTTTAACAGTAACATATTCTTCATTTTGATTGTATGCATTTTTTTTTCTTTTTTATATAGTTTGGGACAAAAAAATGTTATTAAGCATAAAAAGGCAAAAATTCATGAATAATAGCAACATAATCAGTTCAATTCATTGAGTGAGCAGAAGCTCACTTAATGACAAGCAAGTGATATAGATACAGAGCACAACACTTCATGTATACGTAAGAAATAAATTTTTTTTAAAGTCTAGATAATCTTCGTATTCATTGTCCTCCATGATCCTTCCACAAGGTGTTGATTCAGCTACAGCTGTTTGAACTCACACATTTCCTACACAGTCTCCAGACAGTAAACTTCAATGTGAATTCAAATGATCCTTTACATTCCTAATTCCCACCACTCCATTGATTTTAAGGATAAAATGCCAGCGAGGATTAGCAATAAAAAACAGCCCTTTTCCTTACAGAAGAAAAAGGAAGGGGAAACTAGACAAACCTACTCCCATTACTTGCTCTAAGCCTCACTGGTTCTGAGTGGGTAAATATGGTTATAGCCTGAGAACTGCACCTATGAGCAAGCAGAGCCTCTCAGACTGAGTGACTCCAGCTGACTGAATCCATGCAATCCCTTGGAGTTGAGATCAGTGTGAACCATTGAGTCCTTTGCCTGGGTTTCCTGACCTGGAGAGACACATGACTCTCATCAGTTTAGGCTCAATATGATAGCTAATTTGTAGATGATGTGGAAACATGGGCATTTGCCTGAAGGATGATCTCAATACAGTAAACAGAAGACTGTCAATATAGTCTTCAATCTCCAAATTTTCTAAGTAAAAATATCCATCCTGAGTCAAGTTAAAAACCCATCTAAGCCTGTTACAGTCCAAGAAGGACCCAAAACCCCTCTCTCCACAAATAAAAGCAAAACTTAGTGATCCTTGGAATAATTTCTTTTGGTCACTGGAAGCTTTCACATTTAAATGAGTGTTCAAAGTCACAAACAGAGGGATATTCTGGGACTGCAAATATATTGTTATACAAGAAATGCAGGGACCTCATCTGAAAAACAGAGGGTTTCAAAAAAATTTCACAAAATTACTCAGGATTATTTATGTTTTTATATCTCTGTCAACAACTGCTATGGAAACTGTAAACATAAATTATATGATTTTTAATGAAGGCTCCCTTATCCTGTAGAAAACTAGTGTGTACACAGCTACAGACACACTTGAGCAGTGTTTGAGAGAATGTCTCCATGGTGTTGTGAATTACAGTGGATGAAAATTTCATCACTGATGGCAGCAGGTATTCAAACAGGTTCATACAGAAGACAGAGAATGACATGCACTTTAAGAAGCCTCAGCATTATGTCTGTAGTAGTTTATATGACACTATTTTTACTGATTAAATGAAAATAACTATCACTTACAATAAATGGACATACAGACATTCTATTTCATATGCACTCTACAAAAAATACCTTTAAAAATTATTGCAATCTTTTTTAATGTCTTAAAAATACATTTTAGATTTTGCTTTGTTTTGTTATCTCATTTTTATATCCGCTTATAAAGAGAATTGTTCTTTTAAAATACAACTTGGGATCAATGGGATATTTGGGTAGTAATAAAAACTTACTGCTGGGCACCCAAACACCTGTGCTGCTTACTGCAGGCCATTGAAATTAATAATGTAATGGCTTATGGGTAATAAAATATTGATATTTTTAAGAGACAAATTACTGCCAAAAGACAAATGATTTGTCTTGTAAACATAGCTTGTGTAATAGTTTACATATTAGGTAGAGCAAAAACTTATTCAGTGCCAAAAGATTTCCACCTTATTATATTTTCTCCTTCAGGACAACTTTAAATATATTTTCAGCCATTCTTACATGTATTTTTCAAAATAACACCACCACTTTTATTATTTTTATAGTGCTGGAGGGAATTACTTCCTATTTTGATTGTATGTATTTATTAAACCAACTCGTTTTTATGATTATGAGAATTATTTTCTTGATAGTATAGCACGATCTTTAACCAATGTTACACAGGCAGCCTTCTTGGCTGTGTTACATCTTTTCTCCCTTCCTCTTTAGTTTTTCCTTGTTCTTTGTTTCTTTTACATTTCTTCACCTTTACTGACACAGACCCAAAATACATCTTTTGTGGCTCAAGCTTATGTCATCTCATCAGTCCAGACATACTGACATATACAATATAGACAGATATATATTTCTATGACTTTTTGGTACTTCCTCCTTCTCTTTCTGTTTTGCATTGTGAGGATGTCAGCCTCTGCAGTCCTGACATCTCCTCACATCCTCATGAGGTGCTTTTTTCACCATTTCCATAATGTCAGGATACAATCCATGTCTCAATTGCTAGCTCAAGAGTGAGACATCTTACTTGGAGAATGGCAGGATGAAAGAAGCACTTTTCTCTTTCTAAGCATATGGGAATACAATCCTGGAAGTCTTGGGTGACCCACTGGTAGTGCATGCCAACCACAGATCTCTAAATGTGCATGTACATGCACATGTATCACAATTATATAGATATTTAGACACATACATAATAGATAAATATAGATGTCTACAAAAAATCTATTATTATATCCTGTTGTCTAATTTTAATTTTATTTTAATCTGATTTTAATCTGATTTATATTGATTGCATATCAATACCCTCACAATAAATAAAGAAATTCAAGAATGAGTGACAAAAAATGACAGAAAATCAGACAAAACAAGCATTAAGTACGATATTTAGTCCATAAAACGGAGAATCTGACAGAGCTTGTCAATATTCTGTTAAGAAATCCTGTACATGGCATGTCAGAAGCTCATTGAAATGAAGAGGCCTCTGTGAGGGTTTACCAATCCATCCATGTACTCTGCACTGCCCGATCAATAGGTAATGAATGCTTACAAAGTGACACTATCAGCAAGGGAAGTGTTTGCATTAATGAAGAAAAAGGGGACTCAGGGAAGGAATTCCTGGTACTCCTACTGCATATCAGCTTAAAATTTTTGAAGGAACTGAGACTGGACTGTTTCTGTGTGGGGAATATTGCATGTGAAAGCCCAAGGACAAGTGCAGCAAGAAGAAATTCAACAGCATATGCATTCTGGAGCATTCGATGTTATCTCATTAAGAGAGATTTTTGTTATTAACATCTTTTTTTATTTTTGAAATACCAACCTTTCTTTTGGCAGTCTAACACCATCTGGGGACTTTATTCTAGCGTAAGGTCTGATTAGGTTTGAGACTACACAGACACACAACAAAAAGGACAGATCCTGTATGGAAAATGTAAACCTTAGCAAACTGAACCCAATAAGTGCTTCAAACAGTGTAAGTTCCCAGGCAATCATCTGGGACTGTTACCAAGGAAGCAATATTACTGATTTTACTCACTTGTGGTTGTATGTTTACTGCATCAAAGCAAAATGTCAGAGCTCCTTTGCCATAAAACTGTAGTGAGTAGCAGCATTATGGAGCTGAGCAGCTGCTCTGTGGTGAGCTTCCTGAGGAGACTCAGAGAAAAGTGTTTCCACTGTATCTCTGTAAAGCTTATGGAAAAAAATCAAATGAGAACCTTGAACAGAGGCCCTGTGGGATTAATAAATACACCTACAGATTCGAATGGACATCTGGGTTTGCGGCTCACTCCCAGGCTTGGCGTTGTACTTCATTCCTCAGCTTATCTGCACTTTTCCCCCTTGGAACCTGAGTGGAGTGTTTCTACCTGCATGTCCTGCTGATTTAAAGTTGCATTCTAGTATTTCAACAGCCACAGTAAAATGTTTCATGCTCATATTTGGAGATGACTTTCACCTGGAGCAAGCAATCTGTAAAAATATTTTATGCAAAACTGACTAGAAACATTCAGTGGCTTTTTCAGGCAGAGCTGGCATACATTTATAGTGATTTATTTTAGTTTAGTCATGGATATTTGCCTTCATTCGTAGCAGAATGTGAGTTTTTTGTATGGATTTTTTTGCTGTTGCTTGTGATTATGAGGTGGTGATGTCAAGTCAAGAAGCTCATATCACATAAATTTTCAACAAGAGCACCAAACTTAGTAGAGTACCTGGAAGTTAAGTTTATGGAGCTCTTCTTCTCAATACACTCCTGTTCAAGGTGGCTTACTTTTTTGCACCCACTAAGAAAATGACCTCGGTTAAGAATCTCTGCAATTTTCTTATCCTGGTCATTTGACATTTATTTTTTGTAGGTGGTTAAAACTGAGCTCAGAGAAACATTGACATCAGCTCCAAAACTGTATTTTTCTCTACAGGAAACCTTGTACAGGGTTCTCATGTTCAAACTGGGTAAAAGCACTGTCATTTAAGTAATGGGCAGTACATTTCTTTTAGTGGAAAATAGTTTGGGTGCCTATTGCCTTGGGACACAA
This sequence comes from Lichenostomus cassidix, assembly GCF_008360975.1. Lineage (NCBI taxonomy): Eukaryota > Metazoa > Chordata > Aves > Passeriformes > Meliphagidae > Lichenostomus > Lichenostomus cassidix. The sequence continues at coordinate 26,262,683 of NC_139482.1, forward strand.
GCAGAGAAGCCACAACTGAGAATCAGACGCTACTGCTGTGAAGAAGAATATGTTTTGTGCTTCCTTTTTTTCTTTCTCAAAGCTACTAGAGAGAGGAAGTTTTTAGAAAAAAATGGACATCAGTGTTACTAAGAATTATAAGATTTTACTGCAAGTCTCTGTTACCACAGATGTGAAGAATAGTTAACAATCAAGTTCTCCATTAGTCCTTCAAAACAGTGCTAGAAATAAAAGCAGACAAACAAACAAACAAAAAAAAAAACCCAAATACAAGTCTTAAAACAAAAGATAAATGGCAGGAAATATAACTGATAAGTTTATTAAAGAGTCAACTGATTAGCTTATTAGTTTGTATTTTCTGTGGTGCAAAACCTGCATTGATTTCTGCATGGACTCTGCAGAAACAGGAGTATCTGAAATCAGAGGATTTCTGAAACTGCTACATGAACCACATCTATAAAACCGCATCAAGAAACATTAAAGGTAAAAATTCTTATATGCTTCTGTATTCTCAACCAGGACATAACTTCTTATCTGAACATAATGTGTACAGTTGCCTAATTTAAAGAATGCAAGATATATTTTAGGAGTTGATTGTGATTTTATCTTGCATGATATCAGGGAAACAATATGTACTTTTTTCTTAAATTAGCCAAAAAGGAAAATTGTCCTTTGCTTTGTCTCCACTGAATTTTGCACTGTGGCAGTAAGCCACTCAAGTTATCTGGGTTACATGTGCCTCAGGTAAACTCTCAGCATTTTAAAATAGTTTACAGACAGTTTTACACTACTTAGTTTGCAGAACTTTGCCATATGGTGTATCTTGAATCTAGTGCCATAGGTAGTAGAAGAAAAATCTATTCCTGTTTTTCTGAAGATCTTACTGATCTTCAGTAAGCTTTTTGCAGTTTGTAAGACAAAGATAAATCCTTCTCACTCTGAATGACATGAAAAATAAGAATTACAGTCTTAACTGATAGATATTGTTTTAACAGTAGTAATTAGTTGTAGTCATATATTTATGTATCTATACAAACTTTCAATGCAGTCTTCAAATGTGAATTTGAATTAGTTTGTTTGCCTTATATTCGCACTTTCTGACAACTGCAGATGTTTTGTTATTTTCTAATTATGACTGTATAAATTTGCAAACATAAAACCCGTTAAATTTTTGAGAAATGTTTACTTGTAAGCCAGTAAATGTACAGATTTCTAGCTTTGCAGTTTACTTTGTAACAGCTTAAATAAATCTAAGCCATTTGTTTTTGTAAGTTTTGAACACATGCAAGCAAAATTCCTGTTAAATCAGTGGTTTCCGCATGAAATTTGCTGGAAGGGTGGGACCTGGAAGTTGTGCTTTTACATAAGCTTGTGAAAACATTCCTGTTACTTTCATGTGGTCAGATGACCCACCTTAAAAACATGACAACAGTGGGCAACCTTTGGAGTGGGTTGTTGTCATCCTGGAGAAAAAGTACTTTCTCTTCTCTTTTATAACTCTTTTTTGGTCATATTTAAACCTGCTGTGTATCTGTTAGTCATAGTGGTGGGTTTTACTACATTGATATAACCCCACTCACACATAATTTTTATTATTCATCCTCACTCAAATCAGCAATGAACAAAAAGTCATTATCCACCCATTCAATATCTATCTTTCTTTTGTTACTGATAGTAGCCTAAAATTAAAAGCCTTTTTAAATTTCATTTCTTTATCTCAGATGTAATCCATTTTGATACACTGCAAACAGATCTTTTTAAGTTTTTAATTCTTGAGATATTTTTTGATATTATTAGGAGAATACTCAGACTGTTGTTTTATCTTTGTTTGCCATTGGATCATCCTTAGCTGTAGTATATCAGCATTTTGACACCAAACATGGAGTATGTAGCTAAAAAATTAAGGTGGAAGAAGAGCACACCCTCAATCACCCCTTCCCCCTGCCAAAAATCTCCAAATAAAATTCTTTCTTCTGTTAATTTGCGACCTTTGCAGATTTAAAAAAAGAAGTTGTTGGAATCAACCTGGTCCTTTTTCAGCATTCATATGCGACTCTATATCACTAATCAGAAAAAGCCATTTGGAATCAAATTCATGACTATGCTATACTCCAGAAATGTTTTTTTCTGGGAGGATATGCAGGTCTCACTTCACAAAGAAGGCCACACACAAAAGAGCAGTGATTAAAAGCATTAAAAATGAGGAAGTTTCTTGTGAGAGAATTGAATATTTCACATAAAGAAAGCCAGAGCTTGATGAAATACTCAGTTCCTTTGTATCTTTACTCATTCATGTGGCATAAAATTAAGAACAAAAGGGACTTCTTGATTAATGGCCTCTGCTAATCATTCCAGTAGAATACACAGAGACATTTTTTATTTGATTCCACTACCAAATTAAGTTTGCGTTAATCATAAATGTCACTTGCACAAAAATCACACATAAATATTCAGAGTGATCTATATTTTATCAGTTATAACAGAATACTTGGCAGCCACCGTAGGTTTAAACAAGCAATTAGTGAATAAGTTATTAAACATTTTAACCAAATGTGATGCATGAAACCTGAATTAGAAGAGTTCAAAGAAACTTAACAGTGTCTTGATTATACAGGTGCCTGAGCTGGAGACAGATTTACCATGTATGAAAAAAAAGAATATTCATTAGAACCTAACAAGCCACAAAATTTCCTTTCCTTACTTTTCTTTCAATTTCTTTGAAAAAAACTTTTAAAAATTCCATTGGTATATCCCATGAAAGCAATTTCTGAGTTTTCCGTTAGATTTGAATTTGTATTGGTTTTCCTCCTGCCTCCTCTCTTTGCATTGCTCTAAATCACCATTTTTCAATCCTGTTTATGACCATAAAAGTCATGGAAAACAGTATCCAGGGAAAATGTCTTAATGCAGTCTATATATATTTTAATTGTACATTTCAGTAGTCACAAAAAGCTGCCTTCATGTTAATTTATCAAAGCACAATATAAACGATGGAGAGAGTGGTTTTTTTCATATTTTGGCTCCCATGGTGTAATGCTTTCTTCTGTAAATAAGATTATTGTTTACAGATTCCTAATTAGGCTTTGTGGAAATCTTTTGTTACCTAGTGTGAATAAGGGCTACAAAGCTTGATGCTCTGCCATTTATCTGAGCAAACTCCAAAACATAATCATGCACATATTGATAAAAATTGAGTCTGGAAGTGTAAAATGAAAACAAGAGGTAACCATGTAGAACCTCAACCCTGAGCTCTTAGCAGTTAAGATCAATATAACAGTGAACACTGGAAATAGTTCTTCAGCTGGGTGTGGAATGAGTGTTCAGGTATTTAATCTGGAGGTGAAATACTGTCTTCTTAAGCCTGAGAGGCTTTGTGTCTGGGAGAAGTACTACATACTATTTTGTGTGTGTCTGTGTGTAAAACATATATACATCTATAAGAAATCACACAGGATGATTACACAGGATATCAGGGTCTTCTTGAGTGAAGGAAGGATATTAAGCCTTACCAAAAACCTGTGGATGGAAGAACTGCAATTGTTTCTGTTAAAATTGTGTTAAGAACCTCATACATGGTTAAGAATTTTCTTCAATTCTCAGTTAATTTCTTTGAGATTAATATTAACCTCAGACTAGGGCATTTTCTGGGGTTTAATTATTGTCTGAGGTTTATAACACAAAGTATAGTTTTGATCTAGAAGCCACTCCCAGGCATTCATAATCTCCTGACAGTGTCTCAATGTGTGTTGCTTAATTAACATTAGATTAAATATGATAGTTTAGAGATATTTCAGCATCAGAATAGTGTAAAACTTTCGCCTTTCACTTTCCTATATCTGGTACACATATGGTTTTGTAAAATTGAAAGTCTACAACTTGTGGTGTACTCTGGATCTCATAGACTGAAAAGTACTTGTTTCATATTTGCATTGCACCAAAACATTTCCCTTGCTAGCCCAAAGGCTGCAGTGAGGCAATTAGATTCTAAAAGCACACAGGTTCTTCAGACCTGCAGCTAACAGGAAATAGGATTGTGAGATTCTACATCACTCAGCACTGCTCATCCCTCTAGTCGGCAGCCAAGGCAGTCTGTATATATCTTATCAATTAAGGAAAAATTCATTAACAATATCACATCTGACTATATTCCATGCTTAAAATTAAGATGTAATCAGCAGTGCAAACGAACATGTGGGATCTGGCTGGTTTTCAGCTCTGAAACTGAATGAATTTGACTTCCACTGTTCACTTTGTTGGTCAAATAGAATTGGTTAAATTTGTTGGTGAACCCCACTCGTCTCCAAAATTTAGTTTTAAACCTCCTACTTTTGAAAAAAAAATCACTCATAGATTAAATGAAAAGTCTACTGGTTTCTTCCTTGGCTATTAAATCTATTTACAGAAAGGGAATGTGTGAATGTGTGAATGCTTAATCTTCCATTTGAGTCTAATTCATACAGCCCAGAGGATGAGTTAACATTCAAGCATACTGACTGGGAAGGATATTAGGAAAAAAATTTAATTTACAAACCTGGACTAGACAAATTTTTATCATTTTAAACCCTTTCTGGATCATACTCATCCTAGCATTGCTAATTCTAATTAATAGCCTTAACCTGTGAATTAATTTTTTGTCTTGTTATTGCAGCTTTGCTTGTATAGGATACTATGGGTGGGAAGCAGTAGCATGCCAGATACTCACCAGTACAGATTTAAAAAATAAAAATACTCTTACTACTTTTTAAAGTGACCTATGAGATCAGATAAAGCACAAAAATCAATACAAGGGAATACTGAAGAGGTAGTAGTCCATGACATACCTGATGGTTTAACTATTATCAATGCATTGCAGTATTATAAATTCAATTCTTAAAGTCCAGGTTGAAGTGAAGATCATGAAGTGTCCTTTTAAATAAAGAGGAAGTGACACCATGAAACAAATATTAAGGTGTTTGGATAAATGAAAACTATAATGATTTCTTGAAAATTTGATTATTTGTTGTAGTATTTGTTCATTTCTAATGTTAATATAAATTTATATTGTGCATGAATGAAATTTCATCCATAACTATGAGCCAACAGGAAATTTCTTAGTCTCTTCTTACATATTAAAATTGTATATGGCTCATAGCTCGTTACGTACCTTGGAAAAACATAATTAATGCTGCTCCTGTCAACAGACCTTGAAAACTGTCTCAATAAGGATGTGGATAATAAAAAGTAATAATAACAGAGGAATCATTAAAATAATAATTCATCCAAATTTCCCTTCATTTATCAGATTAAGATGATGGAATTAAATTCCAGGTAATTGTTTCCTGCATCTACTTATCTTGAAGACTGGAAAATGGCTTATTTGCTTGTTATTTAGTCTGTAACATTTTACCTCTGCCACAAACTTTTATTTATTTAAAAAAGGAAATTTTAGTGATCATTAATTTAAAATTTATCTCAAAGAATATTGCCTTCTAGTTGAGACTAAAATTAGAATTAACTATCTATGAATATTAGAAGAAACACAAACTTTTATATGGGCAATTCAGGGATTACTTCTGAAATTTGTTATTTCACTATAAATAATTCCTCAGAGACTTGCTATTATAGAGGCCCAATCCACAGAAGACATTGCCTGGTTTTCTATAGTGACCATATATATTTTTCTACAACTGTTTTTTTGGAAGTGTTTCTCTTGCATTTGCACACCAGACATATGAATAAATAGTCATTCATTATCAATATATAGTCAGTCATTATCATATCATGATAAACTCTGAAAATATTAAATATAAAAGCTTTGTAGCTTCAAGAATGTACAAGTACTTCATAAAATTTTTATGTACATATTTTTCTACCAAAATTACTAATATGAACTAAAAAGTAGGAATACAAGACTGGGGTAGAATCTCAAATAATTATGGATACTGGAGCCCTAGTTTTTCCTCATATAAACTTTTTATTTGCTAGATCTATACCTCACTGACTTAGCTGTGGAAAGAAATAAGAAAACCAATAGCATTACCAATGGACTGCATTAAGAATATTGTATTGCAGCACAGTGAACAAGTAGTTGCATTTTTATTACCTGATTCATCTAAATTATTAGTTTGAAGCAATCAAAATAATTCTTTTGGACTGAAGCAGTATTTATTTAGAGTTCTGGTGTTTGTTGGAAGTGATATTATCTGAAAAACATGCCATGGTCTAGCTGAATAATATGATGCATCATTATATGTGAATTTTGTGGAACATTTACCTCAAGTTTCAATAGAATTATTATATTCAGAGTTAAAGACTAAAAGAAGGCATATTGGAAGAATATAGAACTATAACTTGTAAAGTATTTCCATTATCTACCTGTATTTCAGAATTTTTAGAGCCAAATCATGTATATTCCCAGACTGCAGCAGAAAGCAAGATTCCCTACCATTCCTAGTCAAGGTAGGTTTGGTTCCAGTGTGGTCTCCAGGCAGAACAAGCCCTCCAGTAGATGCATGTGCCCATGTTTTAGCAGAATAAAGAGCAAAACAAAAGCAAGGAAGAAAGTGGATAGATAATACTGAAATAAAAAAGATATGTTACAGAAAAAATAATGTGCAACTTTCCCTCACTTCATAAAACGATGATCTTTGTTGTTTTCCAACAATTTCTCAATACATTTTATGGATGTCACTTACACAAATCTTGTGGAGCTAATCTGGATGGAGTTATAACTAAGCTTCTCTGGCCCTCAGGCACCTAAGTCTTGGCAGTCTCCTGCTGTTTGCTATTAATGTAAAACCTGCATTACTTCTGTATCCCATGAGAACTATTTAGTATTCAGTATTGTGCCTTTTTATTTCATCTTCAAAGTTTTTTCATTTCATTTCATGTAGTTAGATTGTATTGTGAGTAGCTGATATCTCAACTTTCCTTGTCTCAGATGATTTTTTTAATATATAATGGAGCTTCACCCACCAGCAACAATGTATCTAATATCTGTTAATATTTCCATGTTAAGATCATACACTCAATATTTAACAACAGAGCTGCAAAAATATCAGGGTTGAAAGCTGACACTGAAAATGAGTTAATAGGCAAGGAAAGGCTGATGGTTTCTCTAAAAATACATTATTTCCAGTGCCACTGTGCAGATTGATATATATTAGTTTTCTGAATGCCTTTTTTCCTGAAGTATGTCTGGGAAGGTTACATACAATTGTCACTTGAGTTTTATGAGTACTGCAGGCTCCTCTTTAACTTTTTTGCCATTGTACAGAACTTCTAAATTATATTTAACACTGCTATAACCTATGTATATGTTATGTTTCCTAAGTGGAATGAAAAATTATTGGTCATATTAAGGATAAATACATAATTTAGAATATTAGCTGGTTTTATATAATCAATTAAAACATAGAATTATATGCTTTACTTCTATATAACACACATATACATGCAAAGATGGTGATATCCATTAAGAAATTAGAATTTATTAAATGGAACTGTATCATAGTTGCTTAACAACATAAAGTAATGGTTTTTATTAGAGCAAAATACTGTGGCATCTCAGAATTCATGGGGATAACATTTACTAAACACTGACTTTTGCCAACTGATATCTTGTGATATTGCAGACAATTTGGGGAGGACAAAAAATATTTTAAAAATTTATAATAAAAGGAGATCTGATTTTTTCTCTAGTTTATCCAGCCTGAATTACTAGTTGAGGAATGGGAATTTCAGGGAGGAACTCAAAAATGTATTCCACTTCTTTCTTATTTCTGATTACGCATCTAGATTTGCATAGACTCTTGCAATTTCTGAGAATAAATTATGTTTGCCATTTAATTTTTTAACTTAAATTAAAACTAGGAGGAACTGAGATAGCTTTTTTCCATCTATGCCTTCCCTTCTTTGTCTGAAAAGTTTTTGAGGTTAGAATTTTTGCAGGTCATCCAAGAAATTAAGGACATGAATCAAAATGAGTATCCCAAGAGACTTCATTTAAGTGTTCAATAATTTCATTTTCATCTTAAATTGTAAAGTCAAAACTTGACACTAAATAGATGAGTGAAACAACCATTAAATTTTACTGTTTTCATCCCCAAGAAAACCTATCAATTAATTTGGTGTCTGCATTGTGTTGATTTTTAAGGACCTAATAAAAGAGAGTTAAAAAGGCAGGTATGCCTTCAAAAGGTAAACTAAAGACTTCATACTTCAATTTTTGCAAGCTTCACTGCACATTTTTCATATACTTTATCCTCAAGGGTCAAATAGTTAAGCTTTGACTGAACTCCAGTAAAGTTATCTTTGATAGACATTGGTTAATGATATCATCAGCACATTCTCTCCAGGGGTGTATTTATTTCATGCTGATTACTTCAGTAATTACTCACAGTAATTTCAGCAACTTTATCCAGGAGATGATGAGGAAGTTTTACTGAATGAATATTTGGTCTTAGTGTAGGGGTTTTTTTAAGACATCACAAACTGCTTTTCTATTTTAGCTAAGTCAGTTCTAGTCATAGGAGGCAGTTACAGCAAGAACCAACCCAAATCTTTGCAAGTGTTCTTTCGGAAAAGAAGTCACACACAAAATGCTTTTCAGTAAAAGCTAAGGTGTTCCAGAGCTTTAGGTCCAGCTTGGAGGATGGAGTAGCTTCTGTACCCTTTTCACTGGAAAGTAAAATTTTTGACATGTGAAGTGTAGTGCTGTGGTTCACCAATTTAGCTGTAAGAAAAATTCTAGAGGCACAGCCTGTTGGACTGTGTCAAAGTTCGTTTCACTTCACATTTGTTAACCATAAGACCATAAAACAAAGGCAAAGTTGGTAAGGCAAGTTACTGACAGGTTTCTAAAGGGCTGTAGAAAAAGATACTATTAAAAGCATATGATCATTATTCTGGTATATATATATATATATATAAAAAGGGTCATCTCATATTAATTTAGTATCATGACACTTAATATCCAAATGCATCAAATGAATTCTCAAATTTACAAGGTACCAATCAATTTAAAGTAAGTAAATTGGGACAGTGAACTATGAAGGACAAAATTTCAAATTTAGTTTTTCATAATCTTAAATGTTTTTATATTGAATCAATACACTGCTGCAGAGATAAAGGATAAATTGTTTGCTTATGTTGAATGAATTCTCCCAACAGTAAGAATTTTAGACCAGGTGCTGAAATGAGAAGAGATTATTACATGGCTGCTAGTGTTTCTTAAGCATATTTGTAAAAAAAAGTCTAAGATTGAAAGAAAAAAATATTAGCCAATGCCAAAGCTTCAGTCATTCAGCAAAATCGTGGAACTGAGTTGTCAGTTAAAGAGAATGTATCCTATTCTTAAAACTATAATATTTTGAAAGCCTCTTTCTTTTTGGAGACTACCTAATAGCTATTCCACATCACTGAAAGAAACTGCTTTTGATTAGAGCTGTGAATATATCGGAAATTTTAATAAATATTTTATTCCTTTCTTATGTTATTTTTAGTTTAAGATTTTGCAGTTTTAACTATTTAATTGTACTTCATAAAAACTTAAATTGTGATCTAATTTCAAAACAGTAAAAGGGAAAACCTGAGGGATCTGATTTGAATATATTTACTTAAAACATTTTTAGATTTATCTATTTTTTATTGATTTGGTGGAACCAGGGGATTTCACTGAGATTATTTTATTTTGTTTCCTCCAATGAATCTTTGATAAAGAAATTACTAACCTGACACTGGGGGCAGAAGGAGGAAGTATCTAGATGTGAAACCCAAATATAAATGGAATGATTAGCCATGAAAAAGGGAATTATTTTATTCTAAAAATGTCAGAGCAGTAAACTTTGACATTAGTGAATTAGTATTTCCACCCATATGTTTCTCTCCAACAACATTCTGGTATGCTGGCATTGACAGCCTATTCTGTTTATGATGTGATCACAGGCTGAGCAAATATGCTTCCTTCAAAGTGCCACTGCCTGGATTCTTTCCAGGTTCAGTGGTTCCAGCAGAGAAGCAGACCCTACAGGGACCCTGAGTAGGATGCAGTTAAGTGCCAAGCCTTTGCCCAAAGGATAGTGAAGTGTTCTTTTGATCCAACTTCTCCATGAACTTGGAAGAAAATGGACATGTGATTGACTTAGTGGGTTTCCTGTCATCCACTATGGGATTCGCCTTCATGTCGTTTCCTAAATCTTTGATGTAAATAACATAGGGATAGCTTCAATCCACGGTTTTGCAAATGGATTTTGAGCCTTGCTTTCTAATGTCAAAATGAAGCTGTGTAGCATGAAACAATGGATCCATTTCACATGCATATTTTTATTCTAAGAAAATGATATGTTTCATTTGTACAAATAGTAATTTGGACTGCCTCTTCACGTGCTTTTGAATGCATTTGTGTTGAAATGTTTTAAGCTACTGATAAAAAGTGTTTGAAACAAGGAAAAGTCAAAGGATCACATCTAAAAGGGCAAGGTAATGTTATCAGCCCATTGGGAAGTCAAATATATGACAGCTCTGAAAGCAAATGCAAAGCTGCCAATATTATCTGGGGAGTGAGCCAAGAAGCCAGATGCTACCAAAAATAATATCCTCTGCTGTTTGGCATTTTGGGGTCTCACGGGTGCCATTGAAAGACAAAAGGATCCAGTGCATATTATAAAACAATATGGTAGACCTCAAATGCCCCTACTGCTCTTGAGGACAACTTCATGCTGAATAACAGTGGTGTTAAAAACAAGAATCATATCTGTTAGACCATGGAAAACATGTGAAAAATAAAAGCAGTTTTCAAATTCATCTTCTGTGTTATATTATATTTGGAAATCAGAGAACTTCATGTGTAGCTCAGGATCCTGAGGGGAGGATGAACTAAGCTAAAAGCAGAATTTCATTAAATCCAACCTCCAATACTAGCTTTTGAATCAGCTTGACCCTGCATCAGATAAATTTTAAAGACAATTACATAGCAAAGAGTCCTGCAAATAAAAATAAATCTAATACATTTTTTTTACCTTCAATTTAGTGTGGAGAGATAAGACCTGAACTAGATATTCTTTTAGTCAAAGATTCATAAGATTTATCTTGATTTGTGTTATTGATCTGGTTTTTTTTCAAATTTTCTTCTCCCTTCATTTTAAGGCCTGATTGTAGTAATACATTTATTCTGCTTAATAATCAATTTCATTAGTAACTGTAGTAGATAAATTTCCTGTGTTGTTTCTATAAATACTTATTTCCTTAAAATTAATATAAAGGTACTCTTAAAGTGCTGATGCATTTTATTTTAGAAGTGAATTTTGTTCTGAAGTATTATCAGAATTTACCAGAGAGGTGTTTTAAAAGTTCTTTAAATATATTCCACTTTTATGGATAAAGAGTGGAAAAGAAGAATACAACATGTAGACAATTACCATAAATATCTGAGATTATTGACACTATGCTGGAAGAACACCTGGGGGTTATGAACCAGTACAGATATAAGTGAATTTCTGAGTCTCCATTTTATTTTAATATATCTTGCAACACCATGCCTCCTCGTGTCATCTTTTCTCTTGAGGCAGGTAATGGAATTTTTCCAATGGTTTTGTGCAAAGATTATTATTGTGATAGCTCATTTTCATTTGACTACATTATTTGAGGAGTACAAAGATAGTTTTAATAGCCTTTAAGAAATTTCTGTATAGTATTCATTCTTTAAACACAGAGAAGTTCTTTGAATTTTATATAGATGATGAACAGAATTGAGTAGAAGTGGAAGCAGGGAATGAGAGAGCAAACAGTGCCGTTCCTGGTTATGTGACACAAAAACACATTTCCAAAGACAAAAGTTCTCTTAGCAAACTGTGCTTCCTAGATAACTATCAGATTCCTCTGAACACCAAGGTTAGAGTGCAGACAAGACTTCCAGCTACCAAGACGTAAGACATTGAAAGAAACAGTGGTGTTTTGAAGGAGAAAGACTTTACTTTTCAGCAAAGAAAATTTCCCTCACCTACACAGGAATTACTCAGTGTGGTTTGTTACACTAAAATCACATCTTAAATAATGCTGCATTTTAAACTTATGTCAATTATCTGATCCATAGGAAAGACTTTAAAATGTTTATTAATTCTCAATGCATTCATCATTTTTCTCCAGGGAGCAGTGTCCTAAACATCACAGTGACTAGTTATTTCATTATCATGAGCATCAACAGGGCTTTTTGAATTCTTACACTTTGAAAGAAGTATCTTCAGAGACCAGAAAAACTGCAGAATTAAGTAAAACCTCATCAGCCATTAGGTAAGAAGGGAAATTGTAATGTTACACAGTAATTTTCTATTTTTTCTGTCTCTGTCATCTAAAATGGCTAATATTAAATAATGGTGGGATAATAGTGGTGGGATCAATTTCAGTAGGGAGGTATGAATCCAGAAAGTGAGTTTTTAAGTAGCAGGAAAAAGTGGTACAGAAAACTGTAGCAGATCCCACTGTGAGTAATGACTTGTGAAAAATACGTTCAGTTACAGTTGAACATCAGCCAGCTACAGTTTAACTCTCTTCATAGTACTGGCATCTTTCTCTTCCTCATTGCATTCCCTTTACCTTGAAAGAAATTGTGTGATTTTATGATGTTTTCCTGAACTGCACAATTTTGCAATAACGCAAAACCAAGCTCCAAGCATACCTTTTAGTGTAACTTACTGATACCGCTAAACCTGTGCTGGTACTGCTAAAATCTCCGCTATAAATCAATGATGAAAACAGAGTGTGACTGCAGACCCATCCCACAGGCCTACAGACAAGGATGGTAGTATGTCAATAACATGTCTGCACTGATTCATATAATGTCCCATTTTGTCTCAAAGTACTGCACTTCTGTGGCCAACAGAACTCATTTTGATTGCAATTTCTCCTAGACATTTGAGAGAATGGAAGATGGCACATGGTTTGATTTTTTCCAATTTTACATGTGTTGGATGTGTTATGTGCAACACTTTATGCACCTGAAAAAATGATTTTTTCTGCCTGAGAGATTGTCTTCTGATAAAAAGAAGCAATTCCAAATGGGTAAGGCTTTATGTTTCTTCCTAAAATTTCTAAATCAAGCAGTTCAGTCAAGAGCCTCCCTAAGTGTCCACATGTAAGTTAGGACCTATGAAGGTCCACTGTGACACCCATGACACAAATTGCAGCTTCTCTGAAGGAGTAAGAGAAATGATTAAGAGAAAGGGTGGTCTCTCTTTTCCTACAATAAGCCACTGACACAACAAAGAACAGCAGCAAAAACAACAAAAACAGCACCCAAAACCAAAACAACCAATCCACCAAAAAAACAACCAAAAAAAAGTCTCCTAAAGATATGTGATTATCTTTCCTTTGGAAGAAAAGAGAAACTTGGCTTCTTGTATTTTCTTGTGAATAGGAGGAGAATGTTTCCTCAGCTTTGATGGAGCATTCCTAATAGAATGATATTTCAATGGGTGCACAGCCATCTCCACATTTACCAAGATTTATAGATGTCTGTATTTAATCCATACTTGAAAGCAGCAAGAGAAAAAAAATCAAAATAATATGAATAAAGACAGTTTTTGAAAACACTAGAATGGGCATGGGATCAGTGTTTAACACTGCCTAGATCCTGCTTTAAAGCAACCTTGATCCTTGCAGCTTGAAATGAGTGGAACGGAGAGAGACTAAGATAGTAAGGACAGGAAGATTGAGCAGGGTGTGGAATTTCAAGTATGCAATCAAATAAATATTTCTCTAAGAGTACAAAATCTAAGGACATAGTTACTGTTTAAGAATTTGGTTTAACAGTGTCTTTGAAGAGGCACTGCTTTCCTGGACTGCATATATATATACATGGCATGTTAATATTCTCTGAGATTGAAGAAAACCAGACAGGCTTATTTCAAGTTTTGAAGTCTTAGAAAAGTGTCTATGACCAACATGATAAAACATTTTCTTCATGCTTTTTTGTGTTCAAAACATATTCTAATGTAAAAATCCAATAATTTAATTGCAGTAACAAACTCACTGATGTGTGTTTATCTTTCTTTTACACACAGGGATTTACTAAAAATCACCTTATGGAAAAGTAGTGCTATGTGCTAAAATCCAAACTCAGTGGAGCACTACACATAAAAGTTATTAAAATCAAATGGTTCCTTTAAACTTTAAATTCAAACTCAGAGCACCAGCTAATCCAAAAGGAAATTAAGTGAAATGCCCCTCTGGGAAATGGTAAAGCTAGTGCACTCAGGAAAAGAGTTAAATGATGAATCAAACTAAGAGCAATGAAATTCCTTGGAAAATGCACATTTGCACAACATGTACACATGCCTGTGTGCACATATCCAAACATTTAACACTAAAATTGCTTAATTACCATAAAAGAATACAGTTCTAAAAATCCTGTGAGCCCCTTCTAGTGTCTTCTTTATTATTGACTTGTCTAAATTCAAAGACAAATAGCTCTTTTAAACTTCTTGCTTATTGATATTTTCTCATTGTACAAAATATAAATGTCAAACCTTTAACAGAGCAATCATATTACCAATATAAAATTCTGATTTATGTTTTCTAACCCCAAGGTCAAATGTTAGGAAAAATCATCCTGCTTCTGACAACCTTTGTACATCCCACACTCAATCAAAGGCACTTTGGTAATTTATATGACATGATAATTAGACCATAGCTTCTCCATAAAATCTGAGAGCAAATCAAATCTTCACAATGTTCATTTTTGTTCTTGAAGGTAGACAAACAATAGGTGGATATTGTTTAATAGGAATAACCTAATACAGGTAATAGAATATAATGCTATAAATTACTTGGTAGACTTCCTGGCCATCTATGGAAAACACTCATCAGTGTTTTCAGTAGCTATGAAAATTAGGCTACATACCAGCAGGGTTTGGATACCTGTGAATATGACTAGACCTTCCCCTGGTGTGGCTCTAGACAGCTATCAGCTACATTCATCCCCCACCACATCTGATTCTTCATCTGAGAGCCTGTTTGTTTTTCTTAGGAAAATCAGATGATCTAAGGAACAATATTCCCTCACCATACAAACCATTTTCTCACTTATTTCTTTAGTCCATCATAGGTGCACCAACATTACTTTTAGTTATGGTGTTGTTATTCAGTATGAATGGGCGCCTCTCAAAAGCAAACTTCATTCCCGAAACACAGAGTGGCAATAATATATTTTAACTCTTTCAAATCTGGACATTTAATAAATTAATTTAGTTTTTTTTTGTATTAAGAAATTACACATTCTTTATCCCAAAACAGATTTTTCCTTCCCTATAATCTTTTTCTATAAAGATATTGTGCCAGAAATTTTGCGATTGTGTAAAGGAAGTGGATAAATTTAAAGATTGATACATTTCCTCTTTAAGGGAACTTGTTAAATGCTAGTACTTGCAAAGTCCTGCAAAGTACATCTAATGCATTCAATAAAATCAGATCTCTACAATATGTTATTGAGTAATTAGTGCTTATACCAGAAGTTCTACCTCTTATTAGTCATCTTTATGCTCAGATTGCATATGCTAAATTG
Source organism: Lichenostomus cassidix (assembly GCF_008360975.1). Taxonomy (NCBI): domain Eukaryota; kingdom Metazoa; phylum Chordata; class Aves; order Passeriformes; family Meliphagidae; genus Lichenostomus; species Lichenostomus cassidix. The sequence goes on from NC_139482.1 coordinate 26,278,218, forward strand.
ATTGCTTAAGGATCCACAAATACCATAATCACAAATTTTATGGTTTTATGTAGGATATTAGGAAAAAAATTGCCTCATTGTCTTCAATGTGAAACAAGATTACTTTTCCCTAAGCAATGCAGTAGAAGGTACATAAAATCAAATATGTGAAATCATTGGTTCCCTAATGCCACTGTTCTCAGTAGAGATAATTGCTTCATTCAGTTCATAAATTCTCTTGCTTGTTTGCATTTGTAGCTCTCCCACAGAACCTCACTCCACTGATCTAATGTTAGATGTTTGTTCAGCTCTGTTATTTCTGATTGAAATATAGTAAGTTGACAGCTGTTGAAGATGGATCCAATATCATTATTACTGCCTTTTGCACAGAGATCAATCAAGATCCAACAGGATTTCTGTAATGTATTTGCTCTCTGATAATGTCTTAATACTCTCTCACCCTTTCAGAGAGCTTGTCTGATTTCTCCTTATGTCACAAATGAAATGCCCTATGTTTTTCTTGGTATATATATTTGTTTCTTCTCAAGAGACAGAACATATTAATTCTGAGGGAAGCTCTGGATCAAACTGGAAGAATCAGTAATTTATTATTATTATTTGCTTATATTATGGCTTTATTTGAGAAGCCCCAACCATGTAACGGACACAACAGTAGAATTAACAAAAAGAACTTGGAGTATTTTACATATATGGAATTAAGGTTATCACGCATTACTCTAACAGGTATTTAATCATTATCTGCTCCAGCAACAGGACTAACTCTTACTTTGTAGTCAGTCAACTACATGTATTTATTTTTTAACATCAGAGTAATTTATTTATGCTTTTAACTAATTTTTCTTTGGCTCACTAGTTACAAAAAGTACCTATCAGCTACTCAGAATTTTGGAGGCCACCTATAAGCTCCATTATATTCCTTCTACACTGCTGCTGTAATTTTCATGCCCATATAAGAATTCTTATATTAGAAAAGGACTTATTTGCTTTCACTAAGCCTTGTATTTGTGAACTTTTCAGAAGCTTGACAAATAATCCCATTTGCCTTTTTGTGATCAAGTTGTCATCAAAATAATGTTTATTACTAATTTACTTTTTATTTATTGAATCAATTGAACTGTTAACAGCTTATGCTAACATCCATATATCAAAACCCCTTACTGAGCTGCAACAAAGAAACTCTCCAGTAATCTCCTTTTATGCTGGGTTTGTATTGGTTTCAGTAAACTTCACCTTTTTTTTACTGTTTTAGAACATACATACATCATTTTTTTGACCTTTGAGATCAGTCTATATTGGAAAAACACTTTAAATTCCACCATCTCTCTGTCATGAAGAACTGCTCAGACTATTTGATTCACAATGGAATAAAATGGTCATAGTAGTTCCTCTTTGATCTTTTGATCTTCTTGATTCCTTTTCTGGGAAAGAAATTAGAAAGTTTTAGGAACATAAATAGAATACAACTTGAAATGTAAATGTTTCATTTTCACATCTCTCTTCTAAATAAATTGCATTTGGAGGTCTTTCTTAATCATAAGAAGGATTTGAAATCAGTAAAAACCTGTTCAGCCAAGTTCTGCAGTCTAGTGGAGAGTTGTCTTTTGTCACAAAAAACAGCAGTGTAGTACCTTATTATTTTATGGTGGCTGGTAGGTTTCTTTAAATTACTGTGTCTTCTGATTTGTTTTCTTCTCCCAGATTACTCATTTTATCTCACAAGAACAATTATGCAATTTCATATTTGTAGATTTTAGAGTTTCAAGGGTGCTGTTATCCCTGCGTCACTTTCCATAATTTCGTTTGTATTAATTCAATATAGTTGTTCTTACTTTTCTTCATTTCCCATTTGATAAATGGTGATATTCAACCAAACTGCAGGGCTCATCATTCACAGGCATAGCTTTTGAGAAGGGTTTCATCAAAGTCAACTATCTAGTCCAATGTATCAAAAGTGTAGGCATTTGTGATTTTTCTTGTAAGTTTTCTCTTTGCTGCTCTATGACACAACATAGTCTGCCCTATAGAAGTAAAAGAAGCAGCACTTTCCTAAACAGTCCTATTTCACCAAGCTTGCAACAAGCCATCCAGTTTTCTTTGAAGAATGATGTGTACAGATATGGCTGTGTTTCTAAACACAATGTTTCTTGCACTACTGAAGAATCTACCTTAATTTGAAAAAGGAGAAGTCTTGAAGTTGTGGGATTATTTCCAACAGAAGCCTTTCATGTTTTTGCGGTTTAAATTGAAATATTTGTTGCTAATATTAATTTGAATCTAATGCTTCTCTAGATCAATGTTCAAACAAGATAAGAAAAAAACCCCAACTCTAGAAAAACTGAATAGATTAGCTAATTTGGATGAAACACAAATACCATATTTCATTTAAACTGTTGTGGTTTTCTTTTTAATTAGAATATCTTGGGGTTTCTTTTGGTCTGATTGTGTGTGTGTGTGTGTGTGTGTTGCAGGGGGCAAGTTGTTTGGAGGTTTTTTTCCCAATTAAAGAAAATAGTGTTGCTGGGTTTTGTTTTATATTTTTCATTTTTGTGGAACTAAAGCCCTAATTATTTAAACATCTCCATACCAGTTTTTTTATCTTCTTTACTTAAATTTAGATTGTTGTTGTGTGGAATGAAACTAAAACTTCTGACATCAAGTGCTTCTACTATATTGCAGCTCAGAGGATAATTCTTCACTTGATGGGTTTTCATCCAACATTCATCACAGACCATGTTTTAGTTAACTTTTACATGATCACAGACACTAAGGATTCTTCAGTTTTCTAGATCTATAATTCTTCCTTTGACTTTGACGTATATTTTAAGTTTTTGCTCTAATATAAATTAGAATGACTTTATAAATTTGAAAAACAAATATCCAAAACAGATTATTGGGGAAAAAAACCCCAAAAATAAAGCAATATCCAGAATTTTTACTAATCTGACCTGTAATAGAGATTAGTAATCTCATAGAATCTCTCTTTTGGAAAAGGTAAAGGAGGTTTTATTAAACTACTCTGAGAGTAGCCTTGACATGCAGGCAAGAAATAAGAGTAGCTCCATTAGGGGCGGCTCCTTTCAAAAACGAGTGTACTAGGTAACTGAATGTACTCCAGGTTTCCTTTCTGTACAGCGCCATCTTTAGATTATATTACTCTCTGGAGTAATATATCATCTCAGCAGCACTTTGTGATGATGTATTACTCAGATACATCATCAGCCCAAACAGTGTTTCAAATGATTTATAGACCTGGTAAATCATTAAAGTGAGGCACACCGATGTATTATTCAAAGATGGCACCATATGGGTGAGGTTTTAAATGCATAGTCAACACAATAACAGAACACAGCATAAAGCACAAACAAATTCATTCCATGCAGAGGGCAACTGTCCTGAGCTTGCAAAAGAAGGTTAATTCCAAATGAGCTCCAACAATGGTACAGAGTACTGCTCCTCTCCTCTCCTGAACCATGACAGGACAAGTGGAAATGGCCTCAAACTGTGCCAGGGTAGGTTCAGGTTGCACATCAAGAGGGATTTCTTCACTGTAAGGGTGGTAAAGCTTTGGAAGTCACCGTCCCTGGAAGTGTTTAAAAAATGACTGGACATGGCACTTGGTGTTATGGTTCAGTTGACAATGGTGGAGATCTGTCAAAGGTTGTACCTTAACAATTCTATCATTCTATGAATCTGAATCCCCTGGCATAATGGATCTGTACAGGAAATACTTTTAAATAAGAGAAATACATAAAAGAAGTCTCCCAAGTGAAATAAGGCGCAATGGGATCCTGACACACACCCTGGTTAAACTTCGTGTAGGGAGATGTGGACTTATCTCCGGGCTGACAAATGTTAAATACCCACCTTCAACACAAGGAAAGAGGGAACATGTTTGTGCTTGTGCAGAGGTGTGGGTGGGTAGAAGTGTGCAAGGAGAGCAACAATGAGCTGTGTTCTGTTGGTTTAGAATATAGTTCTGGGTCATTCTTTTAAATGGAAGCAGAATCAGAGCACTAAAAATTTTCTCTCTCCTGCTTGTGGTTACATGAGCAGACCAAAGCCTTTCAGCACATAGCACAATATAAGAGTTTGTGATAAGAAACTTGGCCATAAGAACTTGACAGTAGCTGCAGAAACTAGGAGTAACTTTAGTAACACATTTTACAGCTTTTTATTTCTTGCTATTGTAAATTACTTCCTACCCTACAATAGACAGACAATACAGATCTAGTTCTCTTACAAAAAATGCTGTCAAGGAAAGAAAAATGAGGAAGCTTGGCATGACTAACACTGACATTTTAGTTACAATTGAATGTAGCAGTTTCTCTATACACAGTGATGCCCTATTAGGTGTCTATAGCTTCTCTTCTTCACTATCTATATTCTGTGGAAATATTTATTTCTGGTGTGAGCAGACCTATTTTCTTCCTATGCTCCAACTTGACCTTGAAATTTGCTTTCAAGTGGCTTGCTGCATCTTTAACAATGATCCAGCGCTGTGTAAATGTAGTAGAAAATAGCAAGTCAACACTTCATGCACATGTATCTTAAACTTCACAGTGAGGGTTTGTGCAATATTGCTGCAAGAAAGACAATCATTAAAAGCAAAAAGGGTCAAGTCCAAATGTTTTCAATGCCAAAAAATCCACCGAACTCAGGTCAAAAGTTGATGGAGAAAGAATCTTCTAGGTCATTAAAACATAATCACAAAACCAACTTTCCTTGAGACATCCAGCTGTAGGGCTCCACATTTGTAACACACAAGCAAAGCAAAAGAAAACTAGCCTGTTTGTTTTCTTAGATGTTTAGGTTTTGAGAAGAGAAAGTTCCTTGCTAGTCTTGGTAATATTCAGAAAATAATTGAATTTTCTCGGTTTAGCTTCTCTTTTGTCCTCTCTCTGATGGTACCTGTTAAAATCCATTGATTAGTGACATTGTACATCTCCATTTAAACAAATTTGCTTGTCCAAGTATGTGCATTTTGTATAAAGGAGGTCTCAATACATCTTCAACACACCAGAATCTTTGAGTGTGTGCTGCATCACACATGGATATGAATATCTGTCTAGGAAATTTGGGAAAGAAACAAAGGAATCTTGATTTTGTAGGTCAAATCCATGGTTGCAAAATGAGGCTTTGCAGGTGGGTTGTCAAATTGAAAGGAGGAAAAAGTAGATAAAGAGGTGGATAATGTGGGTTTCAACCACCTTATATACACCACCTGAGCAAATAGTGAATGCAAGAGTCTTCTAAGGTAATAAAAATTTCCCATTCAAAGTTTCACTGTTCCAGGTGTCCAATTTCAAGAAGCCAGATAATTAGCATTTGTTGATATTCATGATTTCTTTCAGGAAAAACTTTTTTCCCATGGGATTTGTTTTCTGAAACCACTCTAATTTCTGGTGATATTTCTTATCTCACCAACAAATTCCCAGCTAATTTTGAATTCCATCAATTTAGCTTTGTGAGATAACATCCAAAGCCTTTTAAGCATCCCTTACTATGACTAATGTATAGATTTCAAATATATTACTTTAGGAAAATGTGGCTCATGTTTAATTATATAGAGGTAATTATTGTAAGGAAAAAAAGTGCAGCTTTACATTAAAACTTTTCTTCTTTACATATATGACATATGGAAACACAGAAATCTTATAGTAAATAATTGAAGTGTATCTATTTTGTCTCCTGAACATGAGCAAATCTATTAAGAGTCCTATTTTGGTTTAGAATGAAAAGTGAAATAAAGACATAACCTGATATCAATCCATAATTTTCCTATTTTTCTGAGCTTGGATCAAAACAATTTGATTCTTCTACTCACAGCACAGCAAGAATAACCTGATTTTCTTAAAATCTAATAGTTTTATTCACTTTGCAATAGCAGCACCTTTCAGGACAATTACATTGATGTTGTGTCATTATGTAACTAGCAATACCTTAAACTACATTGGTCCCTGATCAATAATTGGGGTTTTTTTCTGCTCACATTCTTAGTTATAAAAACTGGCTTCTGATAAACACAGAGATTCCTTAAAAAAAATCTGGGTATATATATTTGTGTTTTTATATAAAGTAGAACTTTAATCTCAACGTCTATCATGTTTGTATATCTTTGTCAGACCAAACAGAAATAAAAGTATTGTATTTCTACATTAGAAGTTTCTCTGTCTTCTGTAGATACTCAGAGAGAGAAAAGATGACTTCATATTACTTAATAAACTTTTAAGGGGATTCTGAAAATATCACTGTATTTTTAATTGGTTTATTTAGAGTAATTTTTCTAATAGCAACAATGGAATATAGTGGTGCACAGACATGCTGAAGATTAAGAGGCAAGCATTTAGAAGACAAAAATCAGAAAAAGTAGTTGGAATGAATTTGAAAGAAAAGCCAGGAGTCAAAATTATGAAGTACAAGGAAGAAAAGGAGTTGCATTTAGCAAATGACACAAATGTCATGAAAAGAATCACTTCATAAGATTCCTAATTGTTGGAGGAAAACTGCAGGAAGAACTTATCCTTTACTGAGACAGGAGAACTGAAATGTCTGATACTCTCCTGCTTAACAGCTCCCTGAAATGGAAAGAGATCATTCATTAATAAAAACATCAGAGAGCTGGAAGCAGCCAAGAATAAATTACAATGTTTGATGATTTCCGATTTCCCATATTCTAAGAATCTTGAGCTGAGGTGTTTAGAAGGCTGTCTGAAACTCTCTCAGGGCATTTAAAATTTATTTCATAAAATCATAGAATATCTCCAGTTGAAAGAGACCCATAAGGATCATCAAATACAACTCTCAGCTCCTCATAGGGCTACCTAAAACTAAATGCTCCTTGTGAAGTCTTGCCCTTTCACCACCTTGGTAACCATTCAGACTCTTGTCCCCTCACTTGTCTGTATAACCCATATTGCCATGTCTGAGGTGGAGAATCTGGCACTTGCTGTTAAATTTCTAAACAATAGTGACATACAACTGACACTGTAACAGCTTAAGGAACAGTCAAACATCGATTCTGTTGGTAAAGAGAATAAAAGTGGTACCAGAGAATTCTAGACTAAAACAGCCTAAGAGTACCTCTTTCAAAATCAATGGCTATCTCATAGCACAAATTGTGATGAATGTAGAGAACAGAAGAAATGAGTAACAGCCAATGTGGAATCATTAGGAAGAAGTCATGGTGACTAAATTTGACTAATTTTCATTTCCTGTAAGAATCATGAAGCACCAGTTATATTTCTTGGTTTGAGTAAGACGTCTTTTACTTAGAAGGCACTATTTGTATGGCATTCTTATAACTAAGTGGATAAGAGAGTCTGGATGAAAAGATGGGAAGAAACATGCTAGGAAACAGTACTCAGAGAACAAAAGAGGCATTGGAAGATGCCTCTGAAAGAGTCACTCAGTAGGTTTCTTCAAGGATATTTCAATGTTTGGTGTTTTTCAATAGTTACATCTATAGTATGTGCACATTTCCGCATTATTATCACTGTTAGACGACAGCATTAAGCTGAGAGGAACAAATATTTTGTTTGAGTACAGTACTGGATTTAGAATTTCACAAAAAAATGAGATGAACCTGAACAAAGCAGGTAAGAAATTCTGTTAGCAAAATCTAACCTGGTTAAACATCTTGATTGCAGGATGCAGGGATTAAAAGAAATCACAAGCAGAGCACGAATCAAACAGGCACACAGTTCTGTGAAAGGGCAGGCATTACACTGTGATACATACACAAAAAGGCATTTGTAACTTTTTAAAAGCACAGTTTTCACATTTGGGCTTAGAAGTCCAGAGTCCCAAGCCCCTAGACTGAAAGCAAGAGCTGATGTTATTTGCCAGCACACAGTACAATTTATGGTGAACAATATCATGCCTACTGCAAATATCCAGCTGATTTGCAGATAAACAACCTCATGAGCACTGTCTATCAAGAACAAGCTGCAAACATGGTCTTCTAAATTCTGACAACAGCTTATTCTGTAAGACACAGAAAGCAATCCTTGAACTGTAAGGGCTCAGCTGGACTACTTACATTCAAATTTTGGCAGTAAGTCTCATAACTATTTGAAGAGAAACAAATGAATTAGTGGAGGAACAGAAATATTCAGAATGTCATAATGCATCATGTAAAAGGAAAATGTTAAGGGCGTGGAGTTTATTCAAGAGAGAACAACACTGACAGGAGACAAGAGTCTTAAAATAAGTGCTTTTTGCAAAGACATTGTCTACTATGCATAGAACAAGACTTAATGGGCTTAAATGATAACAAGGGAGATTTAAGTTGTACATTAAAAAATATCCTAGTGGAGAGAACAGATAAGCAGTAAAATAGATTGCCTAGGGAGATTTTTAGAATCTCTACCATTACCCTAATAATTATTGGGGATAATTTAAATATGGTTGATCCTACCCTTCGGCAAGTTAACATATTAAATGTTCTCTCCAGGTCCCATCCCATATTTCCTATGAGTCTGTGCTTCTCTCTACACCCCACAAAATGTACATTGCACATTTTATGTCTGTCATGCCATCATTCCTGAAATTCTATCCTGTTCCCAAATTTATTTATCCTTTTTAAATGGCAAGGCTTATCAGAAAATTTAAATCCATTAGTCAAAAAAAAAAAAGTATAAAATGAAGCAAAAAAGAAAAGGATAAAAAATGATGCAGTCCATCAAAAAGGATAAATCACAAATACTTCCATAGGTTATTGCTACAAAACTTTGGATTCATTCAAGGAATTAATTTTATTTCATTATCAGGTAAAAAATTAAATCCTATTATTACTTCCTATTGTTTGTAAAGTGTAAAGAGACAATAATAGCACTGAAGAGGTAAATATTACAAGAGAGATTGGTAGACTGAATTTTTGGGAAGCTGGGAAATACTTCCAGACCTGCACTGACCAGATGTCCTCCTTTACTTTTAGAATGTGTGGTTCCAAAAAGCTCTGCTACTCACCCAATTTATAGCTGAATGTATTCCTATTCCCTTACACTGATAATAAAAACTTTCTTCTACTGATAAGACCATTTTATGCATAAATAAATATGTTCTTATCTTTTCTTTAATTCCAGCTTTGTCTCAGTAGCCTAGATATGACTTTGTGAATCAGTAGTATTTTTCTGCACACCTGTCTTAGAAAAGATTAGGCTCCAATGACTCACTCCACTCTCAAATGTAATCACCTTGGTAGGAATCATGGGGGTTCATAGCAAAAGAAAATTATTCTCTCTGGTCTACTTTGGTAGTTCAACCACATAAGTTCCGTGGTCTTAAAAGGAGGATTCTATGGTCAGGACAGTGACATGATCCAAGGACTTGCCTCCTTGGGCAACATTTTTTTCTATTGTGTTTTGGTATTAGATGTCATAATAGTTTTCCTAATATGGGGTACAGAGAGGACAGAAAGACATGATTGTCACCTCCAAAACTGCTGCTTTGGGGTCCTTGGAGAGGAAGGAATATTTTGTATGCACATTTTTTCGTACTTTCTGGACCTATGTGTGCATATCTTGAGACATGCGATCATATTCAACTTTAAAAATCCACCAGTATGCTCTTTCCTTCAAATAAACTTTACTCAACAGAAGAATTTTGTTTCTCTAACAGAAAAGTTACTCTCAGAGTTTACCTGACTTGGTTTCTGAAAATACATTCCCTCTCTTATCTCATGGAGTATTGTTTCTTTCTCTCTGACATGCTTCTTTCTTTCAAGCATAGATTGCTTTTTTAGTAATGTACCACAAGAAGCTCATTACCACTGAAGAGTGAGAGTTTTCATTTTATGGTCCCATAATATGGCACACTTTTCCCATTCCCATCTGCTCACCTAAATTTTCTGATAAATTAATATCTCTTCCAGAGAAAAGTTATATACTCGATCTTCTGATTAAGTAATTGATGCCTCACTGAAGAGTTCACACTGTTTTCTCGCACAAACAGTATTTCTCATGAAGTCTGGGCTTCTATTAATTACAAAAGTACTTCAAGGTGTCTGTGGAAACTTAAGCTCTGTTTAGAAAACAGCGACTGTTTTATATACCCTGTAAGAGATTCTCCCTGTGGAGCTTGAAAGGAGTTTCTGTACAAAACCTTTTATCCCTTTAGCCTTGGTAATGTTCCAATATCACTTTTCAGCAAGATAACCACTTGGAAAATATCCTTCTTATTTGAAATGACCTAGAAAAAGCACAATGCACAGGGAAATATGCATTTGATCAGCTTGTAGTATTTCTTCTTTCAGGATAGGGAGTGATTAGCAAGGAGAAACTTGGTTACAAAGATTGTCTGTCATTCACATAAGGTACTAAACAGCACTAAGGAGTATGGCACTTGTAGCCCAAATCCTGGACTCTCAGAAGTTATATGAAAAATATAACACTTCTCATAGCAGTGTGCTGTGATCACATGTCTTCAAGAACTCTTATGTCTGCCATCAATGAAACCCTGGGAACAGAAAACTTGAGGAAATATTCTGCCCTACTGCTGGATTAACCATTTTCTTTTATGAGTTTATTTAATGTAGAGCTTTTCTTCTCTTTTATAGTAATCCTTTCATTCATAATGCTAACCTGCTAAGCAGTCCCAAAAAAGTTTATCCACTACTCTTCCAGAGGTTTAACAGAATTAGTAAGTTAAAATTGAATTTCAGGGATAGGAATTCAGGCTGCATCATCTTTTGACTGGAATATGTTAACCTTTTTTGCTTCTGATGAGAAAGAATAAAAATATATTGGTAGCCAATTAAACTGTAAAAATACCAGATTAAAGATTAATAACTAGTGTTTTCAAAATTAGTCCAAAAGATAATATACCTAAGCAGTGAACTGAAAATCAGGAAAGCATTACAGATCTACTTCGTGTACACTCTAGAAACATTCTGTGTCTACAGATTAATGAATGTTTAACCAAGATGAGTTACAGTGACTCTCTTACTTAAGTCAAAATGAGAGTCAGATTTCTACCAAATTAATCCATTATGATCAGTGAATGTATAGCTAATGAATTTGGTGTTGAGGATCCCTTACATTGATAGTAAATCCATAGGGAAATATCAAAGTAAAGTTTTTAGAGATTTTACTCAAAATGCAAATTGAATTAAAAAGACTAAGCAAGCTAAGCAGACTAAATGCATTATCAGTTCCTTGAGAGGCAGTGCTAGATATAACAAAAGAAGAGGAGACTCTTTAGAATTATTTGATACATAAACAACACAATAGGATAACCTTTCTTTATGAAAAGTGAAAAGGGAAAGAAAGTGAGCAGCTGATCCATTTTGATTACAAGATAAGAAGAAGTACCAAATCAGCTGTAAGCCTTGGCTTTAGCAAAGATTAAATATAAGTAAAAGATCTGTGACCTGGCTCTCAAAGGTCAGAGTTTAACACTGGAAATCCAGCAAGATTATGCATTAAGGAGCTCAATAGTTGTGTTTGTTCAGGTTGGCTGACAGAGATGGAGGTGAAGTGCTGAATTCCATTTCTTTTTTCAGTACTGATGTCAGGACTAGAAATCAGGACTTCCCTTGAAAATGAGACTATAATAAACCATTTAGGCCAACCATTCACATCTGTCAGTCTATGATAAGGAATTTCTCGAATAAGCAACGTAACAAGGAGTTTTGATAGGCTCTCTCAAGAAAAGACAGAGCAGACTAAACTCACACTAAATGCTTAAAACAAAGGAAAAATATACTCCCTAGAAATTAAAACCAAAACTTAACACTTGCATTAATGGTGATGTGACCTTGCACCACCACGCACAATGGAAAAGCCTAAAAACATGTCATTAAGCCTTCCTTTCCTTTCTGTGCATCAACCTTACAAGATCATGATTAGATCTTCCTTCAGTGAAAATTGCTAATATATCAGTACTGACCAAACCAATTCAGGGCTCAGTGGAAACAATGGTGATGAAAGTCTTTACACTCAAAAATTAATGATTATTCAAAAGGAAAAAATATTGCTACATAATTTTTATTTTATCTTTTTCAAATTGAGAATCCAAATATTTTGTTTAAAGAAAAACAAACACAACATACAGTAAAACATATTAATGTTTCTCAAAATCAGAGTACGATTTTCCAGTGTACAGATACAAGATGTTTTACCAATCCAAAATTGTTTTAAATCTCACCTTGAGGAATATTTTTAAATATTTGAATTCTTTAATTTTCTTTTCATTGGGAACATAGGACTTGAAAAATCTTCATATGTAGTATTCACTTCATCATAAGTGATGCTCCCTAATAAAACTAGAGAGATTGTTTTTACCCATTGCTTCAGATTCTGGCAGAATTAGAATATCATTGCTTTGTTTATTCTAAACCTTCTCTTAGTCTTGGATAAGGATTATTCAAGATTTACTTGAATCCAGTTGCTATTGCACCTGCACCATTATCAGACTAAACTTCGGGTAAAATAAAAAAAGAGCAGGGTTTAATTAAAGAAAAAAACAGTATTCAGGATTTTTAAACATTTTAGAATAAAGATAAAATATTCTAGAGATGCAGGTCAATTAGGAAGGGTGAAAGGACCATATGAAGACCTGAAAGAAAATCTTAAGGAAGTGGAGGTGCCCCTAAGGTTTAGGTAAGTGACATTGAATAATGAAATTTAAACCGTGATCAGTTGCTTTTCACAAGCAAGGTGGTTGGTTTTTAAGTTTCAATTTATTTTTTATTTTATTAAAGCATATAATTACAGCTTTCACCATAATTTTCCATGTCTCCACAAGTAAGTTTCACAACATTCATAGTTTTCTGCCTGAGAAGCTCAAACAATAATGTGAGACCCAACAACACAGCTCATCCATTGTAGGAGTCTCAGATGACTGTGCTGATGGCTGTGGCATTTCTTGGACTGAAATTCATTACATTGTCACAACAGTTCAATAAATCAAAAGAAACATGTATACCCCAAGGGGTAGAGAGGTTCTTTTGAATACTGTTCCAACTATACTCCCTGCATTAGAGCCAAAGGTCAAGTTTTCCCCCCCCTCCCCCAGACTCAAATGGTAAAACTTGTGGTGCCATTTGAGATGAGGAATGAAAAGCTACAAGCTGTGAGAATGCAGCAAGACACCATACAACTAGTCTTAGAGGGCACAGGGAAAAGTACTTTTAGATACTTTAGCTCTGGAAAAGCTCCAGCTGAAAATAGAAGCAACTTTGTGACTCACTATATAAAACACAACATCCACCAGAGTCCCTGGACTTCATAAAGGATCCAGATGCTTGGAATTCCACAGAAAATCTTTCCTGGAAGCCATTTTCATGATTGCTATCTTGTGTAATGCTTTATCTGTAAGGAAACTCAGATCTGTTAAGGTGCCAAAAATGACAGGTGTGTTTAGATCTTTAAGGACTAGGGCATGTTTGGACTCAAATTATAGATTCCTCTCTGCATTCAAAATCTCCAGAAATGCTTTAATCCAAAACATAAATAAAGGAAATTAGGCAGAGATGAGTACACCTGGGACCAAAACCAAAATGTCATTCTGCAGTTCAGTGAAGTTTGTAAAATGTAATATATTTTGATCATATTCAAGAGCTGAAACTTAGAGTCTCATTTTGACATAAAATCTAAAACATCTAATGCCAGTTGGACACACTGATGGATATTCCATCAGTTTGGCACAGATAAGAACATGTAAAATGCAGACAACACTTGGGATGTTGGCTCATGGGTATTGCAAAAAAATGTTGCAGATTCAGCCCAGAAAGGGCTCCAAGATGATTTAGCTGTCTAAGTGTAACAGTCATTTATATGAATATGCAGACTAAAATTTTTAGGGATCTAGGAGTTCTTGAGACTTAAACAGATTTTTAAGACAGCTGGATATTTCATTCTTTATGGTTCTTTCAAGTATGTTTCACCAAAAAAAGGTGTCAGAGTTTTCTAACTATAGACTTGTGAGTCTTATATTGACATAATCTCTCTAGTCCCATATTTGGAAATGATTGACCTACCACGGAGCTTTAAATAAGAAGAGGAAAAATAAGCCTGAGGAAAACACCTGCCACAACAAATTCCCACACATAAGAGCAAAACTTGACAAAAATATAAGTAACCTAAGACAAGATTTTTGGTGACAAGTGTCAGTCAAGTTTAATTTTATGTGTTTCTATTAGCTACACCTATAATTAACAGTATTCCACTCTGTTGTTCAGCTACATATTTGTTTCCACATTTATCTAGAATTACTCATATAGGAAGAATGATATATCAATATTCTCCAAGAAGAGGGTAGATGTATGAGGGTGAATGTCTCCATATTTTCCCCAAACTGAAAGACGCAATTTTGACTTGCTCAGCATTCTCTATTCTCATTTGACCCTTACAGCTGGTCTGAAATGTGTATAACCTTTAATGGAGGAATTAAAATACTTTTCTGAACTTTCTTGGAGGCCATGAAGCAGAAACTTACAAGCATATATTTTGCTGGACAGGAGCTGCTCTATGAGGCTAGTACAATTAGTAAAAAAAAAGTCACTTATTTCAGTTAGTTACATGAAGCTTGTATTTAGGAGGGATGCAGGATTTTGTAATTGTTGTTGTTGAACTTCGTGAGGCTTCTGTTCCCTTACCTCTTCAGCATGTTAAAGTCTTTTGCACACACAAGCAAAACAAAACAAAGAATTCATTTGGTGTTTCCCACGGGCAGGCAGGTGTTCAGCCATCCCCAAAAGAGCAGGGCCCCATCACATGCAACGATTACTTGGAAAGACAAATGCCATCATGTCGCTGTTGAGCAGCTAGCAGAGTAATGAATGCATCGGGTCTCAGTGGCAAGAAGGAATGACCTTTATTGTTTTGATTTCATCACATTTATAGAGTTCTCAAAAGTCACCCAGATTGGTCAGTCAGAAGCCTTCCCCCAGGCCTGATTGGCCAGGCCTGCACTGTCCAAGTTCTGGGACACTGTTCCAAAACATCCAAACTTTATCTTTATTTACAAAAACACAAGAAAACTTCCCATGGGAAAAACTGTGCTAGCCACACCATCACTCCAATTTCCCCCCCTCTTTCTCCATCTTCCCTCTTCTCCGTCTTCACTTTGTATACTGAGCATGATGTCACAGGGTCTGGAATATCCCTTTGGTCATTTGGGGTCAGCTGTCCTGGTTGTGTCTCCTCCCAGCCTCCCGTGAACCACAGTCCTGTCCCCAGCATGGCACTAAAAAAAGCAGAAAAGACCTTGACTCTGTGTAAGCCCTGCTCAGCAATAACTAAAATATCTTTGTATGAATAACCTTGTGTTCAGCACAAATCCAAAATACAGCCCCCTACCAGCCACTGTGAAGAAGATTAACTCTCCCCCAGCCCAAACCAGCTAACTATCGTAAATAGACTCCTATACATATCTCCTCCTTAGTTACATGGAGACTCTGTTGGGATAGAGGAATGGACTTCCCTCCACAGGTTTAGCCTGACCTACGTATGTGTTTGCCATTTACCAACTCATTCATGACTAGGTTGTCTGATGTACAGTATTTTTCTTTGTATATCATTAAAAACTGTAACACTTCAGATAATATCAAACTATCTTTTGTGAAGGATTAAGGAATTGTATAGGATCTAAGCCACTGCATTAATACTTTATTTAACATTCTTCTCCATATTTTGTTCAAGGCTGAATCTAGAACTGAAATGCTTGATTAAAAAAAATAAAAAACCAAAAAAACACATAAAAAACTCATTGGGACATACTAACATAGTCTGTTTTGAAACTCGCAATTAGATGCTTCTGTGCATATTATCTGTTTCTCCATCATTGCTTGCAGTCAAAATTATGTTGATTTTCTCTGTATACATATGTCTGGAAACACTAATTATGCTTTACCATATTACCTTTGGGTAAAGCATAAATCATCTGCATCACATTCTGTTTTGGAATTTTACTGCTAATTTGGTTATTTAAGTGGACTCAGGTCAGCCCTTACTTCAGTGCCTCTTAAAACATAACTAAAGTGTAATAAATGTTGAGTTTCTAGGATTTTTTGTGACATCATCCCAAATTGTAATGATGTGATTATTCATCATATGCTAGAGTCATAATGACATTCTAATTATGCAAGGAGAAGTATTTATACTAAAACAGGCAATTAGGTGTAATTACACTAATGATGTAAATATGCAAGAATTAACTGAAATTGATTTAAAAAGGAACTAGGGAAATGTATACAAATAAAACACATTTTATGGCTAAAAAAAAGCAAACCTTTTTGTAAAATGTTAAGTCTTAATTATGTACTGGGAACATCATGCAAGGAATTGCCCCAAAGTAATTTTTCCTCCCAGAGCTCCTACTGAATGTTGTTATTCTGTATCCCTTAAGGAGAGTGAGAGATTACTTGGGTTTTTTTCCAGATCTTTTGAGACATGGACAGGGAATCTCCTATCAACGCTGTCCAAAAGAAGTATCTGTGGCTATCTATGTGGTTAGTTATTGCATAGTGCAATTATATTAATGTATTTCATATTCCCTCTCCCCAGAAAATTAGATTTGTTGCATATAGGTACCTGGAATGTAAATTCTGGCTTTGTAAATATTTGCTTTCTAGCCTGACCACTTTCTTATTCTGACATCCCTGTCTTATTCCCTTCCTTCCTTTTTTACCACAGGACGCTAACTAAATCAAAATTATGTTTTAAGAAAATCCTGTCCTTAAATGCTTCACCCTGCAGTTACCACATGATCTGTAGTAAACCTTGCAGAATTTACTTCTACTTGATATTAACTGGATTTGCTTGAAAACTCACACATGTTTTCAGCATAGGTTTGTTTCTGTGAATCACAGTTTAAACTAAACATTCTTATGTGAAATACTTATTAAGATAGCAAGTGAATTTTTGCTTAATCATCATAAACAGTATCTACAAAAAAGTAAATTATTTCTGGACAGATTCTTCAGTGTTCCACAACTGTGGGTAAATTGCACATTAATGCACACATTGAGAAGTGCATAACAGCTACATAAGTGTCTTAAAATGTGGTGTATATATATGTACACATATATTTCATAAACATATACATGAACACTCAGAGAATTCCTACTAAGCAAGTCAGCACTTTCACTCTTATTAATTATTAAAGTTGTTGATTTCTGGCAGAGATGCCCTGCAGAGAGACCTCAACAAATTAAAGAACTGGGCAATCACCAACCATGTGAATTTTAACAAGGGAAAGTGCCAGATTCTGCACCTGGGATGGGCAACTCTGGATGTATGTTCAGACTGGGGAATGAGAAGCTGGAGAGCAGTGCCATGGAAAAGGTCCTGGGGGTCCTGGTTGATGGCAAGTTGAACATGAGTCAGCAGTGCCCTGGCAGCCAGGAGGGCCAACCCTATCCTGGGGTGCATCAGGCACAGCATGGCCAGCCGGGCAAGGGAGGGGATTGTCCTGCTCTGCTCTGCAGCAGGGCAGCCTCACCTCCAGTGCTGGAGGCAGTTCTAGGTGACACAATACAAGAAAGACATTAAACTGTTACAGAGTGTCCAAAGGAGGGCTACCAGGACGGTGAAGGGTCTGGACAGGAAGCTGTATGAGGAGTGGCTGAGGTCACTTGGTCTGTTCAGGCTGGAGGAGACTGAGGAGAGACCTCATTGCAGTTACAACTTCCTCATGAGAGGAAGAGGAGGGGCAGGCACTGATGTCTTTTTTGTGGTGACAGTGACAGGACCTGAAGGAATGGCCTGAAGTTGGATCAGGGGTGGTTTAGGCTGGATATCAGGTAAAGGTTCTTCACACACAGGATGATTGTCCCTCGTTCCCCAGGGAAGTGGTCATAGCACCAGCCTGACAAAGTTCAAGAAGAATTAGAAGTGTTTGGATGATGCTCTCAGAGACATGATGTAATTCCTGGAGCTGTTCTGTGAAGGGCCAGGAGTTGGTATCAATGATCCTTCTGTGGATCCCTTCCAAATCAGCATATTCTGTGATTCTGTCAATTGTCAAAACTCTGTTTGGCTCAGCAGAATGAATGAATTTTCCAGAAGTACTGCTTACAAGTATTGTCCCGCATCAACATATTTTCTATTATTCCTTTGTGCTTTTAGTCAGGTCTGGGCCCAATGAAATGCTATTAAATATTGTAAAACATTACAAAGAAAAAACTTCAAGCTTTTCCAGTTTTATTTTGTTCCTGTCACACAATAAGTTTATGAAGCTGTGACATGATCATCAATTCAAAAGCACTTTTAAATCTCAGCATGAATCTTTATCAGTCATTACTTTAGAAAAGGGCGATTACATCTGTCTTTGAAAAGTGTAACACTAAGAGAAATGATCTCTCAGCACAATTTTCAGATCATGACCCGGGCTGTCCTAGCACAAAATTGAAAACCTGTGCTGCTAGTCCAACCCTGATCTCCTTTGCTGTCTGTTTCTCAAACCTGAGAAACAACAGATGCACTGTGGTAGATGGATGGCTGACCCCTCTTCTGCACCTTTGTATCTCTTTTGTAAGTCTGCACTGCATCATTCTGCTTTACATCTTGTAGCTGTAATACAACCTTTATTCCCGCTAGGTACTTTGCTACATCTCAGGGAAGAACAGGGAGGTTGCTGTCAAAGCTTTTCTCTAGTACTTAAAATGCATGACTTTTAAAGTGGTAAATTGAGATGTATGTGATAATATAATGGCATCTGTTGCAAAAAGCAGCAGAACTTTGGTTCAGCTAGAGTTGTTTAATATTAGAAGTCCGGTTTCTTAAGGAAGCTGTCTATGCATTGCCCATCTGTGAGCTCTTTCCTCTCTACCCACCCCTGAGCAGTGTAACGCATTTCAGTGATACCTGAAAATAGATAAGAAATTACAAAGCTAATTAAATTGACTCAGAAGGTCTTTCATCTGGGCTGATGCAGGACTCAAAACTCATCTCCTAACTGAAATATAGGCTGTAAGCTTTTCTGGTAAGTAATTATTCTTGGAACAAATACCTTGATGCTGCCCTTAACAATAAAAGAGGAGAGGAAGGCTAAGTGGTTCAAATCTATAGAAAGCCAAGTTTCTTCAGTGCCTGTAATATTTCGCTACTGCTTGTAACTCACGTTATTGAACTTACTGTCACCTATTACCCTTTCCACAGAATTCTACAGTTTCACCTGTCAGATATGTAAACCTACGTCTTCAGGGTAAGGTTTCAATTCCAGTGCAACAATTGTTCTGCATACATAAAATAGTTGTAGCTCAGTCCACAGCTGAAACATTAAAGACTGAAGCAATTTGTTTAATAGTGCAAAGTTAAATAAGGGACTAAACATCATGACAGGCAAACTGAATCCCCAAACCATGTAAAAGTTTAAACTGATACAGAGGGGGTTTTATTTTATTCTCATTATTGTTACTTTTTTTTTATCCTTGCTTTCATTTTTTTGCTTTAAAAATTGTGATTAGGAAAAAGGTTCTTATCTACTCATGCTTTACTAACTACCAGCAGCAAAATCATGTTTCTAAGAAGTCACTCTTTAGGAGAGGAAAAGAGAGAATATTTTCTAAAGAGTTCCTCTTATTCAAATCTCTTTAATTCAGAAATAATACTTAGCAGCAGACAAATAGAAAGCAATTTTGATAACAGAAACTAAAGACAAAGAAAATTACTGCATAAAGTGGATTTGAATTTGAAATAACACTTCTTATTTCAAATCTGAAAATGTTCTGCCTCAAAGGTTTTCTTTTTCAATGTATTGTATAGCCAGATTATGGGGAGGCAAAAAAATATTTGATGGGAAAATAAAGGGTGCATGGAAAAAGGAACTAAAAGGGTGTTGTATTTTTCTATAGGTTCCTTTTCTTCATGGAGCAAGCAGTGCTGAAATTTGCATTTTTAAAAATATAATGATTCAAACATTAGAGTTACTGTTAAATTTTTGAAAGAATAGGACACAAGCAATACAAGCCAGCAAATACAAGCCAAGAACTTAAAAATATACATTACTTTCCTCTTTAAATGCCATTAACTTCTTTTAGAGCAAAAAAGCCACTTCAAACAACATTACTAATGCTTTAATATTTGATTGGCATACTTGTCTCCACCTTGCTTATACAGATACAAAATTGACACTGGACTAAAGGCAGTGAGGGATGACCCTCATGATATGTAAAGTTAGATCACAAATGGATCTCAACAGTTCCGGATGTAGTTGTTTCACTAGTATGTTCCATTTATTTTCTAGTCTGTCCAAGTCAATGCCCAAAAAAGATTTCATTAGAGAAAGAACAAACAGAAAGTGGTTGCTTCCCTGAGCCTTTGCAGCAGCTAGCTCTAATGCATCTGGTAGAATTCTCTACTATTTTCTGTGTTGGCAATCTTTCAACCTTAAGGAATTCACTGCTATGATGTTGGCAGGAGATAAGGTATGGACACAAAAGGGCGAGAACATCTTCATCACAACATTTGAACAAAAGCTCTTTGGGAGCAGAGTGTGATTCAATAGCTGATTATTTAGAATGGCTTCCTAGGAGGTGAGATAACTTGGTTTGCTGTTTTTTAAGGCTTGAGCAGACAAAATTAGCTACAGTGAATACCAACTTATCGGCTACTGTATTTTCATGACTTCTGTCAAAACCTCATATATCAGTTTGGGAAAAAGCCTGAGTTAAAATCACATCCATGCCAGGAACATTCTTTATGCACTTGAGTAAAAGGAGAAAGAAAAGCAGAAATATTTCTTTCAGAAATTCACTTTCTAAAGAAAGAGTGACATGCAGAGAGCACCCTCAGCTATGATTCACAGGCAGAAATGGAGTTTCACCTTCTAACCAAGCTCTTGGAATGCTTTTGTGGAGTGCAGTTAAAGCATAATCTTTCCTCAACGTTACCTATGGGGTAGCTAATGAGGATTCTTTCTGTCCTCCTAGTGTATGATGTTCTTGGTCTAAAGTGGTTTATTTCCTAGTAATGGAGGGACCTCAAAATCTAAATTTGCATCCTGCAAGGTGCTAAGGAGATGAAGAGCTGCAACACAGCATTTTGTCACTTATTTCCTTCTTTTATGAGCTGAGACCAGCTGTTTAAATGTTTAATTGATATTCTTTTTTTTTTTTTCCACCAGAAACATACTGGCTACAGGGCAACCCTCTCTGTCAACATCTGTTCAGCATATTACTCATATATTCAGATTTTCCTGCTCACTCAGCATGTTATAGCTCATTACAATTCACTAAATATTCTGGAATGAGCAGGAGGGATTCACAGGCTTTAAGTCTGCTGGTTCCAGCTACATATGATACTAAATCCAAAACTCAGTTTTGACCACTGTGACTTCAGTTGTGGTTCCTCTCATATGTAGTTATTCACTGCAGTCTTAGTACTAAGATAAAATAACAAATAGAAAAGGACCCTTAAATCATGCCACAGTACATGTGGCTCAAGCTGGACAAGGTACAAACTCTATGCAAAGCATCATTATTTTGTTGAGATACTCTACAGTCAAACTGGCAGAATGATAATTTTTAGACAATCTTTATAGCAGTATGAGAATATCAATTCAAAGGATTTTTCACATATTATTTGTTTGGTTTCATAAGAGGAAAAGATTTGAATCTGTCTAGTCCTTTCTTGCTTCTCCTTCTATATTTTACATAAGCTATTGGTCAGCCTTGATCAAGTCTTCAAAAAAAGAAAGGAGGAATGATCTGAAAAGTAAGTTCTTGCAATGTAGGTTGTAAAATCTACTTGGAGAGAGCTAGCTGGCCAAGCACCATGGACAGGCAACCATCTAGTTAACGTGAGTCACTCAAGAGGAGACAAAGTACACAGAATCTCTTTCCTAATATCTAAGCCAGGTAATGCAGAGAAGTTTTGCCACAGTTTTTCATGCCACAGAAGTTTTTTATGTGGAAAGCACACTTGAAATCGGAGGTTTGTTTTCATTATTTCTTTTGTACATAGAGTGGCTTTATTTAATCAGTCTCACATGTACTGCTAATATAGATCTGGATTCAACATTGCCTACTTGCAGGCATAGTTGAAATGAAAGTATATTAAAGTACAATAGTTACAGACTACTATTTGTAGAATTTCGTTCTGGTTTTGTCTTTGTAGTAGCTGAAAGGGGCTGGTTTGGATTTGAGACAAAAACAGTATTGGCAGCACAAAGATGTTTTAGTTACGGCTGAGCAGCTCTGACAAAGCATCAAGACTTTTCTGCCTCTCACCCCACCGCAGCAGTGAGTGTGCTGGGGATGCACAAGGGGACACAGCTGTCCCCAACAGACCTAGGGTATATTCCATACAACATGACCTCATGCTCAGCAATAAAAGCCAGGGTATGAAGGGAGGAGACGTTTGGAGTTATGGTGTTTGTCTCCCCAAGTAACAGCTACAGGTGATGGAGCACTTCTTCCCTGGGGATGGCTGAACACCTGCCTGCTCATGGGAAGCGATGAATTAATTCCTTGCTTTGCTTTGCTTTGCTTGTGTCTGCAGCTTTTGTTTTACCTATTAAACTGTCTGTATCTCAACACATGAGTTTTCACACTTTAACCTTCCCAGACCTCTCTCTACCCTCCTGGGGAAGAGTGAGTGAGAGGCTGTGTGGAGCTGAGCTTCCCACTCAGGTTAAAACACAACAAGAATGTGAGCATTTCTATGCACTGATATGCACTATTTTCACTTGTTACTCTTCTAACTGCAAAGAATCAAAGCATTAGTCGTGCAATATTTTAAATTTGTCTTTCTTTTGGTTTTCTTCCTATGTGAGTGTTATTCATTTTGTTTTCAGGCTTTTAAATAACCATAAATTGGAACCCAGACTATGTTTCATCTGGTGAGATACAGTGCACTACACTGTACAGAGTAAAAGAGATTATTATGTACAGCCTATATTGTAAATCTGAAGCATACCTTGAATCTTAATATTTTTAAATATAATTTGCACTTTAGTTCAATATCTGCATTCTGCTGCAGTTTGTAGTGAAACTGCTGGTAGGAAAGAAACATTTCCCTTTCAAAGTTCCTAGAAATTTACTGTATTGTGTCTACCTTGCATCTCTTTCTCTGCATTATTGTTTTTGGCCAATTTTCTGTTGTCTATAATCATATTTTGCACTTGATCACATCCATCAGTATCTAATGATATAGCTAATTAAAAGGGAGGATCTATGAATATATTTTCTTCCTATTTTGTCATAATTTCTATAATTGATTCTTGATGTATGAATTTTGGTCCATAAAACCAATTATTTAGAAAACAAAACAAAAAAAATTTGTGTTAAGAAGCCTAAATTGAATATACTATAAAAAAGTCATAAGTATCCATTGTGAAACCCATTGTCAAGTGCAAGTCCAGTGAGCCACTGAATAATGAGAGTGCCAAGCACTTGTCCTCCATTACTATTAACCAGGAGTTCTGTATATTCAAAAAGTTTAGCAAAAAGTGCTAAACTTGACATATATAACTGAAATAGAAATATATCAGACATAATTCCTTCTATATAACCTTTAAATATCAGCCTCACAGAATACACTCTGAAAATTAAAAAGTAGTTCTGTGGTTTTTGGGTGATAAATATGTGATTTTACTAGAAACAGTGACAAAAATACAGAAACTTGGGAAATCTTTCTTTAGCATACAAGACAGTAGGATTGCACAGATATGCTGGAATCTATGTACAGTGATTTTTCTTTTAATCTAAGATCCTGAGTGACATACTGTAAAAGGATGATCTGTGAAAATCATGGAATAGCAGGAAGCTAAAATGGATATATATTTTGTTTTTTAATCAGCACACATATTTTCTCCACTAAGATATACACTCAAATAATGAGGTTACCAGGTATTAAAATCACACAGGCCAAGAATGCTAGCTGTGGTCAAATGATTTCCTCATCAGCATTAGACTACACATACATAGGTTTTGGCCATTGTGTTCTCAGCTGGCAGCTACCAGTAACATCTGGGTCATCAACATCAGAATTAGTAATCTAGAGAATTGTTACTTCTATCACTTCCAGCTAATACTGGACTCCAATCAGGGCTCTTCCAAGCCCACCTGCAAAATATCTATGTGATTCCAATATCCAAACGTCACAGATTGTGGAAGGTTATATGAACAGAAAATAAGGACACAGCTACCTGGAATATTCTGTGCATTTGGGTGTAGGAAGCATTCCTTCTATTAAACCTTTAGCAAATGACTATGGCGACCATTTCCTAAGAGAGAGGCCTCAAAAAATTTTATCACATAAAAGTTTCTTGAGTGCAAGTCTGCAGAGAAAAAACAGAAGTTCTTAAAAATAAACAACAACAACAAAGGAAAATAGTCACACCTTTGTTGGATAATTTCCCTCTCCAAGAACCACTTCTGTGACATCTAACACTTGGACAGCAAATATGGAAGTGGTTATTTATATACTCTTTTGCATTTATTTATCTAATAACAACATAAAAATCTTAAAACTCACAGTTGATTAAGTCAAAATTACCTTATCTACAAAACCTTCTCAAATGAAGTGGTAATTGCCACTTTTCCTTGTCCTCTTGCTGTGTGTTTTGTTTTAAACTAAATGTAAACCCTCTGGGACCACTGTTGTGAGTTTTATAACACCACCCTTCATTTCTCCTAGAAACAGCGTAAAATAGCAATGTGATACCCCATTTGTAGCTCTGGCCCATCAGTTGTGCCACTGTCTGCTCTTCTCTGGATGCATTTGCTCGGATAGTAGAGATCACATTACAGCTGAACTGGACCTGGTTGTTGGTTTCTCTGAGAAGTTTAATACAAGCACACATTTGTAGATATGTTAAACCCCATGATAAGTGGAGGAGTGAATGAAAATATTTTCTTCCAGAAGGTCTTGGGTCTATGCCTATCCTAACTTTGGGATTTTGAAGCCTTATTTTTCCAACCCAATTCATCTCCTCTTGTATCTCCATTAATCTTTGCCTCACAGTTGATGTGCACTGTTCTTTTCTCTATCTCTTGGATTTGCCAGTAGGGTCAATGGGACCTGTCAATGAGGGAGAAAAATCATTGGACTTTTCATGATCTTTTGTTAACTTTTGGGCATCCTGATGGTAACGCTGATTTCAGTGTTTGCTTATGCCTATCAGGGAATTAATGAGCTCAAGAGAAACTTAGTGCATGTTGCTAATGTAGTTCAGGACTGGATAAACTTAATAATACATTTGCCTTCAGTGTTTTTGCTTAAGAGACATTTTTTATTATCTCCTTCTCCTCCACTTCAACCCAATTTGAAGGGTTCCCAGTTGCATAAGGCTCAGACATCTACATGAAAGCTGCAAAGGTGTTTTGTTTCATCTAAATAGTGAAGCTACACAACATCTTGTCCTCTGAAATAATAAGATACTTACACTTTGAACTTGAGACTTGAGTGAAGCAGAACACCATGCTGAGAATATGAATTTCTGTAATTTGATTTCAGAACAGTGCAGTCATTTCATTTGCAAGTATACAGAAGAGAGAGCACTGCAGTCAATTACGGTCAGATGTTTAGGACTTTGTTTTGACTGGTGAAATACACCGTGTGATGATGCCAATATGCATGAGAGACACGTACGAGATCACGTTGCCAGATGTGGTGGAAAAAAAAAGAAAAAAGATTCAGTAGCAAAAAATGAGAACTTATAGGTAGGGGAAAAAACGTACAGTTCTCAGCTGTGGGGAGTTCTGATTTGGACATTCTGGCATTTGCTATAAAATGGCATAAGGAAACTATTGTTCAATAAATCAAATTTCTGTTAACTGAAGACAGGGTCAGCTGTCAGCTGACAGGGGGAAGTTTTTTCTTTGCTGAAAACTCTTTACATACCTTATCAGGGAAAACAATCTTGTTCAATTTGTCAGCCAAATCATTTTGGACTTTAAACTGGTAGGCAAACTTAAATGACCTTGTGTTTCTTTATTTTCACAAGTTCAGATATCTGAGGTAGTTTTTGTTATTTTACTGATGGCAGTAATGTATTATTACAAACATCAACATAACAGTAAAAGAAAATACCAACTGAGATAAATGGATGGAGCTTTACCAAATCCTTTGTTACTACATTGATTTGCCAGCTGTTTACCTGGATTTTCATATAAAAAGCACAAAATCGAGGCAAAAGAATTCAGATGAGAAGGTCAAGTATTTAAACCAAAGACTGTTTCTTCAGTAGCTTGCTTCAATACTTTGGCACATAGATTCCCAGGGGAATCAGGGCTCTATCTTTCTGAACAAAATAATTTTGAAGGCAGACAATGCAGCATCTCTTAACACTAATTGACTGGTGCTATAATCAGTTAAATTATAGCATGAATTTTATTAATGCTAATTACAGTGGAGAAAGAGGATCTTGTGCCAATAGAACAAGACCTAGAGTTGAGGAAATTCACATGCTTTTTCCATCTTTGCCACTGATGTTTTTGTGAATGCTTGAGCAAGTCATAGCTGCTTAGTTTACCTTACATTGTACTTAGTAAACTTATTTATTAAAATTTTTCTCTCTCATGTTGCTGCTTCAAAGGAGCAGTGTGAGACTGATTTGTCAGCAGCTCTTGGAAACCATTAATGTAAAGGGACCATAGAAGTAATAGGATTATAATACTTTATAGGCATGTTGCACCTATGCACCACTGTGTGTGAGAAATAATATGCATCTATCAGTCAATCCTTCTCCAAAAAGTTCCTATGACTGATGATGCTTCAGTGAGGTGTTTGATTCTTTCTCTAGAAGCATACAAAATGAATTATCTGGACTTAGAAACCTTGGGGTGAGGGGGAATTAAAAAAGGGAGGAGAAAGGGAAAAACAGGTGAAAATGTTTGAATACTTGACAGGTAGATTACAGTCATATTGAAAACTATCAAATATTGTCACTTTGCTGTGTATTTGCACCAGCCATTTGCATCCTCTAGTTTTTATAAGCTGAGGTCTCAAGTTTGTTTATCAGGATGGTATTGAAGGCTTCCTGAGTTCTTCCCCATTTAGTCTCATCCTAGGAAGTGGCATAATTTTATCTTTTTTATTAAACCTCTTGTTGATTTCCTTAATCAGTTTTCCCCTTTTGTTTTAAGTGGAAGGAAAGATGGGTGAAAGCCCTCCATTATAGTGGTAATTAACTTTTAATAGCATTTGCTGTTGAATTCCCTAGCAGCTGAGGAGAGTATTTGTGTTGTTGCAGAATATCAATTAGAATTTTGGACTGTAGAGAGTACATAGCAAAACTGTACCTTCTCTATAAGGGTCCATGTAGGACCCTTAGAGGGGGATGTCAGGTAGGATGTTGTCACTTGACCACAAGATGCCTGGTGAGCATGAGTAGAATTAATAGTGTGCCTTGAAAAAGAAGCCCAAATCTTAACAAACCAAAACCTGAAAATGTCAGGAACAGGTAGCTTAAATTCAAACTACAATATACCTTAATTATCTTGGGGATTATAACAATTTATATTTATTGATTATTGAATAACTATAAATAACATTACAATTTGATGCCAAAAAGTGGCTTAAACTTTCCAAATATCTCTCATTATGCGTCAGAATTCAGAAAAAATTTAGTTTTTCAGTGCAGTCATTCTTAAAAGACAGCTGAATTATGTTACATAAAAGAAGATACCCTTTTTACCATTAATAATATACCAAAAGGAATTGCCACATGGACACAGAGAATAAAAAAAAGCCCTATTTCTAAACAATCTCTTCCTCCATATAAAATTCTTCTATCCTGAATCTCATGGCTTTACACCCTCTATGAAACGTGTAGTTACTTAATGCCTCTAAACATTAATAGATGATATCCATGTAAATATGATCATTGGCTTTGGAAATTCATGAAGAATAAATTTATTCTCCATGGTCATGACAAATTTTGCATGTTAGTTACTCTTTGAAAAATATTTACACTTCACCTAGCAGATTTAGTAAATTCAATAACATTAAGAATTTTAACTAAATTAATTCAGTTCTTTTTTGCTAGAAATTAAAATACTTTTCAAGTGCTCTCCAAATCAAGATGTTTCAGCATAACAAGAAAAAATTTGAAAGATATAAACAATGAATATAATTAATAAAACATGATCAGTCAAAATAATTATGATGAAAATAGGCTTCAAGATATAATTGTAGAGACATAACAATTTTAAGATTTATCATACCTACTGCAACAAACAACCAGCCAAAGGAACAGCAACATTTTAGTTATTCCCCACTTTTTAAGATGTGTATCTTTTTGGCTGAGGGTCTCTATGTTTTGCTTCCATTTCAAAGCAACTATAATTTGAAAACACGAGAGACAGATGCCTTTACTCTCTATTTGAATCATTAACAAAAAAGCTCAATGTTCAAAATTTATGTTTCTGGACGATATAGCAAAATACCTCCAGAATTCTTGAAAGACAACATGGACTATTCTGTAAAGAACAAAAAAACACATGATAGAAATCTGAATATAAAATGAATATACGTGTCCATATGAAAACCTGAGGTCACTGTGATAGAAAGCATTCAGTTATTCTGATGTGATGGGGGTCTCTTGTTGAACTGTCACTGCTGCCAGTGGATCTTTCAAAATTTCTAAACTATAACATAGTACAATAGTAACCACAGCTAACCACTGCTAGTCTTGGAGTGAAACATTTGGAAAAGGAAGAGTTAATTCATACTTTCTCTTCAACCTAGAAACACTAAGTCTCATGTATTTCCTAGCAGCACAGGTCATTTGGAATTAGCAGATTTGTAGGTGTCAGCAAATCCTTAAACTGGTGGGTTTGGCCAAAATATGGTCAAATTCAGATGCATTTAATTAAATCCTCTGCTTCACTTTAAGTGTTATGATCAAATCGTGGCCCTTTTTGGTCTTTTATTGAATCAAGATTTTAGAAAAGAATTCTCAGATCATCAAGTCCAACCATTAACATGACACTGCTAAGTCCACCCCTAAACACGACCTGAAGTGCAGCACCTGCATGTCTTTTAAATACCTCCAGAGATGGTAACTCAACCACATCCCTGGCAGAATTTTTCAAGGCCTTACAACTCTTTCCATAAAAATATTTTTCTTATATTCTGTCTAAACTTTCCCTGGCAAAACCTGAGGCCATTTCCTCTTGTCCAGTTGTTTATTACTTGGAAGAAGAGGCTGATCCCCACCTTGCTACAACCTCCTTTCAGGCAGCTGTAGAGAGTGAGAAGGTCTCCTCCAAGTCTTCTTTCTCCACATGCCAAGGAAAGAGCACATTAGATATAGATTTCACCTGCTTGGTACTCTTAAGACCATGAATTTTCTTTGAGGTTAACAAGTCTGTTTGCA
The DNA here is from genome assembly GCF_008360975.1 of Lichenostomus cassidix. NCBI lineage: Eukaryota > Metazoa > Chordata > Aves > Passeriformes > Meliphagidae > Lichenostomus > Lichenostomus cassidix. The sequence goes on from NC_139482.1 coordinate 26,307,483, forward strand.
TCTCTTTCAAATCATTATCTTCAAATATTGTTGTTTATTAGGTAGTATGAGGAATATGAAATTATCCCATTTCATATTTGATTTCATAAGGGTTTCAGCACAGAAGGCCTTTGAACTGAATATCTTGATGGGCTATTGTACTTTTCTATGTCTTTTATAATTTAATTCTTTTTTTAGTGTGGGGGTTTTTGGGTTTTTTTTTGCAGGGGAGGATCATCCATGATGGAGAGGCTTAACAAATGGTGACACTGATAAGAATTATTATGCAGCAGAGAATGCTTTTTGGCTCTAATGTAGGTTTTCCTTCTTGGGGTCAAGACCCTGAACCTCTTTTCACGTATTTGTAAAACTGGACATAACAGTGTTTATTTTTAACATGGATAGATATGTTTGAAACCTCTTCCAATGAAAGGTGGCCCTTTCTTCAGGAAAAGTGTTGATAATAAAAACTCTACAACTGGTGCAGTCCTGAGCAAACTGCTCTAGTTGACCCTCCTCTGATCAGGGGGTTTGAGCTAGAGATCCCTTCTAGTCTCAACTATTTTGAAATCCTCTGGAAATGCAGATTTCTTGTGGGAAAAAAGTAAAAAAACATCTAACAAGCTACTGGTTTTCAAATAGAAAACAAGAAAAGCTTCTGGAACACTGTCTCAATTAAATCAAACATTTTCATTATCAGAAAACTTTTCACAAGAGGAGACACTTCCCCTTACTGGCAATATTTCTTGAGCTTTTCACATTTCTTTGCTTTTCCTAATTAATCTTGGCCTCAAGACCAAAGGCATTCATTTACACTGACAGCAATAAATATACTGTGGTTATATATTTCATGTTCACTTCCTTTCCTGTTTGTCTAATTAAGTCTTCAAATAATTAACATATATGACTGCATTTTAAACACTTTGTAGCTGAGGATATACAGTGTCCTGAAAACCTAATCAGATATGAAAACAAATTACATGAAAAGTTGCAGCAGTCAGAGAATGTTGTATAGTGTACAACCTAATGGGAAAACACAGGAGATCTAATCATATTTTATAATAATTCATCTTGAAGTTAACTGGAGTGTGATAGAAAATTTTAGCAGCAAGTGCAACTAAAACATAATTTATTTTTCTATCAAAATTTTAAAGGAAGGTGTCTACCTGTCAGAGTAGCTGAACTTGATCCATTTCTGTCATTAGAGATGTGTATGTTCTCTTTTATTTCTCATTGGGATATTAATGTATAAAGCAACTAGTAATGGCAGTAAGTAGAAACAGTGTTTGAGAGGAAAGATATAACCTCTTAAAATGAAAAAAAAAAAAGGGACCAGAGATCACAAACTGCCAGACAGGGTCAACCAAAAAATATATTCAATGTTTGTCCATATTCAAGACTGAACATTATTTATATAACTAGCATGAAATACACCAAGATTCAAAGAGCCAGTGTCAAGCAACATACAAACATATAAGGAAGGAAATATCAATCTGAACACCATCATCACACAAATAACAAAACCACAGTTCAGTGTCTTAGAGGGCTTAGTACAGGTGACTGTGCAGTATGGAACTTAGCTATGTTAGAATGTAAGATTATTATCAATTCTAAGTATACTCTTAATTTCACTATATTACAAATGATTTGCATTAAAACCCATTCACTACTACTTTCACTTACTTTTTGTTTTTGCTCTGCTCTGTAAGTTAATGTACACATGTATTGCCATAGGTGACTTGCTGAGAAGTATTTTTTCAATTTAAGTGGGAAACATAACAAAGAAAAGAGAATTTTAGTGGAAAGGAAAAGGTGCAAATAAAGGTAGTTATGCTGGTGTCTTTCTTATATTCTCTTTGATGATACTGTGTACAAGAATACCTCATTCTAGAAGTAGCTTTTGACAGAATCAGTGATATTTATTAATAAAAATCTATATTATTAAAAGTCAGTGTTTATTTTAGCAGATCATGTGGAAAAATGATAGCCCTTACAACTCTTCCTTTCCTTAAATCTGCCTTATTCATCAACATCAGTTAAATGAGCTATGGTACTTTGAACCAGTGATATTCAGTTATGTCTGAAGGAATGAATTGATCCTTCCAGACTTTAATGTTTTAGTCAATACAAATGAGGAACATTCCAGCTCCAAAACCTTGGAAAATTCCACCTTAATTCCAAATCAAACTGATTAGAATAATGTGATTAAGTCTCACTGGATGTTTTTCAGTTTTCATTCTCAGCTACCTTTACTTCAACAACGCACAAGAGATGCAATCTTTAGAAAGAGTTCGTCCTATTTGTTTTTACTGCAGCAGTTACTAGGGAAAAAATGGCCATCATTGCACTAAAATCTTAGCCACCTCAGGACCCATTTTCAAAGCAAACTCCTCCACTGGCTCTTCACTCGTCTGAAGTTACTAAACTCACAGTGCCCTCTATCTAATTATCTTGGTTAATATTCCTTCTCTATTTATACATGTGCACCCTGACAATTAAAAGAGCATACCTTCCTTCTGTTTATATCACTGCCCTTAATTAGAGGTTTAGAGGCTTTCAAGAGAGATCAGACAACAGCCCATCTGTTTGAGCAGAGGTTTATTTAACACTGCATATGTAAGATCTGGATAACTACAGTCATATGATTACCAAACAGCAATTGCCTTAGTCAAATAGCTTTTATGTCCTTAAGTGACTTCAGATTACTGGATTCCTTTTAGGTAGCCTTCTATTTACTTCAGTTAAGGAAAATCCAAGACTTTCTTTATTCATAACTGCTATTACATATGCTAATGTGTGTTAGCTAACTAATTACCAATCTTGCTTGCTAATTTAGGTAAATATATGACTAGGATTACACTGTAAGAATTTACCACTAAAATAAACTTTATGAAATAGTCTTTTATACCCTTTATTTCACTTAGCAACCTCAGGAGCAGCATCAGTTAAACCACTTTATTATTTTACATCTAAGTTTCTGTTGTGACAAGTTTCAGTACTGTACTTCCAATGAGTGAGATATGCAGAAATTGTATATCATCTATGAGTCATACACTGCTTTTGAATTCAAGCTCACATTCTAGAAAAAAAATCACTGTCCTATACTTAGGAAAAAAAAAGGGGGGGATAAGAATGAGAAAATTAATTTATTAAATGTTATACACCAGCTGAAATACTGTGTATATCAGGCAGTGACAGAAGTAAGATGGTAGATGATCCCACGTTAGTTTCTTTATTCAATTTTTTAGAATTTTTTTCTGTCTTCAGAAAACCCAAACAGTACCATAGCAAGATATATTCCAAGATTTTTTTATAAATTAGCTCCTAACAAGTTAATAGATATGCTAAATATTTTTCACATATGAGAGCATGCTGTCTAAAAGCAGAACCTGAAGTATTTTTATGGGTTGGCTATCAGCATATGAAGTGCCTTCACTTTTTTCATTTTTGTTAATGTGAATGTTGATTTAGCATATTTTATTAAATTACATTTATCTGAAACTGTAATATTTTCACACATTTAGCATGTCAAGATATGAAAGTTAAAAGTGGACAAATAGGTGTAAATGACAACAGAGTCTTCATATACAGATAACTCCAACCTCATGAATTTTGAATAAACTTCACCATCAAAGCTGCATATCTGGAATCATGTCTGCATTTTTGCTAATGCAAACAAACTCCTTCTGTCTTTGGAAAACAATTCTATATGGACAAAGTTGTGTAAACACAGATTTCTGCTCCTCCAGATTTTGGTTTAATTAACTTTTCCTCTTGCTCTTCACTGATAATTACCCTCAGCTCCCTTTATGAAAACAAAGGATCTCTGCAAAATAGTTCAAGATCATAGCGACCATTATGATTGTGCTTCTGGTTTAACAATTCTCTAACAAAAAAAAAAAAAAAAGCAAATGCATTTAGGTGCTAATAAAAATTTCTTAATTTTCTAGTGTCTTTGCATTTATGTTTGTTTTGTTATTTGTAATTGTTTTTACAGATTTCCTCCCATGTGTATGTCTATAATTCAGGGGACTCCTTTTATGTTTTGAAAAATTATTTTGTGCTGTAAGTGCATACATGACAACATGGAGTCATCTAAGGTTCCAGTATACTAAAGAGCAATTCTTTATTTTGGTTCACCACATGGTCCAAGAACCAACTGTGCTAATAAAGATGAGGGAGGCATCAGTTCCAGAATACACAGTCTGGACTAGAAGAAACTAGTACTGCCCACAGATATGCACATCAGAACAAAACCCCATCATTAGCAGGGTTGACTCATGACACATGTCAAAGACTTAGTGGCTAAAGGATCAATAGAACACCCCACTGATGATCAGAGATAAGTCTTAAAATCATATCAAAAGTGAATTACAAATGGATGTTTTCATCCTTTGTCAAATATTTCTCTATACAGGTAATTTTTGGATTTTAGAACACCTTAAAACATGATCAGAGCTACAGCATACTTGCTTTAATAGGAAAAAAATTAAAGCATCTCATTTGGTCACTCATCTTCCATTTTCTTTTTCCTGAAATGATGACCTACTGAAGTAGAAAAGACAAACTTTCACCCACAACCTGCATTCTTTGATGAAGTTTGAACAAGAAAGTTCACCAGTTCCCAGGCTCCAGTCAGGGAGCAGACTTCAAGTCCTATCACTGCAGATTGCAATGCTTTAGGAATTTTCATCAGAAAGATCACTGCTAACTCCCAGTATCCTGATATCTTTGTCAAGTACACTCTAAAGCTTCTATTCAATGTGGGAATAGAAGGGCAAATATAGCCCTGCAATAAGAGACAGGAATAAAAATTAATCCTGTATTAAAAGACATGGGAAGATAAGGGAAACCAAAATATTCACAACAAAGTGTATGTGCATGATATTTTTGTTGTAAAATGGAGTTTATATTCTGCACTCAAATGTTATGAATATTGTCCATGAAAGCACAGATAGAATTAGTACATCAAAAAGACTCTCAGCATATAATGACACTGCAGACCTCAGCATGGGAAGCTTCGAATGAGTGTTCTCCCTAAAAGGTACAGCAGCCTGCAGTGTAGACTGGCTTTGGACTCTATACGCTCAGACTATACAATATACATCAGTTCAGGTGTCCCCATTGTCACCATTGCTATAGATCCCATTTTCCTTTCACAAAGATGTTAATTTGCTGAAATATCTGTGTTCTTCTACTATCAAATGCATTAACCCCATATTACAAATAAAGGTACTGCTCAGGTTGATGCGTAAAAACATTGTTAAGAGAGATCTTTAATTAGTAACCTGCTTCTGCTTGGCAATTCAGTTGTCTGGCTACTTTTCAGGGTGATTCTACCATCAAGAAACTACATCTTGCCTCCTGTTACAGAGGTAGTTCCCTACTGCTCCGTCTATATTTCTTCCCTCCTGAAGATAGTGATTGCATTCTCTTTCAATTACCTCAGTACCAGCTTAAAAAGACATCACGATTTCATCTCCCTTGGAACGAGTTACAATGAAAAGCAGAAAAAAAGAAACCTACATTGACAAGAAGACCAGGTGTTTCTGTCAAGCTGCTTCTGTGAAACATTTCCACTTTCAAAAAAGTAAAAACCTTGTCATTTAAACATACCTATTTTTCCCCTATTTATTTTTAGAATGAGTGCAGATAAGGAATTGCTTTGAAAGCTGTCTTGTTATAAAATAATCTCCAGAGTATTAAAACAGACACCAAAAAAAGAGAAAGAGAGGATACTGTGAAGATAGGAAAGAAGCAGGGAGACAAAACACAGGTGCATTTTATACATCTTTTCTATTTGAAATGTTTATACTCAATCTAGTGTAGTGTGTATACTCTAGTGTAGTATGTGTGTGTGTATATATATATATATATATATATACACACAAATATATATAAAATATGTATATATCAAATGGATGTTTATCTCTGAAGATAAGTTTTTTCACATGCAAGGAACATATTTGAATTAATTTAGCTCCACTTCAACCTGATGCGGCCAATTCAGAATCTTTGAAGCTACTTTGCCCTCTATTTGATTTTCACTTGGTATGCTATATTTATGTTTTGGCATGGGTTGTGTTTTTTTCCATCTGGAAATAAACTAAACCATGTGCCTGAGAGTCTTATCCAAACACATCTTGAACTCTGTCAAGCTTGGTGCTGTGACTACTTCCCTGGGGAGCCACTTCCAGTACCCAAACAGATGAAATATTTGTGATATTTTATTTGATACTTCACAACTCTCTAAAAATTCACCATTTCCTTGTTCTTTCAGGATACCAAATGGTTCTACATATGCCCCATATTCACACCTACACATACATCTGCACAGATACATACAAATAAACAAATACATGCACATTTAATCTAAAACAATTAAATATTAGTAGCATTACTTCTCCTTAAAAACAAACAAAAACACTAAACACAAGTCAAGAAGCTTTCTCCAAGTGAAAGCAACATGTTGCTGAAGAGAAATAGCAGACTTTCCTTACTAAATTTCAGATGACAGAATCAGAGAATATGCTGATTTGGAATGGATCCACAGAAGGATCATTGAAGTCCAACATCTGGCCCTGCACAGGACAACCCCAAGAGTCACACCATGTGCCTGAGAGTATTGTACAAATGTTACTTGAACTCTATAAGGCTGGGTGCCGTGACCATTTCCCTGCGGGACCTGTTCTGGTGCCCAACTACCCTCTGGGTGAAGAACATTTTTCCAACTGAAACCTCCCTTGACACAACTTCAGGCCATTCCCGTGGCTCCTGCCACTTCATATCACTTCAGTGATCACCACAGAGAAGAGATAAGTTCCAGCCACTCCTCATCCCCTCACGAAGAAGCCGTAACTGCAATGAAGTTTCTCTTAAGTCTCCTCTTCTCCAGGCTGAACAAACCAAGTGACCTCAGCCACTCCTCATATGGCTTCCCCTCCAGTCCCTTCACCATCCTCGTTGCCATCCTTTGGCCACTCTCTAACAGTTTAATGCCTTTCTTACAATGTGTCACCCAGAACTGCCTCCAGCACTCACGGTGAGGCTGCCCCAGTGCAGAGCAGAGCAGAGCAGGACAATCCCCTCCCTTGCCCGGCTGGCAATACTGTGCCTGATGCCCCCAGGAACGGGTTGGTCCTCCTGGCTGCCAGGGCACTGCTCACTCATGGTCAACTTGCCATCAACCAGGACCCCCAGGTCCTTTCCACAGCACTGCTCTCCAGCTTCTCGTTTCCCACTCTGTCCATACATCCAGAGTTGCCCCATCCCAGGTGCGGAATTCAGCACTTTCTTTTGTTGATCTCCATATAGTTTCCCATGTTTTTGATTTGTTGAGGTTTCTCTGCAGGGCCTCCCTGCCTTTGAGTGGTCAAAAACTCCTTCCAGTTTTGTATCATCTGCAAATTTTCTTCGTATCCCTTCCAGTCCTATGTCCACAACAGCTACGAAGATGTTGAAGAGCACAGGGCTGAGGATGGAGCCCTGTGGAACACCACTAGTGAGGTCACCAGTCTGATGTCACCCCATTCACTGTAACAATTTGTGCCTGCCCCTGAGCCAGTTACTCACCCATTGCATGATGTGTTTATCCAGCTGTGTCCTGGATAAACATTTTGTCCAGATTTTGTCCAGAAGAATGCTGAAATCCAGAAATATTGCACCAACTGTCTTCCCTTATTCAACTCAGTGGGTTACCTTGTCATAAAAAGAAGTCAGGTTTGATAAGCAGGACTTTCCTGTCATGAAACCATGCTGGCTGTGACCAATGACTGTGTTGTCCTTGTATAGGATTTTAGGTGTTTGTCAATACCTCTCAGAATAATCTTTAAAACTTAACCAGACAACAAAGTGAGATTAATAAAACTGTGAGTTTTGCTAGCAGTGGGGACCTGAACCACTGAAGAGCAGGAGCTGCTGTCACCAGACGAATTATAGTGTTGAGTAATTAGAATTCAGATACAGAATAAGGTATATTAAAACAAAAGGAAAAACTATAATAGTGAGTTTTTAAGGAGACAGCATCATTTACTCCAAATGTCGTGTTTCCAGAGGCAAGCAAGCAAAGACTTGCTTAAAATAGCTGGGGGAAAAAAATGGCTCAAAAATTTATCCTTATTTCTTGAGATAGCTGAAATGCATGAGTGCATTTATCAAATCTATTTATTTCAAGGTCATTTTTTTCCAACGTGTTATAGCAGTGTTTGGAAATGAGCCACCATTAGTGGACAAGAGCTTGAACCTTTTGCAAACAAATGCAGCTAAAACACCAGCATCACCTCCCTTATCTCCTGTCCAAAAGGTTGTTTGAAGAAGATCTCAAAGTAAGGAACAATGGGACTGATCTAGACTGTAATCTAGGTTTATGTCTGGTAAATTATGGAAGATTATCCAAAAAGGATCTATGAAGATATTCTACTGAAAGAGAGCAGAACTGTTTGGAAGTCAGATAAAAAACACCATTGTGGAAAGCTTGGATCTGCAACAAACGATGGAAAACCAAAAATTTCAGTGTGGATGGGTCCAGAGCTACTGCCATGGTGACACTGCTGTTGCTATTTTGATTAAACAATAATAAATTGTGTATGGTTGACTGATGAACAAAGACAACTCATTTATGGCTAAGATTCCTGGTACCATCAGAACAGTCCCTGTCCTAGTTGTACTAAATTGCTTGTACTCAATTGGATATAGTCCTGGGAGCTACAGATGGCCTCCTGCATGGGAGACCACCAGGAAATTTTAAGTATCAATGGCAAAAGCCAGGGATTCAGGACTGAAGTCTAGATGATAAAAAACAGATGAGTAAGGGAGCTGTATTTGGTCTGGTTTTTGCTACCCATGGAGAAAATTGAAGAACTACCCTACCACATACAATGCATCAGAATGTCAGCTGAGTTGTTTGCTCTGCATTGGAGGGTAGGAGTGAACCTTACCATCTTTTGATCTTACCCAGAGCCCCAAATGACTGTCTTTATAATAAAAATATGAAAGATGAGCCACAGGAAACATCATTTGACAGCCAGGCAGCCCACTGGGTTTTCAGAATCTCAGCAAAGCTCTGCCTTCTTTGTAAAATGCCATGGAAAATTATATGCACTAGCTTTATCTACAGAAAGTAGCCTGTCTAACCTTAAAACATGTAATGAAAATTGTTTGAACAATAATCCATACTTAACAGATTTCTGCATTGGTAGCCTGACACAAGAATAATTTTGATTCGCAAGCACAAAGACTGAAAGTGAAAACAATTTAGATAAAAGCTCCAGTATTAAGTTCAAAGATTTAAGAGATGTTCCTTGTACAAAGTATATTCAAGCAAATATATGCTTGCATATTATATATATTTGTTTATATACACAGACACATTGTGGCTTATATTTTCCCATGGTAGTAACCTCCTTATTACAGTCATTTCTGGAGCTTTCAAAATTGTATCACATAAAATGTTCAACACCTAGTATTCATGTTTTTGCAATTTATTGTTTTAGACCAATTCCCTCAAATTCTTGTTTTGTTTTGTTTATAAATCTCTAAGGTAAACTGTTGATTTAAAGCTTGGAGGTGGTTTGGGAGTCATCATTAATATAGAAATCATTAGAAAGCCCAATTATAGTCTATTACTCATTTTTAGTACATATATTTTCTGATTTTTGATCACAGAGGGTTTATAAAAAGAGGATAAAACACCTTTGAATAGGTTCCTTGGTGGTACATTGTAAACTTCAATTATTTGTTCCCAGAAACATTTTTTTTTTGACAGAGAAGTGAAATCTTTTTTTAAATGGAGCATGATTCAAAAACCCCTGCTAGAAAAGTATTAAACATTCTTTCACTAATAACAGTAATCTGTAATGCCAGAGAGCACTGTCCCTTTAAAATGTAGATCTAAAATGTATTTTTTTTGCCCACAGTCCATCATTAAGCTGAAGTAATTTTAAACCTGCAATGTTGTAGCCACCACTTCTTCCTGAGAGGGAGGAGGACATCATGCTGTTAATGAACAGCTGTCACTCACAAACCTGCCTTCAAAGCAATTGGCCGAAACCATTAGTCTGTAATAGTCAAAATTTCCTTCCCCTGTAGTTTTCTGTAGATTTTTCATTTCTTGGCTTCCAAAATACAGTAACCCACCACAACTAATTCATGGTATAACCACGGCATGAAGAGAAAACCAGGCAAATCTCTTTCAGAGGCCAGAAAACCAATTTTGTTTTTCATCTCAGCCTTTCCTGTAACACACACAGAGACTGGTGGATTCTCTCTAGTACTTAATGACTTTTGACTGCCACTGATCTCAGAGGGAAGAGCTTGATAACAGTTTTCCTCTCTCCAAAAATGCTAGTTTTCTCAGGCAGGCAAAAGTTCACAGAGAAGCTGGCGGGGTCCTTCTGCTTTGCAATCATATTTTGTAAAGTACAATCATCCAACCTACTTGAAAAAGCTTAACTTTCCCCCTCAGAATACAGTCCTGGTTTTGAGTGCTAAAGGCTTTTTTGTCCCTTTACAAAAGAGGATGATTGTACTTTTCACCGGCAATAGCAGACTGTAAGGGAGAGCAAGATAAGAGGAGGTCTGTCAGCTGATATGTTGACATTTTTCCATACATGTCTGCAACTAAGTTATTCTGATTTGAAACCCAATCTAGATCATTGCTAAATTTCTTCCATACAAGGCTTGGGTTTGTTAAAAGGAGCACACTACTGCTAGCACACACACACACACACACACACACACAGAGAAATTAACTTCTGTAAATACCTTCTGAAAATCCTTATGCCTTATTCCATTTTCTTTCTACCACATGTGCATCTCAATTTCTAGCTTCACTGAAGATGGAGTGAGGGGAGAGAAAGAATAAGAAAGTGGGGGCGGGGACAGCTTTAGCTTAAAATGCAGACAAATCTGCCTTTTCTGCTTGATGGCCTGTAACATTTCCATGTAGCGTACTTTGCATGGCAGAATAGCTACTAGTAATAGAATTTCTCACAGTGGAGGTTAATTACTTTTCAGCTACAGCAAAATAAATTTCCTGTCAAGCCCAGTGACAGGAATATGCCACTGTCACCATTTTTACCTGAAGTTTTAATTCACTGTTAATATTTGACACCAGCTTGCATTCAGGGGGTTGATTCTCCGAACAGTAGGATTTCCCAAAGGCATAGGACAGACTGGCAGTAATGTAGTATCAAGATATGTGGAAAAGAGTACACTTTGCCTCTCCCGAGTGCACTGCAAAGATTACCTGACCTGCCTCTCACTATAAAGAACAAAAGAGAACCTTGCATTTGGTGAAATAAAAACAACATGGCAAGATGCACCTTAAAATCTAGGGCAGAAGAATGATGTGACATCTGGTCTAACCTTATGCTAAACAAACCTACATAACATACCACTTCCTGTCTCTTTTCAGATGTGATTTTTTTTCTGGCCTTTAAGAGTCCATTTTTTGAGCCTGACAATTTTGCTGTAAAAGCTGAGCTCAATGGACGAGACAACTTATGAGGTAGTGAATGATAGAACTCATTTCTCCTAACTGCTTCTATAGTCTTCAAATTTTTTTTCACATTTCTTTGTCTTGAAAGAAATCTCTTCTGCTACATGCCTTTTACCAAGTGTTGGTGATATGCGTTGTATCATTCTTTTCATTAACTAACAAAAAGTCCTATAAGAAGTCGTATTAGTAATTGTTAGGGTCATAAAAATATTTTACTTAGTAATTTCCAGCCTCCACTCAGACTGGTTAAATCACAAAGGATATTGCTTGACTCATTTAGCTTCACTAGTCAAAGTCCTATTTTTCAACATTTTAGTGATTTTCATGATTCTAAGGAAATCAGCATGCTTTTAAATATGCCTGTTTCGGTACCTGGCCTGACAAAGTCAGGGGGTTATACCTGAGGCTTGTTATTTCACTGCTCAGGAAACATAAAGGTAATAGAGTCTCTACTTTTACCAAAATTCAAACCAGGAAGCAGAAGATGAAATATCAGGACTTTCGTCATGCAGGTTTTTTCCCCATAGGAGTATCCACGGCTATTTCTCCCTACCTGTGCTCCTCCTCTTCAAGAGGTGGCCTGTGACAGTGCAGAACTGTGAAGAAGCCAGGCCAGATGAACATGTGAGGCACGTGGGAACTGTGGGAAGCTAATGGATTTTGGAAGCTACAGAAGGAGATGAAAGACAGGTGGATCTGGTTAACTTCATCTTGCTGAACCAAGAGTGCTTAATCCTTCCCATAATCATGCTGAAGCATTATGGGCTCTTTGACAAGGTCTTATAAACCAGTGGAAATGCCAAGGGACATTGCATGCATGTTTTGTGAGCAAAATCTATTGGCAACACTGAGAACTTAAAAGATTTTCAAAAGCTAACAGGCTGAGGTTTTCACAAATGATGATGTTAAGATTTCTTAGGTTTCAAAGGAGTTGTCTGAATTTCTACACAACCAAGTCATTCATGATGCCTTCCAGAGGGACCTGCACAAGTTAGATACATGAATCCATGGAAAACTCATAAGGCTCAGTAAGGCCAAGTGCAAGGTTCCATGCTTCCATGTATAAACACAAGGTGCTGGATTAAGGTATCTATGGCAGCCCTACGGAGAAGGAATTTGGGGTTGTTTATGAGAGTCTGGACATGCACTGGCAATGGATGAAACCCAATTGCATCCTGAGCTGCATCCAAAGCAGCTTGGCCAGCAGGGAGAGCAAGTGGATTCTGCCCCTCTGCTCTGCTCTTGTCTTACCCCACCTGGAGTGCTGCATCCAGATCTGGGGGCCTCAGCACAGGAAAGCCACAGACCTGTTGCACTGAGTCCAGAGGAGGCCCTGAAGATTGTTGGAAGGCTGGAGCACCTCATCTATCAGGAAAGACTGAGAGAGTTGGGGTTGTTCAGCCTGGAGAAGTCTCTGAGGAGATCCCACAGCAGGCTTCCAATACCTAAGAGGACCCTGCAGGAAAGGTGGGGACCCACATTTAAATAGGGCCTTTAGCAGTAGGACTAGAGGTAGATGCAGACTAGATATGAGGAAGAAAATTTTTTAAGTGAGGGCAGTAAAAGGCTCATTGCTCATTGCAGAGGGGTTGAACTAGATGACCTTAAAAGATCCCTTCCAACTCACAGAATTCTATAACGTTATGAAGTTCAATTAGGATTGCATTAGTGTGAGCTTTAAAAAAGGACTTGAAAAAGAAGGAGGCCCTGTTCAGAAGGTCTGTTGGATGAAGTAACTTGAGTAAGAGCTGGGCAGTGCCTGCTGTAACACTTGGGTCCCTGATGACATTGAAGTCAAAATTTATGGGAAAAAAAGGAAGAGGCTGGATCCTTGCTCCATTTTAGGAACCTACAATGATACCAAAAAATACAAAAGATGGGTCACAGCTTCTCCTGTAGAAAATATTTAAATTTACCTGCAGAGATTGGTTATAAATAGAGAGGCTTTAGATTTAATTGATTTTATTGTTGTTTAAGGAACTCGAATGGAATTTCTGGTTTTGCAAACCACAGGAGACATCAGAGTTTTCCAGATCTTTAAAAAACCCTCAAATCCTGTGTGGCAATGTAGTTAGAATAATTAGGTCTACTGAAATTGCCTTTTTTTCAGAGCATTAGGTTCAATTCTGACCCTTAAAGCACAGATGAACTTTTGGCTTAGAAATGAAGCTAGCCCAGAAGGGTGCTATTCAGCACAGTTTGAATTTCTGACTCAGTTTCTGAGCTATTTGAAACTGCTTTATGTTGCTTGACTCATTCATTCCTGTGAAAATTCGCATTAGTGAAATGCCAGCTCCTTTATGGCAGCATATGGGGGTTTTTAAGGTGTCTGTAGCTTCATAACACTAACAAACCAGGCACCTTTCTCTTAGAAAAAGTTCCTGTAGTGTGGTTTCAACCTCTCACAAAAAAAAAGCCCCAGGGACCACAGGGGAGCTTATATTTATTCCACCAAAATGTTCACACTGGTGTAATTCAGAATTTTAGAGTATGTCCCTATATGTTTTGGTTTTCACTTAAATAACCATCAACACTCATAAAACTACAAAGGAGGATTTTCAATCTGCATTTCATGCTCCTTGGTTTTCATTTGGAAGTCAATTATTTCTGTTAACATTCATATAGAAACAAAAATTCAGTGTTTATATTCCAGTGCCTATGTGTCTTGGAACCTCATTTCTTGCCTCTGAAACTTTTGTGAAGCTTGAAAGAGAAAGCTACAACATTACATAGAAAACAAACAACATGACCAGATAAGCTCTAGAGAAATCAAACCTTAACTCTGGAAATACACTGAATTCCATGTGAAATAAATGAGAAAGTATGTACGCTGCCTACAGATGTAGGTATGTGTTTTTCTTACTTGATATTTTCACTTTTCCACCTTACACTTCCTTCACAGCAACTGTTCAACGTAGGAAACTTCTGTAGAAAGATGTCATCTCGACTTGTATTGTGGCAACTTAAACCTTGTCATACCTGGAAGATCAGGCACAGCTTCCCAAGGGATCCTGCTGTTGTTGAATGTAATTGCCTAGGGTTAAAGTAATCTGTTATGAAATCAGATAAATGCATCATGTGGTCATCTAAAAAGAAGTGCAATTTACATTTGTTACTTTCATATTTAGCTATTTCCACATATTTTAAATAAAGAATATAGCTAATACATGTAATATTTGTAATGGAATGAGTAGAAGGCACTAAATCTCTTGTTTACCACCACCTTGAGTATCTAAAATCAACAAAGGCATAGCAGTTTGTTTAAGACGAGAGGAAATAACAGACAGAGAATTAGCTTTGGCACCTGTTTTGTAGCTGTGGGAATATAAAGGTAAGAAAAATTGGTATTTGTGGCTTAGAAAACATCTCCCAAAAACAGTGGTTCCTCTACATTTTTAAAACTTTTTTCCATTCAACGCATTCTGATTTCTTACATCTTACATAGCATACTACAAAATTATTAATAAGAAAGACTATGTTCTATTTTGGCTGTCTTAAAAACATTAGCAAAGGATGCCATTTATCATCATATTTCTTATTAAAGCTTGGAAGAAAGAGCACACAGCAGTACATCTTGGAAGTCATAGCTGTGAATAAAAGCACTTTCTGCTATTTTCTCACTGATTGTGGCTAATGTTAAAATAATTACTGGTAAAGGGTCTCCCTGCTGTTTGATTGCCAAGTTCCACAGTTGCAAGGACTTCAGGTTCTTCCCTATTTGAAACTTTACTTGGCTTAGTTCAGGCTATTTTATATGTCTCTTTGCATGTTTTCAAAATCCCTTAACACCTCAAGCTCCTTTCATCAGAGACTTAGCAAAATTGAAATCTTAATGAAGATGCATTGGGAAGGAGCATGTGTATTTCACTGATTTTTTCTTTCTTTAAATAAAAAATAAAAAGGGAGGTTGGTTAGAGTCGATTGAAAATAAAGTAGAAATGTGCTGGCTGTGGACTTTATTCATTGTGCTGGTTTAACACAATCATCCTTGTTACTGGGAGCACTTCGGGAGCAGCACTACTTAAGCAAGAGGCAGTGGCCAAAAAACTCTTCTAGAAAAACACATATCCACTGGTTTCTGTCTCTGAGAATGTGTGCCTTGAGGGTTTTTTTCTATCCAGCTGACTGTACTGAGATTCTTGCTCTTAAAATTGGGATTCTTCCTCTTGAAACTGGGGATCTTTCCTAGCTGCTTTTCGTTGACACTTATTATATTTGTTGTTACAAGTTAAGAACTAGGAAAAGTGCAAAAAGCTTACAAAAATTAAATAATTAAGAAAAATGCAATGATAATATGTGAATCTTTAAGCAAAAACAACAAAGGATCTTTGTAATCTTAAGCATCATGCAAAGACAGCTTTAAGATTCAGATATGTTTAATAAAGGCATGTGATGAAAACATAATTCTCTCTCCCAGCTCCTCAGAAAACTGTGGTCTGTGCTGAAGATGGCTGTAGCAGTGCGTAGGCCCTTCCCCGGGGCCGAGTTCGGTGAGGCGGGGGACAACTGCCCAGAGGCAGTGCCGGAGAGGCGGAATTCCGGAACTGGCAGCAGCGGCTGAGAGCCGGCTTTCGTGCAGAGAGAGACGCAGTCCGTTTTGTTGAGGCCAAGGAAAATTTATTGAGAACAGAATGAAGTGGGGGGGAGGACGGACCCCAACAAAATGGCCCCGAGCCTCCCAGGACAAGGGGTTTTAAGGGGAACTGGAGGGGGAGGAGAAAACCAGAACAGCCAATGAGGTGGTCAGGATACAGGATTGGCAGAAAAGCCTTACAATAGAGGGTAGCAAAGGGTGGGATCATACATTCAGCCGACCAACCAGAGAGCAACAAGCTCCAAGACAAAGGGGAATTTTCCAGAAACCATACCAAAGAGGAGAAGAGAGGGGAGGGACAGAGCCCACTCCCACGCCCCGGATGAGACCACTCAGCCTCGACAGCGGGGGGAGCTCAGGCCCCTGATGGTGCGTCTGGCTCGGCCCATGGGCTGGGCTGGTCCAGGCAAGCCAAGGCCACCGTCACAGATGGCCACCCTGTTCACTGCTGTTTTTCGAACATTTCTTTAATCAGGACACTGCTGCAGGAACCATATTGCTTCTTACAGGAATTCCTGTTAAAACATGAAACATTTTTAAAACCTCCTCACCTTCCCTCCCTCTCTAAATCTGTAGGTATTGGTAAATCTTAGTCACCAGTTGTATATGCCTGGACAACATTACCACTGTTTATTCCAAGAGGAAAACATGACACTTTGCTATGATTGGTTTGTACTATCACACACAACTCCTTAGCATTTTGAACAGTAACTGTGCAGATAGCCATGCACTTTGCAGCAGCTGTTATTTTTAGGTGAAATACCCCCACCTATAGAGTGCAATCAGGACTACTGATAAAATGCAAAGCAGAAATGTAAAGATGGTGGATTATTTTCCATTAGGTTCAAACATTTCATTCTATCTTCTGTCCTTTTTCATCATCTCCAGCATGATATCCTGGAATGGAGTTCCTCACATGTAATAGAAAGCTGTGTTGAAAACATTAATATGTTCCTCAGTTCAAGCAGTCCATGTTGGCTCAGAAGTAAATAAAAAGTCTCCCAACCTTTTCATTTTCTTCTGAGACAACAGGCTTGAGAGGAAATATTTTGCCAGCTGTTTTACTTTTAAATTACAATGCCATGATTGGTTTCATTTCTGGGTCACCCATAGCAACCATTACTTGAAACCACAAGAACAGTCCAGGCTGCATTTAAAACTCCTTTGGGTTAAAGTCCAAGTGCTATAATTTATCTGACTTGTTATTTGTTTCTTTTGTTTTACAGCAATCAAATTCATTGCCTTGAAAAATCCTGCTATTTCACTCCAGTGTCTTTCTTTTCAGTGCATAACTATGTGGGTGCTTGGCATTAAAGTATCAGTTTCTGTATCTAATAAGAGATTAATCACGGCACTGAGGTAATTCATGTCATGTACATGCAGTCAGGGGGCAGAGCAGTATCTTTGCTGCAAATGAGTTGCAGGCCAATAGAAAGATCAACACAATTGCGTTCACTTTGGTCCAATGTAGTAGATTTAATTTTAATTTCAATTTTAATAGTGTCCATGAAGTAATCCAGATATCCAGACTACTGTTTGTAAGGGAATCTGTCTGAATCTTATTTAGGAGCATGTAGAACTGACTCTTAAGTTTCTTGCATCTTCCTAAGTAGACGGAATTATCTATGTGCATGCAATATATTAGCCAATGTTGAAATTAGATTAATGAACTGTCTTAGAAACAGATGTCTACCTGACTTGTGTGGCTACATTTGAATCCTGCCATTTCCCCTAGAGCCAACTGTCTCTCCTTTAGAGTAGATCTGCTCCTGCTGCTTTAGGCCAGTGATGGGGCAGAAGTTCATGGCTTAATTCCCTTCTTGATGACATGATGGTTTTTACCTATTATCTGTGGGGATCAGTCCCTGACCTGCACTATTTCTCAAACTATATCCAGGCACTGACAGCTGTCCAGATCCTACACTGGTGCTCAAACCTGCACATTGATTGTATCTAATTTGCTAGTGTAGACAGAGCTAGTCAATCCCCACCTGCTCTTCTCTGTAAGGTGAACAAAGATGGCAGATAGGATGAAAGGAAACACAGAGGGAAAAGCAGAGTAAATTTGGTCCTAAACTGCCTTTAGTGCTGCATTTTCTAACAAAGAGGAAATACACTGTCATAGAAAACCATTATGTCACTCGACCCTTAATAAATTTTGTTTGGAAACAGAGAGAGTGTTTGGATTTCTCTCACAAAATGACCCTTGATAAAGGATCATATGACAACAGGAATGATATGACAACTGAGGGATAAAAAGTAATTCTTAAAAAAAAAAAAAAACACCAAAAAGCCATCTTATTTATGTCAAATAGTGTAGCTTGACATGGCATGTGCTAAATGCCGGTTTTATTTTTTGGTGTCTTCATGAGACCTTTAAATATTTAAAACATACACATTACACTACTTGTCCCAGATTAACCTCCAGTAACATTAACTCTGGCTAATGTCTCCATTATTTCTTACCACTTATGTTGAATTTTGTGAATACTCTAGTGAACTTCCTCCCCTTTAGAAGTCCTGTACGTCTCTAAATACCATAGAGTTTAATCAGCAATGGTGTAATTTTAAATGTCAAGGCCAAGGTCTGTCAGATGTAATTTGGTCTTTTACTGAAATTTAGATGCATGTTTTAGTTAAATTGAGATTGTCCATTTCAAGCAAAGCCACAATTATGGGACACAAAATGAACTCAGTTCTTGCTGAAGAAGTAAAAGATTTAACAATACCATCAAAAAGGGATTGATCAGCAGACCTCAACATAATTTCTTCCATCCCACCAGCTGCCACAGCCGAGCTGTCCTGTACAAACCACTTGACAAAGTCTGTCGCTGCAGTTACTGCACTATTTATAGCTGCACTGTTTATGCCTCTACAGTTATAGCAGCGTCAGCACTTTAATTATAAACCTTATTATCCAAAGAATTACTACTAATCAACAAAAAATCACCCTCAGCTGCAAGTTTGGATGTGAAATGTTCTCAAGTGTAATTTGCACTTAGGTTGTGATAGGCCAGATTCAGTGCCTACTGAATATTGAAGGCAAGGGAAAAAGTTAAAAAACTATCATAGATGTAAAACTTTCAACACTGATCAACGTGAGCAAAGACTTTTGCATTAAAAAAAACCCCACTTTTTTTCTTATGTTTTAGAATTTAATTTAGCAGTGATTTTTTTGTAGCAAAAATCTTGCTTTAGTATTACTGACAGTTGAAATGCAGCTATATTGAAAGTGTTAAGTTCATCTACAGTAATGGACAGAAATTGTACTATAAAGGTATACCATAACTTTCACTACAAAAACACATCTCATCTTCAGATCACCCATTGCTCAGAACTCTGGACTCAGGACTGAATACTTCAGTACTTGTTTTTCTGTTTTGTTTTGGGATTTTTTCCCTACTTTTTGCCATCTGGGGACATTTGCAGGCAAAAACAACATAAAATTTGATTTTCTAGCTGTATGTAAAACATTGAGGAACTGATTTATTCAAGAGAAGACAAGATCTTTCACTTTTCCATTCTCTTCAGTATTCCATGAAGCATTGCAAAACCTTTTGAAAAGCAGAAACACAGAGAAACACAAATATAAATTAATAAGCCTAAACATATGAATAGACATGCCTCTTTTAAATGATCTGCTTTGTCTTTTTAGCAGAGCTATCTGCATTATTTATTTAAATAATTTCTTTGGCTAATTTTGACATTTTTCTTCAATGTAGTCCCACTCAACTTCCCCCTTCTCCGGTTATCAAATAACAATAAATGGTTAAATGTCTGAAGAATTCTCAGAATTCCTTTTTCCTGCAATTATTCCATGATTTGTCTATAAGTATGTGTTTTGTTCACATTGTCCTACATAGATAGCATTACCATCCACTGAAATACTACTGAAAGCGTGTGCAGAAGTTTCCACATGAAATAAAATATAATTTGGAATAATATTTATCTTATTTTGTTAGGGAACTTGGATTTTGTAAGTACTGCTGGAACTGTTTTTTCTTTGATGAGCTTCATACTGTGAGATATAATCAGGTACAACTCAAGCAATGAATGAAGCAGATCTCTCTACAATTTTTGAACAGCATGGTTCTGTTCAATTATATGAGACAAGATCAGTTGTGTATGACCTACATGTGAAAGTAGACTATGTTTACTTCAGTGGCAAGAGTTATCCCTTGCCAGTTCTCATATTCCCTCCTATTGTAGTACCTTCATGTGGAAGTAAATCACCAAGAGGAATTTGTGAGTTTCCTGAGACACTGTCTCTCAAAATATGACCTCACTGCCAGGCATTCAAAGACAGTAGAGAATACCAATTCTCTTCAAAAGTGATCTTGCTCACTTTAGCCCAAGATAGAATTTGTGATTTATTGTGTTGGATGTGTGGAATGTACTGGTACCATGAAATACATGAAAATTAACATGTCCATTATAAGCCAATTGTAGTGGTCTCCTTGCAGCTTTATTTTCATTCTAATTAGTGTCTCCATGATATTTTAACATGAAGGATTTTAGCATAAGTGAATTAGAGATTCATTACCAAGAATTCTGAAAAGCTTCTAGAGAACACTCGGAGTCCTTTCCTAAAAGAGAATTGTATTCAATTTCATGCAGATGAGTCACTGGAAAGATTCACATCAAGATTTCATGTGATCCATATTTATTGATATGACTGGAAAAGATTTCTCCCTTTATTTCTCTGCTTTTAGCATAACAAAGAAAATTTCTCCAGTAAAAAGTATAGTAAAAAATCTAATTTAAATACCATTTGGGTCATTGCCCAGCTACCAAAAGACATCTGGCCTGCCTTTATGTTGACACAGATTCCTTCAGTCACTGAATTTTCTTTCCTTCATGGTATGCCTCTATGATTGTTTCCAAAACAGCTGTGATTTTCACATCTTAAGTCGCTTTGTATTACACAATTAAAGTTATTTACCTGAAGTTCCATTTATAGCTCTATATAATGAATTTTCTGTAATGCTGCATACAAAGAAATGTCTTCAATGTACCTGACAGGACACTTGGAAGACAAATGGTGACTTAGAAAGGTTAAAAGAAAGTGAAAGAATGTTATGCAAAACAGCTATTCACAAAGGGTAAAGTAGTTGAATTTGAAACACTGAAAGACTATTGAATCATTATGGTGATGGATTGTCTTCTCTATCTACAAATAATACAGTGATCTTCTTGCCTAAAATAGTGAGTTTACTATATTTAATCAGCAATAGTGAAGAACACTTATCACTTATCACTATGTCAATCCAAATTAGGTTTCAGAAATTGTCTCTTTAAAAAAAACCCCAATGCACAAGAGGATGAAATGACATCTTTTATTTGGTGCTTTATCTTTGAAAAACAGAACATATAAATTCTTAAGTACTTCATCCTCAATACATTGATAGGACAGTCATGGTTTGATTCACCTACTAGACAGGATAACAGAGCATTTTTGAAGTCAGAGTATTCCACAGCAACAATAAAATAATAAATAAAAATCTTACTATTATCTTCTTTGAACATCAAGTGGGAAAATTCTAAAGAGGAGCATAGGAAAGAAAGTACAGGGCTTGTCCTCATTTAGGAACATTGGCAAGCAGTCAGTTTTTACGCTGAGCTCCCCATGGCTCTCTGGTGAAAGGGATACCAGACTGAGACCTGACACTGAGAAATCTCATTATTTTATCTCAAAAGAGTCTAAGTATTAGAAGTGGCACCCTGAAAGAGTATGACCTCTTTTCAGCCCACATCTTATACTTCACAAACAGAATATCCTTTAAAACATGCGCTTCCAGCAGGATGCTCCGGCAGACCAGGGGGCTCCCTTTTAGAGGCAGCAGTTGTGAAAAATATGCCAAGAAAAGAATAATCATTCAGGTCAGGAAAACTGATAGAGTAGACTGAAGGTTGCACACTGCCACCAGCACCATACAACTTTCTAGCCGTTGTGCAGAGCAATCCCTATAAAAATACACTGAGTTCTGGTGAAGCTCTGGCCAGGCTCCCCAGCTTGCACACACAGACACAGTGAACTGTCTGGGCAGCTGCAGACCCCAGAAATCTCAAGGAGTTGAAGTGCTTGGGAGTAAATTGGAAAGTAGACCCTTGTACTTAAGTTGTGCCCAGTGAGACACTGGTTCAAAATTGTTGCAACAGTGAGCCATTAACTTTATGCTGGAAAAATTAAAAACTAGTTGCCTTGATCCTGAAATATGATACAAGCCATCTGCTCAGAGTGTGAGTAGTGATTGCCAGTAAGTAATTTGGTTACTTGTAAAACCAAACTGTGCCTTTGAACTATGTCGCTGCACTGGCACACTCATTTTGGGGAAAAGTAAGAGCTCCCATTACAGAGATTTTGCACAGAGATGCAAAAAATCCTGACTTCCCACAGGCCCAGGAACCCTGCAGCATAAACTGTATCACTGTACATGCTGAAAACCATTGCCCTGGCCACCCCGAATAGCCATGAGATTTGTAAACCCTGAAAGATGCTCAGTGTTCAATTTGATTTTGACAAGCTCCATAAAGCTCTCAGATTTTAGCTTCACTAGGAAGAGGGTGGTTCCACATGTAAGATTTCTGATTTAAACACATTTAGGAAGTAACTTTATTGCACACTTTATTAACTAGTCATTAAAATCTATTGGTTTTAATGGTTTTAATTAAAAGCTACTGGGTTTCTCCTGAAGGAAAACAAGCAATTCCTGAAAACTAAATGAATCAGATCTCTGTGTATTAGAACTGGAAATTCCACACCTTTCATGTAACAGTGAAATAGACATTTTATGGTAACTTTCTACCATATCACACTTACATCACAGAAAATTATATTCCCAAATTAACGTAGTCATTGATAGTTCAGGTTATATTACTGAAAATGCTAAAATATGTATTACAGAAACATAGCAAAACAGTAATAAAAATGCATCATTTTATTATTCTTTAATTATGTTGTAAATAATTTTATTTAGCCAGGTGATTCACAGTTTCATATTAAGTACATGCCAATACTTAACAATATTTTTAAAATTAAATGTTTGGCAGAAAGAAAGTGATAGTGTTTTATTAGAAATGATCATGGTTATGATTCTCATAATACTTTTTTCCTATATTCAAAGTAATTTTTTTACTTAAAAAAAAAAAAAAAAAACAACTCCACAGCTTAGATGTAGATTTTATTTTTTACTTTCTAATAAATCTCAATTCAGAAAGGTCTTCAGCACCTAAGGTAACCTAAACATTATTGACATATGCTATGGGCTTTGACAAGTAAAATGATGAGCTATTAAGTAACAGATACATTCTCTCTGAAGAGCACTTTATATGGTTTGGCTATCTTCCAAAGAAAAATCATGTAGCTTAGTTAACCCATGATACTGACATCTGCCTTTCACAGAAAGCCAAGGGAATCTTGTAAAGGTCACAGGGCTAACTGGCAGGGTAACTGATTAAGACAAGCCTCTTACACACTGTATTGCACACAACAATATACTGGGAAAAGAGGAGAAAAGCAGAGTAATTTCCCTTTCTGCTGTGTGCACACAGCTATGCTGCTTTCAGTGAGGACTGAATGGGAGTCTTAGGAAAAGGTGACCTCATATTGGCAAAATGAATTTTTGATATAAGCAGTGCTGACTTTTTTCGAACATAATATCTGGCAATGAAATGCAAAGTTACATGACATTTACATCACTCAATACTTAGAAAAGCCTTAATTAAAATTTAATACTTCAGATTTCTCATCAATTAGGAATAAAAGTCAGATAAACTCATGGAGAACTAAACACCTGGGTGAAGAGTGGGCAAAGTGGGGCACAGAGACTCCCCATCCTCTACTTTTCTGATTCTTATTCCTCAGCTTCAGAGCCCTCACAGATAACTTTCCCCATGATGTTCTATTATAGCTCAATTTCTGTGGCAGCACCTGTGTCTTACACTGGTACAGGTAAGGACAGCTTCAGGTCAGGCAAACATAAACATGGTACCTCAGCCACCAGCTCATGTGTGGAAAGAAACCCAGAGGGAGATGATGAGTATAGTGAGGGTTTCATCCTGTCCATAAGAAAATGAAATGGATGACTTGGTATGCCCTCTTCCTGCACAAGGCATACCCAGTTACTAAGCCTTGCACAAAGATAATGAACCTCACAATTCCTTTTGACCAATGACTTTTAGTCAGAGAAACAGACTAAACAGAACAAGTCTTGCTTTTCATCATACTCACAATGACCTCAAGGTACTTTTCTAGACAGAAAGATCAATATGATCTTGGACCTCACATCTCTCTGTAACCAACGGGTAACATCAAGAGGCATGAAGAGTGGCAAATATGCAATACCCTGTAGTATTTTGTACTATTCCTCCCTACTCTTTCTTTATTCTATCACAATAAACAAAAAGTTCAAATCCTTGAGCCAGTAGAAGGCCCAGTATTTTAGTTTTAAAACAATGCACATTGTGCAACTTCCATTGACCCAATGGTAACACCAAGTAATAACAGCATGAAAAAATTCAGGAAAAAGGTTTTTTATCCTTTAACCTGCAAGTATTTTATGAATTCCCGTGATGAAAGACAAGGAAAAGGCAAACAGCATTTGTGCAAAAAGAATCTGAAGATGCATGTTCATTTTTTTCTACTAAAACTGAAAACTTCTTATGAATTTTTTATATTAGTATAGTAATAGAAAGCAGTGTGACACCTTCTGAAAAGGGAAGAAACAGCCCAGTCCCTGAGGACAAAACTTCCTGAAGAGAAATTGATATTACATACAGTAGAATGTCTTTTACAAAGAAAGAAGCTATTGGTTACAGTTCCATTTTTGGAACAAGAAGGAAAATGTTGGTTTAATAAAACCTAAAGTATTAAATACTATAATATTATTTTCATCAGTATGGGGCCTTTCCATATTAACTGCTTCAACTAATCAAATATTGCTCTGCAGACACATATTTTTTCACTAGTTATTTTAATTATATAGTCTGCTGGAAATGTGAGCTGAGCCTGGCATTTCCATGTGCCAACTTGTTTGTTTTTATAATTCTGCATTTAATGAGAGAATAAAACAAAGATACGGGTTTCTAAGCATTAGTTTGCATGACTCACCAGGCACAGTGCAATTTGCAGTAGTCTGGGCTGCTTGACACTGTTAAGAGGTGTGGTGGTTCAACCAGTAGGAAAGAAAAAAATATTTTGTCTTGAGGAAATCACAGAAAAATATACAAGTTTGGTTTTTTTTAATTTTGAACATTAACATTTTGCCATTACTTGGGGATGGAAGACCTAAACAGGATTGAAACAACAGAAAAGAAAAGAAACAAAAAACCTGGCCCTTTAGGAGACAACACCGACAGAGGAGGTGTGATATCTCCAACACTCATACAGCCTGATGCAGAGACATAACCAGAATAGGAGTAGAAGAAATCTACAGCCAGAATTATTTCAAAGACAATAGTCAGGGGAAGAGCAGTGTTTTACTTGCTGTTTTCCTGAGACTGAGCCATTATCTGTCAGGACTGCCAAAGTCCATAAGCCCATGGTAAGTTGAGGAAAAGCCAAGACTGCAGTGCCCTGCTATCACGGAATCCTCTCACTACCAGCAAGCTCTAAGAAACAGGTTTATGGCCCCTGTTTTTAGGTTGCTGATATCAGTTCCAGTCCTGAGAGTTTATTATGTTGCCATACATTTTTAGCATGCTAAATGAAAGCTGATCTCTCCAAACAAGTGAGTCTAGCTTATCTCAGAGCAATAGTGGTTGGAGTCCAGAAATCACTAAAAAGATTACCTGGTTTCCAAAGAAGTTCTCTAACTTAGTGTTTGGAATTTACTGTTTTCTAAAAATGTAAATTGATGAATTTTTTAAGTAAATATTTAAAGTAACTATTGTGGATATTTATAAAAAACAGCACTTTATTGACTAGAATGGGACTGAAGGAAAAAAGACCTGTAGTCTGAAAGTTATTAAGTTATAAAACTTTGCTTATTTGCAGTTTTGGTCCTGCTTATTTGCTTTCAATTCTAAGGGGCAACCTTGATTGTACTATATTTTCAGACATATTCTATGCACAATATAAGAGAAAAAACGTACATTTATATGAAAACAGTGATCAACTCTAAGATTTTCGATAGCTCAGAATAGAAGATAAATACAGAGAACAGTAAAAAATCATGTCATTTGAGTGAAGCCACAAATCTAACATAATCACATAATGTGCCTTTCAAGGATGTAATACTAATGCTGAATGAATACACTAATGATGCATATTCTCTACAACTCTACTATTTACTGAAAAAGGTATAATTCAGTATTTTTCAACAGGGCTAAATTCCCTAGGTACAGAAATGCCCCGTTGATTTCAGTGTCATATGAATTAGTAGAGTAAGATTGGTCAGCTATCAAAGGGCAATAAAACTAAATGGAAAGAAAAACTGAAAAGTGAAGTTTTAAATCGAGAAAACTGTACATTTAGTGATCAAGGAAAATAAGCTAGAGATGTACTTTTTATTATTCAATTTGGGCAAATAACTCTTTTTGATGACTAGAAATTAGAATGTGTCTGTTTGGGGATTTAGATTTCTGTCTTAATTCGGGATTCTGTGTTTCCAGACTTCTACTCATAAATTTTCAAATTATGGAGGAATTAATCTCTAGTTTACAAAGCATTTCTAGAAGAAAACTGGAAAAATCACAGTAAAGAAGTAGATCCACTAGTGTTGCTCAATCTTCAGCAGTTAGAGAATATTTGTCCAGAGCCTCACTAATAAAAGGGAGAAAGGACCATGAATAGATTTTGACTCACCCAGGAAGAGCTTTTTTGCCTACTGGAATTTTGAGGAGGCAAAACTAGTAATAATAAAAACCCAGTACAAACAACCAAACCAACAAAAATAGAAGGCTCCTTTCAGTTTTGGAATGTCAGAAGTGTAAGGCAAAATATTAAAGATTTCCTCAGGTATCTCAGAGCTGCAGGGGAAGCCTTTAGATGGCCCTACTATCAAAAGAGGAGTCCTGTAAAGAAAGCGCATTTATTTTTCCTGGGTTTCAGGATTATTGAGCTGAAGATACTCCTGGTTCTCTTCAAAAGATAGCCTGCCCCTCAAACAGAATCACTTCAGAAATTTGCTGTCTCAAACCAAGATCACTTCCATTTCAGAAAAACAGAACTTTTCTTACAAACTCTGGACAGTCTAATAATGCACATTTCTGAGAAGTCACATATTATTTCTGAAGTCACATATGAATCCTCAGTTTCAAAAGTCTCTCTACACAGAGATCAAGCTCTATTAAATAGCACCAGCTAGAAAGTTTGTATTTTATGAAAATTCAATTCCTGTCTCATAGCAGCAAGCAACACACTGTGCCAAATGGATACAGACTTCCAACAGAAGAGAAGAATATGCACTTTTATCTCTTCATAGGCCAGAATAAGCATTATTATCTTTTTCTATTTATACTTTCTCCAAGGACTCCCAAATATTTCATTCATATCAGTTGTATGTTGAATATTTTTTCTCATGCATCTGCCATAAAGATCAAGCTATAGCATTCTACTTTCACCCATGTAATGCAACAAATCTTAACAACCTTTCCCTTCGCCTCACTTTTGGCAGAGTGCTCAGTCATGCTCCCTTTAATCTGTATAGAAGTCCATTAATGAGTATTCTAGTGCTTTTGTTTTGTTTTCTGTAAAGCACTAACACCAAGAGTTTTATAACTCCTATGCAACAAAGGTCAACAGTTTCACTCTCTCTTGCTGTGAAGTGGAATTAATTTAACTGAAAACTGCTCTAATCCAAAAAAGCTTCTCTTTTCTAAATACAACATCTCTTCACATCTGAATTTGGTAGCTATGCTTGTTTGGCAAGGCGTTCCCAAAGGAAAATTGTCTCTGAAAGCAAGAGGGATTATTATTATTGTTATGATATTGGAATTCTTGTTCATTTTGGAATGTCTTCTGACTGGAGAAAAGGATGAGCCTGACCTTTTCTTTTTTAGATTTATTTTGTGCAAGCTATTAACCAGTGAAAGTTACTACTGAAATATTTTTCTTTCTGAAAATAGTTCCTGAAAATGCTAACCAACTCCAAGTATCAGAAGTCACAAAATAAATAAACCAGATAAGCCAAATGTGATACGAATATTGTTCAGGGTGTCCAGCTATTTTTTTATTTGTTTTCTGAAAGTATAAAGGAAACTTCTCAAAGGAGTTTAACATCTGTATGCATCACTTAATTAAAAGAAACTAAGGGGAAATATTTTAATATGATAAATCCAGTATTGTGACTAGAATCTCTGAGAAGTCTTGTTTGACACAATCCATGATGGCTGGTTAATTTGATCATTACTTTATTAATAATATCGGAGGTAATGGTATGAAGCTGTCAAGACTAAAAGGACAAATGCTGTCAGGTGATGCAACAGCTTTGTTCACACACAATATTACACCTTCTTCACTCCTTCAGTAGGTTTCTCTCTCTTTCAAATAACTGCACAGCAAAAAATGTAGCACTGATACACTGCAGCTGCATTTGACACAAATGAGAGAAAACAGTTCTGTGCACAAGATTTGGATGTAATTTCCTGATGCAAATTCAAACTCCAGTTATTGCCAGCTTGCAAGTTAAAATTCAGATCCAGAATATTACTTATGGCATCTATGAAGCAATACAAAAATGTCTGGTTTGGACTTCTTATTTTTCTCTGTGCTTTTGCACTCCACCTAATAATCTTCCTCTAGTTCAGTTCTTAAGGAGAATATTAGTCACCTAACAAAAACAGTAGCAAAATAATTGCTTCTGGAGGAACCTCAACAGAATACTAGCATGAGTCTGTGCCTTCTGCTAAAGTGGTGACGACAAATAATCACACCAAACAAGCTTTTCATTTGTATCTCTTGGAATAATTAAATTCTGCTGTGCATTACTTTAAAACTAAACAGAGATATTTAATGTTGGCATCACTTCCATTGAAACCAAACACAAGTTATAGGCAATATATATTACACATATATGTCTTTGTATGTAGATATATATGCACATATCTAGAAATGGGTATGAATATATGCATATATACTCATATGTAGATACATATGTACACAGAATATATTTACATATCCATATATGGAAATAGATATACATCTAGATATATTCATATCTATACATACTATTCTACAAACATTAGTCTTTATGAACAATAACTTTATCTTGCAAATGCATTAGAAATTCAAAAGGTAAACACCTTTAGTTTTAATTTGTCCCAAATGTGTGCACATTTGTAATCAGATCAGCTTGGTTTCCAACAAGAGATAAATTACAAACTCATCTGAAAGGCTTCAGAACTGACATCTAAACATGTCAAGAAGTCTTGAGAAATCACTTTTTCCATGTAAGCATTACAGGTGCTGTATGCTTCTAAACATAATTTACATTATATAGTACAATGGATGTTCAGCCAGATGTTGTTACAAAGAATAGACAAAGGCTTTATTACTAATTACCATTTCTAATGGCATAAAACACTGCAGCAGGTGTCACGTTTTTATATCCCTTTGCTAGATGTCTGTGTGATCTATGGTTTGGTCCCACATTTTGAATATAAAGCGAACTACAGGTTCACCTTTTCTATTCAGGACAAACAGCATGTTTTGGTTTTGTCTTGCTTTTTCTTGGTGGAACTTTGTTATATGTGGACTTTCATTCCATGATTGCTGCACGTTGAGCCTAATCTGGAATCCTAATCCACCAAAAGTGCTCCTGTCACCATTCTCAGATAAAACTGTTGCAGTTCATAAGCAGATTGACAGCAACTTTAGGACACAGTCAGGTTTAATTTGCACACTGATGCAAACTCAGGTATAGGCATTCATAACTTACTGCAGTAAACTGCAGAGATTACAACAAAAAAAAGGCAAACATCTGGAGAAAATAAAATTTTCTCATAGGTGGCATGGATAGTATGAAACTGTGCTCAGATATAAATTCCTGTACCTATATGATGTATTGTTCTTTTTATTGGAAGTCTGATGGCATAAACTTGTTCACTCTGCCACAACATGCCTGTGTCCATTC
The DNA here is from genome assembly GCF_008360975.1 of Lichenostomus cassidix. Classification (NCBI taxonomy): domain Eukaryota; kingdom Metazoa; phylum Chordata; class Aves; order Passeriformes; family Meliphagidae; genus Lichenostomus; species Lichenostomus cassidix. The sequence goes on from NC_139482.1 coordinate 26,337,625, forward strand.
ATGTTTATGTACATAAATGTTGCTGGTATAGCAGCAAAAAATAGACATATTAAAAGATCACACTCTGAGGAGTAAATTCTTTTCTTCTAAAATAAGCAATTAGGCATTGGGGTTTTGTAAAATTCTGTGTTTTCCTTTATAGATGACACACCAAAACACATGTTATTACAGTCTAGAAATACAAAATTTATAGTTCAGTGCAGGTTAGCAGACTAGAGACTAGAAGTCACTCATGGTTTTCTAGCCAAGCTTTCAGAATGAATAATTTCAACAGCTTCTTAGAGGGAAATCATTTGGGGTGCCCCAAGACTAACCTGTTCCAAGACAAATTCATTATTGTATTCAAAAACTGTTCAAATACTTTGTTGCAGCATTCCACCAAGTTCTAATCATATCACTTCATTATCATCTGTACTGCAACATGAATTGGAAAATTAAATGAACTTTTACTCTATTCAAAATAGATGCAGTTACTGGGAAAAGCTGATAAAACTAAAGAGTTTGTGTAGTACCAAGAAACGTCTAAAAAAAGATTTTCATATTTATCTGAAGGACCTCAGTTCATTAACATTCACACTAACTACAGTTGAAAGGGCTTTACAGAAAGAGCTAACAAGATATTGTTGCACTTTTAACCACAGAAAGATAGGACAGTGACTAGAATCTTCATGTGCAAGAAAACAGGTTTTTATCTTTGGCCATATCTTTTGCCCCTTTTTACTTATAAATTACTTAAGACTATCATATACATATCATATACATGTTCTTTCTATCCAGCCTGGAAAAAAAAAAAAAGAAATATGCTTTGCTTTGCTCCTCTCATTTTCTCACCATCCTGTCATTAACCACCTGACAGTGTACACTGGGGGAGCGCTAATAAGAAAAGTATGCAGTGGCTTTATGCTAGCATTAAACATGTTTGCATTTAATTTCTTTCCCTGTACAGAAAAGAGGTGATTTTTTTTCAGTGTTATAGCTACACACAGACTAGTGAGAGCTCAGTGTATTGCAATAATTTTTATTGGATGTTTCGAAGTTTTTTAGCCTAGGAATTTGTAGGAGTATAGGTTACCACATTTTCTCCCACATTTCAGCTGTAGGAGTAGATATTATTTTATTATGCACAGGGGTTTTACTTATGGTACTTCTATGTGCTGGAGGTTGCCGGACAAGTCAAATGTTTTCTGTCTCCCAGAAATTCTGCAGTATTGTGTATACAGTTTTAAGACATTATTTAACTGGGGTTCTGCAAAGGCTAAGACCAACTGTTTTGAGAAAATCACATAATAACAAAATTAAATATTTACTCAACAGATTTCTTGTGATTGAAAGAGATAATGCCAATGTATTTTAATGCAATGCTGTTGCTTGGAGATAGGTTTAAATAGCAATAGTTTTCCAGCGTATATTCTTATATCTCTTCAATTTCTATAATCATAAAATGTAGTTATCAGCTCATAAGAATTAAACTCTGATCAACAGTTTTGACACTGTTAGTTACACTGTGCAGCCTTACAGCCTCACTTGCCACTCATCAGGCACTCAGACACTTTAGAGATAACAGCGTGTGGCTGCTTCACCACCGTGGAATAAGGATCAAGTTATGCTTCCTCAGAATCAATGAAGACAAGTTTGAGGATAAGATGACCAAGGAAAAACTCTGTAACCAAGATTTCAGAATTTTTTTTTTTTTTTTTTTACCTCTTCTGTTCTGCATAACACCATCCCTGAGAGGCCCCTGAGTATTGTGGGAATGGATGCACTTGTGTGCCTTCCTCTGCCAAGATTATTGTAATGAAAGATCCCTCAAATGGGTGAATGGAAGTGCTGCTTCTTCACCTCTCCTTTGCTGCGTTATTGTTTTGCTAAGACACTGTCTAGGCATGATCATTAGCATTGTCTAAAATGGACAAGTCACACTTAAAAAAGCAGAGGTATAAATGGCAACATAAGGAAAAGAAAACAGAGTATCTCTTCTAACTTCCTCAAAAGGATCAGAAAAGAAATGTCCTGTCCTCAGAAATGCTTTCAAGGCAAAAGGAGCTCTGTTCAATTCAGGACCTCTGCAACATTCCCCCTTTGTCATATGCAACAATGAGCCAGTCCAACAGAGATGGAAGGAATCACAATGACAAGTGAATAAGGGAAATATTGCTGAACTAGAAAAATTCAATACAAGAGTTAGACTATGTAAAGATAAGATAGAGGAGAAAACAACAGTTTGCAGATTACATCATTTGTCTTCTACTGTTTGTTGCTTTTTTTTTTCCTTTCCTTTTACTTGCAGCTGTGTCTGTTTTCCTATTTTTACTCAAGCCTTTCAGTCAATCATAGCAGAGTCTCAAACAGATGTGCAGAGCAATAATACGATAGTAAAATTTTACAAGCATGGTTCATTTTTGGTTTGCAATTTTTAGATGAAGAAAAGTCTTGTGTATTTACAGAAAATATGGCACACGTCTTGTCAAGAAGTATAAAAATGCATTCTGTTTTGCTTGAAGAAGAATTATGCATAGACTTCACAATTTGCCCATCTCAGTTCACAACAGCTACAGTATTTAAGGCCATTCTTGTGGAATATCTTTTAATGAGACTATGAGATAAAGAAAGATATTATCAGGTCAAAATCTGTTGTTGCTCATTCCTCTTCAACAATATTTTCTCCCAGTACCTATTTGGAAGAGAAATTGGAACAGAAATTGATATATGCCCTTAACAATAGAAGGACTTAGAGCTGGTTGAATAGCAGAAATCTCATTTGTGAGTAAAAGGGTTGAGTTAGATTTCCTGTGACTCCTGTGATCATACCCTGAATGATTGCAAAGACTGGACATATATATACAATACATTGGTGAAAATCTTCACAGACCTCAAAGACTTCACTGGCATCACTGGAAAAACAGGTCTGTGCTGGGTGAGACCAAGGTCAGGCTATCCTAGTACCCTTTATTTAACCATAAGAAACAGTAAGCATCTATATGGGGAAGCATAAAAATGATCCAAGTCTATATGATGCTTTTGTCTATTACTTTGAATTCTAACTGGTTTTGGGCGAGTTATTTTGTGAATTGTTTGTTTCTTCTACACAACTCAAGATCCTGAAGGATTCAAGGACCTTTTCTTGTCTCTACTTGAACTTTCACTGCTCAGCTGTGAAGGTAAAATAACCCCATTGTTGGTTTTTTTGGGAACCTTTTTCCTACTGGCTTTGTTTGATTGCCTTCCATCAGATGTTTGATGGCCTTTCACCAGATGTGATTATTTTTCTCTAATTTTACACGTCAGTTATTTGTTAAGTAATAAGAAATTGAAGGAATGCTTTATGACCCAGGTAGATAATCACACAACAAAAGTAAACAGTGGAATGTTGTGCTAAAAAGATCAGTCTCCAAATAATATTCTTAATATTTTTGAAGAAGAATGTAGCTGTTTCACACATAGTGGAAAAAAGTGACGACGCTGTGGTAAACATCTGTGATGAATATATCAGATGGTACAGATCAGCAACAAAATTATGATGAACCTTCACATGAACCTCATGCCAGCCTCAATGTGAAGTTAAAGAAGTGAAAGGAACAGAAGGGGGATTTAATCATATCCCTTCTTATTCCTCAGTCTTGAATTTCTGTGTTATTGTTGCATGAGCCTATCACCAGCTGCTGTCAATTAAAATATTTTATAGCCATCTAGAATTTTAAAAATGCCAAGGTTCAAATGATGACTAAACAAAAAGAAAATAAAACTATGTAAAAATGATGATAATGTGTTTTCACAGACATTTTCTTCAAAATGAAAATAATTTTAAGCAAATAGTTTTTCAGGAAGATTTAAAGCTAACCAGACCATACAGATATTTCTGAGGAGTTTAAACCACATCTCATAATACCAAAATCATACTCAGAATTTACAAATATTTGAAAAAAAAATATTTCTTGTGTTTTGATTTGTTAGAAAAAAACATCTAACACATTGAACATAAGAAGATTGATAATAATTACTATAGTGCACAGATAAGAAAAGAAAAACAATCCATCATTTCATGTCACAGTGGATATGTGGATTTCTGGATGGAGCATTCTCTGAAAACACAATAGCAATATAATTCTAGAAGTCATGTAATAGCACAATATCAGTAAGGATAATAAACTTTCTTATCTGTTTTGGAGAATAGAAATATCTTGTATTCATATTTTTAAAAATAATCAAATTATTACATGAACCAGAAATTAGGAGATTTAAGCACTGAAAGTTGGGGAGTATATGCAAGAGTTCATATCTGTGAAGGTGCGAACGGTACAATAAACCATCAGTAAAAATTTGAATGAAAAATATAACTGCCAAATTATGTTATGAAACAATACCTGCCCATTGATATTTGAATAGCAGATCACAATGTGAATAAATAAATGAAAAACAGTTAATTAAACACATTTCTGGAGAATTGATGTTTTTGGCTAATCCTTTGTCATGGCACAGATTGTTCACATGTTTCTCTCTTCAAGAAATAATGGTGTATAATTTTGGTGTCATTTGAGGAGGAAGGAGTGATTCTTCCTAAAAACTGAGCAGGATGATCCCTTGATCTCTAGTTACCTCCTCATTTTCATCTTGCATTGCCAGCAAAATGCCAGCTGCAAAACCTATTTTGCATCTAGTTGTGATTTCAGAATTAAATGCAATGCAATTAGTTCCTTTTATGTGTTTGGTAATCTTGTTAAGACAACTCATTAGGTATCTTGGCAATTGGAAATTACTAGGTTTCAGAACATGTGCATTTCCCTTGTGAATACCAATTATTCCTAAATGAGGCAATTGTTCTTTAAAGGAAAAGGAAAAGTGAGTCCCAAAAAGTTTTCTGAGTTTATATATTGCCTTGACTTTTAAAAAACTTCATCTAGATTTTAGTGCTTTCTCCATAAAATTCTAAGTATGTATAAATACAGTAATTCTAATTTCCTATCTAATTTTTCTTTATAATCATGACAAAAGTGTGGAAAAAATGTATAAATTGTTCATGTGAAACATAATTTTATCACTGAAATATGCAATATCTGATTAAATAATGTAGGTCGGATTTTTTAAATCCTACTTTTTTTAAACAGGAATATACTATTAGATTCATTAATTAATAATTTATGTACGTGCAGGAAAAGGCTATAATGCAAACCAGTTCATAGGAGGTAGCTATAGCTGCAAAAAACCCCAGTCTATATAATATTTTAATATTCAACTTACTAATTTCCAAAGTCTTAGGCAACATCAGTGCATTGTCACCACACAGTTCATTTCCTATCCCTTTCTCACAGCCATGAAGTCAGAAAGAAACCAAAATTCTGCCAACTGCTCAAAGATTTGAGGACTATGCTACAGTGTATTCTACACATGCATCTGTCCCAGCTTCTTTCCTCACTAAGAAAAGAAGCCTGCTGAAAAGAATTTAGCACATTTAAAATCTTCAGTAAATATGACAGGAAAACCAAGAAATTGGAGACTTAAAAAAACATTTTAAATTTCAGTGCTAATAGAAGAACAATAAAAGCTATGAAAAAAACCCATGAAGCTGTCATTTTTTAATTTTAAATATTTTACTTTGCTATTTTTAAGCATCCTTTTATGAAATAATGAAATCAAATGGGTAGAGGGACAGTGACCAAGAAGCAAGGGAGTTCTCAGAAAGACAAACTTAAGTCACACCAGATCAATTTTCCTTTCAAAAGAAAATATTGCTGATTCCATAAAGCCTGTATTGGGAATGATGAGGGAATCCAACCTGAAAGCCAACATTACAGAAAACAGGAAGATATTTTAAGAGTATTTCTTTTAGAAATGCAAACAAAATTTTGTGGATATCCGTGTGAACCATGACCAATACACTTTCAAAATCACTACAATGTAAGACTAAGGAAAAAATATGCATAGCCATAAAGGTGGTTACTAGGAAGCTGTGAAGACAAAAATGCTTTAATACTTAGCACTCATATTAAAGGAGCATATGCTGCAATCATTGAAACAGGAAGGTTTGCTAAGAGATGAAGAGGGTTTTAATTACATATAGCAAGTGAGCAGCAAAAAACTTTATAGTTTTGGGGAAACACACTGCTGTCCTATTTTCCCACTTTTGACCGGCTACACCTTTTCTTCACAAGTCTCACCTCATTTGGCTTTATTTGCTCCTTCCCAGTTCACATTAAGAGCTTGAAAACTGACATTACTGCCATAGCCACAAGGTATCAATCTAACCAGCGATATCCTAATATGAGGCATCTACAACCTCTCTGGGCAACCAGCTCCTGCACCACACTCATCATAAAAAAAATCTTTATTATATCTAGTCTGAATCTGTCCTCTTTTAGTGTAACACTATTACTTGTCACTAAAAATCTTGATATACTGTGAGCAGATGAACCCCAAATCAGTCATGTTGTGTCCCCACTGTTAACAGTCACGGGGAAAAAGAAGTTATGATAAGAAGAACCTGGAAGACTGGAGCAACTCTCCTGCCACATCACAGGCCTTAGACTGTGCTTGTTCAAGTGGCAAATAGACACTCACAAGATGGCCAAGGCTGTAACTTCAGAATAGGCGGTGGAGTCATCAAGTTTGCGGATGACACCAAACTGGGAAGAGCCGTGAACACACTTGAGGACAGGGCTGCCATCCAGATGGACCTACACAGGCTGGGGGAATGGGTTGGCAGGGGCTTGACAAAAATGGGTGAGGAGAAATGCCAAGCCCTGCACCCAGGAGAGGCAGAGCCCCTGGGATGGTACAGGCTGGGGGCTGCCTGGCTGAGGCCAGCTTGGCTGCAAAAGCAGCAGGTCAGGCAGAGAAACAGGCCAGCGATGTTCCGTGTTGTATGGACAGAGGCACAGCCAGCAGCTGCAGAGGAATGAGCATCCCCTCCTACTCAACACTCATTAGTGTAGACACAGCCTGGAGAATGGATGGCTCAGGAAGACCTGCACCATTTTGTTAGGATGCTAAGTCTTAATTGAGCATTTAGCTGAAATAGTCAACAGACTAAATCTGGTTTAACATACTAAGCCCAGTATCTATATTCAATTTTTCTTCCAAATGACAATTAATAAGGTAGGTTTAACTAATAATTTTAATTCTGAAAGTTCTCTTTGAGTGGTGAGGATCAAATTGGTTCCTGAAAATAGCACTTCACCCTGGAACCCAAATATCTCCCGTTGGGCTTTTTCTCTGTGGCTTTACTAGTTTGCTCGTCAACTAGCAGGGGAATCACAATCTGCTCTGCTTAACATCTACTCAATAAAATGTCCTATGTGTTCAAAATTGAGTTTGAAGAAAGAGCAATGTGACTTCTCCAGAAGATTAATGCATCAATGCATTGATAGCCTTGCAAGAAATAGAATATAAAATACACCAAAAACTTTATGCCCCGGTTTATCTGAGGAATCAGGTCATTGTTTTGCATTTACTTTCTCTTTCCCTGCTGTTCTGGCTGAAGTACAACTTGCCTGTGGATTATGAAACATAAGAATCTTAAATTGTTTTTCTCTGGGATAACAATGAGACATAGAATTTCTTTTTCTCTTATGTGTTTGCTATTTCAGTCTCTCCAGTTGAATTCATTATGGTTAAAGCAGTGCTGTTCTTGCTTTGGTGACAGAAGTAAGGAGTCTAATTCTTTTTTTTTTTGTTGTTGCAGAAAAGGAAGTAGTAGCCACAAAAATTTTTAAGATCAAAAGTAATCAGAAATGGTGCATAAGGATACATGACTAATGCCATAATATAGTACAAACTTACATGGCAAAAATTATACATGTGAGCTCTGTTCTTCCTGTCTTCTCTTCTGCTACCTAATCTGCACTCTGTTTTCCTTTCACAGAGCTTTTGAGAATCACTACCAATCTGTCACCATTGCAAGGCCATTTTCATAAACATCTGTGAAAGAAAAAAAGTCTTTGAATATGGGGAATATTTGAACTCATAAGAAAAAAGCTTTAAGAGTAAAAAACTGGAATTTTGAAGTTGGAGTTCAGGTTAGACATAAATTGCAGAGTCTTAATCCTTTATCAAAAGTTATACTGACCTTTTCAGACCAAGATGGATTTTTATATTTAAGCAAATAGAATAGCAAAGTTATTGTTCATTTGCATATAAAGGAAGTTTGGCCATGTTATGGTATTTCCCATAAATGCTTAAATGAAAAACCATACATTCATCTGGCCAGGCACTATGATCCCAGTGTCAAGAAGCTTCACAGCTTTAAATAAGGGTTGATATGTGGTATGTATCAGCAAATCTCAGTAGATCACTGCTGTCTCATAGATGTATGATATAAATGATATAATGTGGCTTCAAAGCCCATATTGCTTTGATTTTTTTGAAATTTCTCTCTTCCATAAAGGCTTTTTTGTCATTCATTAAACAGTGCTAACCTCTATTACTGCAATGTAGCTGGTGAAATACAGTGGCTAATGTGCATTGCTCCAAAACAAAGCTAATGGTTTTCATTCTTTTATGAGTGGCAAAACCCTTTAATCCACAAAAATAGAAATGTAATAGAAATCTTTTCATAAAAAATATACTGTTGAAGAGTATGTTTTTGAATAAAAAAGGTATAAATTAAAATAAAATCAATGGAGTTTTTAAATCATTGTGAATGGAATCTTTCATAAGAAGAAACCATTCTGGACAGAATTTTTCAATTTTTACTTTCAAAGGTTCAGAAAAAAAGGTTGAAAAGTTTTGAACAAAGCAAAACCTTTCTATTCATTGTTGAACTGATGAAATTTTGCTTAGTCTCAAGCTGCATAGATCAGTAGGATACACAGCCTATGCCCACTGCGTTTGAAGACAGTTCTCCATGTGCCAAAACATGTCTCCCACACATTTGATCATTTGGAAATGGCAAAGTAAAAGAAAAAGAGGAAGATGGATGTATCTCTCACAGATCTGCTCTGAAAAGCAGCACTCCTTTGTCATACAGATATATCCAAAAATGTTTTATGAGTGTGGGATGTCGGGATCATGTTCTGGCTGTGCTGTTGAAGATACAAATTCATTTATGGTCTATCATTTTGTATTGTCTGCAGTACTGACTGCTTTTTTTCCCAAGTGTGCTTACTTCTGCCAGAACCAGATTTACAGTAATAAAAACTTAACACATACTTTCCAATAAGGTGCTCATAAAACCTCTAATTAAGTCATTCCTATTTTGCCACTTCCACTAGTCTATAACTGACTGTTTCAATATCATCAGCTTTAGTTTTTTGACTAGTCTTTTTTGCAGCCATGTGTATTGATGTCAAAAAAATTATCAGTAATGCATTTCATCTCTCTCCAGTATCTTTTGTGAGGCTGGATCTGAGAAAAAACTTGAAATATTTTTGTGCCAACCTAATTGACCTGAATGCCTCATGCACCACCAACTGGTTAAATAAGCTCATGATGCAACTGGACCTAAATATAATGTCTGAGAAAATTAGTCACAAGTCTTAATTTACTGATAATTTTGCAAAAATGGTGGAAGGTATGTTGCATGAAACTATGCCTCACTGACTTTTAATATGCAATGACTTTTTTTAACCCAGACAGAAATTGTGTGCTCTACCAACAGTGGAACAATCCACTCAGTGCAGAATCAGATTGAATGAAATGAGTGTGATGCTTATAAACTTTGTTCAGTCTAACTATACTTTAAATGACTCAACTAAAATTTGCATCCATACCTGGGAATATACATCCCTGTCATTAAATGTGCTCAGGAAGCTAAAGCAGATTTTTTTATAATTATTAAGCATTTAGTAGCATTGATTTTTATAGCTTGTTTTTTTAACTCCTTATCAGTATTGAGCAGATGGGACATAACTATGAAAAATTGTATTTTAAATGTGATTACTATACTTGAATTATATTTGAAAAATTTTGTTCAGTGAAGCATTGACAAATATAATTTTACTTCCAGATGGAGCTTCAAAGGTATTTTTTCTGTTTAGCACAATGATATTTAAATAATGTTTCTATCTCATAAGAGAAAACAGAAAAATAAAAACTATATAAAATAAAATATATAGTGTTTTAGAAAAAGCTCTGCCTAAGATGTCATTTTGCAATGAAATGTTTCATTGATTCTCTATTTAGTGTTTAGCAAATCCTTTTCTAACACCAGCCTTAACAATTTTGTACGAAGAATGATTTTTGATTGAAATTTTGGATTACAACACAGAAATACAGTTTGTCCACTGCAATTTTTATACTTTAAGCATAATCTTTTCATATTAAATGTCCTTCTGTACTTTTTGATTTTTAGTCTGGGGAGGGGAGATGCAGATTTTCTGCCTAACCTACATTTGTTGAAAAATCATGTATAAGTAGGAAGGGAATCAATAAGAATTGGACCAGAGGTTACAGATTGGAACCTCTGGACATAAATTCACACAGGAGATGTCTGCGTAAGTGGGACTGAGGTGCTACATTGCAGCCAACTTCCAGTTACTTGTCCTTTAAGAACTTATTCTGTTTATTCATAAATCTTCAGGGAAAAATGTTCTTCACTGAGGAGGAAATCAAGCCCTGGAACACTAATGTAAATAGTAAAATGAGATTACTGGGACACGTGTGATATGTTTTAGAGCACAAACCATATGTTCCCCCATCTTGAATCTCAAATTCACCTACTGCCTTGTTAAAATACAAGGTGGTTTGTATTCCCTAGAATTCACTTCCAGTAGCTGCTGAAGCAAGTGTCTGTACATGGATTTAGTGTTCTTGCTTTTTGAGGGACAAGCACTGGCACATATTTAGTTTCTCTCTCTCCTTTAATCTCTTTTGCTGTTTCTTGAAATGTAAAGCTAAGCTCTAAAGGGCCCATTCATCATTGTCTCACAGTGCTGCAGCTGATCACACCTGTGTCTCACAGATATGAACTGTGACCAAATCAAAATAACACTGTTTCACACACTGCATCCGTGTAAGTGGGCAAAAAGGGAAAGATGAATTGTGCTTTGGTAGGATGACAATTTCATAATAATTCAGTAATGAAACATAAAAGGAGGGAAAATGAAAAAGGGAAATGAAAAGGAAAAAGAAGGTAAACAAGAGAAAAGAAGGAAAAGGGGAAAGGGGAAAGGGGAAAGGGGAAAGGGGAAAGGGAAAGGGAAAGGGAAAAGAGGGAAGAGGGGAAAGGGGAAAGGAGAAAGGGGAAAGGGAAAGGGAAGGGGAAGGGAAAGGGGAAAGGAAAGGGAAAGGGGAAGGGAAGGGAAAGGAAGGGAAGGGAAGGGAAGGGAAGGAAGGGAAGGGAAGGGAAGGGAAGGAAGGGAAGGAAGGAAGGAAGGAAGGGAAGGGAAGGAAGGGAAGGGAAGGGAAGGGAAGGGAAGGGAAGGGAAGGGAAGGGAAGGGAAGGGAAGGGAAGGGAAGGGAAGGGAAGGGAAGGGAAGGGAAGGGGAATTTCAATCTGATGACAAATGACTATTCTCAGACAATAAAATCATGAAATTATGGCTTTGGAGAAAGCTAGTAATAGGAGCTGTTGCAAAAGCTTGTTCTAGAGAGAGTGGCAATTTCTCAAGAAACCCAGAAGGAATTAAATCAAATGGAGGAGGAGAGCAATGAATCTTAACAGTTTAATTCTTCCTTTATAGAATGTAATTTCTATCCTTAATTTATATTCATTTTCCTCAGAGAGTATTGATAACAGCTAAGGTTTGATAAAAGACCCCAGAGGACTGTTACAAGCCTATATTTATCTGTAATTTTAAAACATATTCATATTTATAAGTTAATAAACATATTTGAAGCAAGCAGGTTATATAGACAGCTAGTTAATTTAAAGATTTTCTTATTGCTGATGTGTTCATCTGTTTTCCTCTCCTTTGGGACTTTTAGACTTGTCTCTTCTTATTAGGCCTCAAACATATGCAGACCCCCACAACAATTTAGGGGTTTGGTTTTTTGGGAGCAGGGTTTAGGTTTTCATTTGGTTGTTTGGTTTTATTTTTTTTTTTACTTTCCAGTTGTTTCCTAGTGTTCCAGGATGCAAATTGAAAGATCCATGTGGGAATGGAGAGTGAGAGACCCTTACATATAAATGCATTTTCTATCTTTCTGCATAAGAAATACCAGATTGATTTTCATGGGAGTAAAGATAGGGATAGTTCCGAGCTCAGCAGAAAGCTGTCAGGCTGCAGCTGAACACATACAGGGTTGTTGTCTTTAGGCCTTCTGCTGTTTATCCAGCGGGGAAGAATCCGATGTCCTTTTGTAGCATCATTATCGCTCACTGCAAAGTTGCTTCAAGGAATTACTGAGTACCAATGACTTGTATCAGGGTCTCATTAGTGCCCATTCCCTCATTCTTCATTCAAGGAGGGATTTCTGTGTCAACATTTCAAAGGGCTCGGACAAAACAATAAATCATCTCTTTATTCCTGACCCACCCGCATTGTTGTTGAGGAGGGGGAAAATGCTGTGTTATGCTGTTGGGCACTATATCTCAACAAAACCACAGTAAAAAACACCTTCCAAAGGATTTCTGTTTTTCTTGATGGGAAAACCTGTGTTTCAGAGCCCTCCCAGGATGTGATTTTTCACCATAAACAAAGTCTCCAGTCTGCTGTGCCTCTGCAGTTCTGCTTATTTTCAAAAAATACAGATTTCACAGACTCTGAAGGAGTTTCTGATGGAGAAGAGAGATAAGAAGGCAAAGTCTGGCTGTCACTTCACTGTAAAACCCTCGTCCTTGGAGAGCCCTTAACACTGCCAAGGTGCATATATGAGAGGTTAAGAGAAAGCCCAATTTTTATGTATAGAGCTATTCAGAACAGCAAAAGAAGGAGGTAGCTACACAATACCAGATCTGTCTATTCTTACACAGAAAATGAAGCACCAGCAAGGTTGTTTTAAAAGAAGGATGTGCAGCACAGCTGACACTTTGCCATTGCTCAGCAAAGAAAACCCTCTGTAAAAGAGAGCAATAGAGACTCTCCTTTGGCAGCTTTTTCTGCTGCTGCTGCTGCTGCTGCTGAAATGCTGAAAAAATGGAGATGAGAATAAAGGTATCTGAGCCACACAGGAATACTAAGGTGGTTGAAAACATGAAAGCTATATGCATGTGTGATCTTTTAGTCAGCAAGGCTGTTTTTCTAGGGCTGGTGAAGATACTTAAGAGACTGTCTCTTTGGCATCTTTTAAAAATGAAATCCAAAGGTTTTGTACATGCCAGAACTGACTCTGTAATATGCTTGACTTCAGAAATAGTTGAACATAGGGTACTCTTCTATTTTTTTTAAATAATTGAAGGAGTAAAAAGCAAGAAATAAACAGTGAGTTTTTATTTAGCTTTAAGAAACTGGTAGGGAGTTGAGAAGATTAGCTGGCATGTCCTGACAAAGCTGATTGACTACAAGGAGCTTCTTCCTACAGGTTCAGCAGTCTGGTAAGCCCCCATGCAAGTGATAAACTGGCATCAAGGGGATTTGCCGAGGTGTACTATAGGCAAATGGAGTCTATACTGTTTTAATAACGTTCAAGTTAGCAGCTTTATAAGTCACAGATCAATCAAAAGAGCTTAGGGGCCTTGTAAAAGTTACAGCCCAAAAGTAGCTAAAATATAATGAAAGAAAATGTAGTGTAAAGTTCAAAGTCACACAACAAAGTCCAGCCACACATTCAGTGAGATGCACACAGGGAAACAGTTTCTTATGGTTCAGCTGCTCATGTTCTACCACAGATGCTTATCAGTTCTTCTTTATGGTTTACTACACAGTGACTCAACTCAGAACAGCATTCGACTCAGACTCTGGATGAAAGATTAGACTCTAACCCAATAAAACTTTCTTCTAAAGACGCAGTTTACTGGTGCAGTGTCTATAAAGAGGCTTTTCTGCCTCACATTTTTCTGGTCCAATAGGAAAAATCTTTTTTTCTGCCAAAGGTTTAAACTTCCATGTTTAAACTTTCTTTAAGCCATTTAGCTCAGTCACACCCTTAATGCCCTTTTTTTCTCTAGCCATTATAAATTACAACCACATTATTCTAAACCAATTTTTTAAACACTGTTTTATATTCTTTGTGTTACAGCAGCTTTTGGAGATGTCAATCCAATGGCCTCAAAATTTGGTTTACAAACCAAACATATAAATGGAAAACACAAATAATTAAAGAGCCAGATTATAATAATTTTTGAGTGTTTATTTTAAGTAGTTTCAAAAGTATTTTCTGTATTCATAAACAAGGTATTAGTTAATGTGTAAAACTGTGGTAAAACCCAAAGTTATATTTTGTTTAGGCCTTAAGGAACTACTTTTTCCTTTTATTTGGTATCTTTAAACTATAATGACTTACTAAATGTCAGAGTAGACAGAATCAGGGAATATCTCAGTCAGCAGCTTCTAAATCAACAACTAATTAGAAAATTTAGAATGCATCTTATTTGCATGTGCAAATTTCAGCTACTGCAAATGTATTGGGGCTGTTCCAAAATCCTTTAAGCAGCAGTTGCTGCAGTTACAATCAATGGACAATTAATCTTCTATTACTGCTTTAATATTTAAATATCTAAAATATAAACCTAAACATATGGTAAAAAATCTTTAATAAAATTTATTTTAAAAATCTTTCCTATTAAACATTTTAGCATATAATATTAATGATGTCTTATAGCATTCTCAAATTTTTGAGTTTGGAAAGGGAAATAGGGTTGCTACTTCTATAATATAAAGCAAGATAATGAAATATTCTTTCTTCACTGAAGTTTCCACATTCTTAGAGCATGTTTTGTGATTTTTCTACATTTTCCATCATATAATAGATTACATACAAATACATTTAACACCACTGAAGTCAATTAATGAGACTGCTCTTTTGTCAGTTGACCTACAGACAAAACAAGTTCCAGCTTGATCCACATCAAATGCAAATATAAAAAAAGTGTTTTGTGAAGAGCCAGCCCAGATGCTGTTCATGGAGAGGGAAGAACTTGACATAGGTTTCTTCTCTGTCTGCTGAATCTCTCATCACTTTTTTGAGTTCTTGCTCTATCTACCCAGAATATTTTCTCTAAACTTGTCATGTACCTCTTCCTCCATGTGTTCAAGATCTTACCTCCACCCTTCCAATTTGTACTCATTCCTACACACTTAGTTTGCAGAGGCAAACATCCTTTATTTCTACATACATACTTCTCCAGAAACACTTGTAAGAAGTCAAATCCTTCCCTTTGCTACTGCAGCACCTGTAGGGAAAGCTTCATGAGGAAATTTGAGAAAACTGAAAAGAAAAAACAAAAAAAGAGAAAAATGTCTTAGAGAGGATCCTCACTGAAAATCATTTAATAAAAGAGTCCAATATTTTTAAAGTACATGTTCTCTTCCAAAAATCTCAGCTTTTCCATTCAAAAGAATATTTCCCACTTAAAATCAACTTGCACTTAAAAAAAAAAATCAAATAATTCCGTTTCCAAAGAATCAAATTAAATGAAGTTCACTATTGTCCCTCCTGTCACCCTCATTAGTGGCAAAATTAGCAACAAGCAAGCTCCAAAGAACAATCTTTCTGGCCTGTAGCTTTTTTCTAGGTCACATATTGGCATGAGCCATGAGGTAAACTGGTAAGTCACCACTCAGAATCAGACAATCAACTTCTCAACACAGTTTCCTTTTGTTGCTCATCCTTGTTAGCCAGCTCTATACCCCTTTTCTTTAAACTGTGTCCTCACCTGATATATGCACAAAGCACACTGGTTTTGGCCAAGTACAGAAGAAAGAACTGAAGCCCTAGGTTGACTTCTTATAGAGTTTTCAAGTATCTGCTTTTATAATGTAAAAAACATGGTGCTCTTTCCATTTGTGAGAACAATATAAAAAATCCAATAGACTCAATCTACTTCATTACTAACACTTTTATGGTCCTACTTTAATAGACAAGATTTTTGACTGAACATACATTTTGTATTATCAGCATTTGATACAATTTTTAAGATATTGGGATACTAATAGGTTCTTTCATTGTTTGAAGTACTAACTTAAGAAAAAAAGGATAAATTTTCTTCCTAAAGACATAATTTTCTATGGTGTTAGAGGTGTCATTTTTCTAATTAGCAGATGCTAAAATTTTTCCATAGAATTGCTTTGTAATATACTTTATGCTTTAACAAGGAATGGCTTATGTATTTCAGCAATAATAAATAAAACTATTTCTCCAGTTGCCAGTGGGGTTTTACAAGTTCTGTTCAATATCTTCATAAACAACTTGGACACAGGACTTGAAGGTTTACCAAGTTTGCCAGTGATACTAAATTAGGGACATCAACTGTCCCAAAAATATTTTATTCCTGTGGCAAACTGTTTGCTTTTAGTTTTTTTCTTTTAATTTTATTTTCAATTTAAGCAGTCCAAGTAACCTATTTTTATTTGAAATTGATCAAAACCTGTTCCTTATTTGGAATCATATTTTTCAACATAGACTCTTTAATTACCTTAGAAATTTTGGACATCTGACCCCACTTCTCATAACTTTTGTTCATCATCCAGCCCTGTTATTTCTTTAATCCCTCATTCTGCACCACGTATGACTTCAGTTCATGGTTTTGGTTTTCCCTGACCATAGTAACTATCTCTGTTCCCCACACTTGACTCCATCCTTGCTTTAATCATTGAGCCTAACCATCCACAACCTAGTCTTGTTTCCTTTAAAGCTGTAGTTCCACCTCCAACAGAGTGAGAAAAAGATTGTTATCTCCATCTATTTTAAGGGAAAGTGCACAGAGTTAGAATTTGTCTGGATTCAGGTACACTGTGAACTCTAAAACTTTTAATTAAGACTTAAAACATTTTTATTTCCTTTAGTTCCTCATTCATTTTTCCTTTAGATTCTTACCCCAACTACTTACTGTGATAACTAAGTCATGAAAACAGTAACACATTGTCCTTCAAATCTGGGGAACAGTAATAAGGATAATCCTTTTTGTGGTAAAATCTACTGGAATAGTTGCTCTTCACAGTGACACCAGTTTAGCCAAGAGATGCTTTGATCTGCTTAACTTCCAGCAAATTAAAAAAACAAATAAAATAAATTATTAAAAATAGGATCCTAATATTTACATTTGGACAGGGTTGTTGTTTATTATCTTCATTATTAACATTAATGAACATATATATAAATATATAATAAATAAAAAAATAAATTTAAATAAAAGTCTCTGAGATATCCTAACAGGGGATTAGAGTTAACATTAGGGATTAAGAGAATTAGTGAGATTATTTTTAATTCAAAACTGATCAAATTATTTGAAGTTTCTGATGAGGGGTGAGTAAATTCAATCATAGAATAGTCAATGGAAAAAAATTGCTATATTCAAGGCAATGATTCTGTAACATCAATCTTCTATCTTCTATTTCTTCAATTAAATAACCAACAAACACAATCCTAAAAATATTAAACAAAAAGAATATGAGGTTGTGGACTTGTGGCAAAAAGAAAAAAATCAGAGAAAGTTGGGGCTTTTTTCTTCATTTTCTTTTTTTTCCCCCTGCATTTAATCTTGCAATTAGTCAAAACCAATTTTGAGTAAGGAATTAAGCTGCAGGTACAGGTTAGTTCATTCTATGTCTAGCCAATGATATCTGCACTCCAGTTAAATAGCCTCAACCATTGACAAAGTGATGCAAGTGAAGGTATTTGTATTTTGTTGATGGTGCATATTTAAAAGCCAGCTCACCTTTCAGACAGGAGAAGTATAATTACTTTCAGATCAACAGTGCAAGAAATACGGAAATGTATCTGGATACAGCAGAAAATTTGTGAGACAAGATTTTCCATCATTATCTAAAGATAAGCAACATATAATTTGGTTTGTTTCAGGGTATTTATTTTCTTGGAGTTTAAATTTTTGTAAATCACAGGCAATTTTTTTTCCTTCCGCAACTATTTGCACCCCAATTTAAACTATTTAAATGTCAAGGGATCTGAGACAAATAAGCAATTGCTAGTTAGATGTCTAAATTAGTTAAATTGAGCCTGAAGTTAATTGCACTTGTAAATTGCTTGCCCAGTAAAGGCCAGTTTGTCAAACCAAGTACACAAAATATTTGCATGTACACCACTTCCAATATTCAGACTTCCTAATGCCTTCCTAGAACAAATTATTCTTTCCCCATTGTAACTTCTATATATGAGTACTACATATCCTGTTCACCAGCATTAATTACACATCTATCCTTTAGTCCTTTAAAATCTCAATCCCATGCTACCTTGTCCATTATTCCACCCACAAATCACAGCAGACCAACTACTATGTGGTTGTCCAGATGATCCTGTTCATTCCTTTGCACACTGGCACACTCTAAAACTTGTCTCAGCTTTCTTGAGTTCTCTTAGTGTACTAAAATCCACCAGAAGCTAATAGACACCATTTTCAAGATAATCAATAGACAACATCTTTCAAACTAATTCTTTTACTGTTTTTGGATGAATAATGTAGTTATTGATACAAAATTTCCCAAAGTAAAACATTACAGTTCACATCTGTTCTTTTACACTACTGTATCATAACAACAAAAATAACATACTGTGAAATCCAAGATAGGATGCCATAATTCTGAAATACAATAAATCTGAAATACATAAATCTGAGATTCAATTCTGAAATACAATTTTTACATATGGGAGGAAATAGTCAAAACAGTACCTAATAACTCTGTTGCAAAACAATTTTTATTATTTTTTGTCAAAATGAAGTTTTGAAAGTAATTTCCTATCTATGTAGGAATGATTTTCAACAAAATATCATCCTTCTGAGGAAATGGTTTAATCTGAATCAGGCATAGTTCCACCAAAATTATAATTTTTGAAGAAATCCAGGACTAAAGTATGAAATTCAGTTGTAGGCTGACACAACTCTCATTAAAAAAGATGGGTCTTTTTCCATTGTAATGTCTTTTTTTACATCTGTCCTAAGGTTGTCTGGTGACAATCACCATATTGTTAAATACACAGTGAGTAGCTAGAGCTGTTGATTTTAAAAACTGTGTCAAGTCTATTATGAAGTGTCCCAAGATACTAAGTTTTCACCATGAAAAATTAAATTGATGCAATTGAAGACAGATGACAGACTGGTGATCTCAGAGTTTGGGGGATTTCTTCTAGTTCCTTAGCTTTACTCTTTTTAATTGGTTATCCCAAGGCATGGAAAGACAGAATGACCCAATTTCAAAAAATGAGTTGTAATCACTAGGGATTTTTTTTTTTGCAAGAGACATTTCAAAATATAGTCTGAAATCCTGATGGGAATAACAGTGGATAGCTCATCAGCCTTCAGGAGGGTGAATCTGAAACATTTTCTCTTACAAAGACAAATCAGGTATGTGAAAACCAGCACTGAGCTGACATAGCTTCTAGGCAAAATGTCTCTTATCACTAACTGTGAAGTTTCAATTCTGAACTTCATATACTTGATGTTAGAGTTTAGGAAGGGTGAGATGTAAAACGTGTCTGAGGTTCCTGGTATCTTTAAGATTAGGAAATAGGTTGTAAAGACATCTTGTTCAGATAATAATAACACAAAAATATCATGCTATTTTCCACTACAGACTTGATCCTGAAGAAACCCTCAGATGGAAAGAAGTGATACAGCAACTGTCAAGGAAAAAGCAGAAATCTATAGCAAAATTCATCTTGATGTAGCTAGATAAACAAACTGAAACGATGAACATAAATGCTCTCTTTAGGTATCTATTTGTTTCCAGGATTTCAACTTTAAAAAATGAAATCTTTCACAGTATAAAAAATCTCAGGTGTTACACCAGTATTTCTTTTTAATCTCAAGAGTTACTATCTTATTACCTAATGTTTACATTGTTCTTTTTTTCCTACCACCTAATTCCAGAAGCAAAGAGAAAGAAATTTAGACAGTTTATATATACTGCTCAGTTATCTTTGCATTGTATGAATATTATGAAAATTAGAAAAAAACACAGAAAAAATATTTATACTTCCCAAAAGCAGTTGATAACCAGGAGTCTCAGACATCAGGGTAAAAGATGGACGATTTTCACACACAATAGCTTTCACTGAAAGACAGCATCAGACACAGCAAGAAACAGAGGAAAACATTGATCCCACAATGGAGGCAACAGGACAAAATTTATAAACTCATAGCAAGTGATGAATAAATACATCTGCTCATTCTGCAAATTGGCTGTCACATGTATTAAATGTGCTTCATGTTATGAAGCAACAAAACCTAGTAATACCCTACTGCTGTGGGACAGAGCTAACATAGTGTCAGGTACAGATGGATTGTTGAGGAGCTATACTAGGACTAATACAGACACTTTGTCTGGAGGCCTGGAAGGCAGGACATGCTTCCTTAACATAGAATTACCATATTTTGGTATGTGAAACCTAGTGTGGGCTTTTGAAGGATTCTGAATATCTTACCCAATTCCTTGGGAATTAGATTCCTTCCAGATGATGCCAAACTGCCAGATACAGTTCAGCCACATTTGGTGTCCATCTGTATTTGTTGCTATTCCTCACTCTTGGAGCTATGCACTCAGTATTTACTCAGTAATATATTGTATTGGAAAAGTGGACTTACATGAATGGACTGAAATAAATGTTGCTTCTAAACACTGGAAATTAATTTCAGTTCTTTATTTGGCTTTGTTATTTACTAAATTTGTTAGTTATATTGCTAATGTTTAATCATAAACCACCTGCTAATATCTCTACAGACTTTAAAATATCAAATAAATAAAGTTGGTTCCATAGGATAATTCTCATAGTTTTGTTGCCAGGTTAGAATATGACTGTGCTGTATCTGCTGAACAGGCAACTTTTGGGCCTAAATTAGAGAGTTACTACATCTGTGGTTTCTTTATATCTTCTAGGAGGAACTTTAGATTTTTTTCTGCATCCTGCTCGGAATATCTTTCCAAAGGCCTCTTACATTATCTGTACACAGAGCCCAGGGAAAGCAGTTCCCTAAATATATCAGGTGTGCAAAGTGAACCCCGTCAGAAGGTCATCCTGGTGCTGGAAAGCCTTCACTCACACTGGTAGTTGGAGGGCAGTGGAGACATGCAAGAACATTGATCATGCTACCATGCTGAAAGCCAACTCCTGCCAGCAGACAGGAATATCCAGTCTTGAGGCTGACAAGGGCTCAACCCAGCTTGGCCCAACCAGGACTCAGGTAAGGGATGTTGCCAGCAGCAGGCTGGAGCAACAGGACTTTTCACAGGGGCAAAGGCTGCCAGAACATGTCCTGAACTGAGAAGGTGAAATATAATGGTTGAACTGTATGTGGAATATCACATCAGGAAAATACCTGTTATAGATTACCTAAGAGTTCTAAATGGAGAAGGTTTTTTTCATTAGTTTGCAGCTTTTCTTCACTGTAGAGTTCTGTTAAACTACACTTACCCAGCATGCGTAAGACTAAGGTCATCTGTCTTGAGCTGTCAGAGTCAGAGCTCCTGCTGCACATGGCTTCCCTGGACAGACAGTGATAAGAGATGGGCCCCTGAAGAGGATTATGTGGCCCAAAAAATACATCTTAGTTGTCTGGAGATTCCTCCAGAGCTTTCTCTGATGATACTATCAGGCACCAGGGTTAACTGTGTTCCTAAATTACAAATCTGGTGGGTATGACAAATCCAGGAGTGGATAGTAGTTTCCCCTTCACTTTTATTGTAATAAACATACCCAGATTCATTGACGAGAACTAGAAATTTTTCTGAAGTACAGGAAGTTTTCTTCTGCTTATCTGCAATATTGTTGAAATTCCCATTGCCACTCGAGGTGAAACGGGATCCAATGTCCAAGCTGTTAAACTGTAACATTGCCATTGAAATCTATGACTTTCCTACACATGGCAGCTCTGTGCTCTCCTAATTGTGTTTCTTAGCATCTGTGATCCAAATACAGTAAATCATGCAAACACTTTAGCCTTCATCTAGCACTATATAAGCAATTGGACAAACAATCCTGCCTTTTTCCAATTATGAAAATTTTTTCAAATTCCTTTTTTCTTTTCTGACTACAAAGAGGAGGACCAGGTCCAAATAAATAGGATACCTGTGGCTAATGTTTGTGAACTGTCTCATCAATTTTGCTTTGCAGTGGTCTAGTCTATGACTATTGTCACATAATTACATATTATTACATTGTTGCTATGCCTTTTCTTATGTATCTGCATTTTGAAGTGAAAGTTTCTGTTTCTTGTTCTATCTCCTTATATTATTTTTAGATCACTGTTTTTGAAAAGTTGCTCTGAGATCACTGATATTTTACTACACAGCTGATTCAGCAATTGATGTTGCTTCCAAACTGTTTAAGCTTTTGTGATGAAGCATTTACAACTGAAATAGCACAAGTTCAGTCAAAGTCAGCACAGCAACTGCTATTCAAATTAATGCTGTTATTTTTCTTTTCCTTTCTCTTTTCTTTTTTTTTCTTTTCTTTTCTTTTCTTTTCTTTTCTTTTCTTTTCTTTTCTTTTCTTTTCTTTTCTTTCCTTTCCTTTCCTTTCCTTTCCTTTCCTTCCTTTTCTTTTCTTTTCTTTTCTTTTCTTTTCTTTTCTTTTCTTTTCTTTTCTTTTCTTTTCTTTTCTTTTCTTTTCTTTCCTTTCTTTTCCTTTCCTTTCCTTTCCTTTCCTTTCCTTTCCTTTCCTTTCCTTTCCTTTCCTTTCCTTTCCTTTCCTTTCCTTTCCTTTCCTTTCCTTTCCTTTCTTCTCTTTTCTTCTCTTTTCTTCTCTTTTCTTCTCTCTTCTTCTCTCTTCTTCTCTCTTCTCTTTTCTTTTCTCTTTTCTTTTCTTTTCTTTTTCTTTTCTTTTCTTTTCTTTTCTTTTCTTTTCTTTTCTTTTCTTTTCTTTTCTTTTCTTTTCTTTTCTTTTCTTTTCTTTTCTTTTCTTTCTTTTTTCTTTTTTTCTTTTCTTTTCTTTTCTTTTCTTTTCTTTTCTTTTCTTTTCTTTTCTTTTTTATTTTTTTTTTTTTATTTTCTTTTCTTTCATTTTTTTCATTCTCCTCCCCTCCCCTCCCCTCCCCTCCCCTGCTCTTCTCTTTTCTCTTGCCATTTTTGTTGTGGATCAATGTGCTATTTTTTTTTTTAACATGTGTATCTCAACAAATTGGAATTCAATTTTGCATATAATCCTGCAGATATATTCTTTTAGCCTTTTCTCATTTTATACTATAAATCAGCTTTGCCAACTCATTTTCAGTGAGCAACATCTAACAGAAATGTATCTCATGAAAGAGTAAGGAAAAACCAAGGCACTTTAGGGACTTATTGATATAATTACACAGTCTTGTATAAAATTAATATTTTGCCTAATTCAGGTAAAATTTATTCTGAAAGAAAAGTTTCTGAATTTGAATTCTGAGTTAGGACACAGCTCTACCCACAAATATTTGCATTAAAGTGGCAATACGATGGGCTGGAGACAGCAGTATTTCAGTTTGTAACTGCCTGACCTTGAATCAAGCAGGTGAATTGCAGTCCTCCCATGACATTTTATTTATTTGCGCTACATCAACAGCTCATAACCATAATCCTTACCATGGTAGCTGTCCCTCTACGACACCAGCAGGACCACAAGAGGTCATATGTTGGTACAACTTATATTTCAGGTTTTTTGTCATTTTCATCTTATGGAATGAATACCTTTTTGGAAGTGATAAACAAAAAGAAACACAAATAACAAGCTAAAAGAGATCCAGATAAACATTTTGGACAGCTGTTAAAATACTGTTTCTCAGGACAAATTTGCCTCTGAGGCAGAGTCAGTGGAAATAGCCCCACTACAATGCATTATTCCTCTGGCTTCTCTGTCTATATTTTCAAGCTGGCCAATATATTTTGAATAGATTTGAATTGCAGCTAGACATTGTTAGATTAAAAAATAGTCAAACAAATGATATAAAAAGAGTGTAAGTAACTGAGATACCTGGAGGTCCAGGGGGAAAAAAAGCCTCTTATTTATTGTCAACATATCGGAAAATTTTCAAAGCTTTTTTCTGTATATTCTGCATAATCTTTTATTAATATTCTCAACAATATCTTAGAAATATGAATTGGAGAAACTCCTTCCAGCACCTGAAACAACCCCTGTATGTTATTGTATTTTCAATATGAGATTAAGTTCACCATGTTTTTTCTAAGCTTGGTAGGCTATTGCAGCTTTACCAGTCCTGTAATACAGAGGTGCAGCCTCCCCTGCATCCACCTATCAGTTTCTGGCACTACAACACAGTGAGATCTGCTCAAGCCCAAACAAAATTTACATGAAGAGATAATGTTTCTCAGAGCTGCTTGTGGCACTGAAATACTGTTGGGCTGTAATGGTACAATGTGTTTATCAATGAAGGAACAGCGACATTATGCCAGTCTCTGATAAACTCCCATCTATATGAACCCTCCAAATATGTAATAGGGGAAAAAGAGGGCTGGGTTATTGAAGTGGGATGGATACCACAGCTATAGCTGCTTCCTTCCCATGTGCCTGGGTAATTGACTAGTTCCAATGCAAGGAGAATAGCTGATTTTCAAAACATATATATCATTTGGTTACGGTAAAAATACAATCCCAAATTGTATTAAATTATTCCAAATATCACTGAGCGTAGGAAAAAAATAAAAACAAAAACTTGGCAATCACCTAGAAGATAGCAACAAAATTTATGTTACTACACAAGCTATGAAAAAGGCCTGGAAGAATGCAGAATGTGTAGTCAAAGTCAGGCTGTTAAAATACCTGTAACACTTCAGTGAATGGTGCAGTACAGAGCAGGTGAAAATTCAAAAAAATTTCATGCATACTGGATCAAAGGGAATGACTGTGCACAAAAACTAATATTTTCTAATAAGGTTGAAAATTAGTAGTCCTGGCAGTTGTTTTTTATCCTCATGATAATCTCAAGAAAACCGTAATTTATGGCATTTGTTCCCACTGCTGGTCTTATTATCAGAACAGCTAGCTTTTTTCTTTGCTTTTTCTCCTTCACTACTTTGAATGAAGCATTTGAATGACTGTTTCCATTTATATCTGGTAACTACTGTTTCACATAGAGCTTTTTTCCCTCTGCTTTGTAATTCACCCACATCAAACTAAAAATACAATAAAAGCATGCTATTCTTTTAAAACACATTGTGACACTGGACTGACTCCCATTGCCATTTCTCTTTAACACAAGTAATTATACTCTTCAACTGCCCTTTGACTCTCTGTGGACCGAGGGCAGTCCTGAATGGAAATGAACTTAATTAATTCTGTTCACTGGAGTGGAGTCTCTTAACCAAGGGAAGGCAGCTTGTTTCCATAGGTTTATGTTCTTAGCTCCAAGAACAATTGGATCTATTTTTCCTTTCTGTGCTGCTGCTGCTAGCCCTGATATCTTGTCTGTGCAAATGGCATGTTCAGTGTGACCAGTGAGTCCAAATCTTCATACAGAACAGACTGTGAGTTCACAAGGAAACTGGCAGATAGAGCCGGTGAAAATTCTAAAATCTCATGAACCAACATATGCAAATGGTAAGACCAGGATCTGAGGCACAAGCTTTAGCAAAGCACTGAAATATGTTTGTTTAAGCATATTATTGTGACTAGGTACTTTCTTTTTAGTAAAGAATGCAATTCATTACATTAGTTGTGAATGCCCAAAGATGAGAATTATTTGCAACAAATTGTATTAGCTAAGTATAGAATTAAAAACAAAAACAAACCACCAAAACAAAGCCCAAAAGTTGTTTGGAATCTGATAAATAGAAATATTATTTAATCCAAGCTAAATCTACTGATACAATCTGATACCATACAAATATGGTTACATTGCTTTAATACATGTTAATTGTCTGCTTTTACAAAAGGACTCTTCCATATCTGTTCATCCTAGATTGTTGTTTCAGGTTTTCTGATTCAAAACTGGAATTGAACCCCTGAATACATTTAAAACACTGCTAATGTAAAATCGTTTTGAATTGAAGCTGCTATATTTTGCATTCAATCATTCAACATCTTTTGTTGAGGATTAAAATGGCTCAAAAGCATAAGGCTCAAGTTTCAAACCCTGCTCCAGTTAATATTACTTATTTCATATACACAGAAAGAGTTTTTAAATAGAGAATGCAATGTACACACTGGTCAGGCCTGCCACTGTGTTAGGTACTCTTACAAGGCATATGCAGCCTTAACATATATCTCCTAGACAAAGATTGGAGAAAGTATTTAATTTAGTCTTCCTCATATATGCTCAGTGCCCAAAAATGTTTAATGTTTACTTCTTCATTTGGCTTTTTTTTTTTTTTTTTGGGGGTGGGGTACAGTTGGTTGGTTGGTTTTTTTAATGTTTTTAAATCAGGTTCTACTTTTTTCTGGAAAAAAAAGTCAGAGTAGTCAGAAAATCCAGAAACAAGATATTTTAAGGTAGAGAATACATTCCCTAATCTTTCAGTAATGTCTGAAATAATGAAATATTTTTAGAGTCAGAACAAGTTTGGCCATTTTCACATTTTCTCATGCCTAGGTGCACTTGGAATTCAGAGAGGAGTAGAAAACATAAATCCCAATTTATGACTGATTGCTCTCATAGTATTTCAAATCCAGACAGAAGCAGAAAGTACTGGAGATTCCCCTGGGGAAGCATGTTCTCAGGAGACTTTAGTCAAGATCTGAATTGTACCAGTTAGATATCTGCAGTTTTTTTAGAATCACCTGAAAGGTATCAAACCTATTCAGGTGCCCCATCTAATATACAATTTCATTTAGGTAATAACTTTCCGATTTCTCTAGCTATACTCTGTGGGACTCTAAAAGAATTAGGACTTAGTCTGCTGGAGTTTTTATGGTATATCCTTAAGCATGATGTACGTTTAGGTGGAAGGGCCATCATGCAGATTATGACAGCTTAGTAGGCCATATAACTCAGTTATGGTAGGAGAGGTGGTTCTCAGCTCAAACTATAGTCAGTCTTCTGTTCTGTTGCAGAATAATTACTGAAACAGAGAGACACAAAAAAAAATTAAATTTCTACTAAATTATTCATTTAAAAGAAAGCTTTCTTATGGAAGCCTTCTTTGTAAAAAGCCAATTTTCAGTACCACCCATTCAAGTCAAGGACAGTGAAAAGCAAGCAGCACTCAATGCAGGAATTCAAGCTTCAAAGGGTTATCCTGAATTGGTTCACTGATAGAAAATTATCCAAGCAAAGGTCAGGCACTCATTAAACCTTATCTGAAGCCAAAGTTATATGTTATGGTTTATTGCCTCAAGTACCAATTAATAAAGAATTAAAGAAATGAAAAACCAGTGATTCATACCTTTGCTGGGAGAATACTCATACTTCAGCATAATGCAAAAATATTAACAGTCATTTTAGTCATGTACTATTTTATTAGGCACTTAACTCTGTGGGCTTTATCAAAAGATATATGACACTCATTTTTAACAAAATGCTGAGGAGATTTGGAGAACATTTACTCAAAATCTAATAAAGTAGATTTGAGAGATATTTTCAAATAGAAGCCTTAAACACAGGCATCAATTATTAATGAAGAAAAAATGCTTAAGAATAGGGGTCTGGATATAAAGAAGAGTTGAAATATCACTGTGATATCAAGGGCAATTGTCTTCTGTGAAAGCTGCAACAGAAAACATTAAGTGCTGTAGCAGTATACAAGAGCACTAATGCAGTTTGCTCGCAAGAGGATTTTTAGCAGGCTTATTTTTGTCATCACAGTATTTCATTACACAGGTATTTCACACAGGTATTTCATTAGTTTGATTCAGTCTAGACATTTCTTCTAGGTATTCAAAGAGTTAAATGCTCCACACACTTGCCCCATAACTGTCTTTGAAATAGTGTTATTTCTTATTATTTTCAGCAGCAGCATACGCTCCAAACCACCTAAGGCTCTGAACTGATGCCCTTTAGTATGCTAAACTGAAAATATGTTTGTGCCTTCTGATACCAACAAGGTTGCATCTGTCACAGAGTGCTTTCCATTGTCCTTGTTACCTGTCACACTAAGAGCTGGAAAACACAAGTCACTGCTGATTCTGAATGGAAAAGATGTGGCAAAACTAATGTCCAACCAGAGACAGAAACTTGAGAGTGCAGATAATCTCCTAGGTCAAATAACAATAACACTAAATGCCTGGCTTAAGTGAAAACAGAATATATCTGTGTAGAAAAATAAATAAATTCTGAAAACTGAGTCTTCAAGCCTGAGCCTGCATAACCTCACTTCTTAATCTGATAACAGGACTTACGCCACTTAAAATTTTTCCATTGTCTCTGTCTATCCAGAGAGTGAGTATTCCATCATTGCAGTGTTAGCTGAGTTCATAATGGAAAAGTCTATCTCCATGATTCCACATGTTTTGAGTGCCTAACATATAGTCAACCACTGTTGCCTCTTTCTTCTTCTAATCTGTGATGACATGGAGCACTTTGCAAAATATTCTGCACATTTACAGGGAAATTCAGCTATTTTATTTTATTCTATTATAACCCTTCAGCAATGATCTAAGCAGATTTGAGGGATCAGCACTTTTAAATTTCTTACATTCTTTCCTGGCCTGTTCCATAAAGGAATTCTTCCACAGGAAAATTTACACTACATGCTGAAAAATCAAATGGTGCAGATCCAACGTTCCTTGAACTCACCAGGGGGATTTTTAAACATTTTTAAATCAGGTTCCTGAATTTTATTTAGATTGGGCTCATTGTTCTGTATAGTGCCATTGTTGCACTGGCTCAAGCAAAATTTTAAATGATACAAACAATAATGTATTACACAATTCAATTTCAGAGAACTTTTGTTGGTAAGATCTCTGAGTATATTGTAAAAGATTATGATTCTTCTTTCCCTGAAACACATGAATTGGTTTCTCACTCAGAGTTTGACTTTTTGTCTAAGTTTTCTGTAGGCAGAAGAGGTCTGCAGCAAATCTGGAGTTCTCTGTCCAGGTTAGTGCTGATAAACTCTGGCTGATCTGATAAAAGGATTCAGAATAATATATACACTTATATTTATGAGGTGTGGCACAACTTTTCACCACTAAGTTTAAGTACCAAATGGAAAACATGCCATCTTCTCACATGCAGCATCACAGTGTTTAAAAGCCAAGTGCCACAGACACCTGTTCCACATGACCAAATAGTGGCACACTGGAGTACACCTTTGCATTGCAGAAAGGAGAATGGGAGGGATCGTTAAAGGATGTATACCTAACCCTGTATTTATCTGGTGAAAACATTCACAGGGCCAAGGACCAGACAAGATGGTTATATAAGCTCATCTGACCTGTAAAAAAGACCACTGGAATCCCTACATCAATCCTGTACTAAGGCCTAAAATCTCTTGCTGAGCTAGAAAGCATTATTTCAAGAGATAAGCAAACTTGGTTTGCACAAGGATCTCTGAAAAGCTCTGAACACCTGACAAATAACTCACCATTAGAAAAGCTCACCCTATTTTCTGTTGTCCAGCTTCAGTTGCCCTGTCTTGCTCTGATTCTTGTTGCTAGATGTCATTGACAGCAACTTTATAAATAAGATGTCTGTATAAGCTCAAAAGCCTCTGCACTCAGCACCATCAGCATCCTGTACATTTGGGGTTAGAACTGGAATAAAACTTCCATTTTCAACAATTCCTGCATGCTGGAATTCACATCTTAGCATGGAGATGAAGTGGTTCCATATCTGCTTTCCTGAAGGAAAAGGCATAGAGATATTATTTACTTCTTCAGGCACTGGGTACAGTCAATTCCTTATGAAAACTTCTGGGGGGTTTTTTATGAAATTAGAAACATTTACTGGTCTTTTGTGGTTTGCATTTTTATAGATTTCAAGCAATAGGAAACAAATGTGCCTTTAAAGAGGGAAACTAATTGTTATAAATTAACCTCTGAAGTATGTTTAAATATTTCTCTTTTAATTTGTGCAATAAGGGAACAATTTAAAAGGTATAGCAGGGTGCCTGCCACTTCTCTCCTCTGTAGGAGGAAAACACATAGTAGCATATGCCAAGCCTTATTCTCTTCCAAATGCTAACATGAGTGGATGTCAAATCAAATCTCTCAGAGAAACAGAAATGCAGCTGCAGGTATTTTGTTTCTCAAAATCCTTTTGTTACTGATCTTTCTGTTTCTATGTTTCTTCCCTCAAAATAATTAAATTTTCAACCCAAGATATAATATGGGAATATGCAAATGTGTATGCAGGCATTTCTGTGTGGAGATACTTTTTAATTTCTTTAGTATAGCATTTGAATATTTTGCCGAAAGTGTATTTGTGAAAATAAAAATTAAAAAAAAAAGGTAGAAAAAATAAATGCATATGATCCTTGATATTTTTAAACATCTCATTTTGCTTTCCGTATATACATGCATTCGCAAGGAAGGAGGAAAAAAAAGAATATCGTTATAACCTGGTAAAAAAGAAGAAGAGAATGTTGTTATAACCTGGTCTTTGCAGATCTTATTTCTTTCCATTTTCTAATTGTGTGCTATTTGGTATTCTGTAGTGTAATTTACAGGAAAATGTGTATCAGATCATTTTAGCTTTTGGTTTTTATTTTCTTTAGCTTCTGGCTTCTAGTTACTGAAGTCTTCATCTTTATTTCATGTTTGTTTTTAGAAACCTATCCAAGAAATACTTTTCCCTCAGACTATTCTGTTAATGTAAAAAGGAATGCATTTTATCTGATTTAAAAACACAGACTTGTGAAGCTGAAACCATTGAATACAGATTTCTTAAATCCCAAGGGAGGAGCTAGAAAGTGATACATGGTTTCAGAGTTCTTCTCTGAAGACAAAGATATTCCTGACCAGCAACTCAAATCTGGATATTTAGCAGCAAGCATGTACAGCAGCAACAACTGGATTTTTGTTCTTGCTCCTCATTTGTATATGATTCCCTGCACATTCAAAGGATTACACACTATTTATGCATCATAGAATCTCACTGAGTCCTGTTTCCTTACAGTACTTACTCCTGCTGCTAAAAGGAAAATAGTTTCAACAATCCTCTTTTGGTGCCAAAGCTGCTGCTACTGAATGAACACATCCTGCCTGCAGTATTCTGATTGATCCCTGAGATCTCTGCATCCAACAGGAGTTCAAAAGAATTCTGCTGTTGAAAGGACTAAAATTGGTATTCCTTTAAGATTTACTGGCAAACTAAAGCTCCTTCATGTAACAGAGATACTGCTCTGCCTTTAAACTCGACAGCACACCAAAGTGATGCTGAACAAGTTCAAACTTTGAATGGCCTTGACAGCAAACTGCACCTCAAGACTGGCATTTCCTAGGTCAGAATCCTCCTTAGCTCATGAACAATAGCTAATGTCACTGAACTTAGCCACAGCTTGCAGCTCCACTCTGAAGCAGGAGGCGTGTACTTGGGACACATTCAAAATAATAAATTCTAAATAATCTAGCACATGGTAGCTCTTTGCAGTTACTGTTAAGGCCACCTTTGCAGCCTGTCAGACCCCATTGCCTTTAAAGCTCAGTTCTGCATCTACAAAGTACAATTCATACACCCATATAACCTCTTGCAGGGCTTGGTAGCCTAAAAAGATAGGCTTTAATAGATTGCTTTGAAGAGTGGAGAATAGAAAGGTTTTCCTGTAACAAAGACCTTTGTAGGTGATATAAGAGGCCTGGGATTACAACCAACCTTAAGAGAAATAGGCGTTTAGACTAGAGAGACATCATTTTTATAGCTTACTTCATAAAAGAATCTCATGCTCCATCCACACACACACAAATGTTTCACCTTCTCTTTTTAATTGTGTCTCTTCTGGAGAGATAAAAGACTACAAAATGTATTATTTTCTATGATGGTCCAAAGTACTTCAAGGCTGCAAAGATTAAATAGTGGTGAATTTAGACATATCTGTTACTAAGACCTTTTCACCCTGTATTGGCCATGTTGCTAGTTTTTTGCAACAATCATTCTACAGGGTATCATAGATGAAACCTAGTGTTATCCTTCCAGTACAATCAAAGATGATTTTATTTCAAAGAGCCTGCTACATCACTAACTGAGCAACCAACATGTAATAGATGCATGCATGTATGTCCATATTATAACACATTGAACACACAACAGACCTCACCAGAATATTGATTAGTTCAAGCCATAAGCTCTTCAGTGAATTTTGAACATTCTGAAGCCCAAGTAGATTGCAAAGATTAATAGTGGCATGAGGTTTTCCCCACAGAGAACATTTAATTGTCATGCAGAATGCCAGCTTTGGGAGGTTCAGGCCAGGCCAATTTACAGCAGAAATGCAAAACTGATACGTGTCATCTTTTTATTCATAAGAGGTAAACCATGATGCCTATCCTTCCATGATTACACTCCAGGCAATACCACAAAGCTCACTGCTTTCTTCCATTGTTTACTGTGCAGTCACAGATGCCCTTGTCCCATGTTCCACACAACTCAAATGCAGTAATATTAGATTATGTTCTCATTACACAGAGGAAAGCTGATAATCATAATGTCCCTTGAGGTACATATTTACATAGTTTCTAATTAAACAGTATATGTTGATCAACTGATTCTTTTTACAAGTCTGCTACTTTTTTAAAAAAACTTTCAGATTCATAACCAATTTCTTTTCAAATTCTTCCACAACACTATTGAATGGTTTTGTTAGATTGATTGATCCCTAGTGAATTTTTCTGAGAATTAATCACTGTCCCTTTAGGGGAAGTGTTTTCATCCAGTCACTAATTCTCAGCAAGACATGCTGGGCCAAGGTCATTAATATCTTTGGATTTATAATAGCAGAGAAAAAAAGTAAAGTCTTATTTCTGTATGTCCTGTCACCATCATACTGAATATTTCTATTCATTTAGGGAAAGAGACAAAATTTTCTTCGTTCTGGTTGAAGTTACCCTGACTTTGGAGACTGCTAAAATAACCCATAAGTAATGATTAATAATTATAAATACTATCTTCATTTACTAGAAAACAAATAAAAAGAGGGTTCAGAAGCATTAGATTCACTTTTCCAAGGGAAATATTAAGGAACAGAGATGATAAAGGAACTATTTAAAGCACAACATATTCAGGCACCAGTGGCACAGCCAGGAGTAACTTTGGAGTTTCACAATTTATGTAGTAGCCATGCAAGTCCTGTGTACTAAGAATGGTGAACTCTAGGCCAAAGTCTTTACACCACTTTGCATTGGTGATTATGTATGAAAACCAGGCATGGTCAGAGACAAAAGGCAAAGCAAGTCACAGCTTTCCTCTAAGACGCTGCCATAGCATTCAGTCTCAGTAATGATGAGTCAAATACCCTAACCTCAGGTCTTTGGTAAAAAAAATATTTGGGTTCTCTGAATCCATTGTGCAACTGCTGCCTGTATCAAGCCTTTGTTTTGGACTTTGTTTTTAAAATAAAGTTTTAAAATCAAGAAAAAGGCAAAAAAGCTTATTTGCACATCTCTATAACAATTTTTTCAGCTATCAAATTTTCTTCATTGAGATTACTTTTAGACAGAAACAGGGAGTTTGTGTAGGGTATCTTGCTTCCCTGATGCTTTCTAAGTTAGGCTTTTATAAATAGCAACAACAGTTTACTATTTGGAACTTGTTGCCCCAACCATGTTGAAAGTATCTGTGTGTGGGTATAGTAGAGCTCTGCAAAAGGAATAGTCCCTTGCTGAATGTGAAGCATAAGGAGTCAGATAATACACAAAATGGTACATTGTGGCAACATAAAGGCGATGCTGAAGAAAATTTATTTTTCCACTCTATCAAATAGGTTATAGAGTATTTTATAGCACATCATAAAACTGTATTCCAGCAAAAGGCAGTTACCCCACTCTTCAAGACTGGTATAAAAGACTTTAGTTCAGTTCCATCTTCATAAATTACTTCAGTATCATGAAAGCCCTGTACTTCAACTCCGTAAAAATACCTTTGGTCTTGAGGAGGGAAAAAATTGAAAAATAATAGATCACTTTTTAAAAGATTTGCGCACTTCTGATTTCAAAAGAAGCTGCAGACTAATTGTGAAGTGATCACGGACATATGAACTTCAGGCTCTTCACAACAGGAGCTCTGGAAGAGTCCTCAGGTAAGAAAAAGCCCAGAGATGCTGAAGGGGTCAGAGGAACCATGTGTGTCTCTCAAGCCTAACTTGCTCTTGCAGATCTAGGAAGATCCCCACCCTGCATCGTGCTGAGCTCCTGCTTTCCCCTGCCCGTTCCCATCCTGGAAAGAGATCGACAAGTTCTCTTTGGGAATGGGCCAATTTCGGAATAGCTGACCCCGTCCCTCGGCGGGCAGCAGACGCTGGAGATGGAACGGCAGCAGCGCGCCTGTGCAGCACGGCGGCCCTGGGGATGTGCCGGGCACACTCGGAGCAGCTTCCCCAAAGGCCCCCGAAGGCAGCCGCCTGGACACTGCAGAGCTGGGCAGAGCAGAGCACTTTGTCCTTGATCCGGGGCTCCGCACGTCCCCTGAACCCCCGGCCCGACCCGGCCCGGCAGGGCGAGGTGCCCGCTGCCGCCCGTGCTCCCTCCCGGCCCGCGGCGCGATCGCTCCGAGCTCTGCCATCGCTCCAAGCTCTGCCCTGGCTCCGAGCTCTGCCATGGCTCCGAGCTCTGCCATGGCTCCGAGCCCTGCCATCGCTCCGAGCTCTGCCATGGCTCCGGGCTCTGCCATGGCTCCGGGCTCTGCCATGGCTCCGAGTTCTGCCATGGCTCTGAGCTCTGCCATGGCTCCGAGCTGCAGCCATCGCTCCGAGCTGCAGCCATCGCTCTAAGCCCTGCCCTGGCTCCGAGCTCTACCCTGGCTCCGGGCTCTGCCCTGGCCCCGAGCTCTGCCCTGGCTCCGAGCTCTGCCTTAGCTCCGAGCTGCTGCCATCGCGCGGTTGAGGGCGGCACGGCCACCCCACGCCGGGGCTCCCCGCTCCCCGCTCCCCGCTCCCCGCTCCCCGCTCCCCGCTCCCCGCTCCCCGCTCCCCGCTCCCCGCTCCCCGCCCCGCTCCGCTCCCTCCTGGAGCTGGCACAGCTGGCGCGGCGCTCCGAGCGCAGCAACCAGACCGCGCTTAAAGATTAATAACCCTCAGCAGCACACAAGGTTGTCGCAGTCCGATATTGTTCATTTTATCGGTGTGTGTTCCCACGCGCCCCGCGATGCTGTCCCCTCTGGGGAGCCGGCATCAGTGCCGGGCACGGGGACACCGCCAGCCGGGCTGTCAGCAGCTGCGCGCTCACAGGCGGCGGCTGCGTCTGAGCAGAAAAAGAGGTTTCGCATCTTGGTTTTAGGTGGACTCATTTCTAACTGGAGCGTCAAGGCCCTTTTGCCAGAGGGCAGACTCGTGCAGGTTTAATGCATGAGGCACAGGAACAGGGATAGGTAGCTGGGCTGACTGGGAGCACTGGGTAAGGCGTTGAACTGACTGTCATTACAGGTGAACTATAGGGAGCTGTCTTCACGATGAGGTAGTGGTTCTTTTAATTGGGATTACTAAATAATTTTCTAGTCCTCTGCTAAGAGGTGGATGTCTGTAGCTTCTGCAATCCACTGCAGTTTTTCTATGGATGTGGATAGAATGTTCATCCATGTATGCATCTGTAAGCAGAGAAAATAAAAATGGCTCACATCAGAATTCCTTATGCCACATATACCAAATTATTGTACATCAGTCTGTGGTACCTCCTCACTTCATGCAAGATGAGAAATGTACTTGAACAAGGGAGATGAAATCCTTTATTTCCATTTTTGCCTCTCCCGTACCAAAACACTTACAATTTCGAGCTTCACCAGGACTAATGACGTGTTTTGCCACTTGCTATTAAGTTATTTCCTTTTGTCAAGACTTGCTTTCCCCATCTGCTAAATAGACCTAATGAAATGTACCTCATTTGTCAACAGTTCTTAGTGTTACTTCAGTAATTGTAAAAAATATGGGTAGGACATGATCTGAGTCATAACACCTAACTAGGATGCAATCTGACCTCACCAAATTCAAAGCAAGCCCTAATTGAATGAAGGATGAAGCCTGTGTCGTGCCTGTGCCAAACAGCTAATGCAATTAGTCATCCCTTGTTTAATGCTTTGAAAAAGAAAAGCACTTCTATTGCTCAGCGTTGTTACAGTAAGTGTTTTACAAACACAAGGAAAATAAAATTGGGGTAAAAATAATCCTCAAAATATTCAACCTTGCATTTTCATTCAGAAACAATGTAGAAAAATGCTGAAGGAAATAAAAAGCATCCCTTATTTCTGTATTTTTCTTGGTAGAAGTGGAGTTCTGTATTTGTCCATGTTGAAGCACTATTACAGCAAATATAGTTCCAAGAAAAAAAGTGAATCCCAGTGTTAAATATTTTTGGATCAAATTTCCATGTTAGAGATCACTTTGAAATAGGTCAGTGGGTCACATTAGCAATAAAATGCAGCACAGGTAGCTGTCTAACCTTCCTGTGCCTTAAATGATTGGCCAGTAAGCCTCTAACAGTGTCTGCTTCATCGTCTGTCTTTCATTTTCTCAAACCAAATATATTTATTGAAAAGCTGGGAGAGAACAGCCAAGTGTGAAGCACTAGTCTTGCATAGGGTTAGTTGAACCACTTCAGTAAGCAGAACAAAATCTCCCTTTACCCATCCCCACATAAATACTCATCCAATTTTCTAACAGAAGCCATTTCAAAATTCACTGGGCTCTGATAACCTTAATTTTGCAGGTCAGAGCCTGTGATTCTCTAAACACACTCCTGACTGGTCTTCTCAAAACAATTCCAGCTACATGCCCCAGCATTAAGTCTGAGCCCAGTAGATTTATTCATCCCATCAGGAAACAAAACCAAATACTTGAGCATGAAAAATGGATCAAAACAGGCTCAGATTTTCAATATCAACAATACCCATATAAACAGCCGAGAAACAAGTGATTTTACTCATTATATTTTATTCCACAGGGGGAAAAATATCAGGTGTTTAATGACAGGGGAAAAAAAGAAATGCAAGAAATAGAAAGCAGGAACTATTGAAGGATAATTTGTGAAGACAAATATATTGAATTCACTTGGAACATATTGAACCTTTCTATATCATCTCTCGAGCCTGACCAGCTGAAAGAGAAATCCATTGTCACCTCTTTTCTAGCGCTGGAGCATAATTTTACTCTCCTGAATGGTCAGTCTGTGGGTTGTTCCACAATATATCCAATTGCCTGGCATAACCAGAAGTGACTGACATTGGTAGACACTGCAAATACCAACAGCCACTAGAGGAGATTAACTCAGGAAAATACTCTCAGGGATTCAAGAAGTTTCTTTTAATGTCTCCTAATCTGAGGCAACAAAACACTAATCCCCCACAAAGATTTTCCTGGCCCAAGTAATAGTCTCTCTTTACCTTTAAGAGAGCAACAGCATTTATGTTTTGAGCTCTTGTATCAGGTTATGATATAATAAAAGAGGAACACTTTTTAAGTCCTTTCTTTCAACTAGTACCCTGTAAGCCTCAGGTATTCAATTCTGGATTTGGGGTGGGTGAGGGGGGAGAAGAGGAGGCAGAGAAGCCAGGAAAAAAATAGTATTGCTACTCTGTCCATGGTGGAAACAAAGCGTGGCTTCTTCTTTCTTCTTTTTAGAAGAGAGGAATTTTTGGAGAACAGTTCTTTGTGCATCATGCTGTTGGGCTGGCATCTCCCACATTACTGTCACTCCAGTCAGTGTAGCAGAACATTGATTTCTGTACAGGGAGCTGAGTAGGAAAAAAAAAGCCAATATTCTATTAGACAAAGAAGAGCTGTGGTGGAGGAGCTGCAGCAAGCTTAGCACCCAGTGGATTTGAGTGTGTCAGTGTGTGTGTGTGTGTGTCTGTGTGTGTGTTAAGGGGCAGATATTCCATAGCTTTTCTCTGAAAGCATAAAGAAACCCACCTCTAGAGTAAATGGAGAATAAGAAATAGCCATCAAAATAAATATGAAGGAGATAGTAGAGGGAAACAAGCAATAAACAAATAGCAAATAGCAGAGGAATGAAGAAAATGAAAAAGAGGAGGAGAAAGAGGAAAGAACTTTGGAACATGTCAGTAGAAAAGAAATAACACATTTTAAAAAAACTCATTAAAACAGAGTTGTTTGGCAACTATATATCTGTAAGTAAGGACTTCTGAAATTCAGGACATTTATTTTACCCATTTGGAATGAAGTACTCAAGGCAATTTTTTTTGCATTTCTCAGGATTAGCAAATCAAGCAACATCATGAAAATATACATATTTCTAACCCATATCAGAGACATACAGCTGGTTTTTAATTTAGAAGAGTTCACTGTAAATAACTTCCAATTTTAGGATTTTGTCGCATTACTTTTATCCCTGATGTACACATACATGTGGTTTTTATAATACAGCAAAAACAGAACCAAAACCAATTTTTCTCAAGAGTTACGGGACTTGTCTTTAGGAGATTTAGATTCCCCCAAACCCATCAGTTCATGCTTTGGCATTTGCTTATCAGAGTTAAGATCCAGCAGAACTCACAATCAATAACTCAGCACAAGAACTTGTCTCAGTTTGGAAGGAAGCTGTTCCATCTCATGCCTGTTGGCTGCAAGGAGAGCTCTCCACCAGGTGCAAGTTCTTAGGACAAAGTGAATAAATTTACACCTATTTAAAGCTTTGCAATTTGTACAGCAGCTATGTCAGTGCTCCTTGCGCCTGCAAAATTTACCTTCAAAGTAGCGAAATTGTTTTGAAAATGCATCACAGTGTGAAATTCTTTCCAGGTGTTGTTGCTATTCAAAAACATAAAGTAGAAAAATGGTATGTGAGAATTGGTAAAGCACAAAACAAACAAAAAAAAATTTGTCTAAATAAGACAGATGCGGTCATGTCAAAAGGGAAAAAAACCCACAAACCCCATGTATGCAGATGTATATAGATATACTTCTTAACTTTGCGGGTATTAGAAGATATTTTAACAATGGCTGTAGAAAATATACTTAATACTGGAGGAGCTAAAAGTAAAAAAATACATGGTTAGGGCTTCATTCCAAGTCTGAATAACAATATATTGGCCATTCAGCTCTGCTGGATTTCTCTGGTGCAACACTTGCAGTATTCTGAATTCTCTAAAGGGAGCTGTTATAATCCAGCTTGAATCCACAAGGTTAGTAGTTGCCTAAATGTCTGAGAAAGAGGCAATGATATAAACTGCAGCTTTTCATTCATGTAAGTGAGCTTGTGACAAAGATTATAGGAAAGTCTTCTTGCATTTGTTGTTTCCTGCAAAGATGCACATACATGCCCTAAAGGATTTGTGCAAACTCATCTCCTCAGTCACTTTGCCAGCCAAGAGGATAAGGGCAACCGCATCAATCCCACTTAGCCCCACTCACCCACCAAGTCTCTGACACTGGCCAGTAGTAGGTGCCCAGGAAAGCTGCTTAGAACAGGTTTGATACTTTATCAGAAAGCAGAGATGTGATCCAAATGTCAGTTTACATGCATAAATAAATAAAATATAAAATTAAAATAAAATAAAATATTTCATGCAAAGAACAAAGCTGTCCAAGTCTGCAAGATACTGACATATGATGAGTAGTAGTTCGAATGTCTTCTGGAAAATGGGGCTCCCCTGGAATGGACATTCTGGTTGGGACCCCTGACCAGGCAGGACTCAAAACCCACAGCAAGTTGAGCTGTCATGGTTTCCTGGCTGGTTAAGAGGAAGCCATGAATTGTAGAAATGCAAAGTTGTGTATACTGTGAGGGATGTCACACACAAACACACACCAAAAAACCAACCAAACAAAAACAAATATAAAAGGGCTGTGAAAACAGAGAAAATTATATTTCTAGGAGGTTCCATATTGATATTTTAGTACTGATATTTTTAAGTTTTTGGGTTCATCTGTTTCCAATCTTGTCAAGACTCATGCAATAAATGGTGGGGATTTGGAATTTGTTTTTATCTCATCACCCAATCACAAAACATTATCTCACCTGTTGGAGGCACAGTAGCAAAGTGTTCATATAGCAGGTTAGCCTAATAGGTGTGGCTTGTCAACCAGGCTTGCCTAACGAATAAAGTCATGAGAGATGCATCCTCATAAAAATCTCACTTAAATTGAAAATTCAACTACTTAATTTAAAAAAAAAAGTCTGCAATATTTTTCCTTTTTGCTAGTCCTAACCATAATGTTTTTTACTAATTAAAGATGCACCTTCATTACTCTTTATTTTTGTCCATCTATATTTAGAGATTCTAATCTATTTAGATATTTAGATGTTCCAATATCTCAAGCAGTTTTTCACCCACTGTGTCAATTGATGTCAGCTAGAACATCAGCTGCTCGACAAAGAGACCATAGACTTCAGAGTCTAACTGAGGATTTAGGTGTCTAATATTGGAAATGTCAAACATAAGAATATTTTTCAATGCCCTTTCTGCCAAATCCTGCATCATATGCAAACTCTCAGCAATTTACAGCTACCATCCTCAAAAACTGGAGCAATTTAGATGTAGAACTGGATGCATTACAGAGGAATAAATCAAGTCTGTTAAATTCCAGGGAATCTCTGCTTCCATTGAAGCAGCCAGAGATGGTAGGAAGAGGAGTAGAGACAAAAGAAACCATCCCTGCATAGGTAGCATGTCACAGATTATCATATAGATCATACAGCTTTGACTCACCTGTGAGTCATACACAATTAAAAGAAAAAAGAAATAAAGGTCGTATTGAGAAACCTCAAAAATTCCAACTAATTTCCAACTCATTTCCTGAAAAGATGTCCCTCAAAGTATCTTGGGTTAACCTCTGGATTACAAATGTTAGCATGGCCCCCAGGTCCTGTGCAAGGAGAGAGGAGTAAAACATCTTGTTACACAAGGTCTGAAATCTTTACGGGTTGGTTGCTGAAACATGCTGCAGGGGAAAGAATTTTGGGTATCACCAAATTTCTCTGAAAAGGAAAACAACAGAGATGAGGGAGAATGTTAAGAGAGGACATAGAATGCGACTATGAAGAGAAATAGCTCTCTGGATGACCCAGATTTAATTGAGCTTTACTGAACTTCACAGATTGTTTAAGTCAGAGGGCAATAAAATGCTTATTAAAATACAAATTAATTGATTTTATAGCCATTTCTATTTATCCATTAAACTAATCATCCTTCCCTCAGAATTCTGAAACCTCAGATATTTAAGTGATTGACTTCATTCTAGTGCACAATTGTGCCATCCTGTTGTACTGATTATAGATCAATTCACGAACATGTTTTTCATGTTACTTTGGATGATTTTGTTTGGGGTTTTTGTTATTATATTTCCATCTGTATCTTCAACAAAGACTGGCCCAGTCTGAAGTGGCCTTAGTTCTGTAATGCTTTTATACTAACAGATATTGCACCATTTGCTTAATGTCTAGGTATGTGGCCAATAGCTTGAAATGCAGTTCCTATAATGGGAACCAGTATCCCCCTCAGATCAGCTGGCAGGTGATCTCGGTCTTGTTTCAGACATTCCTGATGTAATTATAGCAAATTTGCTAAGAATGAATACATGTCAGTTTAGTTTAATTCAGACATTTTAAGTCCTTAAATCTTGGAATGCATTTTCTCAGCATGCTTTCTCTACCCCATTATCCTGTTTAAACTGTTAAAGCCCTTGGCC
The DNA here is from genome assembly GCF_008360975.1 of Lichenostomus cassidix. NCBI lineage: Eukaryota > Metazoa > Chordata > Aves > Passeriformes > Meliphagidae > Lichenostomus > Lichenostomus cassidix. Next base: position 26,379,252 of record NC_139482.1, read on the forward strand.
ACTCTTATAGCATAAATCAACATGCCAAAAGGCTATTCAAGTCAACTAAACCTATTGTTGAAATTCTGTGCAACCTTTAGAGCCGTGAAGTCCTTTGTTCATGGTTTTTTATAAGGAAAAACACATAAATATTAAAATTGTGCTCACACCATTTTCCTAGGAGAAGAAAAAACACTTCACATGCTCTTAAATGTAATTTTATTTAGGGAAAACAAAAGAGATTATCTTGACCTGGTAATTATATTGCTTCTATTTAAATGAATTTCTGTATTTACTGTGTTAATCTTTATGTCTTCCTGTTAAGAAAACTGAAGTTCTGCTGTTTTGACAATTCTGCTGCAGTTCTCACCCTTTTTCTTCTTGAAAACTTTGGTATATCTTCCCTTGATTCTGTTGTGTTATTCATAGGTATCCAGCAACATGATATCTGAAGGGATAACAAAAGATGCTGTCGGCAGCCTTTAGAAAACTTGAACTCTTGAAAACTTGCTGCTTGACCATTGTACATCTTTGATGTGCAGTGTGGCAATAAGCTATAAATTCTGTTTCTAGCAGATGCTCCTATTGAAAAAAAAAGTACTAACTACTGCTATCTTTACAATTTAAAATGCATTTTATTTGGCTTCCTGTCAAAGATATTTTTCTTGTGTCTTGGATGTCTGTCTTTGAATTAGTTAGAAGAATATCTGTGTGGAATCCAAATCAGCTGCAATTTCAGAATACAAGATTTGCAAAAAAATATGGGTTTTGAGACAAATAGGTGGAGCAGGAAAATAATAGTACAGATGATATAAAAACACCTGGTTAAAAAGATTTTCAGGTCAGAATTTTAACTGACTTACATTGCTGGGGAAAAAAAAAAGTCTGGTTTTGAAGGAAATTCATTATAAACCATGTAGGATCTCAGAGGAAATGCACTGAGCTCTGTTGAAAACTCCATGAGTTTTGGGGTTTTCTCTGAAAACTGTATTTTCAATGGAAAAAATAAATGTGACAACCTCTATTAAATGTAAATTGTGTCTGTCTCTCTCTCACAGTATATAAAATGGAAACACACTAGGAAATATGTCTTTCTATGGAAGACTGAAAGCTTTTGTAAACACAAAGTAAAGCTTTAGCTGTGAAAAAGAAACATGCTTTTTTTCTTCAGTGTTTTTTTCCCTCAGAAAACATGAGTTTCATTAGGTGTCATGTGACGCCAGAAAATGTAACCTGGGAGCTATCTGGATTACACACTTGGAATGCTTTAATGAGAAGCAAGAATCAACACTCTTTATTTTCCCTTTATTTTTGCAAAACTTCAAATTTTGCCATTGATAACTCCCTAGTGTGTAGTTATTTTTCATTTTTAAAATATGTCACAAAAAGAAGGTTGTCACAAAATTTCATTTTCAAGTAAAATATTAATAAACAATTAATAAATGCCATTCTCTTTAAAACATTTGTTTCTTAGAAAAGGGAAAGTAATATTTTGAAGCACAGTCTACTTTCAGTTTACTTGTTGGAAGAAATAAATCTCAGTGGAAACTAAGTATGACAGTTCCAACCTGCCAGTTCTAATCCAGTGTTTTGAATACAAGCAATTGTCGATCAGAAAGAACTGCACAGAAAATATGAATGATTATTTATGCTTGCAATAAATAACAAAACACTCTATGAGAGTACAGATCCCTTTCTTTTTCTGCCCACCTTCTTTTCTCCACAGAAAAGCTCTAATCAGCTCTGCAACCAGTTTTTCAACACCACCATATGCCTCCCCACCCTCACTCTTTGAAGCTTCTATCGGGAGCTTCCCTGTCTCTCCCTCATTTTACACTTCTGGGGGAAAGGAAACAGCCAGAAGATTGTGTAGACTGACATTTTTTTACATGGAAGAGAATTCTTATTTCCAAGACAAAGGGTTGCAGGGCCTTTGAAGGCATATCACTGCAGAATGGTGTCAGCACTTCAAAACCAAGAAAGGAAGATAAGCTGACACTGGATGGCTTTAGGTTAGTATAGTGTCCTCAAGAGGGAAAAGCTAGAGAAGCATGGCTGTAGTCTGTTGTCTGAGTATTAGAAGAATGACTGGACTGGAACAAGAGGTGTGGAAGTTGGGCTTGACTCTTGGAAAGGACTAGACTCTGTGGCTCAGGCTACAAATATCAATAAGTTAGCAAAATAGTCAAGCAGGAGAAATACCAGCCAAGAATTGTTTCACACACTGTGGGGCAGAGAGTGCTATAAAGTAGTCTATTGCCACTATTAACAGCAATAGTTGCTCCACTGGAAGCAGTATTGAGTTCTTGCTGAGGGATGTGTATGTACAGCTGTCAATTCTCTCTGTTTTGCCATGGCTATTGATAGCCTTGTGTCAGCCTAAAGCCCATTACCCTGTGATACATGCTCATGGTATAAGCAGTTAATAACATGGACTAAACCTATGTGCGAGGTAGCTGCAAATAACTGCACTCTTCCAATCACATGTACGATTTATGGTACATAAATGTCTCTTCAAAGGTGCATACAACCCATGGAAATGGGTCCCTATGGCTGTTCCTAACTGACCTGTGGGAAGAATAAAATACTTGCAGTGTGTGAACAGTAGTCAGGATGCCTGGCAGCATGAGATCCAGTATGGACTTGTTCCACTGTGTTATTTGTAGCTCTGGATGGAGAACTAAATTTGGTAACAGGATCTAAATCCAGATTAGTAGAGAGCAAATATCCTCCATGTGCAGACCAGCAGAAACACAGGTCATTAGCCACCAACTTCATACCTTTGCAGAAATTTATAAAAATATGGGTGTTCTTGAAAAGCAGTCATAGTGGCTAAGCCAGTGGTGCAGGCCGTGGTTCTGTTGTAACAATCAGACTGGATTGGTTGAAAAGAAGCCAAAGACATAAAAAATATTACTAATTTAAAAATTAGAGATATTTATTTTTTGGTATCATGGAGCACATCTACTTCAAGCTATCAATGTCTAATCTTTCCGAGACTGTGTTATCTTGATTTCCAATATACAATGCTAAGGCTTTTTCATTTTCACATTAACATTTAATAAGATCTTGCCTCCTAGCACTGCACATATCCTGAACAACTACATACCAGGTGGAGGGACAAAGATTTGCGTCAGTTGTGCCTGCTTCTAAATCTGAAATTGCCTTGCTCTTTTTTCGGAATATTCCTTCAATGCCAAACAGCTGAGTAGTGGTACCACAGGCACAAGTTCTCGGCTGCCTTTCATGCATCCTGCCCTGCTTGGAAGCAGTGGGGTGGATCCTCTTCTGGGGATGCTCTGATAAGAGTCCTAATGGAAGGAAAAAGCAGTTTATTAATACAAGAAAAATATTTTCTAAACCAGAGCATACATAGGTGCAAAAATTTTGTTCCAATTTCTATTTGAGTAAAAAACAGTAATTCTTCTGGGTATTTAAACTAGTATATTGGATGAAAATTATACAGTTCTATTCTAGAGTCCTGCCATGTTTGTGCTAGCAAGTCTTGGTTTTTTCTGCATGCACACAAGTGTGATCAAATAGTCTGGGGATTTTGAAGTTCTCACTTCAGTTTATTTTCTCAGTAACTCAACCTGTTGTTTCGTGTTTAATTCCTTATGCAAAACTAGTGCTAGTAATAAAACTCTGTGTCTCATAAACATGAATTTATGTTTTCAACACTTCACTAAATAAAAGAATATTCCATTATAGAAACTTGAAATTAGGAATCCCAAGTTCATTTTTTAATAATGCAAATATGTATTGTTTCATTTAGTACTTCAACTCTAGTAGGTCCTTAGGCTCTAAAAAAGTATTTTAATGTTTAAAAAAAATGAAGACTGATTCTAATGGGATTTCAAAAGTCTCCTGAAAATGAAGGGTAATTATGAACAGAGAGCAACACTACCAGAATGGATTAATAGTCAAAAATTTCTAATGGTCAGAAATCTTCTGCCAAAAGATTTAAATAACCAAACCCTTTTTCCAGACATAAAGCTGCAGAGGCACACTGGAAGTATATGACTATGTCCCTATGGAAAGGCAGGTGTGTGGACCTCTCTAACACATGAACTTCTGTCTTTGATAAAAGAAATTCTTCCTGCTTCCCTGTGTACCTCCATTGGATCCCTAAGCAACTAATAGTTATTGTTACTTAAACAGGTTTCTGTACATATATATATATATGCATGAGCCTTGTCTAGACCCAGTAGGATCCTTTTCAACCACTGGCTGTGTAACAGAACTGCATATTTAAGAGAAATCTGATCAAATAACATGCTCTTCTGCTTGTCCACAAACCACTAAATCTAATTCAATTAGCACTATATCAACTGCCAAAACCTGAGATTGAATTCAGTTTTACAGTTCAGTTTGGGCAGTCAGAACTGCTTCATTCAGCTGAGGAGTTCAAGCTGCAAAAGGTGTGGAGAAGGCAGCAGCACACTCCAAATCATATCCAATGTACCTTAAAAAAAGTAGTCTTTTCATTTCTGTGAGGATACTTATCTGTATCTCTGTTTTCACTTTTTACTTTAGGACAACTTTTATCTGTCCTAAATGCAAACAGTTGTCACAGGGTGTCTCATGCACCCTGATCCCCAGCTTGGTGTAAGGAATAGCAGGGATCACTTTGTTTTCAGTGGCTTTCTGGGGATTTTGCTGCAAAGATATTTAACTGGGCTTTGATGCACCTAGCCAACCATTTTTCTCAGCCTAAATAGATGTATTTTGGTTCAACTGTGCAATTTTACCAAAAATGGAGTTAATCTCAGCTATCTAAAATATTAATTGTCACATATAGCCCTATGCATATGAGTTTTGACTATCTGACATTTTGTCTGTTCATACAGTATCAGAGAAAATTCTTTCAATGATAAAGTGCAAGTGAAGTTAAAAATAAGAACAAAAGTAATGTAGGATTGTCAAGACAGATCTTTAGAGTGGCAGCATTTCAATTTCCATTGACAGTTGTAGAAAATGCTCCTCTGTTTGAATTTTCCTTCAGCCTACCAGACTTACTTTTTCAGCCTTCTTCAGGGAATCATGGTACACGTCTTATTTGCTTACATTTGGTAAATAGCTTTTTGAAGTCACCACTACTTCTTCATATTTCTTGTATAAGATATAAGTCCTTTGAAGAAATACTAATAACTAAGCTGTTTTGGTTTTTTTTCCTAAATAATCACAGAAACTATCTTCATGAGAAATTTGGAGATTGTATGAGGTGTACACAGTGAAAAAAGTCTCCATATAGCCACACTTCATCCAGGTACAGTTCAAGTCCTGTCCTTCTTCCTTCTCTACTCTTAGGCAAATGCAGAGAGCAAGGCTGTGTTCCAGATGCCCCATTTTGCTCTTGGTGAAAGTTCTGTGAAGCTCCACTGGGTCTGTGTTGTCCCACAACATGACTGCTGAGAGGTGTTGAAGCCAACTGCAGCATCCCTTCACTTTAGAGTAAATACAGACACCAAAGAGATGGTTTCTCCTAAAGTGAGGGGTGGTGTACTCTGCCTGAGGAAGAATCCAACAGCCAGGGGAAGGAGTAGTGGAAGAAAGCTTTGTTCTCAGCATCACCATGTCTTTCTGACTCTTTAGAAGCACAGTAACATTTTAAAGCTGTTGTTATCTTCTAAAGGTTAGGGAAGATTTGAGGATTACCACACAAAAGAATAAGGTAGTGGAACAAAGTGCTGTAACACTTTTCATGAGCCAGACCCTTTTGACAACACATTCTTCACTGAAAGTTTTGGGGTTGTTTTGTCAATCTTTATAGATATCTTCTGGATTGCAGTGGAATATTTTAACATTAAATCTGGGTCATTAAAAAATTGTATTTATTTAAAAATAAATAGGGTATGGCTTCCAAAATAATTTTCTAAAATCTGTTTTGCTTTTTTTCCCCCTGTTTTTCTCAGTTTTTTCCCTGGGTTTTTTTTAAAATTTGGGATGAAGAATACCTGTGTAACACAGCTGATATTTTTCACCAAGTCATATTTTAAATCTCATTTCCACTTTTGTTTCATCTCTTCTGTACAGTATACCAGCTTCCTATGTCCAGGTAAAAAAATTTTACCCCAAAAAGCTTTCATTTTCACATTTTTTTTACACCATATTTACAGTTAAACTACATTTTACATTTTGATGAAGTGATGGATGATTTACTAGGCATGAATTCCCTCACAGTCCTTTTCTACATTGTCTGCCAGACAAACTGCTAATTGAGTTTTATGTTCCTAAGGAGTGGATTTAAACATGTCACATCTCTATTATACACATTCTTTTAACTCTGAATCACTCTGGTCTCAATTTGAGGCAGGCAGTCTGTCTGAAAGGAGATTAAGAAAAGATATTACTAGAGATAAAAGTTGCTGTCTTGTGGGCTCCAGCAAAAGAGAAGAAAACTCCTGTGACTACCAGCCAGGGAAAGGAATGAAACTTCCAGCTTATTTTCAGAAATACCTAGCACGAAATATCCATTTCAGTGATTACTGGCACTGAATACCTAATTATCAGTAATTCTGTAGCATGTGGCTGTATACACTCTATTCATATACAGTACACTGCTGCTTACAATTTTTATTCTGATCATATTCTCTTTTTAAGTATTTCCATGCTTTACAAAATCCGAAATCTCAGCTTTGTAATTGACGGTGTTCTTCACTACCTTACCACACCATTTACTTTTTTTTCTTTATTAGTATTTGTCTTTACTGGAACAAATACATGTATGTATATTTTTCTCCAGTGAGGACCTCGAAACTGAAGAACAAAGGAAGAAACCCTTTCCCGCTGACTTTGTAAATTTTCTATAATGCCATTTTCACACCAAAGTTTTCACTCAGGTGGTGGTCCCATTCTCTCAGGCACTCTAAAAATTCAAAGTAAGATCCCAGAACTTCTTCAGGATATATCCTGAATAATTCAGTATTATTCCCCTTTCCCTTCTTTTTTTTCAGTTTAGCTGGGTTTTGCTGGAGATCTGTATTTCTGCAATCTGCCTAAGCTTGCAGAATATAGAACCTATTTGTAATTAAGCATAGAAAATGCAAATTTGGCTCTGTTGCTTATTAAATGTCTTACTGTTAAGCTCAAGGCTTTGGGGCAATAATTAAACTTCAGATATGTTCACAGAACCATACATGATGTCTACACAGCAGTAGCCGTGAGCTCATGAGATCTGATGATCTATGGCTATATCATACAGAATTGTACTTTTTTTTTAGGGTTATCATTTCTGTATGTAAATGCCTAGCTAAATGTTTTAAAAGCAATCTGCTCCTTTTGTACTCATTTCAATAAGCCACTAAGTTATTGAAAGGCAGAACTTTGAATTTCCATTTCTCCAAGTATTGTTGGTTTCTGTAACACTTTAAATGTCATTTAAAATAATAGTAAGTTAATGAGCTGTTAGGCTTATACAGCAATCTTACGATACTGAGAATTTATCCTTTACAAAAGCATACAATAAATGATTCACTAGAGCATGACACTACCTTTGAACAATTATGACTTGCTGCATGTCTATGATGATTTTAATTTTTATAAATATTTAGAGACATTTAAAATAATGTGGTAGACAAATAATTTCTCTGAAACATTTATGTCTTGCTTTCTAAAGATCTATTTAAACTTGTTCCAGGATTGTAGTTGACACTACATTTTTTAAAATATTGTTGCTTTAATTTGGTAATCCAAATTTTTGGCATAGGTTTCTAAAATCAAGGCTAATTCTTACTTACCTGACTGTGTAAGTAATAAATGTATGGTTTTTACTCTAAATGTGTATGTATATTTCTCATATATGGATAGATGTATATATATACGTCTGTACATGAGACAGATTCATGTTTTAAACTGAGAAATAACTTCTCTGTCCTCATATCTCATAGCTGCAACCTGTTCAGGAGAACCTTCTTAGTGAGAAATTTGTCTAATTTTTTGTATGACCATTTTAGTCCAATTTTTCAAGACATGTAGCAACAACAAAACAGAATTTCATTTCTACTCTTTTCAGAGATATTTTTTCTCCTTTTGGCCTCTTACTGATATAATTGGCATTGCACAGATCAGTTGTTTAGTTAGAGTTTTTATAATGTGGAAATCTGAGACATAACTTTTTAATTTTGTTATTTTTACTGTCTGCAGGCCATCTTTTATTTTGTGTTTGTTCAGTCCAGCTTACCTATTGCTTTGAAGGCATTGCTAGATTTTATTGCCACTGCAGTCAGTCTTGCCACTGATTCCTAACTGTGAAATCAATGGTACATAAAAGCATATCTAACTTGTGCTTATTTTTCTAATATTTCCCAGTAAATATATGTTAACTAGACCTCAATTTGTGGCCTTATATATGTATGAAATATTTGAATATAACTGAGCCTTAAGGTCTACTTCCTTTATCTTTTCAGACACATTTTATAATAATTTAATAATATTTTTTAAAGTAATAAAATTTTCATAAATTCTCCTTTTGTGGTGCAGAAATGTGACTGTTTTCTTGCATTTTAAACAATTTTTTTATTAATATATTCATGAAGTAAGTCTGATGTTAATACATTTGAAATGTTGATGTATGAAGGTTAAAAAAAAATAGCCCAAATTATGAAACAATTTTCAATAACAAGTGTGAGAAAATGAGGAATACTAACATTATGAGTACATTAAGATCTTCAAAATGGTACCTAGAAAGGGATATTATAGTTATTTTTCCAGTTCATTCAAGACAACCTGTGAAATAATCCACAAATGCATAAGGCTTCTCACACAACTCTCTTTCTGCTTGACAGCCTCTTGCTTTTGGCTCACTTCCTTGACAGTACTGTCAGCACTGTAAGAAACATCAGTGCAAACTCATGAAGAATACATGCTACTGTCTGTTTGTCCTGCAAATTTACTGAATGGTGAAATGCCTCATCGTTGGGTCATCTAGGAAAGCTGATTTTCATTCTAGGCTGGTGCTATTACCTTCTGCTTAAACACCACAGTCAAAAGTAACGTTGTCTGTGATGTGATATATGTTGCTATCTTGAAATGGAGTTCTCCTTCATTAAATGTGAGGCAATTATCTGAGTATTTCCTTTTGAAGAAGTGAGCTGGAGTATTCTGAACGTTCATCATAAACTTCTGAGAAAAGAGCCTTTAATAGTCATGTTGAGCCAGCAACTCATCTTTTGCAGGTATTTGAGATTTTTCTTCACGTGCAGCTACTTACAAAATACCTTTAGTCTCTGGAAAGCATGTTTAGAGTAAACACAATAGCAAATATTTTGTAGCCAGAGTTACCTTAAAGCTATGATTGAAGAAATGAAAATATTTTTTTCTTATTTCACAGAAAAGGTACTAGAAGATGATATCAGGAACATGGACTGTTTACATGCCAATGGGACAGTATAATCCTCATAACAATTTTGGAAGCAGAATTTGAAAAACTTACATATTTAAAGAGAAACACCTTTTTTATGTAAATGTTGACATAGCAATTCCTGTACTGTCAGGGAGATGCTGTATAATTTGTCACTTGATAGTTCATTGCAGGAAAAAGAAGGGACATAAATTCCTTTTTTTAAGAGAGAGTATGTTGAGGTGTGCAGGTAGGTAGAGAGATTTTTTTTTGTTACAGTGAAAGACAATAGATCAATCACTTATACAGACAAAAATTACTTTCCAAGAGTCATTTCCCATAGGTGTTGGTACACCTGTTCACATTCGTAGTGAGCAGTGTGAATGATCAGTCCAAAGGACAAGAGTTAAAATAAGTTCTTTGGGTCTTTTTCCACTTTGCTGCTTGATAGAAAAGACTTTAACACTCTTCTGAGCTGCCGTTCAGCAGCACATAAAGAATGTTACAGCTGGCATTAAGTGTCAATTAGAGATAATTACAACCCCAGTGACCTGTCTTGCCACTAAAACACTTAGCAGACTTTATTCTGTCTTTACAACATGGAGACTGTGGGCACAATTCTGATCCCAGTGACACTGTGGTAAATCTGGAGGCACTGCAGTGAAGCCAGCTGAATTACAACCTCATAAATAGGATGTAAGGTAGCAAAGGAAATCAGTTCCTTTGCTTATACATTGGCTCTGATTTTGCAAAACTTTCAGTTTTGTATCCTGCTCTTGAGAGTTTTCAAATACAAGGATAACTAGGGACAAGCCAGCCAATAGATGTAGTGGCATTCCATTGTTCTCCATGCCAGACAATGAGAGAAAACTAATAGGAGATAATCTTGAGGGAAATACTTGTAATTTCTCAGTGTAAGAACTTTAATCAAATGCCTCTGCTTCTGTCATCTGGACATGACTGGGCTTGAGCTTTCAGCAGTGCCTTAATGCACACATCCTGTTGGTCTGTGGACTCAGGAAACAGGACTTTCTATAAAAATAACAACCCAAATTTTCACTTACTTTGGGTCCTATAGGACAGTGAAAGATTTCATCACCCAAATCAGCCATCTGTGATCAAAAATATTTCATTGTTTATGTTTCATTGTTTATGCTCTGCAAGTCTGTCACAGATTTCTGATTCTGCCTTCTAGTCCTACTGCCAATGCCTCATGGTTTCATATTGAGTATGCAGCAGGCAGTCCTTTCCCCAAATCAGTGAGCAACCACATTCACTGCCATTCTTAATTTCAGACAGTTCATTTGCTATTTCCCTGCTGAAACTCAGAGGATAGTTTTTTCCCTATGAATTAAACCAGGTGAATTCCCCAGCAGGTATGGTATAGTTCCTGTGAGCAATAACTACCTGCTGTTATTAGCATGCCCATTATATTAACCACTGCATTTCTTTCCATTTGCATTTCAATCATGAATAACTTCCTTAACTGGAAGTATAATGCACAGAATATTATTTTAGATGAGCTGTTTGTGCATCCTTTTCTATTTACCATACATATTTGTGAAAAATCATTGCATTAATAAAAAATAAATAAAATAAAATAAAATAAAATAAAGTTAAAGATATTACCAGATTCACACAGTCTTTTATATGTATTTGCATCTTCCTTCATCAGTGTTTGCTATTATATCATTCAAACCAAGAGGTAGGGAATTTAATTTACATAGTTGAGTCACATAAGCATGTAGATATTTCTGGCAAATGGCTCTGAACATTTTCACAGTTTCATTGATTTCACTTTTCTGCAAGTCCAAGCTCTGGATAATGAAAAGCCCCAAAAGCAGAAGACACTGTACAGTGCTGCTAAAGCGTCGTTGTGTGATGTTGTCTGGTTTTAGAATTTGTAATAGAACGGAGCAAACTTATAGCGAAAGGCTACGAACTGGAGATCCTCAGCTCTTGAATCTTTTATATGCCTCTGAATCTCCCTTTCAGCTTCAGTTATGTCATTTTAAGACCCGATTGCCTAATTTCCTGCCATCCCAGAGCCTTTCTGTGCTCAGCTTTCTGTTCCTGTGACCTCATTTTCACGCACTGTAGCTGACTTCCCATTGACCTTGATCTGAGTCACAGGCCATTAGTACCATGGAAAATCAGGGACCAGGCATTTAGGAATGCCATCAATGAGCTACACGTCTGAAGTCAGTGGAAATTCTGCTATTAACCTTCCTGAGCTCCTGCAATGGTTTCTTTGGTTAAAAGGATATAATCTAGCTCATATGAATATTACACAGATCAATTAATGCTGTAGCCACTTGGAAGACTGAAAGGACTCAGTCATGGCTATCACAGTTACTATTCCACCTAGCAACAACAAAGCAATTTCAAACTAATTTATAAAACCTTGCCTTGCAAAGTGCTGCAGACAGCCAGTTCAAGTACCCTTCAGACTCACCAGCATAGCTTGCTGCTCAACATTTGCAGCATCAAAGTCACAGCTTAATACCTTAGCCCTCTTGTAGAAGTATTTATATTTATGAGAAGGGTGAAAATGAGAATTTTTTTTTCAAGGTAATGGCCACTTCTTGATGTTGAATTGGCAACCTGGCTAAGTTGTATATGCGACAGGAACATAAAAGAAAATAAAGCCAGGCATGCCTGCTGTTAAAACAGTCTGGCTGTGGTTTTCTCAATTGAGGCAGCCAGGATTCATATTAAATCTGCATTTTAAGCTCTGGGTTTCTGGTTCTTTTCCTAATTTTGAAAATGAATCATTCTGTGGCTACACTCCGCTTTCTGTGGTTTTTTTTCACCTCCCTAACTGATCACATGAACTTGTCTCTGTGGTGGGCAGAGAGTATTATAATTTTTTAAAATTCCTTTCCTTCTAAAATCTCTTTTCCACTTATTTGCTGAAAGTGATTTCTACTATAAAATATCTATATACAATATGAATTTCAGCTCATATTAATATATGAGAAGACATGTCTTTGCCATTGGGTAGGTCTGAACAATGCATCCCTGGCATGGTGAAAAGCATTTGTCACACTTAACCACATTTTATAGCGTCTCAGTTAGTGACATATAACCTTGCTCTAACCATATTTGTACCTCTCATTAAAATCACAGAATAAAATGTAGCTGCCTGAGCAAGCATGCTGAAGAAAATTTCTAAATACCATCCAGGATGAAAACAGTGTAAGGAGAAATAAGTTCAATCATCTCAAAGAAATCAGGATCCTTTTCTTTCCAAAATTAAAGTATTCTGATAATTTCCAAGTAAATTTCAATGACGTGCAATGCTGACTGCATCCACTGCATCCACTGCATCCACTTACACTTGAACATGCAAGTGTCCTAAAAGTAGTGGGCAACTGGCGGGTGAAGCATTGGGAAGAGTGGTAACTGTGCAGTTTTCCTTCAGAGGAAGGACATGCTGGACATTAAAAAAGGCTCTGATTAAATAAAATCATCTATGGGAGCTTATCATAGGAACCTTGTAAAGAACAGGCAGTTACTGAGTAGAGAGGGACTGGCCCTGCATGGGCTGGAATTCCAAGAGCTGATACTATTTCTTCAGTGCTTTTGTTTATTATTTTATTATGTTAGAAATAATATCTTTTAAGCATGTCCAGATAAATCTAGAACTCTTGAATACGGAGCAATTAATTTGGATGTAGAAACAATTCCAATACTAAATTTAAACTGGAACTGAAACTGCATTTTCAGAGTCATCACTGCTTAGATGATTTTAAAGTATACTTTGCCTATAATGTATTCCTTCACCTGCTGGTTTTGGATAACAAGCAAAATACTAAAGTAAAGAATACTTATTTGCCATTTCCAGCTCTCTTAACACCAGAAAGGAGGAATAAGGCTGATATTTATATAGGAATTTGGAGAGATCTCAGTATGATGAACAAGCTGTTACAGTAATGATTGCTAACACTTAAAAAGCAAGATAGAAACAAACAAAAGAGTTAAGAACCCTCAATAACAAAAAGAATGTTCTCATTAGGGAAGCCATTATAAAATGGCATGTCCAGGATTGTTGCAGTTCACAGCTGCACGCTTAAAAAGCTAGTTATTGTTAATTCTCTCCCTGCTTTCCAAGGCTGTCTCAGGTCTCTGTAAACAGGCAGCCCTTCACAGGATGCAAATTAGCAGGTTATAGCTCGTGTCACAGAAACTTATGTAGCTGAGTACTGCTTCATATCAAACAGCTTCGTTCCTAGGTGCTGAAATGAGGCATCAAGAATTTAATTAAGGTTTTATACAGAATGCAAGAGTAAAGAGGAAGATTAAGGGGAAAAAAAAAGGACCAGTGTTGTAAACAGTGAAAACACTTAAGATTCAAAATGATTGCCAGAAGTTTTGCAGAACTTTTAATAAGTAGAAATCTAGCCATCTTGTTTAACAAAAGGTATTAGAAGTATGGTTTCTAACTCAAACAGTTTCAAAAGGCCTATACAGTTAACTAGTTTGGGACCATTCGATTTTGTCTCCATCCTTGATACATCTTTATCTCATATACATTGTTCCTTTTACTTTAATTTCTGATACCACTGAAAAAAAATAATATTGTATGGTTTCAAAACCTCATAGAACTGAGGAGTATGATCTTCTGTGATTATTCTTAAGGAATTTCCTTTGATTTCTCTGGTAAGTACACAGTACTTGCCAACTTGAGCACAAAATATTGTTGTGAAATTTTGAGAGAAGATAAGTTTATAAAACAACCACTTTTCAGTTTTAAAATCTCTATGACTTACTGGTCTCAGATTATTCATCAAAGCAGCTTTTTAAAAGCAGGAATTTATTATTATTGTTATGGTTATTGTTATTTTAGAGAGGCATAGAGTATTAAACCAAATAGCTCAATTGACTGACAATGGAATTCTGAGCATTAACTGATGAAAAAAAGATTTTTTCTTAATATTTCAGTGATTTTTAAAAAAATGCTGTGTGTGGAAGTATTTTCTCTTACTATAATATTTTTGGAACATTAGGGGAGAGGAGCTCTACATCATGGGTATTCTTCTCTCTGAAGCTCATTTCTCCCTCTTTCAGTTAGGCTGCTAAATGCCTCAGTTGTCTGGAGCTGAACTTAGCAGTGAGGTTGAATGCAGTACATCTCTCAAAAAAATGAATTTTCTCTTCTGACTTTTAAAAAGTTAGGTAGACTGACATTTAAGATGGTTAATACCAATAGATAACCATGATGTGTGTTTCTTACAAGAAGCAAAATGTTGTTTAACCTAAAAGAAGCGATTCTGCAGACAAATTTAATGAAATGCTAGCAATATTATAGAGTTAGTATCTGGAAAAATAGCTAGTATCTGGCTAAATAATTTGAAACATATTAGCTGCTTGAAGGAATTCATCATGTAAGAACATTAACTTGCTGCTGATGGTACAAATTTTATTGAATCTGGTTGTTGTAAGAATAGTGCAACATTCAGCAGCATAACATGAAATTAAGCTGTGTTTGTTCATGACAATACAAGTATTTTAAAATTTTCATGTTATTTTTCTCAAGTCTCATCATGTGGAGTCTTCTGAGAATCCTATCACTTAGCACCACAAGGGCAGGTGGCCAAAAAAGGCTTGTTGAAGTCTAGAGAAGAAGAATAGTGCGAACAGTGTTGGTTCAACCATGCAAATTCTCTGCATTTAAGAAGACTGACCTTAGTGAAGCCTATCAATATTATCAAGCCCATCAAGGACATAGCAGCAATGAAGGAAGAGGGAAATTAGAAGGGTAAAAATGGATTTTCAAGAAAAGAATTAAAGAGTTTTAAAACCAATACCCAGAAGCCATGAAAATACATTTTGAAGATGACTGTAATAGAACCAATAGATCTTCTAAATCCCTACAAAGCGGTGAGGGAAGATAAGAATACTGCTGAGAAGTTAAATGACTTTTTACATTAGTTTTTACTCAAGAATTTTTGGAAGATTATTATGAAACCTGCTGTTTTCTGACATATAACAATGTGATTCTACTGAAGTCCTACATGCTATAAAAAGTTTCTTGTAACTTTATGTATAACAAATAAGATGCATAAAACCTCAAAATTATACTCTCCCAGATTTTTCCTTATTGCATAGAAAGAGAGGAGAAAAAAAACCAGTGCCTTATATATTTTAAAAATGGAACTAATGATCATGATATTTATTGTGTATTTCAAGAAGGTTTTCTGAATCTTTCACATATCACAAAAAAAAAAAATTGAATGTTTTTACAATATAAGAGTTCCCAGATTTTCATCTGAAAAAAAAGCTTCATAAGCTAATCACTTGTTTACATGGTTAATAAAATTTTAAAAACTCAGCAACATAATTTCTTTTGACTTTCAAAAATTCTGATTCCTCAGGAAAGGATACTTAATAGTTTCCTGTATGTGTGGGAGAAAGCAGGATCAAAAAGCATCTCACAAAAAAAAAAAAGAATTTTAGGATAATACAGATAATACAGACTACTCTCATTACAGAAAAATGGATAAAATGATTGACTGAACTTTCTCATTATAGTTTCACTTATTCTTACTTGTGAACTGTAAGGGAGTGCAATGAAACAGAAATCTGAGAAGTGCAGGAAAAAAATTCTGTTATTCAGCTATAAGGAGACCCATGAAGAATTTAGGGGGAGAAGATGAACTAGATGAATGAATACCAGGACAGCAAAATTTATCATTGCCAATCATGCTGGAGGGAACTACCTGAAAAATGTGGGGTACAATGCAGCTGTCTAAATTAACCATATCTAAATTAACCATTTGGAGCCCTGAGGATCCTGCAGGTTTCTTAGCAGGTCATCATTACTGTGCTACTGAAAACATAAGTAATATGTCACATTGCAATATGTGACTACAACTTGAATTATGATGGAAAGGACAATGCAACACCTTTCTTGAAATCAATATTTTTCCAGAATACTATCCAGAGCAAAAGTATACTTTAAAAGAGGATGTGACAAGCAGTTGAAGAGCAGAAAGTAGCAGCGTAAAACAATAAATAGTTTTAGATATGTATACCATTAAGAGCAATGTTAAATTGAAAACCCTTGTTTTTTCTGTTAAAATCAAGAAAAAGAGGCACTCAGTTTGTAAGTGAAAATCTTACTCTGAATCTGAAAAAGTAAATCAGTAGTTTATATACTATGAGCAAAATCAAAAAATGTTTTGCTAATGGAAATAATTTACATTAAAAAAGTTTAAAAGTATAGGAAATGTGTCAATCAAGACTACCTAATGTTGGTAGCAATCTTTAAAGAGATATTTATTGTTACCTTCACGTTTTAACTCAGGCTGTAATTCTTAGAGATCAGTAAGAGCAGGAGGTTTCTTCAGATTACTCTGCCTCAGAGGTATTTTAAATGTCTCTCAAGTACCTTGAGCTTGCCATATTAGGAGACATATATGACCTTTCATGGTCATCCCTACATTCTGGTGTTTCATTGCAGCATATAAATAAAAACTGATGGAGAGGAAAATCAGAAAGACGAGATAGAAAATACAGCAGAAATATATTTATATTGAACAGTAGTATCTGTCATTTTACTGAAGGAAAGGCAGTTCCTCTTTTACAGAGCACATGAAAGTTATTGCCTTTCTTCATGAAGAAGAGAGGACTTGAAGTGTGACAAATTATGTGTAAGAACAGAGCTGGAACTCATCAGGTTCATAAGGAAAAGATCAAATTTAACCAGTTGACATTTAATTGTTTCAGACTTTACAGTACACTTTTGTGAAAGTCATTATTTTTCATAGCATTCAAACCCTCACATATTCAAAAACAAACATTTTTGTACATTATTGTACTAAGTCCTAATCCAAAAGTACCTAACCTTCACTGTTCTCGTATAAATAAAATAGTCTTTGCATCCAAGAGCAAGTGACCATACTCCACCAACAGGAACCTTCTTTCCAGATAAGAACTTTGAAAGCACAAATTCTTTCTTCTACATCTGAGACTTTTTGTTTTAATTAATATCTGAGATCCAAGCCTTTTGGAAAATTAAGTCTGTAAGGCACTCCTAGATTCTGAACTGTACCAGTTTTGTCATTAGTTTTGCACTCCTTCTTTAAGATCAATTCACCCATATCTGCATGGATTGTTAAAAATCCTCAGACTCAAAATTTCTCCACAGAGCTAGAGCTGTCAGGCTTAAGTATGTAGTAGTATTTTCTTAAAAAATACAATGGTGAATTAATTAAATTACTTTTTTTCTTTTTTCAGAAATATATTAATCTAAATTTTTATAATAAATCATGTCGGTTAATAGTGAGGAAGTACTTACACTTTATACACCTATAGCTTGTACACTAAATGAGTAATGAAATAACAAACAGGAGTCTGGTCAAGAGCTTATTGTAGACATTTTTATCTTGGATCAAAAAGCACCATTGTTCTGCCTGCAATTATCTAAATATTTCTATGCAATGTCCTATATTCTAAATAGTGAAGCAAACGTGCTGCCCTTATCACTTAATGATTCCTCAAAGTTGGAGGGCAAAAAGGTTTTTTTATCAAGCATTGGAAAGCTTGATAAATAATATAATATGTGAAGAATAATAACATAATATGTGAAGAGGATCTGTGATCTCACACCCAAAGCACTGTACTTAGAAGAAATTAAAAGTATAATCTTAAAGTTTATCTCTAATTATCGCTTTCAAGTGTTCAATATAAACATTCTGTCTAGTGTACAGAAGATTATGAAGTCTTCTCCACTAGCACAGAAATGCATATGTTCAAACCCACCAGCCCTCTGCTTTGTTGTAAACTATGAATAGTTAAGCATTTGCTGTGATTTAGCTAATGTCCTTTTACCATAAGAAATGCAATCCAATTCATTGTGTATGTGCTTGAAAGGCAAAGAGACACAAATGATTTGGTACTAAGCCTTTTTTCTTCATTTCATATTGCTAAAGCTGTCTCTGGAGAAATAAAGAGTCTTTTTTCTCTTATTTCTTATAATGGGATTCTAATGAGAACTTTAATTAGTATCATGAATTTTTTTCCTTACTTCTAGATTTTAAAGTAATCGTGCAGTATTTCTCAGTCATGATTTTCTATTGTATCTCTATAATGTTATTTCTCTAAGATAATTTTCATAGTACTGTTTTATTTTAGATTTTGTTAACCCATTTTAATGCCAGAATAATTGGAATCAAAACAGCCAAGAATCAACAGATTCTTGTTAGTAGTAGCTTGATTGCCAGTCACCAACCAGAATATTTTCTCAATTACAGCTGTGTGTAAAGATTCTTGCAGAAAGGCCTTGTCTCTACTCAGTGTATGCCTGAAGTGGTCCGAGCAAGACAGACTAGTCTTCCTGCTTTTATTTATTTTTTTGTTTTTCTCCAAAAAATAGCTATTTGGAAAGATTCTTTTTTACTTATTTCCTGCTTTTTTTTTTTTTCTTCTATAGTATGTGCCATTTCTTTTGAGATTAAAACAAAATATTTTTACCAAAAAACATCTTTCT
This sequence comes from Lichenostomus cassidix, assembly GCF_008360975.1. Lineage (NCBI taxonomy): Eukaryota > Metazoa > Chordata > Aves > Passeriformes > Meliphagidae > Lichenostomus > Lichenostomus cassidix. The sequence goes on from NC_139482.1 coordinate 26,398,064, forward strand.
GATGCAGACCCTGCTTGAGTTAACTTCCTGACATTTTTAAAAAACTCACATTTAATGGACCTGGCCCTGTAGATGACATACAATTTTTGACAGTCTGGAATACCATTCCATCTGTCCTGGAAGATATGAGGTATGTAAAATCACCATGAAATAAACCTCTATATTTTTGTCATTACTTTTCTGGAATATGTGTTTCATCGTAATTAAAAAAAAACAAAAAAAAAGCAATTACCAGTAAGTCCATGAAAAACGGTACAGGGAACGGTACATTTTCCAGTGTTTTATTGAAACGTTAGAAATCCTGTGTATTATTTTCCACAGGGAGGCTAGCAAATAAAAAATAAACTGAAGTTGATAATTAGAGAAATTTAGCTGAAACTTGTTCAGCTTATTAAGCATTTAATTTTGTGTAGAAAGTGAGAAATCATTAGCATTTTTATTTTCCTGAGTGTAACAAAACCAAACATTTCTGGAAAGGAGGCTGTACAATTGTCTTATAAAGATTCGATATTCGTGTGCTTTCCTGAAATGTTTATGTAGCCTGACTAAGCCTGTAGTTTGACTTCCACAAGAAGATTGCCAATTGGTGTCAACAACTGCACAGGTGGTTCAGAAAAATCCTCAGGTTGTTCCCTACTCTTCACTAGAAAACAAGGCTTCTGTTTCTGCTTTGAATGTTGGACTGACTCTGCTGTAAAAGGTTTTTCTGTTAAAATTCTGTTTAGTGGAAGAGCAGAGAGGACCAAATCTGGCATCATCCAGCAAGGAGGACTTGCCCTTGCTAAATGATGCTGCCAACCTCACTGCTGCCTTGGCCTCCCGAGGGACTTCATTCCTCTGCCTGCACACATGGAGCTGATCTGACCTGAGCACACCTGGGCTGGGCTGGTTGGGGTAGTTGCCTTCACATAAAGGTGGGAGAGTGTGTTGTCAGCCCAGCTGTGCACACATCATAGAGATCTCTTAGTTACACAACGATAATCAGGAGACCAAAATAATTTTTGAAGTACAGGCAAACCTTCAAATCAAAGTCAAAATGTGTTAAACTCCTAACTTAAGTTACAATCTAAGCTATTTCAGGTAGATATATGTTTTGAGAGCACAAGAAAGAGGGTATAAAGACTGAAGTTTCTTCTCTTGATGAAAAATGTTTACCATTTGAACTGAAGAAAGGAGCAAGTTTATTGTTAAATGTGTGTATTTGTCACCATTACTCTGCAACTCCCAAAGTCACACATCAATTCAGCTGCTCAGATAGAAATAGCTCCAATGTCTCCTGGTGCAGAATCTGGTATCCTATCCTAAAAATCCAAACCCCCTCTGTTAGTAAGGTGTCTACAGAAGTTTATTCCTTCAGGTCAGAAGATTGAACCTAGGCCAAGCTACTAATACCCTGAAGATATTAAATCCGACTGCATGGGTCAGTTCTATTCAAGTGTAACCTTTGTTTCCCAACAGAGAAAACTAAAGGAAAATTGGATGAGCTGCCATTTCCAAAGTACTACTAAACTGAACGTGTTTTGCAGTCTTCAGTAAAAGGTGCTATCATAGTTAGCTCATTTAAATATGTCAGCAGAAATTAAAAGAATTTCAGGAATTCACAGCTACTTTGAGGAGGTAAATATTGGCAAAATATGGTTGTCTTAGTGAAGCTGTGTTTTTCCACTGCCTACCTTCCTCGCTGTGTAGGGCCCCTTTTACCTAAGGCTGTCATGGAGGTGTCCTCTGCTAGCACACACATTTCACTTTAAAGGGGAAAAATAAACAAATTAAAAGCTTTTCCTTCAGGTATTTCACTCTGTTGTTTGGAAGCAACTGCTTGCTAATGATTTCCTGCTGTGGTGCACTCATGGCATTGCAAGTTTGCACCAGGAGCTGCACTTTGCTGCTTCAGCAAATTGTGACAGGTTTGGTTGTCACAGAAGGATGCATTTGCCCGTGATAGCCACAGGTGCATCCCTGCTTGCCGCTGGAACAACACTTAAAAGCATTGCTGGCACGACAAGGAAGGAAGTTCAGAACCTTCTGCATACTGATGGTGAAGCTGTGACAAGACCACCTTCCTGCCACTTTGCAGTTATTATTCCTAATGAGTTTTCCAGTTTGCTAATTCAAAGTTTCAGTGTGCCTGGGCCTCAAGCTCTTCTTGTAAGGAGATTATTCCACCACTGAATGTACTTTGCATTCAGAATTTAATCCTATTTTTCCTTTTTTTATCCAGAAATTTATTATTTTTCTCTTGACTGTCTCCTTTGTTATATTATTTAATCATACAATATACAACCATTCTTAGCGCCTCTGTAATTCTAGAAGGGAGTTTATTATCAACTTAGGTGCAACATATCATATCTTTCTGCTAAAAATGGTGTATATCAGTGCAAAATGTCATTTAAAGATATCAAAAGTCATTGAATGGACCCATTGGTTTCAGAGAATTTTATGTGAATTAGGCCCTTAGAGAGGTTGATTGCTCTGTCACAGAAATCATCTGCAAGACTGATATGTGACAGGGTCAGGCCAACAGACGCATTATTTTGTTGCTCTACAACCCAATGTCTTTGCTGACAAAAAATTGATTAATATATGTGGGGTTTTTTTATATTACATTTCAATGTCATAGTTAATCTATGTTCCATCTGATTTCTAAATCTCTTCCAGCATGCCTGCCTACTAAAATCTCTTCTCTATTGACTATCTATATGTTTGAATTATCTTCCTGTGGATGTATTATACTGAATTTGTCCAAGCTAAATTTTAATTTCCTTTTTCTTCCCTACTCTAAATCCTTCTTGGCATTTCTCTTCCTTCATTTCTGCTCACAACCTTTCATAATGATTAGGAGCAGCATATTTTGGTATTGCTTTTCAGAGTATTCAACTAAAATCCCAACCAATTATTATACAAGAAAGTATTTTAATTTATTAGCCTTTAGGAACAATTTTTAGGCTTTTGTGTGCTTTATGATATTCCATAATTCACTGACTTTTAACATTTCCCTTCTGAAGGAATCTGGTCTACTTGACAGGAAGCCTTAATTGGAGAAGAAGAATCTGCAGAGCTAAAAAAGCTGGTTCTAATAGGAGTCAGATTTTACAATGAGAAGGTTGAAATGTTGCAGGGAGAAAGTGGCTCATTACCAGAAAAAAATGTCTGAATCCCAAAGGGTATGTATTTTCTCTGAAAAAAATGAACATTGTCAGGGAAGAAAGCTCATAATTTATTATTAACAGCTAATAGTAGTCTGCCTTTAAAGAGGTAGTGGGAACATAGACAAAACATATTTACTTTTCCAGAATGTTATTAAACTAAGAACTTTTCATACTGCAGATAACATTATTATAATTCAAAAAATGTTAAATTACTAGTTTCTAAATATTTAGTTTTATACATTGTTATACATGTGTGTAACTTCAAAAATATTGAATAAGACCACTGACTTCACCAGCATTAGTGGTTTCCCATGAGGTTAAGAAACAATACAATGTATTCCACAATTGCCAGCCTTAGATTTCTATTTGGATGCCTGAGATTTCTCCTTAGACACCTGAAGGCTGAATCTGATTTTACTTAATATCTCCCACATGATGTTTTTAATTAGATCATCTTAGTTGGGAATCTTCATTTCCCTTCTTTACACCAAAGACTCAGTTTAGTTGCAAAGAATAAAATGTAATTCCTGTTACCAAGAGCAGTTACTGCAGCAGGACAGACAGAATGTGAACCTTCATTACCTGTAACTTATCTGGCCTTCACTTTCATTCTAGCTCAGTTGATTTGTCACTTGCTTTTTCTGCTGCGTCACAGAGGGAGAACATCTTTGAGACTGGGGCTGTCATTCACTGTGGGCACTGTCCAGCACACTGGGGTCCTCCTTTATTTGAAACTTCATGGCACTTCAGAAAATAAACAGCACATGCTGGCAGGGCTGCAATTTCACAGTACCTGCATGAAGGTGCTGGAGGAGCTACGGCAGGTACAAAAAGGAAAAACATTTTAAACAAGGCAAGGTCTTGAGCATCCAGAGAGTTACCTCAGGAACAAAGGAAAACAAGGACTGAAACAGGAGGAACTCTGCAGAAGAAAATTAGGAGCAGACAAAATGAAAAAGATTAAAAGGCCACAATTAATGGTACTTATGCAAAGGCTGGCATTAAAAGGCTCAGCATCAGAGAATTCTGTCCCTTCCATAAGGAAGGAACTGTACAAGGAGGAATCAGCTGTAGCCTCAGTGAATGCTGCCTACCTGTATTTGCATATTGTCTTTTCCATGGTCTGAATGTATTAATTAACAGTACAGTGTCAATACCTACTAAAGGAAAGCAACAAAACCAACCAAAAAAGTAATTCCACCCAAAAAAACAACACCACTGTTCTGACACTCCCCACACCCCAAAACAACAGCAAAAGTATCCTTCAGAAAATGGATTATCCTGAGTTTACAAGGCAAGAATTTATCATCACCAAGGTGAAGTCAGGTAGCAATTCAAGGTATCACCATATTGGATATTTCAAAGAAAACCTTCCCTTTCTCTGCATTCCCTTTCTTTGCATTTTTTCTCTGGAATTATCATACAGTTTGGATCACCCTACTCCATCTCACACCATTTTGGATCACCCTACTCCATCTCACACCATAATTTTTTATGTGCAAAGGCTGCAGAAGACCAAGATAAAGAATGCTGGCAAATGTCTTTTCTTCATGGTGATGAAAGATTGAATGTATCCTTGTGCTGCCAGTAGCACATGCTAGGAAAAGTACTTTAGTAATAAAAACAAAACCTAATGTAAGACTGTTGTTATTTAAAAATAAATTATATTTTCTTCTTGATAGTCTGTCAGTTTCTCTTCAAATATGCTCTTTTGCCTTTTCTCTATGATCATGAATGATTTTTCTCATCAGTTTTTGGGCTTTTTAACTCCTATCAGGCACCATTTCCAATTCATCTACTGGGGATATTTTGTTATACTGCATTCTTACTATGAAGCAAAAGAGAAATTTAACTAGAGAGATGGACTGACTACATTTAGAAACGTTCCCCATTAACATTTATTCTCAGGGCTGAGTAAACTGAATTATTATTGGAAAAGACATTCCAGGTATATTTATGCAATGCTTACAAAAGAGAGCTGGTGTGGGTTTGTTTTTAACTGGCAAAAGATCTGTTCTTCCATTTATATTTGTCCCATTTCAGGGCAACAAGACATAAAATTCTCTGTTTCTAATGGTATAAATCCATAAAACCGCAGAATACACTGGGACTGCTACAAAGTTTTGTCAACACAGGTGCCATAAAAAAAATCCAAATAAAATTGTAAATCTCATTTGAAAAGAATGCATATGCTCATTCTTAGAATTTTACTATATTTACCAAGCCCAAAATTATGAACATTTTTTGAGATTTACATAGTTAAAGTTTAAGTTAAAACTTTCCACCCTCTTCTAACAGTGGAAAGAAGAAAAGGGCAATAATTTATACCAGTTTCAATTTAAGAAGAACACTTTAAAATACATAGAAGACAATTCTTCCTATTTTCTCTAGGCTCTCTGAAATCTTTTACTTCACATGACTCTATTCTTCACTGAGCAACAACAAGTCTTTTGTCAATGCTTTATTGTATTGCAAGTTGCTGTTGGGTCTTTTCAAATGCTCTTCTTACATTGTGCATAAGCTTCCTTCTGCAGAACAGTTGGTACAAAAGGGAACAACAGATCTGAAAAGACAGTTAATTGTGCTCTGAACAGATCAATTAATTCTGACTCAATAGCAAAAGATCTCACAAGTCTTGCACTTTAAATAGATGGCTTTGCAAGGTGTTTACTGGGTAAATATATATCTAGACATTCTGTGTCCTTTTTATAGACAAAGATCCTTCGTTATTACTGTAACACAAGCAAACAGGAATAGATAAAAATATTTAAATAGGAACATGATAACTGTAATAATTCTAAAAGGATAAACATATGCTAGACAAATAGCAAAAAATTCCTTTGAATTATCTCTATACGCTTTGGATTTATGTGAAATGGCCATTTAAAATTAAATTCTTGCTTCCTTAGGTTGAATTATAGGTTACAGATTTATACATTTGATCTTACTCTGATTTGCCATTCTTGGTGGTTCAATTTTATTCAGTAATAAAAGCATTTGTTTCATGTTGCAATTTCATTATTCCAAGTTTTCAAATGTGGGATTTCTGTTTCAAAAATATAAAACTACAGGGGAACAAAAATGAAGGTGTTAATTTATGTTCACATGTAAAATGCTTGCTATGTTTTCTATATGTTTCTGTGGATTATGCTTCAATCTCAGATACACTGGACTTTATATGCCCCTCAAGCTACCTCTAAATCATTTCTGAATTACTTTTTAACAACCTTGTATTGAATCTGTGTTTCTGATAGTTGCTAGTGTAGATATATTTTTTCCAAAACAGCAATATCATACTTGTTGTTTTATTAATGTGAAAACCCAGCTTTGGGCATGGATTCAAGGTATTCAGTTAGGCAATCAGACAGTGGGTTGTGTGTGATGCACTCTGAATGTGAACAGTTGGCCATGTGATTCCCAAGTTTCTACGTGCAAACCTGTAAATTAGTCCTGATTTATCGGTAGATGTTTTTGGCAACCACCGGAGCAAAGCCCATAAATGTTTTCAAAAGAGAAGAAAGAATTAGGAGATGGGGAGGAATATCTCAAAGTAAGAGTGGAATAAATAAGCATTGTGCTGAAATGCTTAACTGAATCAAATTACAGTGGTTAGGGCAGGAAGTAATCTCCTTTGCAACAGCTGCCTCTAGCAAGTTTGCGAAGTCAGGTAGAGTCTTAAAGTTAACTGTACCACTGAGGAATGGTTTTAGAATAAAGTATTATTCCAGTGTCCTTACAAACCGCAGATGTCTGGTTTGGCTTTTTTAAATTTTTTTTTATTTTTCTTCTCTTGTCCACAGGAAGGAGTAACTTATTTTCCATATTCTGTGGAATGCTTTCCTTTTTTTCCATTGTATTCCAGATTGTTTCCTGTCAAGCTATCTTTTTATTCTCCAACAATGGCATTTGAACTGAAATTTACGTAATTGTCTCAACTGCTTGAAAAGGACCCGTAAATAGAAGACTGCAATCCAGTTCTTGTTTTTTATAGCAAAGGCTGGAATAAGAAAAATAATATTGTGAAAATAAACAAAAAGAATTACTTCAACTTTTCACTGAGTTAGCACAGAGGTAATACGACTCAAATAAGGAAATGTAACAAATCTAAAATACTGTAAGTATTTTAATTTGGTCCATATATACTGTCCTTTGCTTTAATCCAAAACCTGCTGGAAATGTGGTATTCCAGGAAACCATAGTTAATATATGTACACAGTATTTTGGAGAGTTCTGCTGAAAAGGAAGGGAATTAACTGGGAAGAGGAATCTTTGTAAATTATATAGATTCATGGCAGCAACTAGAGTCATTGAACTTTTTGACTGCAAAGGCATTGACTATAGCTATTCAGTTACACCTCTGATAACCAACCAGAACTGGAAAAAAGAAAGTAAAATGGTGAAAAGAACATTTGAAATACTGATGTTGAAAGTGGGGTAGGGTTCTTTATGGAAAGGCAGGTAGATTATTAAAGGAACAAAAGAACCATCTTGCATAGAGCCCTGCATTTCAGCACTGAAGGGAAAACTGACACATCAAATTTGTACAACAAAAGGAAAGGGTTTATCAGCTTCTAAACGAATTATATAGAGATGATTGTTAATGCTTGGAGAAACTACAGTGGTTAAAGGAAAAATAGTCATAGCATATAAGGCCTAAAAATGGCCAAGTTCAGCCAGATAAAGCATTCAGAGAAAATGAAAAGCAGTAGAAGTTTGTTCAAACATAGAGAGCTTTCTTCTGCTTGTAGATGTATACAAGGTATACTAAATTTGTAGATGTTATTTGTGAGGTTTTAGTATTATTTCCAATTGAAATATAGCTGTAAAAATTTTGACTGTTGCTGTATATAAATACCCCACAGAAAACTTAACCTCACCATTAGTTGCACACAGAAAAGCATAATACTTAATTGGAGAAAGGGAATGTAACTTCTATTTCTGTGTTTCCTTCAACACATGGGATCTGGGACATGAAGGTCATCTTCTGTAATGGCCTAAAGCTAGAGCACTCACTTGTTAAGCAGGAGACACAGCTTTTCTTCCACTGGGACAATATTGCACACAAAGTTGTCTGCTCCTGAAAGTACATTATTCTCTTCAGCCAGTATAAAATTTAAGATACAGAACACATTGTTTAAGACAAGGATCAGAATACCTATCCCTCACATTTGCAAGCCCTAGGCACCACAATACCTCCTTCCACCAGGGATGCTCCTCCCATTCCAGCAGTACAGAATATGCTTTGTGAATTAGGGCATTTCCTGGGAAGTGACAGGTCTGCATCTGGAATCCCCAGGATAGAAGGGTTATATGGAAACAAGTCTATTTCTTTCTCATGGTTTCTTTCATGTAGAATTATCACCATTTTATCTTCCTCCCTTAAAAAAAAAGAAAAAAAAAATCCATCTGTAACTTCCTACATCTCAGACTAACTATGGAACAAGCCTTGTCCCTGGCTGCCTGTTTTTGGTGAGTTGACCTTGACTGGCATAAGGTTCCCAAGAAGCTCCTCTTATCTTTCCCTCTTCGTAGCAGAACAGGGGGAGAAAATATGATTAAATTCTCATGGATGGACATAAGGACAGAGAAATCACTTATGAATTACCATCTTGGGCAAAATAGACTTTACTTGGGAAAAACAGTTTAATTTATTGACAATTAATTGTAATATACTAGAACATTGAGAAATACAATCACCTTCTCCCCAAACCCCCTTTTTCTTCCCAGATTCAACTTCACTTTGGATTTTTCTGCATCCTCCCCCTACATGGCTCAGGGAGATAGAAAATGAGAATTGTGACCATAATGCTTTCTCTGTGGTGCTCCTTCCTCATCATGCTCTTCTGCTGGTCCAACATGTGATCCTACCCACAGGAGGTGGGCTCATTAAATTCATTAAATTCTCCAACAAGTGGCCTTCCCATGGGCTGAATTCTTCTCAAACTGTCCTTTCCATGGAATACAGTCTCTCAGGAACAGGTTGCTGCAATTTCCCACCGGGTCACAAGTCCTGCCAAGCAAACTTGTTCCAGCATGGGCTCTTCTCTCCATGGGTCCATGTGGCTAGCACAGGCTTTTCCCATGAGAATTCTTTTTGTGTTTTATAAATAAAGTTTGGATGTTATTGGAACAGTGTCCCAAGACTTGGACGGCGCAGGCCTGGCCAATCACGCCTAGGGGGAGGTTTCTGACTGACCAATCTGGGAGACTTTTGAAAACTCTATATATATGACGAAATCAAAACAATAAAGGTCATTCCTTCTTGCCACTGAGAACTGACTTCTTTACTCTGCTAGCTGCTCAACAGTGACAGGTCCACAGGTTCTACCAGGAGCCTGCTCCTGTGTCGGCTTCCCACAGGGTCACAGCCTTCTTCGGGCATCCATCTCTTCCACCTTGCGGTCCTCCACAGCCTGCAGGTGGATCTCTGCTCCTCTGTGAACCTCCATGGGCTGCAGGTGGACATCCTGCTTCACCATGAGCTGCACCATGGGCTGCACCATGGGCTGCAGTGGAATCTCAGCTCTGGCATCTGGAGCACCTCCTGCCCCTCCTTCTCCACGGACCTTGGTGTGTCCAGGGCTGTTTCTCTCACACAGTCTCATTCCTCACTCACAGGTGCTGCACGATGCATGGCGGCAGCTGCTGGGGTCACAGAAGCCACTCCTGCACCTCCTCCACTATCAAAACCTTGCCATGCAAACCCAATACATTGTTAAAATAACTACTCTAAGGACTGTGCTTAAATTCTAGAACTTTCTTGAACTTGGGGTGCTGTAAGTACCAAGGTGCTCAGACTAGGAAAATACTGTTTTTGAGCAGATCCATAAACCCATGAATAATTTCTTTAATAAAAAGAGGAAGAAACAGCTAGGAGAGTACAGTGATTTCAAAGCAAGAAACCATAGTGTGATTATAGTCTGGTGAATTTCTCTTAAAAAAGATTTCATTTTACTATGACCCTTACAGTAAAGGAACTCATCAAAGCAACAATAAAATCTGTGGTTCCAGGGCAAAGAAAGAGGAAAGAGAACTCCATTCCCTTACCAATGCCTTTCCTTGTGTTTTTGTTTACCTTTCTTCTTTCCCTTTCTCTTCTCTTCCTTAACTGTAGCTCTGATGTCCTTCCTGTTTATTCTGCAGATATTTCTATTTATTTTAGAGTCTCTCTTTGTCTTTTTCTTCACATTCAAGTCTTTTTCAGCCCACCAACAGCGCTCTGCAAAATTCCGCCGAGCTTGAGGGACAGTAACAATCATTTGGACATCTCTCCTCTAGTAAATTCTCCACAGGCACATAGATCAGTGTCCTCTTCATGCTTCTCAGCAATATAGTATTTATTAAATACATTTTCTGTGTCATATAGATAGAAAAAGTGAGATGATCTCCACATAAAGGTGATTGAAAAGTACCCAGGGTGATTAAGGCTCAGTAGTGCTTGAATGTTTCCAAGCAGCTCTGACCCATAAAGGAGAGCTGGTCCTTCACAAAACTTCATGGAAGGCATAAGACTTTATTAGTGGGTGAAATTTGTAAAACACAATACATACTTGTCTAGGCTGGTACTGATTTCAATAGCTAGTTGGGTTTAAAAAGGAAATTATAAAATCATGTAAAGATAGACTCTGAAAACAAAGGCATTCCCATTTTCAGGGATAAGTGGCTCATAATAAAGAGTTATATAGGAACCTACCAAAACAAAATTTGTAGAGCTCAGTGAAGTATGAATAGAAACTTGGAGGGGAAGGCAAGGACATAACTGGATAACACAATATTTTCAGAGGGAAAAAATAGAGGGTAAAGGCTTTTCCTATCAACTCTTATCAAAATAATGACAAAAGCTATTTTTGAGGAAAGGGCAGGACAGGGAAGGGAAGGGAAGGGAAGGGAAGGGAAGGGAAGGGAAGGGAAGGGAAGGGAAGGGAAGGGAAGGGAAGGGAAGGGAAGGGAAGGGAAGGGAATTGTTTTACTTTAAATACATGTTAGAGGAATTAGAGAAAATAATATAGTTTAAATCCTAGATAGAAAAGACTTCCTGATCTGTGTTCCTTTAAACACATTGTCGTCACCACAAATGCCATTCAAAGAGCAAAAGTTGCACACAGTTATTAGGCACTTCATTATCACTTCCTTATTAGCAGAACTTTACTTTTGTTTTTAATTATCTTTTTAACTGAATGAGAGTTTCAGAAGTGTTAAATAGCAGGATTTATTGTATCAAGGACCACAAAGGGGAACTGCGTATTTCTTCCAGTATTTGTTTTCATTTGTGTTTCTTTGCTTTTTAGATCTTTCTAATGTTTCTTTGTTTTGAATAGTTTTCTCATTATAAATAGATACTTTCATCTTCACCAGTCTGTTTCAGAAATAAGCATGAGATACAGCACTCTGCACCTGGCTTACTACAAACCCAGAATATGGTTTTCAGAATGTTTTTTAAGGAACTTATTTACTTGAGTTGCACCAAAAAATGTAGAAATCATACCAAAAAATCTGAGTATTGCTGTATGCAGAAGATACACAGCCTGCCTTGTTTGTGGGTGTGATGGAATACATTTCAGAATGTTTGCTTTGCCAAGGAACTAGACAATACCTGACAGAGTCCTTGAATGCCATAGCATGCATTTTTAATGGAGCTGATTCCAGCCTGGGGCCATTCACCTCAAAACCATGATTATATGCGAACAAATCTGTTTACTAGTATAATGGGGGGAAAAGTACATTTGGATAATACTCTCTAGTGTTAGGGGGCTCTCCAAATTTTCTGATTGACTGATTTATTACCGTCATTTTCTCTGGCACAGAATTTCAATTGTCAGAGGTTAGCTGATATGGAAAGCAACATGGACCTACCTTCTTAAAGCAAATGTCTATTCTGATCCAACAAAGGTTGATTTACTTGTCAGCCTCTCTAGATTAGATGCTGCAGCACCTATAATACACTTGCTTTTCTACTGCAAAATTGTAGTGTTCCATTTGTCTTCCCCAGGTGGTCACAACTGCGGTGGCACACATAGCATTGATTATATTTTATTTCAAATGTCTCATCTTAAGCTGACTGACACTTCACTCCAAGGACATGGAAAACTAACATATGTTCTCTGCTGCTTCAGAAACAAACTACTGGGATAAAAACTGCTGTTAATATTCCACCATTTAAAGCTCAGCTTTCTCCTTCTTGTGTGAGAAGAAAGCAGGTGGAGGGACTGCATGCATTTTCTGACTGGTATAGTCTGCGCTTGAGGAAGGTCGCCTAATACACATTTAGTACAAGTCAGAAAAAAGCTATTGCCTATTCCCTTCAGATTCTCTCACTCTGGCAACCTAGCAAGATAAAGATGAAAATAATTCACTGTCTTCTGTTGTTCATCTCAAGTCTGTATGCAGTCACTTTTGAATGCTTTTAATTAAAGAGCTTTGACAGAATTTTGAAAACTTGGTGCAAAAAAAAATCTCATAAAGTGAGATTGTAAAAATTGCTGTTGATAAAAAAGGTAAAAAGCTGGGTTTAGCTCTCCTTTCCCCGTTCTGTCAGTCCCTTTTCAATCCTGCTCTCCAGTTCATTAATATTTTGTTTTTTAGTATGTTGGTTACAGTAACTAAGTGTTAATTTGTTCCTTGGCATATTACACCAAGATGAACCTGATTAATTAAAACAGGAAGCACCATCCCTGAAGCACCATGGCTGGTGCACTGGTGTTGATGCCTGGGGTTTTGTGTGTAATGAGACTCCTAGCTGCAGGCAAAGGGAGACTGCACACTTCCCCACCTCTGGCGTGGAACAGAATTAAGCATTAACTCCGTAGCAGACCCCTGCTTATCAGCAACCTTGCTATTACTATACCAACCCTGATGTGCATAAGCAATATTTTCATCCACTTCCCAAGAGATTTATCTAGCTGTTGAAGTAGAAAATGAATATTTTACAGTTCACTTGTCTGATCAATTACCTACAAGCTGCTGCAGTATTTTATAGCCAGTGGGAGAACTGTGTAGGTGATGATAGAGAAATCTGGAGGGAATCTGTTAGCCAACTACAAAAAGGGGACTAAAACTGTGAATGAGCCATCAGTAACAATCCTTTTGTTCATAAGGGTCTAGCCAGAAATTACAGTGTAACCAATTAAAGTACATAAATGATAATCAGCAGAATGTGAATTCCAGAGGTGAAGAAATTTGATTGCTTGATTGGAGGATAATGAAGTGCAGAGATGATTCAAAGCCAACCTCTTCTCAGTGAAACATCTCCCTCAGTACTTTATTTACCATTTTTGTCTTTTAGATAATTGGAAGAAACTCTTTCCTAGAGACACTTTGGAAATTAAATGAACTCAAAGTTAAATTGCACACACTTTTTAGACAAGGCATTACTGATCATAATACAGAAAGTTTCAACAACCCAAGTTCCCAGAGGATTATTTTAATAGAAAAACTTTGTGTTGGCAATTCATTTCAAGAACATTACACATGACATCTTGAATAAGTTAGTGAAAACTCTCCTATCTGATTGCATATGAATTACGTTTTCTCTCTAAAAAATTGTAAGGAATATTAGTCTATTATTTCCAGAATGAACTGTGACAAGTTCAAATCCTTATTTAAAAATAGTGAAAGCACAAAGAAGCAACCTGGAAGATTCACAAGGTAGTTTGTGTTTGCCTGTTTAAAATTCCTGCAGTTTGGCCCAAGAGCTTTAAACATATCTTCATTCTTTAATTTACAGGCAACCCTGTGAGAGAGATAAGTTTGCATTTGTAACAAGAAAATCAAAACTGATTTGTTTAGTGATAACAACAAATATCACTTAGACTAAAATTACTTTCAGGCCTTCAAATCTAAAGCAAAAATAAATCTGGGATCAGCTAAAATTCGGATATAGCATTGAGTGTCTGGCCTTTTTTACTTATTCTACAACGTCATAAAGAAGTAAACACTGTAAATATATGTTGCTGCCTGAGTACAGATTATTTGCCTCATATTACACACTTGATTAACTGCAGCTACTTTTAGGTTATACTGAGCTTTTGTGTTTTCAGAGAATGTGTTTTCTCTATTGCGAGCTTTTGATAAAGCTCTTTTTTATTGAGCCTTTATCAGTGTTTATTAAATGTGGAAAAACAGATTGAAGAATGAAGGGGTTTTTTTTTTTCTTATAATAAGTTCCTTCTTAACTAGCTCGTATTCAAAATACAGAAAAAATAATCACTTTTTATACAAATTAAAGAATTTAATGTGTGAAGTAGTGCATTTATTAAAACTGTCTTTCACTATTTTTTACTTTCAAAATTTTACTTACATCACTACAATGGCAGAGATTTTATCCAAAGCGAAGAAATAATCATCTCCTACTTCTATTATATGTCCCTTATTAAAATGTCTTGTGTTAAATTCACCAAGTCTCCAAATCCTGGTGCCTCATAAATGAATGCTACTGTGTTGGCCCAAAAAGGCACGATAATCCACCACTGAAGTCAAGACCTCTTTTAAAGGCCCATTATTTCTGAAGCAAAGCCCCTGAGGCAGACAGGACATCCTCCATGTACTGCCTATGTTTTCTTGTATAGTGACTGATCTCTCAGTATTTGACTTCCATTACATGTTTTAGACTACCTAATACTAATAATGATCCAAGAGCAGCAATTATTTGAACACTGTTTAAAAATTTGTTTTGAAAATTTTAGTGAAAATTTTTTATCTTTAATTGCATTGGTTGTATAACCATTAATTATCCAGGCAGAGACTTGCAACAGGAATGCAGTTGCCTTGTTAAATTTAGAGTGTTATCTGATTTAACACTAACTTCTTATTCTACAGCTCTGTTTTGTGGCTGTCTTTATTGGAAAAGTGTGGCATTGTATGAACAACATTTCCTGTGAGATTCAGTCTACCAAAGTCCTCCTTTATCTGCAAGGTGGGCACCAAAACTAAGTGGTGTCACAGATGGCTTTTCCAGTCTGCCTGCTTTACAGACCTTTTCAGCATTGAGTTTTGTAAATGTATTTGGCTTCAGTCATACCTTTTTTTTTTTTTTACCCCTTTAAATATGTTTTCTTGCTCATGTTCTGAAAATGGTGAGTTTGGGAAAATATACTTATGCCTCCTGTACAAGCTCCACACATTTAAGGAAAAATTTGCCTAAATGTCTTGGAAGAGAATCTTAGAATGGCCTGGATTAGAAGAAACCTTAAAGATCATCTAGTTCTCAGCCCTCTGCTATGAGCAGGGACACCTACCACACTGCTCAGAGCTTCATCCAGCTTGCCCTTAAACACCTCCAGGGATGGGACATGCACAGCTTCTCTGGGCAATTTGTGCCAGTGCCTCACCATGCTCACAGTAAAGAATTTCCTCTTAATATTTAATCTGAATCTTTCTTTTGCTTTGAATCCATTCCCACTTGTCCTGTCACCACATGTTCTTGTAATAGTATCTCAATCTTTCCTTCAGGCTCCCTTCAGGTACTGGAAGGCTTTAACTAGGTCACTCCAAAGCCTTTTCCATTTCTAAGCGGAACTCAATTCTCTCAGCCTTTCCATGCAGGAGAGGTGCTGCATCACTCTAATCATTTTGAAGACTCTCCTCTGGGACTCGCTTCATGAACTAGTCATGGTAACTGGAAAACAGCTCTCAGGGCAGACAGGGTTTTTGTAACATCCAGAAAGCAGAGTAGACTCCACATTCATACTGTGCAAAACCCACAAGAGGCACAGTCCCAAACAGTGAGTGCAGTGAGGGAGGATGTGCCCCACACTCCTCCTCCAGATGAGCTACAAGGAAGCCAGGAACTCAGCTGGACAAGACAGGAGGGTCATGGGCAGGAAGAACCATGGATCCATTCTACTGTTTGGAGCAAACTGCTGGCATGTTGATAACAGGACACCTCAATTTATGGTCCTTCTCATCAGGCCAGTTTTTGCTTTTTCTGCAGTGAAATTTCAATGTGAAATGCACAGAAAATCCAGCACAGAGCACAAGGCCAGACCTGCCCTAAGGACCAATTCCAGACAAACTAGACTTCTAAATTGGGAAGGTAGATTCTAGTCACAGGTTTCATCTATTGTAAGTCTAACCATAGTGCTTAAAAAGCTACCATACCAGCCAAGAACTAGTTAACACTATCCCGTTGGGAGCTAACACTGTCCCATTGGGCCAAAACAAGAAAAAACTCCTATCTTCTACATTTCAGAAAGAAACACATTTTGTATTTTTAGATGTAAATTGTACTTCATGTGTAGATAGTAAAGTGATTCCAAATTGGATTCCTTTGAAGTGTTAGCCATCTGGGAAAGAAAGAAGATGAAAGGACATGCTGTTATGCGGGATACTCAACATCACAGAGGAAGTCAGTGGAATAGGACAATAAAATAAATTTAACCAAAAAACCAAAAAAACCAGACATTTCTTAGAAGCAGTCAATTATATTTCCAATCTTGTAAATAAAATAGGAGAAAAAATATCATATTTCAAAATTGGATCGAGACTGAAAGTTACAACCTGTACAAATATTTAAGGAATCCTTTGCTAAATTTATTTTATTTTTTCAGTATGATAAAGATCTGAAGCCATTTTTTGCTCTTGGAAAAAGATTCAGGTAAAGGTGTAACACACTAAAGAACTCGACTATGTTGTTATTGTGCTACTAATATGATCTTGCTATTGTAAGTTAATTTTTCAGACTCACATCAGTCTAGACTAGTAGCTAAACTATCTAGTGAAAGAAGGTGCTTCTATAGACAGACTGTACACTGCAAATTGAGATAACTCTGCCATTACCAGGGTCCACTTGGCTGATGTTTTATGTGTAAGCTACAAAAAGAACTGCTTCTGGACTGTGCATTACAGATGGAAACAATGGCAAAAGTCCTGAACCTTCTGGTTTCCTCCATTTTACAGATTGAATAATATTCTGTGAAAAGGATCCTATTTTATCCCTATTCTGCTTCTTTGGCATCCCCTATTGGCAGCTACTAGAGATGAGAAAGGGTTTTGATGAAAATTGTTATGACAATTCTTAAAAAAAAGGGGGCATATCTAGTGATAAAAACCCCATTTGTTCTCTAGGGTGTTGCCAGAACTACCATTCTGAGCACACCTTTTTGTTAGCATAGTTCTACACCTGTAGTATAAGGGCCAGTTTTCAAAGTTACTGTGTTGTGTGTTTTCCTTCAGATTAAAAAATGCCTGTATAATATTTGCTTGACCTGTAAAAAAGAAAATAGAAATGTTCTGCATGTGTGATGCAGTAAAAATATATTTCCAGACAGTTTTTTCTATTTCAGTGCAGATAGTTTTTGGACCAAAGACATTACATGGTAGGAATTTGCAGAGATGCTCCAGCTATGGCTAAAGAACTATTATAGGTACTTGGGTTTCAATTTTATGCTTTTTGACCTCCCCACCTCCCACCTTTCTCTACCTGAAACATTTTCAGGGCTTCCAGGATTCTCATTTCTACATCAGAAGGCTTATAATGATGATAATAATAATTTTTATGCATCTGGCATTAAAACAGTAGCAGATAAGGTAAAATTATTTTATCTGGGTAAATTGTTGTTGCAACAATTGCCATGGTTGTGTGCATTCACCATACATCATCCATCCTGGTAAGTTCATACAAAGAAAAGGAGAATCCCTTTACCTGTTCACATTATCCAAAGAATAACAAAAAGATCAGGGCCAAGGTTAATCCTTCATCCTGTCCACAATGATATCAAAATCTTAAAAAATACACACAATAAAAAACCCCTGATCTCATTTATTCTAACTTCTGAATAAATGTCAGCTGAATGTATCTCTAAAATCCAAAAATCTGTGTTAAACTAAACCAAACCAATTTGTTTCAAAACTTCTAAAGCTCATGATAGCCAGCAAACATATTGACACCTCTGAAGGCTTAAATATAGGCGCAGATCTATTTATACCTTTTCTTCATTACAGAAAATACATTTTTTTTTATTGGCTGGCTTTGTCCACATTCCAAAATGGCACATGATATGAGAATTCATAAGGTATCACCTTGCTCATTACAGCTGAAACTTTTTTTCCTTGCTCTAAAGTCTTTTGCATTATGAATGAATGCCCTTTGGACTGAATTCATCCCCTGTTTTCTGTCAGGAATTACTACCTCCATCCTGGCTGTTATCCCAGGAGCAGTGCTTGATGACATTGCTGTGAATACCTTCCCTATCAGCCTGAGCTTTTGCTCTCACAGTTATATCAACTATTTTTATGGCAACCACTGCAATCATTAGTTAAAGCTGTTGAGACACCTCCCACCCATTCCCCCATGGATTCTGATGATTTCAGCATCTTAGGGAAAAGCCTCTGCCTCCCTAATTTCCACAGAGGCCTAATCTTTGAGATATCTTTAGCTACTTCTTTTATAAATGAGAAAGGATACATCCAAACTTCATCTTACAACTTGTTATGGATCATAATCTGCTGCTTATAACGATGCACCTATGGCACATCAGGGCATATCCTAGTTGTCTTTCAGTCCAAAGCTTAGATGGTACCTAAGAGAAAAAAGGTTAGACAAGGAGATTCCTTGTTGAGCTGAGGTATTCTGGCTTTGAGTCTGTCCCTGGGCTGGGACAGAGGGATGAAGAAGGGTAAAGCAAACTAGCATCTTCCTGAAAGGAAAAAACAAATAGGGACTGTCAAAACAGAAGTTTATAAAATTACAGTAGTTATAGAAAGGGAAAATAGGGAATGACTGTTAAACGTTTTGAGAACTACACACCATAAAATGTCAGGTGGCAAGTTCAAAACAAAAAGAAAGAAGCTTTTCACAGAAAAATACTTTTTCACAGCTTAATAATTAGGTTTTGAAAACCCCTACTGCAGAACAATATGAATATTAAAGTTTTAAAAATGTTCAGAAAGCAAGCAAATTCATGCAATAAAAATCTATGAAAAGTAATTAAAAATTATGAAAAAGTCAAAAACAAGATTTCAACAAAGCTGTGGAGGCTGGGAGAGTTTCATGCTGAAGGATGCTTACACTGCACTTCTAAAATGTCCTTTCTGGGTCCCTCTCAGAAACATAATTCTTGACTACATAGACCTCTGATTTATAGGAGTGTATCCACTTTTAGGTAGAGAATAATAGCTTTTGGTAACCTCAGAAAACAGACCTTCCATTACAGAGCACCTGCAGAGCAAAAATTTCATTTTTGCCATTAGTGCAAAGTACGTTATGGTTTGTGACAGATCAGGTTGAAAGGTAATGATACAGGACTGGAGTGCTAACACATTCTATAACACCTCCACTCAGCTCCTGATATTTGCCCTCTGTTATCACAGATTGTCAGATAGATCAGAAAAGGGAAGAGAGGAATGCTAGGTGATTTCCTCAGTGTTTTGTTTTTTTTTTTCTTTCTGTGCAATCATTTTGATTGCAGACAATTAGTGGAGGAATCTCCAACAGTTTGGCTCACTGCACAAAATTATATGTAGGCCAATCATCTATTGACCCACAAATGAAACACCTTGGAAAATGGTGATTGCAAACAATGGAAGCTGAGACATTATTAGCTGTATCCGTTCATCGAGACTAATAAGATCTAGAAAGTAAAGGGAGAATGGAAAGATGGAGAAATAATAATGAAAAAAATGTGAAGTATGTTTACTTCAGGTCAGGTTTCAAAATTATTAACAATGCCTCCTAATATATGAACCTTTGGTATTCAGAAAATTATATAATCATAGAAGGTTCTTGGGTTGATCAAGCATTACTTTATTGTGGTGAACTTATTCTGACTACTTACATTCACTTTCTTGTCTTTCACGTGCCTGGAAATGGTTTCCAGGATTAGTTGTTCCATCATCTTCCTGGGGACTGACGTGAGGCTGACAAGCTCATAGTTCTCTGGATTTTCCTTCTTGCTCTTTTTAAAGAGAGGAGTAAGATTTGCTTTCTTCCAGTCCTAATGCACCTATCCCAGTCACCGAGGGTTATTGAGAGTGGCCATAGAGTGACCTCAGCCAGCTCCCTCAGTACTTATGCATTACTTTTGTTAAACCTTTTTCACGAAGGAAATGCAAACCACCTCGTCTCTCATTCCTGCAAACTGTTGGGTAGCCATCATCTACAATTCTGAAAATTATAAAAAATTACTCCACATCCTTAGTTAGCCTAAAAACTTAGTGATGCTTTAAGTGGAGCTATAAATGTCCTCAAACTGCATAAACTAATTTGCTCTGACTTAGGAGCTCATTGAAAATATTGAGATTCTTGATCAATATTTGCTGGTGGGTTTTGGGAAAGATGACATTTACTTAGCAACAGTGGAGACTTTATACTGTATACTTTACCTATTGAAAGTACTTGTAACTGTACAATGGTGTTTGCCCTTACAATAATTTCAATATAATGTTGACCATAGAAAATGAGAAAAGCAAGTAGAGAAGATAGTCATACAGTTATAATTCCAGTACATTACACTCACAGTATGAGAATGAAAATAGACTAATATTTCTATAGCACCCTTATTTAACTTCTTCATCTGTTCCTCATATTTTTTACTGCTTCATTTATTTTCCAGTGTGATAACTTATGAATTTTATTTTAAAATTAAAAAGAACAAAGATTTTAAAGTCAGATTTCTGGAGTGTGTGTTCTTTCTAATGCATAATTTGTTTGTAACTTCCCTTACAATTAATAGGAATTACAGGACAGAGTGTAAAATATATAAACCCTTTTCTTTCTAAAATGTATTATACATACAAATGTAATTTCAAATTTTACACCTAGCTTTGAAGTGCTCCTCAAATGTCCAGTTATAAAAACCTGCTGTACTTAACTGAGAATAAAAATGAAGATTTTATCCTAGTTATTCCTCTTTCAAAAAGTTTGCGGATGAGAAATTTAATAATCTTCATGCTACTCTAGAAGCAATATTATTGAAGGAAAATTGCTTTTCCCATGTAAACTTCTACTACCCTATTCCTCCAGTAGGGTTGTGAACACTTTGGCAGTCTCCCTGCTTTATGTATCCAGGCATAACTCATTTGTCTGTTGGTGGTTTTTTCTGGCCCATTACAAATAAACCTTTTCAAAAGCTTATCATTTTAGTATTTGTCTTTAAAAGGATTTGTGGGATAACAAGGTGACATCATCCCACATTGTCAGGGATATTCAGCTGCAGAGAAATGAAGGTCCTGACCCGGAAAAAGGATTGAGTTACACTCAGAAGTTTTAGGCACTGTGAAACCTAAAAATGCTGAGTTTACATTTACAGTTTGTAAGCAAAACCTATTTTTCTTACAGACAACAGAGAAAAATATGCATTTCTGTATCTGAACTGTCCTCTAGAAGTGACTTGCTCTCTTTCTTATGTATTCCACTGGGTAATGATTTTGAGGATGATCTGACATGAAGTTTCATGCTGACAGCCACTTGCTGAGACACACTTCTCTTGTGAAAAGTAGAACTGAAGAGAGAAAAAGGAAGCAGAGCATGTTTTGTGCAATAACCTTGCAGTTCAGGTATTCACTCTAGATATGAAGCTTCCTTTTCTTTGAGAAACATACTTCTCTTTATGCCAGGAGTCAATGCTCATCAAGCATCAATATAATTTATTTTGAAATTAAAAGACATAATATAGAACAGCCCAGGTTGGAAGGGATCTCAAAAGATGGTCTTTTTGTAGGAAAGGGAGCCTAGATGAGATTACCTAGTACCCTGTCCAGTCACTTCTTGAAAACCTCCAATGATGGGGACTCCACCATGGCCCTGTGGAAGGTGATTCCAGTGATTTATTGTTTTCACGGCAAAAAAAATTCTTTCTTATATCAAGATGAAATATCTCCTGGTGCAATTTGTACCTGTTGCCCTTTGTCCTCTCTGTGTGACTTCTTTTTAAGGGAAACCCTCTGTTCTCTTTGCAGTTGGACTGGAAGTACTGGAAAACTGTATTGAGGTCCTTCCTGAGCTCTCTCTTCTCCAGGATAAAATGAGCTAATTCCAGCCGTCTTTTCTCACAGAGCAGGTTCTGTGCTCTTTGATTATCTTTGTGAACCTCCTTTGAACCCCTTCCAGGCTGTCTGTGGATTTTTTTAAATATGAGGACTAGAAGTTGGCACAGTACTCTGGGTGCAATCGGGTATTCCCATCTCTATCTCTTCAAATAATTGATTCTCACAAAGAATTAAATATTAGCTCTCTAGACAATTGGTTAGGTTTCCCATTTGAAAGGTAGAGATGGAAAACACCTGGTAGACCACATTCTTACTTAGCAGAGGGCTGAGGAATGTTTATCTTATTCCTATTTTCTTTTTCTAATACAACAATATCAAGAAAATTAAAAGCCTTCCTTCCTTTCTGACCCAGTCGTTATTAATATGAGAATTCTTTCACGAGAATGAGCTATGTGAATAGGAGTGCCTTAAGCAGATGATGACACTGAAATATGATGACACTCCCTCTTTGGACAAAGTGCCAAGTGGAAAGGGTGAGTAAGCAATCTTTTAATAGAAATAAAAAACCTTTTCATCATTTGATAGAAATGTTCAAGTCAAAGTTGAGGACAGCACAAAACAAGTATAGATCACGGTCACTTTCCAGGTAAACTGGGGATCTTTTTGCCTGGAAGGTGTGGCATTTGAAATCAGTCCATTTCTTCCCTGTTGTGTCTTTCAGCTGATCTGCTGAACTCTCAGCAGCCATGACTCTCATTTTGGAGTGACTAATTTGCCCATAGCATTGCAGTGGGTGCAGGACATTCACTCCACTCTCTGAGATATAGACCTCAAAGATAAATGCTGGAAAACACACTGCAAATACTAATGCCTTTCATAAATGTAGCCTCGGAAGGCCAAAAAAAATGTTGTCAGGCAGCTTGTATTCTATTGAGAATCTAAGACTGATATGCTTAAGTTTGGAATAAGAAATTGAACTGAGGTTCCCATTATCCAAAACTATTGATCTAGCCAAAATACATTTTTCCATATGTAGTGGTTTAACCCCAGCCAGCCACCAAGCCTTTCACATCCAGTCCTCATTCCACCACCAGTGAGACTGGAGAGAGAATCAAAGGGTAAAAGCTGGAAAACTTATGGGTTGAGATTCAGACAATTTAATAGTAAAACAAAATCCATGCATGTAAGCAAAGCAAAACAGGGAATTCATTTACCACTTCCATGAGCATGCAGGTATTCAGTCATCCCCAGGAAAGCAGGACTCCATCACATGTCATGCTTACTTGGGAAGATAAAGGCCGTCACTCCAAACATCCCCTCCTTCCCCCAAATTTATATATTGAGCATGATGCCTTATGGTGTGGAATATCCTTTTGGTCCGTTTCATTCAGAAAAGGCCTTGGCACTGTGCAAGCACTGCTCAGAAATAACAAAAATATCTCTATATTATCAACCCTGTGTTCAGCACAAATCCAAAACTCAGCCCTATACCAGTTGCCCTGAAGAGATGTAACTACCTGAACCAAAATCAGCACACCACAGAATTTATTTTGTTCTCTTGCCTTATCAAACATAATTTTAAAAACATGAAAAGAAAGCAAACAAAACTCTATTTGAGAGGGATACACTTATAGCATTATGTTTTAAAGTCAAGCCTTCACTTCTGGAACTTAATGGCTCCTTACAGCATAGTTTGGTTCTCATCCTGTGATACCTACACACAAAGTATCCTTACAAAATGCGCCTTTTTTCTTATCTATAATCAAGCCATTGTCTAGATTGTTTTGAGGAATTAATATGCTTATGATCATTCACCAGACACTTTCAGATTGAACTTCAACTCCAAATTAACTTCACACATGGATTTTTTGGACTGCTGTTTTTTCCTACCTAGCTCGGGCTATAATTAGTCACTAAAAATTGTCTCTCTTTATGCCTGAGAAATGTTTCATACTCCAGCAGAGTTCTTTTTTTTTTTATTTTGTCTGAAAAAATCCTCCAACTGCTGAAATCTCAGTAATCTAATGATCACAAACCAATTCAGGAGCATGCATGACCACTCTTTCTCTCAAAAAAACCCTATAATTGAGGCACAGCAACCATTTATTTTTTTTTAATGCAGAATGGCATCTTCAAAAGTAAGGAAAAACTAGCAAGTATGAAAAATGTGTTTTCACACAATTTTAATAACACCACAGTTATCATAAATAGAATGCAATAATTTATTTTAATAAATATTTCTAGCTCATAGGCAGTTGTAAAACTAACAAGCTACAAAGCATGATAAAATCAAAGATAGCAATCTGAAAACTTTTACAGTTACATTACTGCTCATTCCTGGTAGTTAATCCAATTAATCTGTTAATGTTTGATCTTTCAAATTTAAGAGAAAATGCTAAATCAGTTTTATATAGTTTCAAAGCCTAGAAGAATTTATTTTGCTAATTTGAAGCCATAAATGAATAAATTTGAAAGCCATAAAACCAAATTTGTTCAAATTATCTTTTCACCTTTGACATTTTATATTTTCTTACGACTTGGAAACTTTCTAGTACAGACTGGACATTGTTAGTAGTAAAACTCTCAGTAAACATCAGAGGCCACTCATATTTTGTCTCTTTTCTGGAAGGTCATAGCAAAGAAAACAGTGGCAAAGCTGGAGAATATGATTCTTCATATAATTATATGAAGAATCATATAATTATAACTATAGAATGCCTTAGTTTGGAGGGATCTTAAAGATCATGTAGTTCTAACACACCCTGCCATGACCAGGGACACCTCCCACTGAAACAGATTGTTCCTGCCTCCTGGAACAGATTGTTCCAGCTCCATCCAACCTGGTCTTGGACACTTCTAAGAATGGAGCATCCACAGTTTCTCTGGGCAACCTGTTCCAGTGCCTCACCACCCTCACAGTAAAGAACTTCATCTTAGTGCCTAATCTCACCCTACTTGCTTTCAGTTTAAAACCATGGGAGAGACCAGAAAAAAAAGTCAACTAATCAAGTGCTTTATTCACAGATATAAATCTGTAATTATTTTCTGATGTTCATTCTTTACATTTTCTTGCTAGAATTATAACTTTATTCATATTATTTCTCTAATAATTTATCAAAGAAAACAGTTGAATATTTGGCAAATAAAAACAAGTAATCTCTTCTCTGAGACATGAGAAAGGTCCAAGTGTCCAATATTATAACTCTTTGTGTCACCACCTTGTCTGAATTCAAAACTACAATTTTACTTGGAAATCAGAAAGGCGAGGAGAATGGAATTTTAAGTCAATAAAAGCTCTTCAATAATTGTAAAACGTCTTGTAAATATCTTATGGGTAGCCTGTAATAGTTTTATGGGTCAGATTTAAAATGCAGATAGGTGAACCCTGGTAAAATGAGTGTTAAAAAAGTGAATGAGTGTTACTTTTGCCTTTAAACTGTGCATCTGCTCATATCACTAAACAGCCTTCTATAAAAATATGAAAAGAAAATAAAATGTAGGAGAACAGAGAAGATACAGCCGGATTTTCTTCTTGATGTTATGAACTAAACCCTAATTTTACAAAGTTAGTAGAAAACCTAGGTCAGCAGGTGTGGTTACACAGCACTGAAGCAGCAATTCCTATTCCAGTGGCAATATAACTGCAGTAGCTGAGAAGGATAGTACAGCTCTACACCAACTGCATTATTTGTAGTTCTCACCCCAGCTCAGACAAAGTGGGTTCAGCCATGTTCAGCTAGCCCTGTTCAAAGATATGTTCTCTGAAAGACAGCTCTCAGAAGTCAAGGTAATTAACTGGAAACATGGCTGGTGCCAGTGCAGGCATATAAGAAGCAATCAAATATTACTTCTGAGATAATCAGTTTGTACCCCTTCAGCCTTTCAGTTTGAGGGTCACAGAGGGTGTGGCGTTCAAAAGCAAAGCTGGATAAGATGGAAGAAACACAGTGAGAATGGAATAAATTATCCATAGTAATTTATGTTTATCCAGCCTCAGGAGGATGTGCTTTCCTAGTGCTAACAATATCTACCACCCAACATCTACCGTTACAAGGATCAATCCAAACAGCCCTGCAAAAGGGACCCAGAGGTATTTCTCCATAGAGAGACTGTAAGAAATGAGGAGAGCTTCTGAGGGACAGCTCCAGACAGCCATCTTCTTGCCCAAGTGCCTACCCAGGACTCAAACCTCCCATGCACATTAATTAAAGGTTTAAAAGGGTTGTTGTCATATTAATTAATTATTGTTATTTTATACCAGCAAGGCTTAGAGAAAACAAAACTTATCACATGAATTCAGCTGAGTCAGACACTTAACATGGAAATTTAAGGCCAGATGTTTGGCAAAACAGAAGGAGAAACCTGTGCAAGAGTCACCTTGATGTATCTTTAGCTACATTTTACATGCCAGTTTGCTCAGTGCTTCAGTTTCATGAGTGTTTGCAAAGGTAGGGGCAACAGTCTGTTTGCTTATGTGTTTTGGGGGTAAGTCTGCTATGTTGAAAGGATGAATGTAGCAACAGTAGAGATATGCAGAGATTGTGACAAGAGTGATGCAGAATGGTTAAATAATGAAGTAGCTCTGGATTACAAAAAAGACAAAACTAGGAAGAATACTGAGAAAGAATAGCAAACATACAAGAGTAGCTAAAATTATCCTCATAATTCTGAATGCAGTGGCAAACAGAGTGACACTTCTGTTTATAGGAAGACCTATGAGCTGAGAAAAGCTAACTTAGCTGACCAGAAAGGACACATAGTTGCCTACCTTCAGCACCAGACTGGGAAAAAAAGGTGTAGTTCAAATTCATAACTCCAAAGGCAGGGTCTATTTGTCAGGCTTCATATGCCTCCTGTTGTGTTTCCTCCCTGCTGCTGTGCTTCATTCAAAGATTCAGAATTTACACAGATTTTGGTAAAAATCCTACTGCAGAAAACATTATTATTATGTACTGTGGGACTCTGGAAATCCATGTACCAATCTACTTAAAACATTGTCGTTAAATTCAGCTTTTAGAAAAGCCTCCAGTAATTCCAACCCATGCCAATTTTGCAAAAGCAGAGATGCTACAGTTACTTTTTCTAGATAATGCACTATTTCTCCTTTTCTTGACAAGCATACAAATGCACTTAATTCAGCATTCTGTCTAAGAAAAATAACAAGTTTTGAAAAGCAAAAGATTCTGTTCTTCAAGCTTAGTTTCCAGTGACAAAACACAGGCATCTCTGACAATAAGTGTGGCTCATTTGTAAACATATTAGTAGACATGGCACTTTTTACATTGAGTTTGATAAGTTAGCACAAGTTTGCAAAGAATTAATAAGATATATTATCTGTGCCAAGACAGGGGGGGTTTTGTGAAGATATATATTAAATGTTTAAACATGGCCCAGTTGCTAAAAAGATACAAAGAGACTCTCACTTCCATTGACTTCACTGACATCAGTAAGGAAACATACACTTCTCTCTGGCAGAGAGTGACGTTGTTGGGTCATTTGCAAATAAGTAAAAAGTAGTTTTTAAATGATTATGGGAGGAATAAAATATTAACTCATTAGCTCAATAGCCATACATGTAGCCTATACAAATGTAATATTCTTGATGTAAACAGATCAGTGGCTTCTTTCTCTTTTATTGAGTTTGACAGGTTTGGAGCAAGACCCTCAACTATCCCTTCAAGTCAATGCAGGTGGCCTGTACTTTCGCTAAAACAACTCATAAAGGGCATGACAGTTGCAACAGAAAAAGCTGTCCAGGCTCCAGTATAACACTGAATAACAAAGCATAACCATTATAATCAGTGATCTGTCCTGAAACAGGCATCTCACATTGTTTGGGACCAGAAATTCTACTTTGAAGTGTAAATGTGTGGGGAAAGCACAAGTTCTGACAAGTCTGGATAATCTGATGAAAAATATTCTGTTGTAATCCTCTTTCTGCTCAGGTCCTGGGAACAGGTAAAATCCATATGGCCCAAGACATTTAAATACTTTGACAGGAGTCATTCAACGAGATGTTCACATAACCCTTTACAATCCTTGTTTTCAATTCTATTAGTATATCATTTTTAAGAAAACCAAACAGCGACAACCCAAAAAAAAGGAGCATAATTTTTTTACCAAAGAAAGAATAATTTCTTATTGGTGTTGAAAATTGAAGACTTTCTTTTTTCCTTTTTGTTCCTTCATTTTTATTTTTCTGATGAAATATCTTGTGATTTAAAATGGAGCAGCAAGGAAGCAGAGCTTCCCACAGATTATTTAAAATATTATTTGGAAGAAGACAGCAAGAAGGTCAATGAACAGTGAATGTCAATAAATATTTTGGATGCAATCAGAAAATATTCTGAGAATTTTGGCTGCATATGATCTTGTCAATGTGTGTGTACATAAAGTCACACACAGAATAGCAACTGAGTTTGCTGGGCATAGTGGAATAAAAGCAGGATTTCCCAGTTCCTTTCATATGCAATGTATAAATCTATTACATCCATTACAACCAGTCAGACCCTCTCCTGAAGGCAGAAGAGTAAATGGAAATTTTAAAAAAATATTTTGAAGTTTGTTAGAGGCACTCTGGTTCTGTCATATATTTTATTTGTTTACATATATAGTTTATTTTTGTGGGATTGCACTTGTATAGCAAGATATTTGATCTAACTATGTAAAACCAGAATAAGTAAGATTTAATCCCAGTAGGTTCAGCTATTCTTAGGAATAATTATTTACTGGGAACACAGCTTATGTTTGATAGTAAGTTTAGATTTCTGCTACTTGATTAAAATAAAATTATCTTTTGGAGTCTAGATAGGAAAAATAAATATTATTACAAATATGGAGCTACATCTGTGAGGTTTTGTGCACTTCAGGTTCTACTGTTAATGTCTCATAACCACATTCAGTGATTAAGGGAAACAAACATGACCTGTGGTTCTGAGGTGTCTTTGTCACTGTACCTGCTCAGCTAGCTGTCACCTCCCACAGATTGCTGTGCCATTGGAGATCTGCAGGAACTGGCAGGGAGATAAACTCTGAAATCCTAAAGCTATTTCCCTTTAGCTGAAGCCACTGATATTTCTGTTAAGGAAGCAATTTGGAGGTGATGTTACATAGCCATTAATTAGCTGTTCTTCAGACACCCTAGAGAACAGATAGTGACCTATTTATCATCTAGCAATTACCTTTCTCCTACTTGTATACTAAGAATCAGCTGAATGTCAAAATATTATCTTCAGTATTATTAATATTTTAATCCTTCTGAACAATACCTGTTGCCTCACTGAACACTAATTCCTATCTCTCTTCTAGGGACTATTAACCTGCCTCCATATTACTTTGCTCCTCCCAGTCCATAGCCTGATATGAAACTTTATTCTCAAAAATGTCAAACAGATTATAAAGTTACATTTAAATGGTGATATTCCCTTGCTGTTCAGGAATATCTAGATTTGGGGTAAAATGTCAAGTTTATATACACAAAAATATAGACTTTGTTTTATGAAGTTACTGATCTCTAGAAATGCAACATATACTCCATAAAACAAACAGTCCCAGTTGAAATAATTAGAACATATGCCACTTAAGCATTTTCACTAAAGGTTGCTTTCTTGACATGGATACTTTAAGTGTGATGCAACAGGAGAATGTGGACACTGAGTGACATGACTTTTTTTTTTTTTGTGCTTGTATATTTAAATCCAGTCTGAACTGTACAGACTTAGAAGGAAGAAGCTGCTGTGCATGTTAAAAAGTCTGTGATTCATTTCATATGTGATTGATTTCACATTTTTAGGTAGTTTCTTACCTACAAATTGTGCTGGGACTGACTAGTTCTGCATCTGCTGGAGTGACATTTTAAATCTCATTTGGGAGATGCCTTTCTCATTTCTACTGTGTTGTGTCATGCTCTTACAATGTGCATTTGGGGGTTTTAGTAAACACTGTTTTCCTAAGAGCTATGGAATAATCCTTGAGTTTTAAATTATGCACCTGCTGGCATCATATTAAGGCCAGAAAGCTATGCTCCTACTACCTCTTGCTCATAAAATATTCAGATTCAATTAAATGACAACAGTGATCAAGGTGAAAAGGAAGGTTTGTGTGTTACTACAGCTCAAGGGTAATGATAATTGTCACCTTTAAAGTTACACAGCATAAGACAGTGATATTTCATTTTTAAAATAATGGGATTTCTACAACAGTCGTCGTGAGATTTGGGGTTACTTCTGTTTTATGTTGTTTTCTTTCACTGAAATTCAAAACAACTGGTCTAAAAAGCTCACACCAATGTGTCATATGAAGATTTATAGAATTATAGCGATTAAAAAGGAAAAGTGTTTCACAATAAACTGACACATCTGCCATGAGTCAATATTTACTTACAGACAGATTTTGACATCTTATAGAAAAATAGATTGTTGTTCTTCCTCTGCCTTCTTTTTGACTGAAATCAATAATGCAAAAATGGAAAGAAATTGCACTTAGCTATTCTCTTTCAAGACATTGTTACACTGGTTCTAGGTAGCAGTAAAAGAAATTATGACATTTTACTATTTGTTTCAATATTGATCTATCTAAGCTACATCTGTTCTTTCTATGGTCAGTTTTTAGCTGTCAATAAGACATTGTCCCCAAAGCTGCATTTGATTGCTTTGTGTGTACAGCTGGGCTTGTTTAAACCACACTGGCATGCACTACATATCTGTAGAAACTTGATTTTGCCTTTAAATTGACCAGGAAAGCTGTTCTACCCCTCATTCTATAATCTATGTTTTCAATGTATAGAGCCATTTATTTTGGCACAAGTGTAGAATCTACTTTCAACACAAACTGCATGGGCAATTGCATTACATCAGATTTTAGTAAGGAAGAAAAATCAATTGTGAATCTCAATTTTAATTTTGTCTTCTTTCTTTTGTTTAGAAAATGTGTCAGGTTAAAACAAAAAGAGAATAATGATAATAACATTCCTTGGAAGAATAAATGTAAACATCCTGCTTTTGGAAGAAGGGTGTTTTTTCTCTTTCTCAGAACAGGATAGTTTCTCAGTTAAAAACAGTACAAAAACCCCCATGCTTTTTAGTATCTCACTTGAAAGAAGTGAAATGACTGGATGCTAATTGTCCTAGATAGGCCTAAAGTCTACAGTAATCTCTGTTCAAGCTGTCCCTGCTGGGCAATTCCCAGGCAGAGTATTAGAGAATGCAATGACAGATTGCTTGAAAAGCATGTTTGTTGATTACTCACCTCCCAGCCTGACCTTCTGAGAATATTAAAAAAATTCTAGGGGAAACATTCAATAACATCAATAGAAACTATAAAATATGTTTACTTATATGTTTGAAATTAATGTGTATCAAACACTCATAGTTCTGAAAATCAGAATATCTTACCCAGCTTTTGGATATGTCATGATTTTGTGTGCCACACTATAAGCCTCTCAAACTTCCCTAAAATCCATTTTGAACTTCAAAATATTCCATCTCTCTGGGAGCATTTGTGTCCCCTGTATGCCCTCTCGTATCTTCATAAAATTTTTAGTGAGATTATCTGGGAGTTTTTTGCATCTTTTGTTCATCTGAGGAAGTTGTCCCATGGATTAAAGACAAGAGAACAGACAGACCAACAGACTAACAAGCAGAGTGATTGGACATTCTTTCTTTGCATGAAATCAGATAAAACATGCAGCTGGTTTACCAAGGGTATAATTCAGTTACTAAGGAGAGAAAACAGTGCTATAAGACTTTGTACTATGAAAACATCAGAGAAGAAATTCTGTGTGACGTTGTGAATGCAGTCTGGAAAAACTGCAGGTAGTATGTGGAGAAGAAAAAGCAGAAGAAAAACGCACACACTATAATGTCATGACTGTACTTTTAAAATATCCAGGTGTTGATTTGCCATAGATCCCATTCTAAAGGATTAAATGTATTGGCTTACTTGAGAACACCCAATTTACCCTAAGGAAAAATGGGTCATAGATTATTGCTTTTCCAGGAATTACTTTGAAGAATTTTAATGTAAGAGTAGACAGGAGAGGACTGAGTAGCCATCAAAAATACCTTTAAGTTTTGAACTTGGTATAAGAAAATCTGAGCAAGTTCAACGCACTGAGTACTGTTGCTGCAATAAAAAAAGGCAAGAACATTGGATTGTATTGCTAGAGGGCACACAGTATAAATCAAAGTAGTTGATACCGTATCCATGTAAGCTATAAATTGAACATTACTTAGAATGGTGTATATAGTTCTGTCACTATATTTTAGCAAGGGTATAACTGCCTGACGAGAGACTGTATATTATATTAACCTGGAGACTAAACTCATGTGCTAAAGATTTATGTAATAATGAGAATTGCAGAAAAAAACCCAAATTTTCCTAAGCTCCTTTAATTAAAGACTATTCATTTATTGGATAGTCTTACAAAGGAGTTGTTGACAGCATCTGTGAAACTTACTGCAAGTTAAATTTGCACTTCTGTTAAATATGACTCCAAGTATACTATTCACCAGACCATATTAAAAGTCAGAATTCAGACTCTCAGCAGTCATAAGTTTTATGACTCATGCCTTGGAGAAGGTAGCCCAGCTCAATAAAATCCAGCACTGTAGTCCAGGGAATGGGTGTGATCCTAGATCCAGTGAGAGATCCAAACCTAACTGACAGTACAGACCTGTGGCAAGGTTCCTTACGGGGTACCTCAGGATAGCATGCAATTGATGGAATGGGATATTCTGAGTAATTTTACAATATATGCACCTATCCTTCCTAGGGAAATAGAATTAAATAGATTTGTTATGACTTGAAGGCAAAAAAAAAATCAGCATTAGTCTTGTTTTGTTCTTGGAAAGAAAGCCTTCAAATAGGGTGTCAGGAAATACTGCATTCACTGGTTTTGGGAGAAAGCTTCTATATATGTGAAAAAAGAACTGGTTTTTTACTCTCCCTTGCCAATGAACATCAAGCTGGTTTGATGTCTTCTGTTTATTATGTTTTTGTCCTGGGAATTTGAAGCTGAAATTCACTTCAATATTATCTTATTTTTGAAACAAATTGTTTCATTCCCTGATCCATCAAGTAAAGCACACAGCACTGGATTAATTTAGATTAAGAGAAACAACAAGGAAAAAGAAATACAAAGAGAAAACTTCAATGAGACAACAGAATGGGTGCCTTTTCTATAGGGATGATAGCATTGTTTCCAACCAAAGCAGCCCAAAAACTCTATCTGAAAGAGGAGTTCTGAAATTTAAGGGTGCAATAGATAAGCAAATAAGTGTCATTTTATAACATGAACTGCACATTTATGTTTACCATTTTATTCTTATTGGCTTGAGTAAGAGTGAATGAACTGCTCCACATTATCCATCTTTATATTTTCTTTACTCTTGAAAATAATTTAATTATGCATGTAGTAGAAGTGCATAGATTTGTAGAATTTGTAAACAGATAGAGAAAAAGGGTTGTAGGTTATGTTCCATCCCAGTGTCACTGAAAATGACCTTTTTTCCTTTAAATCTTTCACTTTCAATCTACTTGCTGTTAACAGTTTAACATGTGGCTTTCCTGTTGTAGGTCTTCTAAGTTTAAGTACAAGACCATTTTGAAGTATCTCCTGTCTTCCTTTAAGTGTGGCAACAGGGAAAATAACTGTTTTTATATGCCATTTGAGCCAAAACTAGGTGATATGAAACAAAGTGTTAAAGTAAACCTTAGAACCATACGGCAAAAAGTTAGGCACACACTGTAGAGGTTCTTATTCCTTTTCTATGGGTTCTTTCACCAATATATAGTTTTATTAAATTCCTGCAGTATTACTGCTACTCTCAACTGACATAAAATCTATATTTGTAGGAACTTGGCAAATACTATCATAAAAGACAAGTTCCTATGGCACAGGTATCTTGGAATACATGTGCAAAATGATGACTTTACACAAAGGGCTTGCTGCAGCCTTCCAGACGACATTGATCTAGCATGCTGTTTTCAGTGTGATATTTTAGATGATTGAAATATTCATGTAAGGCATTAGAAAGGGTCCCACAAGTGGGAGTACCAGGCTTTTCTGATCACTGTCTTGAATTTATTCCTTTCTATTTTGTACGAGACTCATGTTTCAGGATAGATATTTTTCCCTGCATATTAATTCTGAAAAGAAATAAAATAGGCAGCAGATACATGTAAATACATTGTTTTGCCAACAGCAAAGTCCTTATAGTATAACGAGGCAAATATTTTGATGTTAAAGCAGAAATCCTGAATAAGTGAGAAATAATCACTTTGCTCACAATAATACTGTTTGCTGTATTATGTGCTCTTGATTTCAGTTTTCATTGATAATTTTGAATCACAGTCATATAGCACTAACAGTTTCACATCTCTGTAGGTCCGTGATAAATTTTTAGTGACCTTAAATGAAAGGAATGCATTTGTGCAATACATTGCAGACATTTTCTGGGATGTATAAATGTACTATAAATGTCTGACGTTTTTTCATAAGTCTGACCTTCTTGTAACAATTAAGCTGTTTGCAAAGCTGCAGCAAATCTCAGAACTAGACACAACAGGCTTGCAGTCTAACTGTGAAGCAAATAATAGAACATTATTTTCTAGGGATATTTTGAAAGAGCTCTTATTCTTCCTCTTGACTTGCCCTTTTGCAGCCACCACTGAACTGAGGTCAATATTTAAGTACCAGGTATGTGCAGTTTGAAAATTGCAGCATCCCAACCTTTCATGAAGCTGTACTCTACACTGCATAAACTTGTATCAACCATTAAGCAGCAGCAACTAGGAGCATTTTTCTCTACTATTATTTTATTTTTAAGTAAAGGAAATAAATTTTCATCCAGTAAAAAAAAGCACATCTGAATTAGAATTTATAAACTTATTCAGTTACTATAACTAAAAGAATTACTATGAAAAATCTCTTATCCTTGTTGTTTCCAAAAAAAAAAAAAAACAAAAAAACCCAAAACAACCCAACTATAGATATCTCATTTTCACTTTAAGGAAAAATCAGGAAATGTGAACCTGAGACGGAAGATGAACAGCTTAATTTCAGCTGTAAACTACTAAAAAAGTGTTCCTTGATCAAAACATCACATCCACTGTAATCTTAATTCAATAGTATAATCCCCACATCAAGGTCATTGTAAAGCCCAAAATGTTCTATGCACTAGATAGGTTGATAAGATTTTTGTAGCCAAAATGAGCAGTGATTCCTTGTTGCTCTAGGCCCTTCTATGGTATCATGCAGGAGTTTAGATTATTTTAAGGATTCCTTAAAGAATATGACTGACAAAATTATGATACAGTCTTCATTGTCTCAGTGAAATTATCTGCAGAAGTCTTCAGTTTTCACAAAATCAGCTAATAGCAGGTGTCTTCAATCAGTACTATCTGATACCTTATATCAAACAGCAAAATACTGTAAAGTAATTTGTGAATATTCACATGCCATTTCTCAGAAAACACATATTCTAAAGCACAGAAATATTATCCTGTGATTCAAGTCTGTACTTCACGAAGATTTTCTGTATTTCTTTTGCAAATATTTGATGTCACTCCTTTATTGTCTCCTTTTAAAAGACTCCCTTTATGACTTGTTCAATTTCATGTGGTCTTCAATCCTTAAATCTTATTACCACGTTTATTGAAAGAAATCAAATCCAAACAAACAATTAGTAATAGAAGTAAACTGAGAGGTTACTGCTCTATCTGTAGATTTCACATCCCCAGACAATCATCATTCAAACTCTTAAGACTTTCTTGGATCCAAATTCAACCAACTAGCCCCTTCAAGTCTAACAACGCATTTGGGAAAAATTAATTTTTATGAAAGCTTCATTTTCTTTCTTATAAAAAGCCTCTGAGACACATAAAAGGCATATAAGAGCCTCTCTAAACATGATTACCCAAGAGAGACAGGTACTTATAGCATATATATAATGAAATATCCACCTCTCTTGAGTAATCATCTGTATACCAAAATGTTTACTGGTAATTGGGAAATCTGACCCACCACCTACACAAAGTGCTGGGGTTTTGTTTGCTATATGACAAAGTCTTGGAAAAAAATGATTGCCAAGGATTACACAGAATATACTTTCATCATCATACGTTGCAGAAGCAGGACGGAGGAAAAACACAGAAGAGATGAGATGAGATGAAAGGAGAATTGCAAAGGAAGCCAGACTTCTAAAATGAGCTCTGTGATCTCTCTGTCTTTCTCTCGAATGGGTGTCTTCCCCCCTGACTAGCTCAATGTTGTATTAAATAACAGCTATGTGACATTTACTAAATCCACTATGCAGAGAAAGGCAAAGAAAGCACTGTACTACCCATTAGGATGAATCAGTTTATCAAATAAAAAGCAACTCCAATTTTCATCTACAACTTGAAGCACAGCAAACTTTTTTGAAAGCTGCATATAGGTACAGTCATACATATATATTTATCAGACTATATATATATATACATGCAAACAAATACAATGCTTCTGAAAAATCTGTGAAGGCTAATGTCACAGTTTTTTATGCTTACCTCCACAAGTGTCCATTTTCTTCGAATCTGACTAGGACAGAAATGTCTTCAGTCAATAACCCCATTCATCACAGTTGACAATTGTAACAGCAGTTTTGATGGGAACATTTAAGTCATAAAAGGATGCCTTCAAGCACTTCTGATGCCTTCTGGGCTATTTTTACAAAAAACCTCATCAGTATTAATGTAGCATTAAGTATGGATGTCTTTGCCAGATAGAAGCAATGAAAAATTGCCTGAAAATTTGTCCCTACTCTTGCAGTAGCCTGCCTCCCTTTCTTTATCTGGTCACATCAGACAGAGGTGGATTTTGGCTAGTCACCTTAGACCACAAGTGTGAAGGGATCACACCATTCCAAGATGAAGACAAGTCTGAGGCATAGAGCTGTGACTTTTCTCCCTTCCTTGTCACATCAGGAAAGAGTCACAGGCAGTTTCTTATTCTGGGCCCCAGTCCTACCCATTTGAGACAGAGCAAGCTATATTAGTCACCATTGCTGAGTTTCCTCGGGGTGCAATATTTTTATACCTATGAGTCCGAAGTGTCTCTTGTATAATTACTTTTTTTGCCTGCCATTTTAGTAGCTTTTCTACTATGTCAGTAGAAAAGGTGTTCTGTGCAACCGTCAGTATTGCACAGAACACCCATTTGACAGTGGTATGAATCATTTGTCTTTCATGGCATGATCCTTGGAAGTGATTTTATATAAAAATCTTTCTACAATGTGTGCAGTCCACTGAGTCCAAAGAGGGTATCAAGGAGAAAACTGAGTCATTGCTAGTTCTGAGGAATTAAGAGCTCTCTTAGCCTACTGTGCTCTGCATTTTACTTCTCTGTGGTTTTATATTGCTGTAGGTCAGGGTGGTGCCAAGTTGCTTTCCAGATAAAATAAACTTGCAGAACAGTTCCCAGGAATTGTTTCTGTTACATCTGTGCTGTAACCTAAAAAGAGCTAGAGTATGGGCTTGAGCTTTACTAAGTGATTATCAATACTGTTTAACTGAGAACAGGCTACCAAGATCCATGTCAGACTTTCTAACCTGGACTCTGCAGACAGTATTTGGGCACATTTCAGGGACTGCACAAATGAAAGACTGTTCCAAAGAAGCAACCATCCTCTTTTGAAGGGGACATTAGTTTTTCAGTGTATGAAGGAACTGTTGCATATCATACTTCCCTTCAGGACCAACAAATGGACTGTTGTGCTTTTCCTTTGCTCCACTTGTCCTCTGGACATACTACTTTTAAATGCAGGAGGCAACACTCAATCATAAAGCTCAATGCCCACAATATAAGTGAAAAATCTCCTCTGATGCCCTCTCAGACACTGCTGAGCTTTTTATCAACTGAGTTCCTTCCTGTAGAAATGCACAATGCACTACACCTAGGTTACTCTGATCCTTTTCTTCTGACCCATAAAAAAAGAGGTCTTTTACACTGAGCAATTGCATCATCCTCCAGTGCATAGAAAGATCTGTATTCAGTCTCCAGGCTGGTAAGGAGAAGGACTAGGGTCTTTCCAGCACATAGCTTTCTTCTCACTTGTAATAAATTTAAAGATCTTTGGTGGTTTGAATTATCTCCAATTATGCTTTTATTTTTCTGCAAAAATATACATGTATCTTAGTAAAAAGCTCCTGGCTCATAGTCTCTTTCTCTTTCTCTCTCTCTCTCTCTTTCTTTCTCTCTCTCTCTCTCTCTCTCTCTCTCTCTCTCTCTCTCTCTCTCTCTCTCTCTCTCTCTCTCTCTCTCTCTGTCTCTCTCTCTCTCTCTCTCTCTAGGCACCGATGCATAAATCCAATTATCTTTCATTCAGTCCTTCACCTGACTTTTCCTCATTTCTAAAGATCCCAACTGTGATAGTTTATTGTATATGCATCCAGCATCAGAACTAATGAGCATTTTACAAACTGCTGGAGCACCTACAAATTTAATTTTGTGTAGGCCTCAACTGGTTAATTTACCTAGTGTTGATAAAAAGAGAAGAATATTCACAAAGGAAAAAGGCTGAAATGTGAACATAGAAGGATCTCCAGTAATCACCAGCCAACAAAAACACCTCATATTTCTTTTTTTTTTCTTTTCTAAGAGAGTATAAATAAAACAGGAAAAGAAGATATAAACTGAGATCATAGAATCCTTCAACTTGTAAATACAGAAACACTGGGAGGGATTTTTTTTTTTTTAATTCTGCTAGAGGGAAACTTGGAGCACAATTTTTCAAGAGATATTATATAACAATGGGTCTTGCATCTACCAGAAGACAGAATCAACTCTGTTGACTTTAATTTGAGCTTTTTTTTTTTTTTAATGAGATAATCTTCCTATCTTTTCCTCATAGATCTGGCAGTAATTTCTTCTTACTTAGTGAATAAAATTGGTACTTTGATGAAATCAGAGTTTCTTATTCTTGCAATCTCAGCAGTGCTGTCTTTAGAGTTACAGGAATGGTAAATCTTCTCTTTCATTAGCAGTTGCATTAGGCTGTAGTCAAATACAGTTGAAGCAAATCTCTCATCTTTGTAACTTCAAGTCTATTTTATAACAGTTTGCCAAGAAAACGTGTACACTGTTTTCATAAAACATGAGGATTAGTTGCCAAATTAAGCTAGTTGAAATAAAGAGCTTAGAAACCTCTACTAGCTATTTATTATGTGTGTGTGCAGTGGTGTCATATTCTGAATCACAGTTGGATAATTTCTCTATTTTGATTCACTGATGGAAAACTCAAAAGTATTGCTATATAGACCCATTAATAGGAAAGAGTTAGATTTATATCACTTAGGCACTAGCAGAATTTTGATGGAAAATACAAATTAGATTAGCATTTTGATGGCTGGAAGAAGTTTGGGTGGGCACAAAAAAACCATTTGTTTTCAAGTCCATTTTTTCTTTTCACTGCATGTGTTTCTTTTTGGTTTCTTTTTTTTTTTTTTCTTTTTTTGTTTAGTTGGCTTTTTTGTTTTTTGAGATAGGGGAGATGTTCAGGGACATCTATTTAAGGTAAATAATGCAAGAAAACTTCTTTAGCAAGCCAGCAATTAGCCATACTTAGAGGGAAGGTAGCTCACAGTTCGGTAGCACTGTCCCCAGTGTTGTATCAGTTCTTCAAGCAAATGAAAGAACTGAGAAAGGAGAGATGAGAAAAGGCTGGGCAGCCACAAGCACTTTCCTGTACTTAGCAATAAATTGACAACTTTCTACACTTACAAAGATTAGTAACATAATCAATTTCTGGAAAAATTTAAGTATTGCTGACAGGGCATAGCCTCATGCAAGGACCATCAGCACCAAGAGGGGAGACATTGCTTCCTACAGAAAACAATTCCTAGGGTTTGAAGGCATTTCCCTGAGTCAATACCATTATTCTAGTGAGGCTAATGAAAAGCCAGTCCAGGCTGAAAATCCTCTGAGGGGTGAAGGCTTCAGTCATGAGCATACTGGAGAGCACAGAGAACTAAGATGCCACAATATGGAAAAAGGCAAAGAGACTCTGGATCTGTGTGTTTTGAAATCTTAACACTGTAGCTCTTAAGCAGATTATTTTCAAAACGAGCTTTACTGGCTACAGACCAGTTATTTCTCCTTTCTCTGCCATGGTTGGTTAGCTTTCAGACTCATTTTAACAGCAGTTCCAATTTTCCTAAAAAGTTAGCTTGACAGTCTCTGCAAACATCCGGAGGAAGCCTCTGACTATTATTACTGACTGGAACACACACCAGGTTTTAAAGTTTTGTGGGTTCCCCTCTCACCAAAAAGTTCCAGAGTAAGAATAATTTACCTGAGAAATAGACAGGCAGATGTAATGAGAGACATCTGTATCTCCCAAATGTGCCGCTTTGGGGATTTTTTAAGTGAACTACTTGTGTAAGTGAAGATGCTCATTCACAGAGAAATTTTCTCCGGAACAAAATTAATTATCAAAATAGATAAAGACAAAAGATAAAGTCATAGAGGTTCAGGTGTCATCTCTGAACAAACATTACCAGGATCCTGAACAGGTATTTCCAATATATATATTATTTTCTTAATTGCTCCAAATATAAGTTTCATTCCAACATATACCAAAAAAAAGTTCCAAAAGATCATAAACTCCCAGAAAATTGAAATCTTGTTTTCTTGCTATGTCTATTCACAACAGTGTTTGGGTTTTGATCACTTCTAAGTTCTTTTTTTTTAATTAATTCAAAACATGTAACCGAAATAATCCCCCATGAAATATTGAAATTGCATTTTGCTTGCCAAAAAGGCGTTTCCTTATCCTCATAGATTATTTTCAATGAATATTTATCACTTTCTCTAGAGTGACTAAATTCCCTATATATCATTTTCATACCATTCCTTATCTCAGAGAAGATGTAAAGTCCCAAGTTTTTCATTCAGTAGATAAGAAATTGATTTGTTTTCCTGACTGTAGTCCAACATAACACCCCTTTTTTCTGTCCCAAATTTCCATTGGTGCAATTAGTCCCCCAAGGTGTACATGAGGTGTGCAAAGTTGAGTCAGCCCAACATGTCTAAATAAAACCTTTAACAGCATCTACTGTGTACCCCACGGAGAAATTGCTGTGTTTCTGAACATTCCTCATCAAAGGTATATAGAACAGGATAATCTATTGAAGATGTGAAGATCTGCTGAAATGGTTTGACTATTACTACCTGTTTCTGCCTCTGTGTTTGCCTACCTGTTACTAATCTCCATAAGCTAATGAGCTCACTGTAATTTAGTTGTAGAAAGGAGAAAGGCCATAGAACAGTCTTAATTGAGAATAATATTGTTTGTGTAGGCACAACTCATGAATCCATATTTGTACAATATCAGATTTAATAAGCTGTGTGGAACTGAATCCTGGTTTCTTGCCTGAAAAGAATAATCTGTTGAAGTGATGATAAAACAAAGCAGATATTCCATGAACTTTTACTTCTTGATGACTTTTCTGTAGCCATAATTTTGCCTTACGGCCTATCACATCTTTGACCTGATCTACAAATTGCCAAGTGCTTCACACATAAAGGTTTTTAGTAGATGACCAGGCACTCAGCATTAAACTGACTAGGGGTTGATGTGTGGGAAATAGTATCCAACTCCATATTTCTAATTGATTGTGAACCTCAAAATTTGTATTCATATATTTAATAACTGCTGTAAAGCGATACTGACACTGTCATTTTCATTCAGAATTAATTGCACTGACCTTTCCCGCTTACAACTTCTTTATGCACAAAACCTAAAACTAAGATATATTTATTTTTTAAGTTTTAGTGTTTTAATTATTCAGACCTGTGGCTTCTGGGCATACACTCCAGAATAAGAAGACAAGATTCAAGGCTTAACTTTTTTTCTAATAGGCTACATCATTAAAACAGAGTGAATACTCCTTATAGACACAGTATTTTGAGGCAATTTGGATCATCCAGACTTTACGACGATCTTTTTTTAAAGAATAAATCTTCAGCACTGTGTATCAGGCTTGTATGGCCAGCTTTTAATAGCATGGGGCTACAGGGGTGGCTTCTGTGAGAAGCTGCAAGAAGCTTCCTCCATGTCCAGCAGAGCCAATGCCAGGTGGCTCCGAGACAGAGGTGCCACTGACCAAGTCTGGGTCCATCAGAAATGCTGGTAACATCTCTGTGATAACATATTTGAGACGGAGAAATAAAAAAAGACCAGGTTGGTGCCTGAAGGGAGGCATCCAGTGAACTTGTTACATTTAATGTAATCTCTTATGTGAAATCTTAAGAGAAGGAAGTTTGCTTAGTATTGGCAATCTGTAATTCTATAATTGGTCTTTCTAGATGTTTGCATTTTATTTACAGTCAATGCAGAATCAGACACCTCCAGATGCTGAATCACCTTCAGTATCTCAGACACATATTTCTGAGTGAAACTAATTACTCTCTGAAATCCATCTGAATGCCTTAATGGTGTTAGATGCCTAACATCCAAGTAAATTGATGAGCTGAGGGCACTTGGATAGCTTTCAGGATCTAGATCTTGAGAGCCTTTGACCCCTAAGAAGCTGGTAAGATCAAAACATTTTTAGGTCCTTTGAGAACATTTTTTTAGGTTCTTTGAGGATACAGGCCCACATCGTGATAATAAAGGATGCACAATTATAAACAATAACTGAAATAGCTGAAATGCCACATTTATATAAACACACAAACACAAACAGCCAACCTAGACATTTTTTTACTTCATGTTGCATGCAATCTTAAAAGGATTAGCAAGCCTGAATACCAATATATCATTTTAGAGGTATAATAGCCCATTAATATTTACTTAAAACCCCGTAACTTTAGATCCCTCACTCATAATTACTCCTTTTTTTAAAGCATTTGAAGGAGAAATTTTTACATTAAAACATTTGGGGTGCAGAATGTTTGCCAGACATCACATATGAAAATTGCAGATGCAAAGAATAACAGTTTTAGAGAAGCAACTTACAGCAACTACTGGGTAAATTACTTTCTTTTAAACAGTGGGAAAATATATGTTAGCCTCATGTATATACATGTATGCAAATTCATCTTTGAAAACACTTGAGTGTAGAGTGCTTTTAAAGAATACACTGGAGCAAATATCTATCCACAGACAACCCTTCTCCTCCATGTTTGCTCATCTGCCAAAGAAAGCCTTATCTAAAAATTTGTTTATAGGGACAATTCAGTCTGTAAAGGAAAGATGAACTGAATGGGGGTATGTCCTTATCTCAAGAGCAAAGGGCTGATTTTTTGAATATTAAGTTAGATGGCTCATTTATCCCAGCTCTACCACCCTTGATAAAGTTAGATATGAAGTAAGGAAAGAACCACTAGGCCAAACAGATGTAAAAGAACTCGGGCTAAGAATCACTGTACTCATGAAATAAATAAGACTAAAACAATCAAAACCCAGTCTAATTTGTGTTCAACTACTTAATCTTTTTCTATCATAATTCTGTGCCTTGCATGCAGCTTGTAGACAATCACCACAAAGACATATCACTTTTGGGGTTCTTCTGGCCTAAGCCTGCTGTAAATACTTCTACAAGAAAGCTGAGTTAAGTAAATGCTGATTGCAGTGTTCTATATTTTCGTTTTAAGCTATGAAAACATTATATTAACTTCTTGTAAAAATTCTAGGGCTAAGATTCATGTCAATGGAAGTTTTGAATAATAACAAAATGGAAGAATAAGCCTCAAATTGGATATATGAATTGCCTGAAAATGCTGAAATTTGATATATTCAAAAGCTATTCTTCTGAAAGAGCTTGCATTCATTTTGTCCACAACCTCTTGTCTTTAGGCATCTTTTGAGCAGGATAAAGCAGATCACGATACCAAAAACAAAATAACCACACATTAAGGACATCAAATATT
Organism: Lichenostomus cassidix; assembly: GCF_008360975.1. Classification (NCBI taxonomy): domain Eukaryota; kingdom Metazoa; phylum Chordata; class Aves; order Passeriformes; family Meliphagidae; genus Lichenostomus; species Lichenostomus cassidix. Next base: position 26,442,041 of record NC_139482.1, read on the forward strand.
AATTGAAAAACACATTAAGCGTTAATGAAATAACAACAGAAATTATAAGAGTACTTGTGCGGCTGGTATTGCATGTTTTCTTGTCTGTGTGTTCATAACTATATCAGTCTATGTATTTGTATCTTTCTTTAGCAGTGTGATAGAGGAGAAATACAGAAGCAAACATTCATGGAAAATCTGCCTCATGGGATGCCATGGAAATAGATGGATGACTAATTGTTTAAACTTCTTTCTGGGTTCTGATTCTTGCTTTTAATTCAGGCCTATCTGGGAATGGCTTGTTGTAGAAAATAAAAAGAAAGCAGGCGGGTAGGCTGGGGGCGCGCGGCAGAAGGACGCACAGCAGGCAGTCTGCGGTTCTCCAGTGGTTTATTATGCGGCGCAGTAGGGGAGGTCCGGGGAAGGAGAGACGGGGCGGAGAAGCAGGGACGGGCGTGGGGTCTGGAGCTCCGGAGGCTGCAAGCTGTCAGCGGCAGTTGGTGTCGGGCAGCAAGGTGTCCCGGTGAGCAGCACAAAATGGCCGTTGAGCACACAGTGGAATAGGGTCTTAAGGGGAAGGAAAGAGGGAGTGGTTTGGCACGCAGGCCAACCTGGAAAGCCATAGGGAAGAGGGTCAGGGGTAACAACCAATCATTACAGGGGAGGGGAGGATACATAATCCAAACCAACCAATGGGGTACAACTTAGGAGGGGAACAAAGAAGAACAGTCTGGAAACTAAGCCATATATGGGAAAGGGGCGGGGGAGGCGTCTGGGCCAATGATCTTCTTAGCTGGTGCATACATTGCCGCAGGGGCTCATGGGCTGATCTCACTGTCACCATGACTGAGACAGCACAGGCTGTCCCTGCCCCCACGGCCAGCCCTCTAGCTGGCAACTCGGAGGTAAAACCTCCACAATGGCTCTTTTTTTAAAGCAAGTTTCTGTGATAATTCAGCTGTGGAGACCACAGGACGGGGCAACAGTTAAACACATAACCCCTCAGCCAGCCCACACAGAGAGAAAACTTCTTTCAACATCACTAGTCCTGGTAGACCAGAAGGGTTTTCTCAGGTTCTGGATGACAGCTAATTGCAGGAAAGGAAGCCTCAGGGCACTCCTAATTCTAAATGACAGAAATCCTGGTCGATACATAACTTGTCTTAATTGTGAGAGACCCACACAGAGTCAATATTTAAATTTAGTCTGAACACAAATGAGTGTGAAGGTCTGTCGCTGTTGAGCCGCTAGCAGAGAATAAAAACCCAGATTCTCAGCGTGGCATAGAAAAGGCACTTTATTATTTTGAATCCAACATATATATAGACTTTTCAGAGGTCACCCAGATTGGTCAGTCAGAAACCTCCCCCTAGGCCTGGTTGGCCAGGCCTGAACTGTCCAAATCTCGAGACACTGTAACAACAACATCCAAACTTTATCTTTGTTTATAAAACACAACGGAATGTTCCCATGGGAAAGACCTGTGCTAGCCACAAAGGTCTATCCCACTCAAGTGTCTGCTTGTTTAGCTATAGACTGGTATATCATAGATTTTTTTCCCTTTTACACTCTTCCGTAATTTTCTGGTGAAACTCAGTTTGTCTTTCCCTGATGAGTGCAGTGCTGAGTTTTAGTGTTCAAAAAGATTTTCTGGGCACACCACAACTCCTTCCACCTTACTTGGATTAGGTTTTAGGCAGATCCTTCTCATATAGGTATTAAACCTGCTGAAAAGCCCACAGAGCTGCATGAGGGTGCTGTCTGCAGATAGTGAAAAATAAAGCTGGTTGTTATCTTCATAGGGCTGAAACCAAAGACCGTGTTAGTCTCATAATCTTCCCAATTTTACACAGGACTCTACAGGTAAGTAATATCAAGGTAAAGGATTAATTGCCTGGTGGATCCTTTGAGATTTGTTTGAGGAGAGATGCCAGTGTTTATTCAAATCTTTCCACTCTGGAAACATATTTAACAATACCTTTTTATTAAGTATGTATATTTGAGGCTTTGTCTATACATGCAGTCTAAGATTTGGTACACGTAGAGAGGTCTCTGTTGAAGTAAAAAAATTACATCTTTGCCAGGACTATAAAGCAACAGATCAGTCTCCAGACCCTATGTCTAGGATTTCAAATACTTGAAAATTATCAAAGCATTGCAGTGTAGACATTTGTCCATTGGCAACAGAAGAGAGGAAAAATGTTCATAAATCAAACAATTTTTTCTTCAAAGATAAAATTCCCGTATTCAGACAGCTTAATACAGTTGCTCCTATCCATTCACAGGGTCAAGCTTATTTGGGGCTGCTCATCTGTATTGATGTAAAATGTGAACATTTTCCCCCATGGTGCCTTAAAACACTCATTTTGCCTCTCCCATTAGGAACTTCGGCAGACACTAATTAACCCTCTGGAGAAAATGTTTATAAAAATAACAAGGAATTATTAGCAATGAAGCAGACTTTTTTCCCCCAACAAAAAAGTCAAACTGAGAGAGCAAATGCATTATTGTTAAATTGTGGAGTTAACTCACTGGTTGAAAATTTTAATGAGCTGAGAAACATGACTGGGAAGGTTTTTGAAATAAGCTCTGTGTGTGTGTCTTCCCAGATGAGAATCTCTCACTCCTGAGTAAGAATGTCAGTCCATTAGAGAATATTTTCTGAAATTTACACTTTTTTTTAAATGTGTACTTTCTTGTTTATGAAGAGCCATATGATTCCTAGAAGAGGCTAGACCTTTTACCTTTTATTCCCAAAAATATAGGTAGAGGTGAAACTTATTAGGGATATTTTTTTAACAGGGGCAACTTTATCTGTGTAAAGGCACCACCATCCTAGCAATAGCTCTGACTTAACACAGTTTTATGATGGCTTAGAGACTGGTTGAAAAATCTTTGCCCTAATTTTTCCTGTCAAGGAGAAATACATATATTGTATTATTCTCCTTAATATCTTTTTTCCTCACCGAATAATTTCTCTGTATATAAACTGCTTATAATTTTAATAAATGTGAATTTTTCATACATAAAGTTTCAAGATTGACTCAAACAATTTTTTCAATTCTACAGGATAGCCAATATTTAGATTATAAAGCTTTTCAGATTTGTTTTCTGCTACCTCCAAACACTTGTATCAGTCTTTAAGTTTCCCCTTATTTTTTCTCAATTTACTGATCTCTATTTCTAGTACTTCCCTTTTCCTGCTGCACTCTCCTTACAAGAAAAAAAAAAACAATTGAAACAAATAGCATTTCAAATAAATTAAAATTGGAATACATAATTTTTGAAAGTTATATGAACTAAACATATTTTTGCATTTCAGTTCCTCACAGGTGATGTGTTCTTTACCCAAAGAGATAAAATTTCATCTTGTGCTTCTTTTCTAGCACTGAATAACAAGAAAATAATTCACAAAACCTTTAGATAGTTTGCAGTATTTAAAATAAATCCAGCAACACTTTGCTCTAGTGTTTATTTTACTTCACTATAACAGAAAATGACCACTTGCAAATTGGGTTCCCATGTTTTTGAACTTTAAGAAAATTTAGTCCTTAGCATAAGATGGATAGTTTGATCTAAACAAGATAATATTTCATTCTACTGCGCAAAACATACATAAACAAGGAGGATTATAGAAATCACTTACTGAATGTTCAGGAGGTCACAAACATGAATTTCTGCTTCTTACAGCCCTTGGCTTATGTTTCTTTTAAGATGGGCTATATACTCAAATCTATTACAGAAGCTTTGTAACAACTTCTTAGCTAAACAATGTCTGTTTTGGAAGGCAATGGAAAAACATTAGCTGTCCAAGTACATTTATATCTTCAAAGAGAAGACCTCAGTATTAATTCAGTACAACATATCTGTACTACATGCTAATAGTTTTCCTAGGACTTTGTGGGAAAGGATTGACTGAAACGAAGAAAAACTTTCTTTCAAACATTATTCATAAATAAAATCAAACGTAATCACAGAAAATTATGAACAGAACAAAAAATGCACGCTATTTCTTTGAGAATTGTGTTTTTGTTTGCAAAGGTTTCTTGCACATTGTTTAAATATAAATTCATTTCTTACACAGTGTACTGAGATCACTGGCTTGCTTCTGCTCTGTCCTGCATCCAATGGGAGGGTAAAACACAGAGCCTCAACCATCTCATTCCCAAAATGCTAGGTCAATTTAGTGTAGCTGTAATAGAATAAATACTGTGCTGCTGCTGACTGGTGAAAATCACTCGTTACTTTCTTCCTTCCAAAAGAAACATGATTGAGGAATCAACTCTTGCAGCAATACATATATAAAACTTTTGTGTTATAGAGCGTATATTCTCAATGCAGCCAAAAAGATTTCAAGACACTCAATACAATTGTAAAACACATATATCAGCTCAGTCCTATTGCTCCAGAAAAAGGAAAACAAATAAAATCCTGCTCTGGGAACCACTGCATATCCCATCTGATTCCCCTAATGTACATTTCAGAGATTAGAATATAAAGGAGCTAATGCTAGACTCAGCCTAAATTGTTAGTTATTAATCTAATTCTAGAAAAGCTTCTTTCTTCATATGAAGTAATAAAGACAACATAAATAAGACTTAGAAAGCTGATTTTCACAATTCTACATGTGACAATAATCTCAGATTCTAAAGAAAACATCTTTAACTGTTAATTTGCTTCCTCTTTATTAGGAATCAGTAGACTTCAAAGAATGTAAAAGTCATGAAAATCACATTTGTGTCTTAGAAACCATTACATTTTACTACTATTTCTCTGCTTTGAGCTGGTATTTGATCAAATCATAGTATCTACAAGATACTATATATTCTATTTGACCAAATCATAGTATCTATAAGAATACCTAAACAAGAAATTAAGACAACTTGGGATGGACTCCATGACTTAGCACTTACTGTTAGAGCCATGAGAGTGTGCAATTTTCTTCAGTTACCTAGATTAGATGGATACCCCATGGCTCTCTGTACTCTGAAGTTTCCACATTGGGGTTTAGGAGTCTTTTGGAATTCTCTGCCAAGTACAAAAACTCCCAGAAACATGCATTACTCTTTCTTTAAGACAGAAAAATTCAACTCTTAGTCTATCATTGAATAATATTTTCCAGGATAATATTATGCCTTTATTCTCTTTTACATCCAAATTTTCAGACTTTCTTTAAATAACACAAGACATCGTGCAGGTTTCCCTGCCAATTCTCACTAGCAGCTCATGCAGAGAGAAACCACCACTAGTTGTTGTTCATATATCTAAGGCCTTATCATGACATCAGGTGCATAGCACTAAAACTCAGATTTTCAGAGCTAGGGGAGAGCTGTCAGTCTGGGAGCCTGTTTTGAAGACCCTTTTGAATTTTTCTTTGGAAGCTCATGGTTTAATCACCTGAGAAGGACTATAACAGAAAATGAGCCTTCAGCTCCAAACTCCCTGTCCAAATGACACTGGTCACCTGAACTAGGAGTTCTGATTGACTATCGTGCTGCTAGACTGAAGTTGTGCTGTTTCTTGCCTTATTTGCACAGAACCAAGAGAAAAATAGCAAGTTTTCTGGAACTGAATCTTCCAAATCACTAAATCCCACCAGAGAGACACTTCCTTGCCTGAAAAGAGCAAAGTGCTTTTTAGGGAAAATTCTTTGTGCCTAATTTCACAAATTTGCTGGACAATCTCCTTGCTCTTACATAAATTTCTTCCACAAATCTTCAAATATTTCCCTGTTTTCTCCTGATTTTTCCCCCGTGCTTTCTTTTTCGCTTTTTCACAACTCTACTGTTCCTCTGGAAACTTTTCTGCTCTTGCAAATTCAGAGCTGTCCAGTTTCATTGATGAATTCGCATATCCTGTGCCCTCAATGTCTCCACCAAAGCCAGTACAAAATCATCAGGTGCATCAGTGATATGAATTAATGCACAGCTATGACAAAAATCAAATAATGTAAAGATTTCTAGAGCACCCACAAACCACGGCATGGAATGAAGAAATCTCAGGTCTTTGACTATGAACTGGCAAGGTATCATACCTGAAACAGCCACAAGAAAAGTGATTAGTTGATTTCTTTATTTTCTAATATAAAATAGTTGATTTTTTTCTCCTATGAAGAGTTTCCTTTTGTTGGACTACTTACAACATAGTTCCAGTCTGAGTCAAAGAGAAGCCAGCTGTTTGCATATTATCCCCATGACACACTTAGAGGTGACTATTACAGTCACTATTTATTCACAGTCTCCATTCAGCAGCCCTCACACTTTAGCTATGTGTGCCCCACACCTCCTGTAGGTAGCTGCTGCTGCTGGAGTTGTCACTCTAACACATTTCATCCACATTTGATCCAGAGATCTTCTATGAATTTCTCAGCTTTTGTTGCACTGCTTTATTAGAGAACTTCTTACTTTCAGTCTATCAGTTTGAGGGAAAGTCACCATAAACAACAGGTGAAACAATCATTCTGAAAAAACAAGGAATAATAAAGCATGTTTATTATGTTTTACCAATGCCCTTTGTTAATCACTCTTTTTAAAAAAAAATATGAATCTTCTTTTTAATTGAAAAATATATTGGGTGTTAAATGCTTAGGGTATACTGCATACAAATGATTTTTTTAGTATGTTTTGCAAATGCTTTTGTAGAAAAAACTTACTTCAATAATTCATAATTCATATCTTGCCACCAACTCAATTTATGGCCTTTGATTTCAAAGTTCTTCATGAATAAGCTTCCTGCAGTCAGCTAATTAAAATAAAATAAAATAAAATGAAAGTTATTGAGATCATATCAGAGTCCAGTAATTCCTTGTTCTTGTTAAAGCATAGTAACAGCATATGGCTACATTTTCACCTTTATTCCTAACAAATACTTCAGGTTCAGTTGAATATTCTTGAAGAAACATGCTGTCAGTAAGAAGAACTTTATTTAATTATGAAAGCTCATCAGTATATAGATTATTTTTTAAAATGTAACCTAAAATATCTCAACTGAAATATCAGAGGCAAGAAAAAAAATTTGATTTGGAAAAATAACAAATATTTATTTTAGACCTGAATAAAAAATCTATTGTTACCATTGTAGAATACAATTATTAGGTCCTGGTACATTATACACAGCTGAGTTCTCCTGTGTGAATACCAGTAACTTCAGCAAGACTGAATGGGAATCACAGCAGAGAGGAAGGAATAAAGGAAAGTCAGTATTGACCATTTGGCAGTACAAAATCAGGTGAAAATCAGAGGTGGGCTCTGAGTCTGAGTGGGAGAGCAGGGAATAAAGTTGTATTAACTAACTCATATTTTTTCTTTCCCCATACTTCATGGGGTTTCAGAATTCATCAATTCATCATGAATATAGTTTTATGTAACAGAAATTGGTGTGTAAAATCATTTTTCATTGATGTTCAGAAACATGATAGGGGATCACAGTACAGTTCCATGCAAACCAGGCACTCAGGAAGCTTAATAGCTCCTTGAAATCCTATGGTAAGTATAACATAGTAACGTCACTCAGCAAAGCATGAACACTCAAAAGAAGGCAAACTGCATACAGTTCTTTCTCCCCCCACTCCATCTCAAATAAAGTTTAAATATGATTATTCTTTGACAATCCTAAACCATTCGAACCTAGCTGGGTAGTTGTTACATGCATTCCTCCATTCCATTTCTTTTCCTGGAAATGAATTAGTCCATCTTTCACTAGCATCTTGATGATAATCCTAACCTTCTTAAGCTTCTTAAATATAACACAGCAAAAGCAGGAGCTCATTATGATTCCTTTCTGCCCTTCTCAGGGAATCTGCTTTGATTCCCCATTACTTTTGGCCATACTATTATTTTCTTTTCCTATCAAACCTTTAATCTTGGCATAATTCTTAGTCTTATACTGTCCTGGTTTCAGCTGGAACAGAATTTATTTTCTTCCTAATAGCTGTTATAGCACCATGGTTTTCATTTAGGATGAGAATAATGTTGATAATTCAACGATGTTAGTTTCTGCTAACTAGTGCTCATACTAAGTCAAGGACTCTTCAACCTCTCATGCCCTGCCAGTGAGAAGGCTGTCAGTTCAGAAGAAGCTGGGAGGGGACACAGCTGGGACATCTGACCCTAGCTGGCCAAAGGGATATTCCATACCATATGATATCATGTTCAGTCTATAAACTGAGGGCAAAGTTGGCCAGGCGCTGATGCTCAGCAACTGTCTGGGCATCAGTTGGTGAGTGGTGAGCAATTGCATTGTGAGTCACTTCTTTTGTATATTCTAACATGTAAATTTTTGTCATTATAAATATTATTGTCTTCACTTATCATTCTTATTGTCATTATTTTCATCCTTTTCTGTCCATTAGATTGTCTTTGTCCTAACCCATGAGTTTTCTCAGTTTTACTCTTCTCTCTCCCCCATCCCACAGGCAGCAGACGACTGAGCAAGCAGCTGTCACCAGCTGAGAGTAAACTTTGATATATGACAACAAACATATTTACAGGCACGTTTTTTTCTCTAAAAAGCCTTAGATTCAAGATCAGATCACTTGATTTGGCTGGATTCAGTCTAATTTTACCACTCCCTTTTATCTTCCACTTGATGTACCATAAATTCTTTTTCTCATTTCTTTCAATATTCACTTTTGATTTTTCTAGTTTTTCCAAAGTTCTGTTATTTTTAGTGCGATCTCATTTCAGTGCAAACAACAATCAAATTTCTTGTATTTTCAAAGCCATATATACCTTGTTCCATCTTAGTATCTGAACATGCTTTATTTGTTTATTTTTCTACTATTTTCATTTCCAAAAATTTGAAATTTCATTAGTTTTCCAAACAGCAATAGATACCTTTACTTACAGCATCAAGTTCTGTCAAAATTAAACATTGTTATGAATGAAACAAATACCAAAGGGAGGGAAAATAGAGTCTAAGTGACAGAATAACCATATGCTATTTAATTGAGGCCACACACTATTTTAAATATGTTTTCTTTTTACCTAATTATATATGCATTATTCATTTCTATTACTTTTTTAAACTAAGTAATGTTTTTTTCAGGGCAAAAGACAGCAACAATAGTTTTCTCTCTCTAATGAAGGAGTTTTAAGCAGATGGTGCAAAAAGCAGTCAAAGATACAAAATTAGACCATTGAATGTGTCCTGAAGATATGGCAGGCAGTAGATTTGGATGCTAACACGGAAATCTAAGTTATTCTTTAATGATCACATTTTTTAAATTCTCTATTTGTATCTGAATGAGTGAATAAATTGACAGAAACTAGAAAGAAAAAACATAATAATAAAAATCCAAATGAAATGGGACTGAATGGAGAAAGAATAATTAAATACTTGGAGTTTTTACTCCATCAATAGTTATTAAAAGATTGGTATTTTGCACTGAGAAAGTCCCCAAAGGACTTAGGTTAGCACTTAATATTTTTTTGGTGGGCGATTCTAAGAGGAACTCAAAATAAAAACAAAAAGTAAAATTTCCCAGTATATTCCTGATTGAGGATCAACCTTGCATCTGACCCAACAAGGAAAATTACTGACAGTTTTTTGACTGAACCACAGAAACACAGATCCATGGAATGGTTTGGTCTGGAGGGGATCTTAAAGACCATCCAGTTCCAGCCCCCATGCCATGGGCAGGGACACCTTCCACTAGACCAGTTTTAATAAAGTCCCATCCAACCTGATGTTGACCAGGAAGGGGGGATCCAAAACTTCTCTGGGCATCCTGTTCTAGTGCCTCATCATCCTCACAGGAAAGGATTTCTTCCCAATCTCTAATCTAAACCTACCTCCTTTCTGTTCACAGCCATCAAACCTTGTCCTGTCTCTACCTGCCCTTGTAAAAAGTCCCTCTCCAGCTTCCTTTTAGGTCCCTTTAATGTACTGGAAGGTGCTTCAAGGTCTCCTCGTAGTCGTCTCTCCTCCAAGCTGAACAACTCCAACTATCTCATTCTTTCCTCATAGGAGAGGTGTTCCAGCCCTCTGATCATCTTCATGGGACTCTTCTGGGGCTGCTCCAACAGGGCCATGTCCTTCCTGTGCTGGGGGCTCCAGAGCTGGATGCAGTATTCCAGGTGGGGTCCCACCAGAGAAGAGCAGAGAGGAAAACGCATCTTCCTCAACTTGCTGGTTGAGAGCCAAGGTCCACCTTTTCAAAATGTTCTTACATAATTAGAAAACATTATGGCTATGTTTTGGGCTCCGTTCATGTCTCAGGACAAAACTGGCATCATACCATATCCATGTAGACACTGATCTTTGTAAAATTCCTCTCCTAAACACCGTGCTGAAGGCATTCCCAGTGGAGCCCATAGCATGAGTAGGTATATCTCACATAAATAGAAATATCTTCTCACAATATCCAGGAGTTCAAAGAAACTAGAAAAATAATAACAGCCATCAAATACATACTCAAAAACTATGTTCCTACTGGATAATGTCAGATTTTTTTTGCTTTTATTATTACTTTTAATAGTATGGATTGCTTCAAAACTTTGTGCAAAAAACATAATAAAATTGCACATAATAAAATTACATAATATTTTTGTGATGAAAGATCCTTGTCACATACTGAAAAAGACCTGTAATCTCTTCTGTAGTGTAAAAAAGGACATATTTCAGCAGGAAAAGTCTTTTTTCATAATGCACCATCTCATTTTCCCATCATTCAGAGTACAGGTATGTTTATACACTACTAGTAATGGAAGATAGAAAACCTATCTTAATCTACTACTGTCTCATCTGATCTTTGAAAAGCATATCAGTAGCGCTTTGAAAATTATTGGTATCTGCGACTATATTAACAATTTGGATACATACATTTATAGTTCTTATTTTCTTTACCACTATTAAAAGTACTAATGCCTGTTACAGTGAGAATAGAATGATAAGAAACTTCATCTCAAGTAGATCAATGACAGACTGCAATGTGTGTCATCCTAAAGTCTTGAATTTCAAGTTGAAGTCCTGTGAATTCAAAGCTTCTACCCAAGGTTTAAAGTATTTTGCTAACAAGCAGGAGAAAGATACAGAGTTATCAAAGATAAATATTTGTACCAAGACAATAATATTACTGCATAAATGCCAATTTCTCTGCTTCATCTATATTAAATATGTTTCTGGAGAAGGCCATAGTTAAAAACAGTAGGAGTAATCATTTAATGAGGTGACTGATCTCTCTTCTCCCACATTTGAAAGAAATACAATTAAAAATTAAATTTTAAACTCTATTTGAAACGGCAGAAACACATTTCTGACCCTGTGAATGATCTTTAGATTCTCTTTCTCTCCCACTGAAATTTCTTCAGTTAAAAATATGAGGGAAAATGAGATTAGATGTAAATGCTATGTACCTGCCATCATAAAGAAACATTTCACTGGATTGAATTTCTAATTCTGAAATACTCAATAATCCACTAAATGATGGGAGGGTTGGAGATGGAGAGGGGAGAGATTGTGTAAAATTAAACAGAATCATTCATCACTAAAGCTTCATACCAAATGAAGAGAACTTGAGAAGAACCATTCCAAAAGATCTTAACAAATTTTAGTCAAAATTAACATATTTCCAGTAAAATGCTACTTGATTTTTCTTTTGCCTAGGATGTCATTTGGCAGGGCGAAATTAGTCAGGAGAGCTATTTTGTTTTATTTCTAAAATCTTTCTCAATAGAACAATTTAAGACATTTTTAAACAGTTATAGTTTTCTTCCTGCCCCTGTCCAGTGCAGATTTTTGGCCACACACCTTCAAAAATATGGGGGTTTGTTGTCATATTTCCAAAACTGGAAAAAATATTGTGGCATAATACTACATTTGTTATCATCCTACCAGCATTGGAAATTATATAAAAACATTGTGTTCTAGAGGTTTGAAGGATAAATGTGTAGGCTTTACGAAGTACATTTATTCATTATGGTTCCTGCTATTTGTATGATATCTCTGTCCAATTTACATCACCTGGTAACTTCGCCATTGTTAAGCCATCCCTCGAGCCCAAAGTTCTTATCATAACAATTTTAATAAACTCATCCCATTGTACTCCTATAATTTTGCTCAGAAACTGAAATATAAATCCACAACTACATCTGAAATCTCTGGAATAGTAATAAAATTGCAAATACAAACAAGCCCCAAAAACAAGTATACTATTCAATATTGTAATATTGCTTCCTTTACAGTCTTATTTGGAAGAAAGTGAAAATAAGGAGGATGTGTAACTTCAAATGAAACCAAACTGTCTTTACTAATACGTGAAGTTCTGGATCAGAAGTATCCACGAACTCATATAGTGTGCTGAAAAGATTATCTAATACATGTGTTTATATGCTAGTTGAGAAGGTTATAAAACAGAAGTGGGAGAAAACCAAAATTATTCATCACCTTTTTACAGTTGTCATGGTTTAACCCCAGCTAGCCATCAAATCCCACACAGCCACTGCCTTACTCGTCCACAAGCACAACAGAGGAGAAAATGGGAAGGGAAAAAGCTAGAAAACTTGTGAGTTGAGATAAATACAGTTTAATAGTGAAATCAAAAGCCATTTATGCAAACAAAACAAAACAAGTCAAGGAATGAATTCACTACTTCCCCCTGGTCAGAGAAGTGTTCAGCCACCTCCAGGAGAGCAAGACACCATCACATGGAGTGATCACTTGGGAAGACAAACGCCATCACCCTAAACATCCCACCCACCCCCCATCCTCCTCCTTCTGACCAATTTATGGTCTGGAATATTCCTTTGGTCACTTTGGGTCAGCTGTCTTGGCTGTGTCTCCTCCCAACCTCTCATGCACCCCCAGTCCACTTGCCAGCCTGGCAGTACAAAAAGCAGAAAAGGTCTTGACTCTGTGCAAGCCCTGCTCAGCAATAACAATAGCATCCCTGTATTATCACCACTATGGTCAGCACAAATCCAAAACATATCCCTGTACCAGCCACTGTGAAGAAAATTAACTCTACCCTAGCCAAAATCAGCACAGCAATGTTGTGAGAAATCTGTGTGAAGAAATGTCTTTGGTGAGAGCAAAAGGGAAATTCAAATGTCATAAGTCACATGTCAGAGAGATGTTCCTTTCATGAACCACAATCTGCAAGTGTATTAAGAAGGTATAACTGGAAACTGAGATAGGAAGTTACAGAAAAAAATATTCAAAGAAAAAAAAATTAGATACACATACAAAGCAAGTTAATTTCTCTGGTTATTTTTCTACACATGCTATTGACTCTCTTGAAAAAGCCTGATGCAGAAATGATTGAGTGCTTGGCATTTCCAAAAACATTTTTTGAAATACATCACTAGAGAGCTGTGTAATAGGCAGAACTGCATTGGTGTTTTACCTACTAAAAGGTCAACACTTCTTTTTCAAGTTTCTAATCTATTTTGCATCATTTTCAATTCGTGGTGTGGACTGATTGCTTAAAGATATCCAGTTCCATAACAGTGTTACTAGTGTACAGTCATCTCAGAAGTTGGAAGTAGCTGGGAATCTTATCCTCTCTAGTAACTAGTAGATAAGTTGATTTGATAACAGTGGTCAAGGACAAAAAAGTATGCAATCTATTACAAAATTCAAGTTGAAGCACAAGGAATTAATATCAGACAATTCTTGAATATAGAGAACAAGAGGACTTAGAAAGCTGTGCATATCTTCAGGGCTCTGAACTTACTGGCATCACAGAGACGTGCTGGGATGATTTCTATGACTGGAGTGTTGGAATAGAAGGAAACAGCCTCTTCAGGAAGGACAGGCAAGGAAGACAAGGGAGGGGTGTTGCCCTCTATGTCAGTGACCACTGGGGTGTGTGGATGTCTGTCTGGGGATAGAAAAGGATAACAGAGATCTTATGGGTCAGGATTAAAGTGAGGGCAGGGACAGGTGACCTTATAATGAAGGTGGTCTGTTACAGGCCATCCAGCTAGGAAGATTGACTGGGTTAAAACTGGGATAAACTCATAGGAGCAGCCTAACTTTCTCAAGACTTGGTCCTCATGGGAAACTTCAGCCGTCTTGATATCTGTTGAAGGGACAACACAGCCAAGAATAAGCAATCCAGGAGGTTCCTAGAATGTGTTGATGATAACTTCCTACCCAAAAAGACAGAGCAGGAAACAAGGATAGGTTCTATGTAGGACTGTATTCTTGCCAAGAGGGAGTAGCTGGTAGGAATGTGAAGCACAACAGCAGCCTTGGCTGCAGTTACCATGAAATGGTGGAATTAAATATCTTAGGACAGCAAGGACTGCATGCAACAAGCTCACTACCCTGGTCTTCAGCTGCTCCTCTTTGGGTATCTGTTTCATAGAGTACCATGAGATAGAGCCCAGGGGGAAGAGGGGCTCAAGAAAGCTAGTTAATATTCAAAGATCACCTCCACTATTGTATTTGAGAAGCTGTGGCAGTCTGGTGTGAAGTTCCCACTGACTGGAAAGGGGAAACATAACGCCACTTTTTAAAAGGAAAAACAAAGACACGAGAAACTGTAGGATGGTCAGTCTCACCTCTGTGACTGGCAAGGTCATGGAACAGATCCTCCAGGAATCTCTTGTTATGAGACAATCTATACCACAGTGTAGTAAGAAAGAACCAGCTGAGAAAACTTCAAATTATGTTTTTATTTGTATATTCTGAATAGTAAAGATAGCACAAAGGGAAGTAAGGAGATACTAGCACAAGCAGATTACAAATGAAAGAGAAAGCTGCTCTACCTCTAATTGAATTGTATACAACAATTTCCGTTTATGTATTCATACAGTCATTATCACAGATTAAGAGATTATACAGCTTATTTTAATAACTGTTGATTCTGTTGAATCAACTGCAGTAAAGCACTACCCAAAGAATTTACTTGAATGGAATATTAATGGGAATATTTTTCCTGAATTTAAAGCTTATATTTGCAGAAAGTAGCAGAGGGCCTTAGAGACATGGGGAGACATTGCTTTTTAATAGTAATGATAGTGTAAAAACATTTCCTTGTTTGCAGACATTTTTAAAAATTCAGTATTATAAATTAAAAATCAGAATTACAAGATAGATAATGGGAAGAGAAAGAAATAAAGATGGGAGAGTTAAAAAACTTTAGGATTTGTGGGTTTTTGGTGTTGACTGTGAAAGGAATATAAACCATTCTGTTTTACTGATTACATTCATTTGTAAAGCTAAATTCTTGATCATGTCCACTTTTGAATGCTTACAAATGTCATTGAAGTTGTATGACCTTTATCTGTCACTGTGCAGTAAAGTACCTACTGAAAGTCTAGGACATTGAAGGTTGGACTCAGTGATCTTGGAGGTTTTTTCCAACCATAATGATTCTATGATACTATGAAATATGTGGATCTAAACCAGGAGAATCTAATATTTTCTTCATATTCTTCTCTCCAGTAACTCCCTTCAATGACCCAATAAATTTTTTATTAATTAAACTAATTATTTCATTCATTACCAATCATCTCTGTTCTCTTAAAATAAGTCTTTCTGCAGCAAACATGGTTGTATTGCTACAGCGGAGTGCAGAAATTAGACCGATAATACTTTAAGAATATCTTTCTAAAATATGCTTTGAATATGTCATATAATCATAGACAATTATTGTGTCCTATTCCTATTAAGAAAATGATCTGCTGAGACTCTTCTGCTTTGTGAAGACACTCTGATCTTTGCTTTTCAGGAAAGCCTATTATATACAGATTAGGAGCTGAGATTCTTTCATTGTCCCTTGTCCCTTTTATTGCTGCTGTACCTGAGGATTTTATAAACATCTCTAATACCTTGCATAGTTTGGAAATTTCTATATGCTTACTGACTTTTTATTGTTAGAACAATATCCATGTTTACACACATTCTCTCATAAGCATCAATAATATTTACATGAATATTTGAATATATTTTGTGAAAACAATCTGGAAATAATTAAAGATGGTCATAGTACTACAAACAGATTCACTTACAAAGACAACCCCTAAAATAAGATTTAACATAGAAGATGGATGGAAGTAGAATTATATCTGGATTGTCAATCTCTAGTGCTTTTGATAAGAGCACAAAAAAGGACTTAAAAGTAGCACAGAAGATACTGATACTGACTTAAGTGTGCAAAGAGTTATTTGTAGTTCCATATCTGATGGCATATGTCAACTTTAAAGGCAAATAAAGACAAAAAAGTGAAGGAATGGGGGAAAAAATGAAGCAGGGAGGTGAAAAACTCTTTCTTTCTGCTAGCTGGGAAAAGAAAAAAAATAGATGTACTTCCAAAGTGTGTGCTTCTGGACTTCCTCGCCAGTGCAGCAGGTGGTTCCCCAAATACTTCTTAACCACAGTAGTGACGTTACAGCAGGGTCTGCTCAGTTGCCTTATGGGTTACTTGTGCTCATTACATGAATATCACTGCCTGGAGCACACTTTGATCAGCTGCAGATGATGCACATGATGACTGAATATTACTGTGCAAATGTATATTTTAGGTAATGCTTGTTGATTGTTTAAATGACCATTGCTGACAAACATTGCCTACTAAATTCTGGTTTCCTAGAATAAAGTTATATAAACTAAGATGTGCAAAGCAAAGGGCAAAAATTGGGCAGGTGTTGGGAAAAAAAGACCAATACTCACATCAGTGGCAATTGTTTCCCACGAGAAGCTCCATGTGACAGATGTGACAGTGATCCACACTGTCTCAAAGTCTGCCAGGCAAAGGCCACAATGCTAAGAGTGCTTTCAGTTACAATCTGAGATAATATGTGGAGACAAGAGAAACAGGGGGAAAAGAGTGCACAAAGTATTCTAATGTTGGAAAACTAGTATCTGAGATTAACTAGGACTAATTGGGAAGGGAAATCCAGACATGCAATAGAAGTGAGCTCTGTATGGATTACAAACTTGGTAAAAAATAAAGCATACAGCTTTTCCTCTCTGCTTCATGTTTCATATGTCTAGAAAAGTCATATTTCAGAAAACTTTTTTGCTCAATTTTTTTTTGTCTCTACTTGTTATTTCTCCATCTCTCTCCTTCTGTTTCAGCCTGTGTTATTTCAAGCTATTTCTTCACCCTACTTTCCCCTGCTTTAACACCTTCAGTGCTCCAGCTCTTCCCCTTTTTTCCCTTCTCATTTCCTTTGAATTTTTCCTTTTTGTTCACACTTAATGTGTCTCCACATTCTGATACTCACACCTTTGTCCTGTGCTTTAAGTTTTTCCTCTGAAATGCCAAAGATTTCTTTTTCTCTTTGCCTTAGAAAATCCTGCCTCCTTATGTTCCCGCCTCCCTGTCTGCTCTTTGGCCCCTCAACCATTTTTATCTTCATTCCTCTTGAGCAAACCTGCCCTCAGCCATTCCTGTCTTCTTTCTTTCTAGCCATTCCCCTCTTGAACATACCCCAGTATCTAGGGATGAAGCCACTCAATTTTTGAAGTAAATTGCGGATGTTCATGTTAGTGGAGTAAAAGTCAAGTAAGTTTAGACTTTGATGAGGTGAAAGAGCAGGTACCATAGAAATGTGATGAACGTTTCTGGAAGAATAAAATTATACTTTTACTTTTTCAGTCTCCTTTACAGACAATGCAGGGATACAGTAAGAATCTTCAGCTAAATTTTATTTTAAAGAGAGATGGGTAATATAAGTAATAGATAAGTTTGCTTTTTAAATAAATCTGATTTTGAAGGTTAAAAGTTTTTAAAACCTATTATATCCCAATGGCTAACTTCCTAAAGCTTTGATTATGTTATTAAGTGAAGATAAGAGAAAAAAGGCTAGTGGAACATATTAAGAATGGTCTCTAGCAGTCAGTTTAGCTGCCCTAGAGATATCACTCTGCAGTACAGGTTACAAAAAAAACAGCATTATCAGAACAACAACAGAAAATGCAGTTTACAGGGACATGTCCCTCTACCTAAAGCAATTCATTAGCGCCCCTGATATTTAGGCACATAGCCTTTCATGCACTTCCTTTCTGCACTCGGAGCCACAGAACTAGAAGTAGCACACAGGAGATGTGCTACTGCCCAGTACTGTAAAATTTCTCCAGTGCTGTATCTCTCAGAAAAACACAGATATAGGACAGCTCTTTTATTATTTTTTTTTTAATTTCCCTTTTAATAACCCCAGTAGCCTACTCTCCCACTGCAATTTCACCAGGTATGGAATCCATTTCTCTATAGAATATGCATGAATCTTCAATTAAGCTCACACAGCATTATGCACCTAACAGAGGAGACTTTTTTCTCTAGGTTTGTGGAAACAATTATTACAATTATTTTCATTCATATGCAAATATGAAAACAGTCCAAACAGAGTGGAAAGCCTGTAGGCTGCCGCTGACAGACTGAGAAGGAGGTGCAAAGCAGCCTGCTCTTGCAGCAAGGGAGATGGTTAAAATATGTTGAGGTAGACAGTGTTGTGGTATTTCTCATTACTAAAGGTCACTGCTCTGCTAGTTCATCACCTTTTTTTGGAGAGAACTGCAGAAGGTTATGTCAGGGAAAGAAAAGTATTATACAGGAGACAAGAAATACTGCAATGCATTAGGCAGACAAAGGAAGCACTTAGTGATTTCAGAGGAGTTGCATGGATATAACCTGGGGCAGAGTTTGGCTCTGACTGCTCTATCTGCATATCACTTCCCAGTACTCAGTGCACTAAGTGGTGCTCTTACTTACAGGGCTGTAAATCCAGAGTATCTCTGCTGAAGACAACTGCCCTGAAACAAATCGAGGCAATCCAGATTGATGGTGGTACTTGCTCAGTCTCAGGTAATTTTTTTTTCAAATCATCCTAATAAATAACTTTTCATCACAAAATCCAGCTTCACTGTTTTTGTGGGCTCACGGTAAGATGCTCTGAAATTATTTTGTTTCTTTTGGACTCTCAATTTTAAGAGAAAAAGACAGTCAGGTTGATGTAGCCTTTTGTGTAGGACGAGGGTGTCATGCAAAGGGAAGGCAAATTTGCCTCCTTTCTGTTGTTTCATCAAGGAATTTTTCATTTTTTGCTCATCACATATTTAAAACCTTTTTGACAAGTAGCTCTCTTTAAAAGGTTGACCTATTTCCCACACTTCTCTCTCCAGATAACCTTCCTAGAATCCATCTCACTCCATTGTATCTGATGATCACAATTACATTTGTTGGTCAAGCAAGATAATGAAGGCAGCAAATGTAGCTCTGCAAGTGTACTGCTGCTGTCAGTAGTGCTTAGAGGGCTGAGCAGACAAAAAGCAAAATGAAATGTAACCTTTTACTCCTTAAATATAACTTCTGAGACTAAGTTTTAGATCACTTAAATTCTGTCACTGAAAACAAAAATTATTGACCTATTTGCCAAAGATGGTGGCAAGTTAGATAGAGCAGCAGCATCTCTTATTTTGGCAGGAGCGGTAACAGGTAGATCCATCAAGTCACTCCAGAAAACAAGTCAGTGGAAAGGATATCTCCACACCTGCTACTTCCATTAGTAATGCTCTCAAAATGGTTTCACCAGCTTTCAGTGCTGCCACAGCTGCTGCTTCATGTGCTGAACGTTTTAGTCTTTGGCAGCAAGAAGCCAGATGATGCTATTTATGCAATTTATATTGCTTGTGACATATATAATTAATGACAGGCTTTCTTTCCTTCCCATTACTTTCATTGCTCTGAAGGACTACTCCAAATCTGAAGGACCTGTTTCATATTTATTGTTATCAATCTGAATCACAGTTGATTCAAGACAGGTCAATCAGAATCCTGTTGTATTAAGTGTCCCACATAAAGAATTTGTTCCCTTTCAGAAATTAAACATGATCCTTGGATTTTGAGCCTTTTTTAAATGTAACTCATTCTTACATACAGATTCTTTCAGCTTTGTCTAAATGCCAGTTATCAACTTCACTACTGCTTAGCTGCATTCACTGAATTGTCCTTGGTGAAAAAGCTGCTAGATTGCACAACCTTTGGAAGAGTAGATTTGCTTTTCCTCCCTGTTTATGGTGCACTAGGCATATGTGGTGTTTCAGCCTGTATCAATTACCACTGCAAAACACAGTTATATGCTGCCATATCATTAGCTGATGGATGCAGGTCATTACCCTACTGTTGATATCATAGCGCCTCTCCACTTCTCCACTTTGCAAACACACAGGTGGAAAATGAAGTTTTTTGCATAGTCCCCACCCCACATGTCCAAATATTTTTGCTTTGTCATATGTTTTCTTGCACCATATAAATATATTCATTCTTCACAAACACAATGTTTTTAATTCCACTTTTTAACACTCACATAATTTTCAAGTCTACTCCATTAAATCTAGTTAACATAATCCTGAATCACCAGGAAGGCAAACTTAGTAGTCCATCCTAAGTCTCCTTTTACTGGTCTCCTTAATGACTCACAATTTAAGAACAGTTTCATGCTTCTCTCTGTGGATATGAAATTAATTCACTGGCAACTGGAATCATTTTATGATGATAGAGTAGGTAAGTAGTTTTAAGGTGAGACACTGTCCCTCCCAGACACTAGCTAGGATCCTTATGCACCTGGAGAATATATTCATTTCCGATTTAATAAACCTGCAGCAGGCCATTTCAGTGTCTGATACACAGACAAAGTATATATACACTGGAGACGTTTGAGGAAGGAGACAATTCCAAAGAACTCCCCATTTTCTTAGCAGGGAAAGAAAACACATAAGATATTATCCATCTGAGGCACGTAAAAAAATTAAGCTTAAATCAAAAGGTTATTTACATAAAGAGTTTACAACCCAGAACCATAATATATTTGTCAAATATTAAATAAAGTCTTTATATTTAAAAAACTTGGATTATATGACTGTCATCTACATACTTGTGAAGTCAAATTGTTGTTTATGACATGATTTGACTAGAAAACTTGGTCTACAATCATAAACTCTGCCATAGAAAATAAAAAATTTTAAGTACTGAGATACAGGGCACCATTGGGAATCTCAGTAATCTTTGAATAAACATGAATTTAAAATGCTTTGCTGTATATTGTGTTAATAATCACATTTGTATTGCATCATCTTGACCCTTACAATGTGAATCTTATCTATGCATATTAAAATGGTTTCCCTTGTGTTCATTATATCAACATATCAACATATCAATGTGTTCATTATATTGAGTATTTTTTCTTGGTACTTTTTATGTGTAAAATACTAAGACTCCCATACTGAGGGCCTGAGAATTGAATCAGATAAGATTTTAAATGTTTTTGTATTTCACCCATCTACACAATTAGAGCAATGAATTAAAATGTCCTTCAATTAACTAACCATTTTATAATTTTAGATATATATTGTATAATCTTAGCAAACTTCTGATTGGTACAGTCAGCAAGATAGGTACTTTCTTATAATCTCTATTCAACAAAATGAACATCAAGACTATTTGACTATGTAACAGCTGAGATAAACTGCAAACAGTCATCCTACTTTTTTTTGTAATTATATTCCTGAAAAAACAGATTTCTTGAAAAATATATCCATTTTTATAATTTATTTTCTGTGTGGTCTGTGGTGTTTATTTCCTTCCTATTCAGACTGCCTAAGATACTACCTGAATATCTGATGTATATCTGTGTACACCTTCAAAGTAGAATTTAATCTTGCTGAAGTTTTAATGCAAAAAACAGGGAACATAAATATTTTTGATCAATCACATTACTCATTATGACTTCAGAAGTTCAGTTGAACTAGGAGTCTTATTTTGTTATAAAGTATTTTTCAAGTTTTTCACATTTCTATTTATCACCAAATGGGAGTGGGAAATGAGACTTGCTAAACAGGTTGATGAAATTATGACTTATTAAATCAGATTTAACAAGTCTATCTTTATACAAGATAATTACAGATAAATATGAAATTTTGATTTGAAATTTTAAACTCTCTTTATAAGCAGTTAGATAAAATGAAGCTTGCTCAGCAAACAGGTTTAGGTTACAGATTCCACCTTCCATCACCTTCCTCCACAACTATATTGCTAAAAGTGCTGAATAAATTTTTTCCCATATTTAGAATTATTCTAACATTTGAAAAAGTAATTCCTTATATTTCAGGGTTTGTACCCTATACATACAGGGTACATTTAGAAACCTTAAGAAGAGAAGGATAAAAGAATATGTTGTTGCACTTTCAAGTTAGATAAAGGAGAGTACAAGGAAGACAGAACCAGGCTTTCTTAGAGATGCACAATGACAGGAAGAGAGGTAACAGAAACAAGTTACAAGATGCAAAATTGTTGTTAGGTTAAGAAAAAATTGTAAATGACAAAGGTTCTTAAATAAATTTTTATATATTTGCCTATCATAACTTCTGCTCTGCTAGTTATGACGCTGGCTCAATGGCTATAATTCTTGTTTCTATTCAGCAGTTTATTTAAAACATGACTTTCCATTACTGTATTCAGGCTTCATACGCTTAAGAATATATTTTTTAATTAAAGTTCTTTGTAATTGAATTTTGAAGACTAAAAATGCATCTTCCTTTATAAGAGAGGGTTTTTCCCATCCACAAATTCCTTGTCAAAGGAAGTCTGTTCATGACATATTACCTCAACTAGCCCCTGTCCTACAAACAACTAAAATAAAATCTTTTCGCCACAGTGAATGTGTGGGGGCTCTACATTGTTGGGCAGGGTTTATAGATCCTAGTCCAGAAATCAGCAACTTATGCAAGATTGCGTTTTGCATTAGGCACTGGATTTTGATCAGCACAGCTCTCTTGTACAACACCACAGGCCATGCATTTATGAACACTTCCCTGATTCTGAGCTTCCCTCTCCTCCTGCCCCCAAGTAACAATGGGATCAGAACATACCCTCTTACAGCTAGATTGTCTGAAGCCTAAGCTCTGTTTATTATGCATAGCATATACTTTACTAGCTCTCACATGAGAATCTAAGTTTTGATATGAGTGTCCAAAGGCCTGAAATGGAGCATGAAAATTGAACACTGGAAGGGCTTTTTTCAATGATAAAAATGTCCATTTATGCCCTTAAGCAAACCTGGCAATTTTTACTCCATTTGAATCACACTTTCATATTTACATCCATATATTTGAAATTTTTAATAATTTTAGAAAGTTATCAAGAGGGATGTAAAATGTATAAGTATGAAAACAAATTTGGGAAGAAAATTGATTGGTTTTTAATTGGTAAAACTTAGATAATTCAGGTACTTATTTGTGAATCGTACAAATCCATAGTCTTACTGCAGAGGAGGCCATGTGGGGCCATGTGAGGTTATGTGCTTAATTTTTTAAGGCAGAAACATGCACTAGTCATTGAAAATTTCACTGAATAAATCTTTAAAGGTTGAGGAAAAACAGCTGAAATTATTTAAACACATCCAAACCACAGCTTATCCCAAGACAAAATATTTGTTCTCTCTGAATATACTGAATCTTGATGAAAATCTGAGTTTACTACTACTTTGATAACTGATACAGAAATGTTCTTTGAAGCACATCTCTGCACATCACAACTAACCTGAGGGTTATTTCAGCATAAAGTTTTTTTTTTCACTAACATTGTGAAGGTTCCTGATACATCTACCTGTGAGGGCCAAATTTGTAAAACTGCTTGAGTTGAGCCACCTTTTTTTCCCAACATTTATTGTAATTGCAAAAGCCCACAGAAGAGAAACCCTGCCTCCTGAATGAAGTTCACATGAGCTCAGTTTTTCCCAAATTGTGAAAAATGCTCAAGGACCAGCCCCTCAATGTGCAGTTGCTGGTTTTTTTCCAACAGATGTAATTGGTGGCTGCCAAAATTTGGGTGCTGGTGGAGATGACTCACAACACTCAGAGTTCCTGTTAAACATAGATAGCTGTTTGTTCTGAGGGTCTGCAAGCTAGTGCAGATATAAAATAAAACCCAGAAAAATAAAGCAGTGTCAAATAGATTTTTATTTTCTTCTAGTAAGAGCTATGTTAGGTAGGACATGAGAATTTTAATTGTCCTGAAGTGATTAATTTTAAAAAATATTAATGGATTTTACTCTGTTTCCTCTCCAGACATATAAATCAGTACACACTAAAATAATTAACACAACTTCGTGCATGTTTCTTTAATATCTCAGCATAGACTTGGGTCATTGCTTAGATCATTTAATAAATATTAATAAACATATAATCAGTGTCATTAGATGAAGAGACTCCAAAGTTCACTGTAATGAAAGGTCTATCAGCAAGGGAAGTGCAGCAGTGCAAAACCTGAGGGCAGCCCTCCCCTGCTGCGGGGGAGGGCTGCCCTAGAACCGGAACACGCAGGATGGTCATTCCATGGCCACGAGCTGTAGGGCTGGTCAGACGCGGTTCTTGTAGAAGCGTTGCAGGTTTAGAAAGGCAGCTGTTTGGTTCCTGGTCTCCATGGTGTTTTTATTGAGGAAAACAGGGGAGGAGTGGGGAGACTGGGGAGGGGGAAGGGAAGGCGAGGGAGGGTACTGGTTCCATACGAGCCCAGAACCAAAGAGGCCCGTTCCGGATCTGGCTGGGGATTTTATCTCTAGGGATGGGAGGCGGTCCTGACTCACATCCAGTCAGAAGGGGTCAGGGGGGCGGGGTCAGGGACAGGAAGGACACACGTTACAACAAATCCACTTTTTCTCTTATACAAAAGGAAAAAAAAAATTTTCTGGTTTAGAGTCTTTTGGAGCTGGTAGAAATTTCTTCAGTAGGGCTGGAGTTGAAGCTGCTTGGCTGAGATCAGGTGTATCTTGCTGCTCTGCTGCGCGACGGGGCTGTGCTGTCTGCAGTGCCCCCCCCCCAGCTTGGACGTGCAGGGAGAGGGGCAGAGCTTACACACAGCCGGAAAGACACAGGGATTTTGGGAAAAGCAAATTTTTAGAGAGCATGGTAGAGGAGCTATTTGGGGAAGAAGAGGGTAGGAAAAAAGGGGGTGAGGAGTGATTTTTTAAGGGTGATGGTACAAGGGGGGAACTGGCAAGGCGCCTGAGAGAATCAGTAGCAACTCAGCGTCTTTTTTGACGGGATGCAGCCTTGTTAGTTACCTCCTTATCAGAATGGGAGGGAAGAAGGGACATGGGAAGGAGGAAAGGTATTAATAGGGGTAAACAAAACATACTGTAACTCGAAAAAGGGTTTTAACTAAAGAAAATACCTTTCTTTTTTGAGGATTGGGCGGAGAGGGCCTTTTCCAGAAGCCCTCTCTAGCCCAATTCTCAAAATGCAACACTTGTTAATCTGTCTAAGGTTAAAATAAAAAAGAATGAGCTGGGTTTTAAAACAGAGCCCTACACCCTGCCGTGTTCTATGACTCAACCATTCACACCTCTGCACCCCCTCCCCTGGGGGGTGCCTTCAGCCATTCACACGTTTCCCACCCCCTCCCCTGGGGGGTGCCTCCAAATCACATTCATACAAACATTCACTCCTCCTCTGCTGCAAACTACACCTTTAGCAGAGGTCCAGGGTCGGAAAATTTCCCTGAATAGGCACTGTAGGCGCTATCGGCTCACCCCCAGAGCCTCTCTTACTCTTGGGTAGACTTTTGCCGACTGACAAGACTGGTCACCGCTTTCCGGTCCCTTGCAGTCCTCTTCATCACTGTTTTATCCTCAGCAACTCAATACAGACTTCACAAGCTTTCTACAAGTCCCTTCAGGGTCCTCTTCTTGGGACTCGCCTGTGTCTTTAGAGAGTCTCACAGCTCGCGGCCACCGCGTGTGCTGCACAGCAGAGATGGTGTTTGGCTGTGCAGAGTTGGTCTCGCCGGGGAGGGGCGCCCGCGACACAAAATGGCGGCTCACAAGATGGCGGCGCCCATGTGCGGGCCACGCGGCCAGGGTGGTCTCCGTCTGCAGCGCAGGCAGCGTCCCGCCGCGTCGGCGGCTCCCTGCCGTGTGTTCGCCGCTCTGCCGCAGCCCCGCGCGGGCCGGCGGGGAGGCGTGGGCCCCGTGGGCCGGCGGCCAGCTCGGCCCAGCCCGGCCTTTCGGGCCGGCCCGGCCCGGCGCGGCCGCACCGCTGGCCCCGCCGTTCCCCGAGCACCGCCGGCTCCCGCCGCCCCCCAGCTCCCGCGGGCTCCGCTGCCCCCCGGCGTGTAGGCAAGTTCTTACTGCTGCCCGCATTCTCCACCATTTGCAGCAGTGCAGAACCTGAAGGCAGCTCTCCCCTGCTGCGGGGGAGGGCTGCCCTAGAACCGGAACACGCAGGATGGTCATTCCATGGCCACGAGCTGTGGGGCTGGTCAGACACGGTTCTTGTAGAAGCGTTGCAGGTTTAGAAAGGCAGCTGTTTGGTTCCTGGTCTCCATGGTGTTTTTATTGAGGAAAACAGGGGAGGAGTGGGGAGACTGGGGAGGGGGAAGGGAAGGCGAGGGAGGGTACAGGTTCCATATGAGTCCAGAACCAAAGAGGCCCGTTCCGGATCTGGCTGGGGATTTTATCTCTAGGGATGGGAGGCGGTCCTGACTCACATCCAGTCAGAAGGGGTCAGGGGGGCGGGGTCAGGGACAGGAAGGACACACGTTACAACAGGGAAGGAAAAATAAGATACAGCTCTGAAAGAGATTTTTTAAAAAAGAGGAAAGAAAACAATTCAGCTAAGAAAAGAACAAGTTTGAAAGGTATTAAATTACGTAAAGGGTCTGATTGATCCTGGCTTTTCATTCTCCTCTCAAAAAGAAAACTGAAGTAAGGCATACCTATCACATTTGAATTTAGACTGATAAAACCACAAAGTTCTTGAATTTCAAAAAGTATTGGAATTACTTGGACTTCTAAAGAAGTCAAGACATTTCCCTTTCTAGAGCAATGACAGGCATGAATAGAACAAAAGAAAGAAGGAGACTTGAGAGGAGAATAAATGAAGTAAGGAATAGGGAAAATATCTGCTGGGAAAAGCATCTGTGGAAAAACCTTTTCCATATATTGGGGTATTGTTTGAAGTAGAGTTCAAGGGATTGTCTGCAGGTAAGCAGGGGTAGATGACAGCACAGGAGGAATTCTTCCACAAAGGCGTGTAATAGATGTTGCAGTGGAAAATCAAATACTTACAAGCACAAAACGAGAGAACTCAACAGCTTTTGTAGCCCTAGTTCTTTTCCCTAGAGTATATGCATTATAATATATAATCACACACTGTATTTTTTTCTGCACAGGACCCCTACCCCATTGAGTGAACAGAATGGATGGTGATCAATTAAAAAAGAACAGCTATTCAATGTTTTGTTTTATCCTCATTGTTCATTTTGTGGACTTACACCTTATCTACTACACACTATTCAGAAGCTGCAATGAAGACAGAATTATTAATTTCCTCATGGGCTTTTCTCTGGCAGTCAGCTCCGTGATGCTCCACAAGCATTAATTTATCTTCACAAAGTGCAGTGCAATGTGAGAGGTTACTGTTATCCCCACATTACAGAAAGCAAGCTGAACCAGCGAGACAGTGGGAGGCTGTTTGTTTACAGTGCATGATTTAGGGTTTAGCAACTGATTTCTCAAATTACATAAAGTAACACTTAGAACGTTCACGACAATATTCACATAGACGTCAACTGTATCTGAGAATAGCCAGAACTCAGACCAACAGAAATCAGAAAAAGAGAGACCAGTGCTTAGCTGCTTCTATAGTAGCACCAAACTGGTCTTCTGCAGCAGGGACAAAATCCAAATATCTGTTTTGTTCACATCCCAAACAGCATTAAAAATATAGATAATATGGAAAGCACCCCAGATTCACATCCCCAGGAGGTCCAGATAATGTTCTGAATAAAGCATGGGCTCTAATGGAAGATGACCTAAGTGGCCATTGAATCAAAGTGTCTATGCATTTACGAGAGAATTTGGAACTGAAGTTACAGGGTAGTATGTCATTTGATGACTTTCAATGCCTGGTTTTGCAGCTACAACAATGCTTTATAAAGTAGGGCATGTGGCTGTTTCTATGGTAGATTCTGCACTTTTAAATACTATTAAAAGGAAGCAAACAGAAGCTCTTTTACATGATGCTACCACATTGTCCTTTCACACATCTGGGAGGTCTGCATGGTCTTTGGCCAGTTCCACTCACCCTCACAGCAGAGGGATGTTGAAGAAGCCAATATTAAGGAGGGAGTCAGACTTATCCTGCTTATCACAGACCTGATGTCTGCCCATCTTATTGCCCTAACTGTCCCAGGAACAATGAACTGACCACATACCCCTAAAAATTTATTGAATTATCTTTGCACTGAATTAGCAACTTCTTTCTTTGGTTTGGTCCTAACAGGAAAATCCTGAAGACCATACATGAGGCAGATTTCAGCTCTGTGGTCAGCCTTAGCTCAGAATTCCTTAGAGTGACAGCCTTAAGCCCTGCTCAACCCCTTCAGCCTTGCACTGGAAAATGTTCATTCCTATTGTAATGATCAGATGTTCTGAGGGGTTGGACTAGACTCATTAGGAGCAGAACCCTCTTAGATTTAGCAGTCTTGAGTTTTCATATTTCTTTGTGGACTGTTTACCACTGTGCAAACCATGGTCCTGGCTTACAATAATTAATAGTATTATAAAATTGCATGTAAATTGGGACCTATCAACACGGAAAATTTAATTTAAATTATTAAAATCTGATAAAAATTACATTTGAAAAGATCTTTTTATGAGAAAATCATGCAGCTCTAGCATTAGATATTGCTGCTCATCCTGATTTTAATACACTTTCAACAGTAAAAGAAGTGATAGCAGACGCTTATCAAATCCTAAATACAATAAGCAAAAGTGAGGTGATACCTCTGGAAAACTTCTGAAAGATATTGTTCAAATGCTCTTTGTCCCATAAACACAAGTTATTCTAAATTGTGAAAGTACAGTTTTAGTATAATCTGGATACTAACATAATTTTTCAATCAAATAGAAAAAAAGATCAATATTGTAGTGGCAAATTTGTGTCCTCTTTGACCTAATACCATGTTTAAAGGAAAGTTGTCTCTAATCTCTCTGTAGACTAAGTATCAGCCAGATCTGTACAAACACAATTTTAGAAGGAGTCTCTAATGACCAGGGTATATGTGTATTAAATTATTTCATATTCAGCTCTCCCCTTCCACCTCTTCAAAACACACGAAGAATAGAAAACAGTGAAATGTGTATTCAAAAGTGGAGTTTTATAATCGAGATCAAAGAAAAAGTAAAGAAAACAACAGGTAAGAGTTAGCAAACTGAACTACAGAACTGCTATTGCTAACTGCAGAACATGTGTAGTCTTAGACATATAGAACAATCTTAGACAATCCCCTTTCACTTCTCCTTATCTAGGGATGCAGATTATCCAAACTCTAAATATTTATGGAACAATACTTTTAAGAGTATCTTAGTTGGTCTGATGATTCTATGTGAGAAGATAGCATAAGATAAAATCTTGCATTTACTGCACTTACGACACAAACCATCTGGAGTCGCATCTAACCTTACCTAGCATGTAGATGAGTAATGTGGACATAAGATTTTTTTTCATTCGGTCTTCTCCTCTACATAAGCATGTTAAGTGTGAATATTACAAAGCTGAAAAAATGCATAGAAGCCAAATATGGTGTTAAGGATCTTTTTTTTTTTTAATGAGTATAAAACTGCATGCTGTTCTCCAAATGAAAAAGAAAAAACAAACAACTAACTTTGCAATACCTTAGCAATTATTTAAAGAGAGGGAAAGATCACAAAACATTCAGTGGGTGTTTTCAAAGTAACTCAGTAATAAAGTCAAATTAATAATTTTATACTGTGTTTCTCCAATAATCATTGGTACTTGAATTCCACTGTATAAGATCATGCATCCATCTACTTTTAATACTACTCACCTTCTGCTCTGAATAGCAACAAAGCTGAGTATCAATATATTTCAAATCACAGGCTGACCAAAGTGTATCTCACTTTGAAAACATATGGGTGAAATTTAGTATAAAAGGCAGAATATGACAGCCAGGTATATATATAGCAGCTTTTTTTTGGATGACTTACTTTCAGGTGAATGCAACCTGAATTTGTGTCTTTCATTTTCTTTCTTTTATATATGAATGAGATAGCAAAAGTTTAAAAAACTTCTTTTAATTTTGGAAATAGGTTGCAATGTTGAAAAAGCAAGTCATAGTTGGCTCACATGTAATCCAGAAGAGATTTTTGAATGTAAAATTCACAGTGAGAAAGTACAGGTTAAGTGTAACACTCTCCTCTGCTGGCACTGGTGAATTCCCAAGGAGACTCTTACTTCAGTGTGGGGTCAAAAGTATCGAGTGTAACTCATTCACTTAAAACTCTCTTATTTCTCAATGTCGACCATTGATGTTCGAACATTCCAGGGAAAAATTCTCACTCAAAACCGAGTCTCTGAAATAACTGCTTCTCACAAAAAGAGCACCCAGAAACACTGGGCTACTTACTTCTTTAGAGAAAATACTGAACAGAATCCTCAGGCCAGCTGTCCCATGGTGTGGCACCTGAAGATTGAAGGCCATCACTTCAGCAGTTGCTCCAGTAGTGCCCTGATAACTACTTAACCCCTGTAGTGAAATCCAAAAACACCCTCACAACTCTCTTCTTCCAACCTTCTGCTGAACTCTCCACTGAACTCTCCCTATTCTGTGATAAAGAGGAGACGAGGAGTAATTTGGACTAGCTGAAAAGATGAATGATACAAACACTTTGAATACATGCCAACATTTTTTTACAGGTTTTGTTGAAACCTGTTGACTTCTCCTGCTGAAGTCAAAAGTAACAGTCATGTAAGATGTCAAGACCCGTATTTCCTCACCAGACAAGAGTTCCAAACTTCCTCAATATTTGCATGCTATTTGCCAATTCTGTGGGTCTGAAGTTGCTGCATCTTCTTGGATTTGTGATTATTTGGTGGTGACTTTGTTTATGTCACAGACACTTCTTCAGAACTTTCTGTTAGACAGCATAAGGTTTCATATTAATCAGTATGTTGTGGTACTAATGCTGCTCTTTGCTAGTCTAAGCACTTTGCAGTAATGCTTAAAATGTGCTACAATACTAGTAGTGTGACACCTAAGCCCCTTTAGGTATTCAAATCTTATCTATTAAAATCCCATATTGCTTGAATTTGCCAAGTGTGCCCACTAAAATCAATTAAGCTGGTCATCCTATCACTCTCCTACTATTACTTTCCAGTACCTGAAGGGAGCCTACAAGAAAGATGGAGAGCGACCATTTACAAGAACATGTAGTGACAGGACAAGGGATGATGGCTTCAAACTGAGAGTAGGTTTAGACTTAATATAAAGAAAAAATTCTTTACTGTGAGGGTATGAGACAATGGAACAGGTCGTGCAGGGAAGCCTGTGGATGCTCCATCCCAGGAAGTGTTCTAGGCCAGGTTGGATGGAGCTCTGAGCATCCTGGTCTAGTGAAGGGTGCCCCTGTCCATGGCAGTGGGCTTGGAACTACAGGGTCTTTAAGGTCTCTTCCAACCCAGGCCTTTCTATGATTCTATTATTGCAGAACCACTATAGACCTGTAGGGCAAAACCATCAACTGGTTTCAGTGAAGTTATGTGTGTCTATAGTAGCTGAAAATCAGCCTATAACTCACAAGTAAAATCATCAATAGGCTTTTAATTAACAATTTTTTCTCAAAGAAGCTTTATAGGATATTTTTGTCTTAGAAATATCTAAAGAATTAAATTATAAAATATGAACAGTATAGGTTAGTCAGTATCCCATGAGAGTTAGCTTTGTGGTGTATCTATCACTCAGAACTCTAATCCTCAAAGGTAACATCCATCAGCTTTACTCCATGCTATATAACAGCAGTTAGCATACATTCAGTGTATCTTCACAGCTCAGTCATAATACAAATAATAAGGCTGAAATACACACTAAACTGATAGAGGACATACTTCATCCAATCAGGTTTTTTTTTCTTAAGCAGCTGCTTTTAAATATTCCCAGGGGTTGCCATACAGCTTTCTCTGACATTTAGTTAAATACCAGATCTACTGAGTTACCAATTTTTCCTCACCCTTAGAGTTGTTGCTAAGGACATGTTTGCCTGTATCACTTTCTGAATGATAAATAACATTAGAGACTTAAAATAAATGGCTCTACTGTGGCTATTTGGCTATATAATTACATACTAGAGAGGAGCAAGCTGAGGGCTTTCCCCAGTTCTACGGTATTATTTTGGAAGTGTCTGCACTATACTCTTTAATAGGTTGCACCAAGTTCAACTCCCCCTGTTGACTCAGGCCTGCTGATCAAGGTGAGCAGGACTGAGTACACTGTTTTCCAGTTGTTCATTTAACCATATTCACACCCTAGGGTGCTGCGGAGCAGAAAGGCTTTGCAAAGTGACAGCCTTGCTGCCCTTGTAAAATCCTTGCTCACTTCTGTTACTCTGGCTAACTAGAAAAGCATTCTGGGAATGACTCAGCTAAACCAGAGGTGCAAAGCAAGTTACATAATTGTAAAACAATTATTAGATCTAATGAGTGCTCACACCATGGAGCTTGTAGTTGGTTACATCTGATGCCTGTTCCTGTTGTGGTCCATTGTGGATAGTTAAGGACATTTGTTGTGCCTCACAAGTATGTAAACTCAAACTAACAGTTTAAGAACCCTGGATTTTTGCAGTAAAGTGTCTTCTCCATACCATCATGGAAATCACGTGTTTAACGCTGCACTAGGGGAATGTACTTGTGCTGCTACCAGACTTTGAATCTACATGACCGTAGAAATTTTGCACTTTCTTTCCTTCTCCAACCTTCCTGTGTGTCCATGTATTCTCATACCATCTGGGTAAGTTATAAATAGTACTTTCACATACCCTGTAATGTTTTACAAAACTTTTCCACACTTTTGAACAGAAAATAATTTATATTTTCTAATTTTTAAGACAAAACTCATAACATTTTTTCAAAATTCTCTTCCTTACTAATCTTTGCAAACCAAGTTGTTCCTTTTGAATGGGACTTCAAATTGCAAATACCTTGCTAAGAAATGTTCTTCTCTGCACTATATCAACATGAAATTTCTAGTAGAAAATGCTGACAAATTTGTCAAACATTCTACCTCTCTGTGGTAGAATATGATATTCTGTCCCTCAATGGTAGTTGAGATAATACACCAAATCACTCCAAATTAACCTGTGTTGCATGATTATCACTGAATTGATGTGACACAAGGGGTGATAGACATACACTGATGTACAACTAGAATAAAATATTGGGAAACCATATTAAATTCTTCAAAGAGTGATGTGGTTGTAGTTTACTGGATTTTTTTTATTTTTGTGGATTATTAGAACAATATGCTTTTGCAAAGAATTGTCTCAGCTTGTAAAGGATTCTATTTTGTTTCATTTTATAGGCATAACTTAGTCTCAACTGCTTCTTGTATTTCCTTGCCTTCAAAAGTTTAATTTGTCTTTTTACTCTTAAAAAGAAGAAGCTTAACAGCAGGTAAGGGTAAAGGAGGCCTATTCCAAACCTCTGTATTATACCCTACAAAAGATGTTGTGGCAAAAAATTGAAGTTGCCAAACCAAAGCAGACAGAGCACAGATTTGGCTTGGAAACCTTCCCACTGCTTAGTGCAGTGACTAACATCAACGTAAGCAAAGCCCAGATCTGTATCTTACACATGCATCATCTTACTGGCTGCTTTCATCAAGATCTACATGGATTCTGATCTTGACCAGAAATTCTACTTTGACTGTAAGAAATATTTTGCAATTTATATTTTGTTAAAACAAATTTATCAAATCAAATGCTTGAGCAAAGCTTTAATATCAATAAATTAAAAATCAGAATAAAACATAGATTTCTATATCAGATCTTCTTTTGTGAGCATCTTTAAAGCACAGAACACCACATCAACTCATTCAATCATCCATGCTATGGCACAGCTCTATATTTCCTTCCAGAATGATAGTTTATGGTTTGAGAAACCTTTTCCTTCACAAAATGAACAAGGACACAAGAAGCCTAATATATCTTTCATTGAAAAATAGCATTCTTACTAAGAAGATAAGTGGTGTCATTTTTGAAAACTGATCCATATTTCTCTGGTAAAAAAATATTTAGTCCTTCAGAAGAAAGGAAGGGCCAGGTTTCCTGACAGACTTTGTCCTTTCTGTCACCAGGTTTTGCTACCCTTTCCTCTGCCGAGTTCCCAGCTGTTGTGACTGTGTGTAGCTGATGCCAAGAGAGTATGGCATGAGCTTTTCCAATGTCAACGGGACATCCTAAAGCACCAGAAAAGTGGGGGGAAGGGCATGTAATAAGCATGTTACTCTGTATTTTCCATGACAACCCTGTGTGGCTGTACAGATAA
This sequence comes from Lichenostomus cassidix, assembly GCF_008360975.1. NCBI lineage: Eukaryota > Metazoa > Chordata > Aves > Passeriformes > Meliphagidae > Lichenostomus > Lichenostomus cassidix. The sequence goes on from NC_139482.1 coordinate 26,476,304, forward strand.
GCCAAGACACTTGGCAGTTCTAATAAAGAAATTTTTTTTGTATTAGAGGAGCTTTCCAAAGTCAGCTTGGAAACATGGGATCAGGGTTTCACAATGCTTCCTGTGATCTCTTCCATGTGTGTTCATGTTTCTTTTCTTTTCACTGTGACTTTTTTCCGTATATATAGATGGATATCTTCTTGTTGCAACATGTAACTGTAGTCTCTTCCCTTACACAGTGTACATTGGAAATCGCTCTTCTCTATGAACCACCTTAGATAATTCAAGATTGAAATTAGATCCTTAGCCTTCACTTCTCCATCCAGTTTATTCAGGCTGTCTTCAGATGTCTTAGAAGTCTTAGTGGTTCTCCACTGGACTCGTTCCAGTTCACATATTTCTCTTTTGCACCAAAAGCTCTGAACTAGACACAATACTCTAGATGAAGCCTTCTACGTGCCAGGTAGAAAGAATAAATGTTTTACTTTATTTGATTCCATTCTCTTGGCAATGCAGCCCAACATGTGACTTATATTCAATTGATTGTCCCCCATGACCCTCAAGGCTTTTTTTCTGCAGAAATACATTCTATCCAGTCATTTGGATATCTGTGTTACTGTAAGGGATTTATTTTGTCCAAGGCACTGGGTTCCTTGGTATTTGTCCTTGCTGAATCTCGTAAGGTTCCTGCCGTCCCCTGAGGAACACACTCATAAAGAGTTGTCATAACACTCCTAAAGAGCTGTCAGTCAGACGTTGAATCATTAATCACTGTTTTCTGAGTTAAATAATGCAGGAAATTTTTTGGCACCCATAACCCACAGCATTAGAGCAGACTACATACAAAACCTTCTCAAAAGGGTAATTGTTTAAATGGGTATAGGCTTCTCTGTGACATGCAGGGAGAAGGTTATTTTCAGATTGTGTAAAACTGATTCTGGCATGTTTTAAGGAGATTGTGGTGATGTGGGAGTCTCCTTTTGTGAAGTTTCCCAGGGGTGGGTAGGGAGGGATCAAGAGGACTGAGAAAGAACAAGAAGGGGAAAAAGGATGATAAAGGGGCCAGTCAAGGATGAACAGCCTGCCTGTCAGTATACTTTTCTGTCTAAACCATGAGATCATGTCCCATTAAATCAGGTTTCTAACTATTTTCTCTGACTGTACTCTGTATTCCAAGTGAGCAAGTGTGAATGATAGCAAAATTCTAGCTGGATGGGAAGAAAAATAAGACAACTAGTCTGACTACAAGCAACTGAAATGGAAATATGGAGCTCAGGGACTTACAGATCCAAGTACCAGCAACTAGGGGAGACCAGGGATCTGGGAGTTACCCATTTATCCAGTGGGAATCTCAGATCAACTGCTGAAGAGATCTAAAGCGTGTAAGTTTGTGTGAAACAATCTGATATCTGACTACCAGCACTCAGAGTGGGACTACAAACTGCAGGCGCTCGTAGGTACCAGAACAGACCAGGAGACATAGGAATCAGTAAGAACCTGAAGTCTTCAAGCCCATCTACTGAAGAAATACTTACCAGCTGTCTGTATATTTCTCTAATAACTTCAGTGCTAATCCATCAGAGTGGAGGATAGGGATCAGACCTTCCATGGTGTTTGTGGTTTTGTGAGTGCTGTGGGCACTTATGTGTGTGCTGGTGAAGGAAATGTTCAGGCTGCATGTTTGCTGTGTGCCCGTGTTAGCTGTGGGTATGTGCACACTTTTGGAGGATACATACCCAGCCTTGCTTCTGGCTGGACATAGAGCTACTGGAGACACAGAACTGCTGCAGCTTCACATCTGTCAGGCTGTCTGATTCAACAACTTTCCACAGTACTAGGGTTTGGCTGCCCAGCCTTGTGTCCCCTACATCTTCCTCCCTGCCTTCCTTCAAGGATTACATGAAACTTGCTTTTCCAATTATTTGGGAACCCTCTGAATTTTCTCGACCCTTCAAAGTTATAAGAGGGGCCTCACAATGACATCAGCCAGCTCCATCAGCCCAGGGCATGCAGTTTGATCCCACAGACTTTTATACATGCAAGTCCTCGACGCCTTTCTCACTACTGCAATTTGTATGTTCCCCTCAAACTCTGCAACTAGATGCAGAGGCTTGCAGAAAATCTTGTCAGTAAAGACCAAGGTAAAGAAGGCACTAGGCAAACTTCTCTTTGGCACGACACCGCCAAAACCATTCAGACATAGGCCCACATTTAGTTTGATTTTTCTCCTGGTGCACTGCACGTGTACTTGCTTCTAAGCACCCTTCAAACACCACACCACAGTTTTAACTTCAAATATGCTGCTTTTTATTTTTGATTCTACCAACAGGTATTCAATTTCTAATGCTAGGACATGTTCAGAGAGCAATAAAACTGGTCAAACCCAATTGTTTTCTTACATGCAAAGAAATAGGATAGGACTCTTCATGATGGCATAGAATTAACTTAGAGTTAACAGAGATGAAACAGAGGCAAGTGATATTATGGTTCAAGAGGAGAGCTGGGCCAGTATTTGGAAGACTGGTGTGTAAAAGTCACTTAACACTCCAAACACTGTAGACTCAGGAAATCCTGTGTGCTGAAAACAGCTAGAAAGAAGCTGTCATGCATGTTTGGTCTCTTATTTCTCTCCAGCTTCTACTTAAGACAGCCACTGGAGTGTTGAACCTGACAGATCCTGGATCTGAGCTGGCATGTATATTCTTACATTGCAGCTCTGTATAATTCATCCCCAAAATTATCTTCAATTGTTATGTCTACCAACAGTAAGCAAAACTTAGTATCCTCAGAGCATTAACCCAGCAATATTTCCCTATTCAGTAATTAATTTTCACAGTTCTGATTTGTGAAGAATTATACTCGTCCTCTTTTAATTATTCTGACTGTGTAGGACAGAATGGAAAAGATGAATGAAGGAAAAAATATGCAATCTGATTTTGAATATATGCAAAAATCAGATGCTTTCAGTAAAAATATGCAGATTTTGGATAATGTTTTCAGATTTTCAGATTCAGAAGATTGCATTTCTAAGAATAAAGATGTGTCAAAAAGATACTAAATCTATAATGAGTGTTTACAGAAAAATCTGATTACTTGACAGATTATGCACCAAAAGCTTTTTTAAAAGCCTATATTTCTCTCCATGTATGTATATTTTTGGTATTGTCTTCTACTTAACTTCATCAAATACTTGTTATGTAGTTGGTTAACAAAGATGATCTCATGGAACAAATGCTTCTTTATAAAGGGAAAGCCTTTCAATGCTCAGGAGCTTCTGAATAAAAATGCTAAATAATGCATGAACTATTCAAACTAATGTTTGCAAATATATTAGTAATAAGTTCTGACGTAATGCACTCTCAGATACCTGATTAAGTCAATCCAGAATTCTTTGCAGTGATCTCAGTTTACCATTGGATTACAAGAGCTTTTGAACACTGACTCCTTGAATCTGTTACTTGCCAATCCTAATTTATCTTTGACTATTAAAATAGAAGAGCTGAAGTAAGAGAAGTATGTGTCTCTTATCAGTTTAGAATGACATAAGCACCTCTCTTTACATAGGAGGTTAAGCTGTTGAATTCTAAAGAATTTGTAGGTGAACCTTCTTTAAGTAGTAGATAAAGAAAATTAAAGTAATCTATGTGTAAATGAGAAAAATATTCTGAGAACATATGGAGATAAAATTGATCCAATATATTGCCTGTACTGAAATGAGATCATGGGAAGTGCTTATGTCTTACTGTTTTTCCCTATAGCTGTCCTCAGTTCCGGAAACAATTCTTTGTTTCTTGCAGTTTCTTTCTCTTATAGTGAGGAGTTGCATCTTCCAGTCTTTCAGAAAGCTCTATATATGCTTCTAAGGCTTCAACATGAGCAAGAAAGCAAACACATTCAAAATCTTAACACTTTCATTTGTCTGGGAATAGAAAAGGTGTCTTGGGAAATACAATTGAAAACAGCATTTCATAGTTCTGATGTGAATTTGTGTGCTGCATTCAATGTATTCTCACACGGTTTTGGGATTCACAGCGAGACTGTGCTCTGCTTATTTGCAAGCAGAATATTTAAAATAGATTGGCAATCATGCTTTGTAGGTAACAATGTAAATGTTTGTAATAGAAAAAGCCCAAGTACATGCCTATTCTTTATCTCACAACAGCAAAGATCAGACCATGCTGATGTATGCATTTAAAATATTCTTTCATTGTGCCAATTGCTGATGCTGACTGATTCATTGCAGAGAGAAAAAAAAAAAGAAAGAAAAGAAACAGCACACTATCCCAGATTCACACACCTTGGGCATACCATGTCTTAGCAGTCGTAGTAGTCAATTTGCAGAAAATGGCACAAATGTTGTCTTACAAGGAATCTATGGGTGTTTATTATCCTTGAATGAGAATTAAATGCCACTTGCAGCAATCTAATACACCTTAGAAAAAATAGCTCTTAGGAAGTATCTCCATGAGCAAGAGGTAAAAGTTATCATTAGATGCAGGCTGTATCAACCTTCAGTTAAAAGAATGGGTTTTCCCAGAAGCTGAGATTATTTTCCCTTCACCCCTTTTCAAAAATCCTTATCATGGTTCAGCATATATCAAAAGAACAAGGGAATCCTTTCCATAGAGTTGAGGATATATTAAAGAAGTAGCAGGCTGCAAAATTTCACAGAAATAAGTCTAATGAAGCGTATTTAAGATCTCTATTTGTCTGTTCGAAAAAAAACCTAAAAAAAACCAGCAACAACAAGATATTTCTATCTCAATAATAGCTTTCAAGGGATCAAGACCTGTATCTTTATGTTCACATGACTTTGAAACAGAAGCAGAGATTGAATTCCATTATTCACTACAAAACAAAAAAAAAAAGAAAAAAAGAGTGTTGTCTGTACTGGATCAGTCTTGCACTGAGCACAGTGCCATAGAATTTAATTTAACTTAGATCAATAGCTTCATTTGAACTTTCTCAAAGGCTGCAGCTCTTTTCTCTGTGTTTTAGTGTGAACCTGTTTCTAAATTAATTATGTGGGACATTTGGCCACAATCCTAAAATAAGGCCACTTAGAATCAACACCAGGATCTAGTGTAGTCTCATTGCTGCTCACTTTCTTGTTCTACTAGCAATATAATATGATTCTGATTTCTTTTTATCTTACAGGAAACTTACTAAAGAAGGGTATGGTAAATGTATAAGGAAAACCTGCTGCGACAGTTCTAGCTTATTTGGTTAGCATCTATGAATAAATAAACAGCTGAACTGGTGCCACCTTTTATAGCTATTCTTTTTCTCAGCTGGGTGTTAAAAGATTATCTCTTTTCTCAGAGCTTTTCCTTTTTATGTGCTCTAGACCTGAATTAACAGGTCATTATTTCATGGGGTTTTTTTCAGGCTGATGTTACAATACAGTAATTGCACAGGCCAGCATGCACATTTCAAGGCTTTTATTTTGGGTGTTTTCAGAGAGAAACAGCCCTGATGCTGATGTGGCATTAGTGTAATATTACTATAAATAAAAGTGCATAGCCATTACTAATAAATGACACAATGCGGGTGATGCAGACCTTAAAAAGGGACATAAAGTGGTCATTGTTTGTTGTTCCATCAGAATGCCCTCTAATCCGAGTTTAACAACTGAGGTTTCAGTAGACACAAATCAGTGAGCCTTCTGCTTAGCTTCATTTATCAATGATACATGAACTTCATCTAAACAGTTGTAATTTGTCAGGAGTTCTTGTACAAAACAAAAATCAGAAAAAGTAAACAAGACATAGCATGAGAATACTGTGCCTTAAAGGCAATGCATATGTTAATTAATTTTAACTTTGTTTCTAAATCTAATTATTTGTGTTAAGGTGTCCTGCTCATCAGTAAATCAAAAATAGCAATTATCACTAAACACATTTCATGATTATTAATGCTGAGTCAGGGAATCTCCCTTAAAACTAAGAGTGAAAAAATTGTGCAGAATGAGACCAGACTCAATGTAATCCTTGACTTCAAACTGGAATTGCAAGTAGGCCTAAGTAATACAGAACCATTCCTATCAGGTGTACCCCTGCAAGCTTCCTGTTACCATTTCTCCTGCAGTACTGGGAGGCCTATAGATTTTGTATATATAAGGAGGAAGCTGTAAGCTTTCTTCAGGAATGACAACAAGCTGAGGAACGCTGAGAAGTCAGGAGGGAAAATGGTAGTAGGCCAGTTAGTTAAAATAAGGTTATTTTATTCAGTATCCCTAAGTTTTCCAATAGTCCCTTCTTCCAGGTTTTCACATGTACTGGTTTCACATTAAAAGAATTACACTCTCTGAAGGAAACATGAAACATTGATATTTGTATTGATTTTATATTTCTTAAAATTAGTCAGTAATAATATCCCTGGCTGGACGGGGGTGGAACAGCAGTTTTCATTGTATCTCTGTAGTTCTATTTGGGTTTTTTTAATGGCTTTTACCCAGGGTTTATTAAAACAGCATTATTACAAAAAAGGTAAAAGAGCATAGATATTCCTGCATTTTCTGGACTCATTTACAACCAGCAGAGTCTAGGGGTGAATCCTTCAACTCGAAACATTGTGTGCTAGGCAGATAAAAAAGAAAGAAGCAAATAGCCTCACTTTTTAGTAACATTTTGGGTTTGTCTGATGTGAACTACTGAGTAAACCTGTTCATAGTAGTGCATGAAATCACTTTTCCCTGACTATGAACATATATGATACTTGCTGAAGCAGTTTTAGAAAGGAACCTTAATTCTCATTAATTCTGTTTGGGTGATGAATGTCTTTCTTTGGAATTGCAATTATTTTATGAATTTGAAACTGTACCCAAAAGCACAAGAATTTATATGGTTTTTTATATAAAATCTTTTTTTGCTTTTACAATAAAGAAATACTAATTTTAGCAAGCAGAAACAGTAATAAAAAGTACAAAAGTAATGTATACAAAATGATTTTAAAAAATTGTTTGGGGAAAAAAAGTAACAGATTAGTAATAGACATTGAACAGACAAAGTATGTCTTGCTCATTTTGGAAAACTTAGAGATTTTATAATTTTCATTTTATACTCAAGAAGACCAAAACAAGATTCTCAGCATTGCAGAGAACTAGAAGAGTTCCACAAGAAGAGAACCACATTCTCTTGTGATCTCCTGCTTATTGTTGGAAGACAATATTCACCAAGAATCAAGTTGAGTAAGATAGATCACATAGACAGTTCCAATTGTCAATTTAGCCTGTGTAGATATTTATAATTTATTTTATTTACTTTTCCTTATGATTTTGATTTATTAAAAGGACTGATTTGACTACTATCAATAAAACACTACATCCTAAGATATATGTTGAACAATGCTAGGGTTGTTATGGGTCATCTTAATTTCTAGGTATGAAAAGAAGGCCAAATGATTTCTTTTTAAGCTGTCAGGAATGCACCAGGACTTCTCAAAAATGTCATCACCCTGCTGCCTACATACCCTGGAGACTATTTAACACTGCAGGGAGGAGAGAGTAATAGAATATTGCATTAATTGTTCTTGCTGTTATTCAACCATGAGGAAGTCTGAAACACCTGAAAAGATATGACTGGTCCCAATTGGATAATACTGTAGTTTTACTAGTAAGAGCTAAGGCAAGGAGCCAAAAAAGACATGAGCTTTCTCAAATCAGAATCATCAAAAATTGAAATTAGAGAGGAGACAAAAAGCAGGCTAGCAGCCAGGAGCTCACACGGAACTGCTAACAGGTCTGGTACAATCACATTAAATCTGTTATATATTATATAACTTTAATTTAATCGCAACAGTCTTTCAATGCTAAAACAATCCTGTTGAAAAATAATTAAGGTGAAATATCCTAAAACCTTGTTTCATTTAAATCTTATTTTAAGGTTTTTTCAGTCTTGCATGAAGGCAAGTATGCATTTATTTACCTGTCAAGCCACAAGAGCTGGTTTGTAATAAGAGAGACTTGAATGAGAAGAAGTGATTGATGAAGGAAAAAGGTCAATTTCTTTATAAGTATTATCAACAGAGAGAAGCAAGCACAAAGAAAATTAAGCTTATGTCACACACAAATGAAATTTCAAAGTGAACATTTTAATACAAGGCTAGAAAACAAAAAGGGGTATATAAAAGTGTATTTAACTTTATTTTCTGTGTTATTATTTTTGAGGCACAGCAGTACTTTAGAATTGTGTTTGAGGTACTGGCCTACAACATTTGACCACACTTACAGTACAAGTGTAAAATCAATTTTCTGCACTCCCATTTATCTCAGTACTGATTTTAGCTGGCTCTCTAACAGAATGGCTCTACTGGAGAGGTTATTTTGCTTCAGAGTGGCATTTCAGAAGCCTTAAATGGTCTGAAGAGATGGCATGTGACCTTTAGGAATATTTTTAACTCTGCTTTCCTCTGAAGAATTATTTAACCCTGTGTGGTTATATGAACATAAGTCCCTCACTGTTCTCTTTGTGCATCTCAAGATATATCTGGCATTGACTTATTTCAGCATAACTGGCTGTTGACCATACTGAATTTTTTAACAGAAGCTGAGGGTAAAAACTATATTGAAGGTACTTATCTGCTGCTTGTTTTGGAAACATTTTGAGAAGATTAACTTGTTTCATTTATAAATTTGCAAGTCACATCTCTGGATTCTCAAACTTTGCGATATTTTTATCACTGTCTCAAATATAGTGCTGGTGTTTGTCCAAATGAAATTAAAATAGAGGTCTTGAATTGCAGAGGTTGCAGATTAGTAACTGTAGCTTAGAACAGAAATGTAGAAATTAGAAATTATGACTATGCTATATCAATCAAAACAATCACCAGTCATTTAGAATACCTACTCAGACAAATGAGTGGCTCAAAAATAAATTTAGATCATGACAAATGTCTTAAAGCACCTGATAACACTAGAAATCAATATCTAATTAACCCTGAGCAATGCACTATTACAAAATTGGCTACCTAGCAAAATACAATGGACAGCAAAACAAAAAGAAATATAAGCAAGTACTGGAAGCATATGAATAACTGAGAGAAATACAAAGGAACAAAATATGTCATCATGCACAAAGTTTGGTAATAACTGGATTAACAATCCACCAGTTTTGACAAAAGGAAGAGTTAAAGATTCAGAAGCAATGCAGAACCTGATCACAGCAATGGGAGAATTCCTAAGAATTCCTTAAAGTATTTCCACTGTACCTTTTGATACAGAAGAAATGAAAACTCCATATCAAATAGTACAGCTAAAGTTAAAAATCTTTGTCTTTTCCAGTAGTGGAACTACAGAACAAACAGTTTTTGGTAGAAGTAGTTCCTAGTTGAATTCTCAGTTTTATCAGACTATAGCAAATTGCATAGATGCTCTGATGTGATAAAACAAAAGAAATTAAATGTATCATCATTCATAGTTTAGAGACATTGTGGTCTAGTCCTCACTTATGTCATTTTTAAATTGTAGCCTGGCTGAGCAATTCAGAGTTCAGATTTTTAGAGAACAAATACAGGCCCTGAACTAGGACACTCAATTCTGTCCATGGTAACTGCAAAAGAAAGACTACTCGAAGTACTAACACAGGAGCTTAACTACTTCAGCATGAAAAACTGTTCTCTGGGGTTTCCCTAGACACTTGAGTAAAAGACCTAAGAGAGGCAGATGAGTTGCATGCCAGTACCTATGTCTTACAAATATCTCTCAATTTTTTGACCAAAGTCTGAATTGAACTAAGTCAAAGTGACTTTGTAAGGTGATACTTTGTTTTGAATTTTTTGTCTTACCTCACAGAACTCAAATTTTCATTTTCTAGAAGTGAGAGAAATCTCCAGTCATAAATGTTGCTGAATTAGTATCCCCACATGCAGGAATTTTCCTTAACTGGTGTAGTAATTTCAGCCTTAGCTCTCAAGCTCATAAGATAACTTCTGTAAGTAAAACCTCACTTAGGGAAAATATGTAGCACAGGAGTGCCGCATCAAAACTGCTGTTTTTTCAGAATATAGTCAGGACTCACTCTAAAACTATTAAGTTTCATGTAAATTCCTCACCTGTTAGATATATGCCAAAGAGCATCACGTTGATATTTAGAAAACTAAATGCAAATTTAAATACTTTCATGGATAGTTTTCCTCTTTATACTTCTGTCAACACTATCCTTTTATGCTACAAGCTCTCTTCTACTCACCTTTTTTTTGATAAAATATCTCATTTATTTGATAAAATATCATATCTCCTGTCCCCAGTATTTGTCCCACTTGTTCTCTGATTTTGGGATTTCACAGAAATTCATCAGTTCATGAAAGGAAATGAAATCTTGTGATTTCAATAAGGATCAATTGGGCAAGCTTTGGTCCATTTGCCTGCACTTCAGCTCATTCTGTGGCATTTTCTTGTTTTCACTTCAGAGCAGAATCTTCTCATTTTTTTTTTAGCCTTTAATTTCCTCCATTTCTTCTCCTTTCTCTCCTTTTCACTTTGTCTTCTGATTTTGAAGATTCAACTGGCAGAATTTTGGCAAGTTTCAGTCCTTTTCACTGCACCTCATTTCATCCCAATCCATTTTGTTGTATTCACTCAATTTCAAAACTTTTTTTTTTCACTTGCTTTTTATTTTGCCATATTTCCTGTCCTGAGTGTTTGTTCCACTTGTTCTCTGAATTCAGGATTTCATTTTTTAATGAAAAAAATAAATTCTCAGTGTATGTTTTTTCATATGTAGCAATTTCCATAATTTCCTTCCTCTCAGCCACCCAAACTTTGTCTTCTCTCTTCTACATCATCATCCTACATGAAAAAAAAACATTTTTTCATTTATTGCTTTAGTTTAATATTCTTCAGTCTTCATCTCATAATTTGTGCAATGCCTGCAATTCTTACATTTATTATTATATATTTCTTATATTTCTAAAAATTTATACTGAAAAACCTTTGGTCCCTGATTTATTTTCCATTTCCTTATTACAATTTTACTTTTCATTAGTTTTATATTTTCTCTCTACTTTTTGACTTCTAGACTGCAGTTTTCTATGTTGATCTACTTTTTTTTTATTATTCCTCACAAGGTTCTTAGAGTTAAGCACATACTTACTATAAATCTCTATTAGGCAGGAAAAAAAATACAGACTGTTGTGGGACATCAGAATGTGTAAAAAGATACCTGATAAGGTACTTCTAAATTCCAGGAAGAAGAAGGAGTGTGATCATATTATGAAGATCTGTATATTATCCTACAAGTTGATGACATTTTGGTATGTAATAAATATTTTTGCAATTACACGTTTTTATCTCTTTTAAAAGTGGCCTGTGAAGCTCACCTTGGGTCAAGAAATATCTAACTTTATACCGAGCAGCCTAAAAGAAATCCAGAAAATTTTGGTGAGACTGCCCACCTTAAAAATTAGATTTTAATTTATAAATCTTGCTGAATAGTGATTGCAGCAGTTTAAACAAAGGTCCCACTAGTCCAACATTCACCCTCTACCAGTGTAGAAATATGACTGCACAAGAAAAAGTACAAAAATTGGTTAACAATATAAGGTATTTCCTCCTAAGTATTTTCTCCACCACTGAGCACTTGCAATATAGTAACTGCCTGAGGCACAGGTAACCAGTAGGCTTTTTTAATCCTCTGTGCACACCTGTGCACTTGTACATTTCTCTTGAAGCAATATAAACTGGTATTCACAACATATTCTGGTAAAGAATTCCCTGTGTCCAATGCATATTATTTAAATTGCCCTTACTGCTGCCACAATACCCAAATTTGCTTTGAGTCTTAAATTCAGATCCAAGGGACTTACCAAGCATCCTAAAGGTTTTTTAAGAAGGTCCTTGGTTTTTGAGGCATAGGCATTACTTATTTCATGTTGCTGTCTGTCAGACTACACCCACTACGACTTGACAAGAAAATATGTGATTTTGGAATTGGTGATGTGCTCTCCACTCTACCAATGCTCCTCTAGTAGCTACAGTAAGATGCACCAAATGAATAATTTCTGCAGAATGTGTATTTACCACACATGCACCATAGCACTGAACTTCACAGTCTCTTGTTATTCACTGTCCATTCCACTTGGCCCAGCAAGGGATGTTAAAGTGAATGGTCTAGCCCATGTTCCCCATTCATTTTGCCAACTTCCATGGGTATGTGACTTGGATGTGATAATTCATTTCAGATGCAAAAGCATCAGCACTATGGCTTGTCTTCCTTTTTTATCATACTGCATTATATCCAAATATAATTTGGGCAAAGTTACATTTTTAAATTGCTTTTTTTGTTGTACATAGAGAAAGGCTCCCATGAAGCAGACAAGTAAAGTTTTTAAACTGCAAAATCCTTATCAGTATAGCCAAAGCTCAAGTCTTTATCTATTAGCAAGGCATGCAGGCTCTTACATAATCTGGCAGTGGAGTTCCTGCCATTATAGTCACTATCTCAGCAGCTCTGTGCCTGCTCCCTTCATTCAAGTATTTTAAGTTTTGCAAAGTTAGAGGTAGCATGATCATGGTACCTTCTTCTTCACTAATTCAAATAATGTATCAAAACTGAGCAATATTTACAAGGAACAAGTTATGTCTTTGGTTTCTGACCTGCAAAATTTTTAAATTCCAGATGTCAGCTCTTTAAGTTGGTAGAAGCCAGAAACAGAAAACTCTTTTCAAAAGAAAAACACTTCTTTTAAGTGTTGGAGAATGTGACAATAGCTGTTTCTCACTAGCCTTGGAGCTTGGTGAGTCATGGATGTAAACTTTTTAATGGCTGCCAAAATTGCTGATTCAGCACACTTAGCCAAACACACCTAAAACTCAATTAACCTAAACCCTGAAACCTAAACCTAGACTCTGAACTCCTTAGTTAACTATCAAGCTCTTCACATGCCTGAACTTAGGCACTCCACTTTTTCCTTAATACTCTGCTGGAGAATTAGATACCTACCTCCTAGCTCACTCCATTGCCATCCAGAGTTTAGACGTCAGAAAGGCAACAATTTTTTGCTCAACAACCCAGGGCTTGTATCTGCTGCTGTGATTCTGGTCTTAGGGACAGGCCCTCCTCAGAGGAATGGCAAAGTCTTGAGTAGGCAGACCATCAAAGGGCAGCAGATGGAGGAGTCACAGTATCTTTTTACACATCAAAGTTGAACAGCCACAGAAGCAATAGTTAGTTATAAAAAGGCACACAGGGAGCAAGCAAGCAAACACAAGATATTAGTCTAGGAAAATGGGCAAGAGAAAAGGAAGAGTTCCAGGTCAGTGACTTATTTCCAGGAAATGGTCTTTCTTTTATCCAGTGACTATGAATTCAAAATATAGAAACATGTTGGCATTCCCATGGCATGGTTTAACTCTAATGATATACAAACTCATCATTAAATATATGAGTTTGTACATCATTAATCACAGTATGTTTTTTGTGTCTGCAAAAATCACTTTGTTGTTCAGAAAGCTTTATTCTGGAAATGACCACATGGTACAACCAACCTCATTTTACATCCCTCTCTGTCATGCTAGGTCAAGCTGTCTTTTGTATTCAGAGCCTAGCAAAGTAATGAAGTATTTTGGGAAATATTTCTCTTGATCCTAACTAACTTTGGTTCCTTCCTCCCATAAAACAGGACTAACAGGAAATAATTCAATTTTTCTTAAAAAATCAGCTGTATCTATGAAGAGATGTCAAATTCTGTGTATGTCTACTTTATTAAAAAAAATACAGATATAGACATATTTGCCTAATTCTACACACCTGAAAAACTCTTCTACAATTAATGCAAGCTTCGTTTGATGGTAGGCTTATATTGGGCTTCTTTTCCACTACACACAAAACTAAATTAAATTAAGCCTGTTTGCAAGTGTTGATACAAGTCATTAGCATTTTGCACCACCTCTGTTTCTTCCGTATATTGTAGCCACACATTTTAAGCACAAATAATCCTAAAAACATTGGCTAACTGAAATTACCTGAATAATGGCCAAGTCAATAGTGTGAATTGAATAATTGCTCAATTTAGCATGTATTCCTATTTAGGCTCTCAATCAATAAGATATCCATCATTTAGAAAAAAAGGAAAAAAGAAAAAAATCTTCAACCTCATAGGTAATGAAAATGGAAGTAAAGTTCTATTAAGCATGTCTCGAGTTGCATTATAGGGGTCACCAAGAAATCCAGCTGTTTCTGGAACATTTTGAGGGATGGTAGCTTCACCACTTTCCTGGGCAGCCCATTTCAACTCTTGACAACTCTTTCAGAGAAGAAATTCTTTCTGAATTGCCTATAATTGATTATAGAGGAAGCCTGAACAGCTGGCTTAAACTAAATGTCCAGCCTGGCAAATTTTAGAGGTAGGGTAAGAGAGTCCCAGTCCAGGTTCAGGTATGGGACTGAGGGTCGTCATTGTACATCCTGTCCCATTAGCCCTTTGCTCCAACAGTAATTACACTGACGTTATATTGGTGCTGATCAGAATGAGTGAAGAGATCAGAATTTGGGCTGAAGTGAACAATTTAAAAATTGCTGCAGAGGAGTCCTTAGGAAAACTCGAGTTTTCTACAGGTCAGTAGCAATTCTTGCCTGATACTTCCAAGAAGCAATGCAGAGTAAATGCTGTCCACAACCCTACTCTGTGTCTAAACAGCATATTTCAGCCCCTGGGTAGTAACAGTAGCAGATGCTTATTATATTTAATTATTAACCATCAGCTCTTTGAACTTATCACCTTAGTCTCTCAGCACCTGCATGATGGATGGCAAAATTCCCATAATTTCAACATCCATCAGTCAGTAAGTAAAAGGTGAGCATCTGCTAGTGCTCACCAACCCCTCAGGATATATTCGACTATCGTCATGATTGTTCCTAATGGTGTTTTACACAAAATAAGTTAGGGTGAAAAAGGCATGCTAGGTTATTTTACACATATACAATGTCAAAGTATTTATTGCCCTGCACATGGCAAATTTTAAATATAAATAGATAATACCAGTGGTACATTTATTATTAAATTTAATATTCATGCAGTCACATAAATTTACATGTCCTTTTAAATGCTTCTGTATTTTAGAATTGATCAAAAGCTTTAGTAAAAGAAAGGAAGGAAAAATAGAGAAGCTATGAGGAAGCTGTACTTTACTGAATCTGCCATTTTTTTCTGCATTTAAAGGTAAATCCACACAACAGAGTGAAGAAAATCATTTTTGAAACTGTAAGGCAACAAGGTAAGTTCTCATTAGCAGCATTAAGAAAGCTGGTCCCTTCTCCTCAGAGATAGAAGTTTAACTAAAACACAGAACCTACAAACATGGGTATGTCGCCTTCAGGACCCAGGCTGCTCACACAGCTCTACTGGCATCTAATGCATGTGCTCTGCATAAGTGCATCCCATTAGGTCAGAATACCTTCATCCTCCCTCACTGTGCCACAAGGAGGAGTTTGAAAGGTGCTTACAGCAGCAGACAAAGAGCCTCTTCCAGCCATTCCCTTCCATGGAGCTCAGTCACAGGGGAAATTTGACTATTATGTGCATTGCATTAGCAACTTTATAATTTAAAATCTGATTTTTCCTCAAAGTATTTTCATAAATTAGGCCAGAATAATGAAGCAGTTTGCATCAGAGTCCTCTGGGAAACTTTCAAGGCGACTACTGCAAAATTCTCTCCCAAGGCTACACCCCTAAAGAGATCTCATTACTGAGAGGATACCATATTCCCTTGCCTCATACATGATGGGAAAATTATCTAGAAAGTCACATTACTTATGTCTTGTAGGACTCAGTAATAGAGCTTGGAATTCACGTGAGTCTAGTGCAAAATGTCAATGCAATATCACACCAGTGCACAAAAAGAGTGTTCCAAACATCTGGTGAGTTGTGAAGAGACCCCCTCAGCCCCACCATCACACCTGGCAAAATGGGTATTAAATGGCCACTTAAAATTTGAGCAGTAACCTTTGAATATTGCACATAGGTCATGGCTGGGTGTAGAAGAGAATTGTGTAATCTATTCCTGGTGCACAGCTGTCATACAGGCAGAGGCGCAAACACACACATCACAGATCAAAGCTGAAGGCAGACTTTGGGAACACAAAAGGGCAGTATAAGGAATACAATTTCTCAGGTATATTCCTCTGGTAGTAGGCATATAAATAATGAAATCTCTATGGCTTCCCACCAGACATGAAGATATGTACAATCTATATTGAAAATTTTTTCTTGTTGGAGAACAGATTTTATATTTTTAAATTCTTTCATAAGTATATATACAATGCCTGGCTTTTTACATTCATAAGCATACAAGAAAAAGTATTTTTCCAGTTTACTAATTGGCAATTATTGTAAATGATACAACTGTTTATGACTTCTTATACCCAGTATAGCAAAAAAAAATTTACAAATTCAGAAACTGAGGAGACAGCATGAAGTGCTAAGAAAATGTTTGGAAACCAGTTAATAAAAGTTGTGACTATGGTAAGGATCTTCTTCAAAGAGGGAAAAGGAAATCTCAGTATTTGAGAGACTCCTACTTTCCCTGTTTTTTGGGGCCACTCCCCTCCTTCAATTTGAGGAAGAGCTGAATGAGTCTCCAGTGGATTTCCCCTCTCCCATTCAAGGATACCTCAGCAAGAGAGGGGGCCCTTGCAGAATGGTCTCCCTGAGGGATCCCTGGCTGTGAAATTTCTGGTCTGTGTCTTGAAAATTGTAAATTTCTTCATCTCTAATAATTTTTTTTCAACAGCCACTGAAAGAAGAACAGAGGATGCTTCAAAGCCTTTGTTGACATTTTAGAAGGTTCCTACTAGTTACAGCTTAATTAACTTTACGGCAATGTTTAAGCCATGATATGGTCTTTCAGAAGTAACTTGAGGGCAATTTCCATTGTTTGTGTGAATGCCTCAGGCAAGTCAGGCAATTAAAATAGAGATTGTATCACAACAGTAAAATTATATATCAGAGATCTTCTCAATATGTGATACGGTTATTTTTATCAGATATACCTTGTGAAACTCTATAAAATATGTTCATTTACTCTCCTGTTACCCCACATTGTAGCCGAATATGAAAATCCCCTGTAAAAGTATTACATGCTGCAAAGCCCCTGACAAACACCTGTCTTATATGATAAAGCCATCCAAATCTTAATTAATTTTATTTAAATCAATAGAAGTGATACTGACATTTTTTGCAAATCCATTTTGTTATCTGTTAGCATAAAAATAGAAATGTTTTCTTCTCCTACGATATTTCAGTCACTCTTTGTCTTGCTTCTTACATAAGAAGCTGAATGCAAATGTTGGCTTTTGTGTTCTATGATGTGGTCCATGCATTTTAGAATCCCAAATCTGGGAGTTTTCAGAATATCCTAATTTTATATATTTTTTTTTCTGTTGCTTAGTTCTCTGAAGATGCCCAAGCAATACAACGATAATCTTGAAATAAATGACAGTGAATCTAAATTTTTCCAGAGTACTGTTTTATGCTGGTAGATATGTCACACTAACCAAGGGTATATAGCAAGATTTGCAGTTTAAAAATTAATAGATTTTTTTTTCAGTGTCTGGCTGCATGATTTAAAATGATCATTTTTTTCCAGCAGTTTTGCTACTCATCTTTTCCTGCTACTGCTGAGTCAGAGAGTTGAGAGTGTTTAATTGAAAATGGAGTGACAAGTATTTAGAGCCTGATCAAATACCAAAAAGAGTCAATGGAAAGGCATCCTTTAACTTAATTTAGAAAGCTGTTCCAAAAGCTTTATGTATATTCAAAGCATATTTATTAGCATAATTTAAAACTCTCCCAAATCCTGCTATCACAAAATCTTAGCTAGACATAGACATGGCGAGCTTTAACCCATTTTGACTAAGAAATTATTATTTTCCCTTGGTTTTGCTGACCTTATTTTTAGAAAAATAATTAGTTTATGTTAAGAAATATTTGTCTCTATAAAAAATAAAATCTTTCAGACTTATTTAAAGTGGTAACAGAGTAGCAGCACGCTAGTATTGGGGGCCTGATGCAAGAATTAGAATGAGGTCCTTTCTCAGTCAGCTGCTGTCCCTGTTTGCCCTTTTTCAAAGTCAACAGCCTGGGAGCATCACTGCTCGTACTGCCAGCCCATTCAGTAGATCATCACTGAAAAGCACAATGTCCTGTGTACTCTCTGCATACACTGCCAAGCCCTCACTGCCAGCTAGTCAAGACGCCTGGGGCATTAAGGCCTTGAGAAGAGTCAAAATTAGGCAGTGTGAATGTCCCACCACACTGGTACATTATCAGGGAAGGTGTTCCGTATCCCTCTGATACTGTGATAAAAGACTCAAATGAGACCAAGAAAAGGATGCAGAAAGACACTTAGGTTTGTAAGAAACGAAGAAAGAGAAAGGTTGCAACTGGAAGAGAATGAAACCAGATTTCCCTTCATTTCCAAGAAAAGCCTTTTCCATACAGATTATCTTTTCTTCATTATCTGAGAACTGACAGAAAGCAAAAGCATCATTGTCATGTTTTCAAACAGTAGAGCTAGATGACAATGTGACTAAATAAATTACATTAAAAATGTTAACTGTTATTTTTTATAGTTATGGCACTTCATATTATAGAAATACAGCTGTGGCCACTCTAGTTAATACCATTGTAGATACACTTTCCTGTGCATAAATTTTGCACTGCTTTTCAAATGCTTATCTGACTTTTGTTCCCTTGTGAAATAATATCAATAAAAGAGGAAACGTGAAGAGAATAGAGGAGAAAATGTGGTTTTGTGTACAGTCTAGATACAGTAGGGCATTGCCTTCATTCTTCTATGGGTTCTTCTAATGCAAAACCCTGAGGCATCTTAGCAGTTAGAATGTAAAAAACCATGTTTTCCTGGGTTTATTTATGCGCACAAGAGGACTTCACTAATTTGTACTCTTGCATGGGAAGACACATAGGAAATAATAGAGTAAATAAATGCTTTGTAGACCAGAATTTTATTCACTTATTTTCTAACTGTCATTTGTTTTCATCTATTTGCAGCAGTACATCACTATACTGTTGCTGTTATCTTGATACTGCTGCCACCTTAGTAAAAATTGGTTCTGAAAAAAACTCCCAAACCTAAAGTATTATTCTCATTAAAGGGGTGCCTAGAAATAGATAAAGACTAATAACTGAAGGAATCCTTTTTAATACATAGGTCACTTTTAAAAAGTTGCTAGGAGAATGAGTGTTCAAAAGTATGTTGTTCAGGTTTCAAACATGATAATGCTTTGGAGAATGGCATGTAAAGTGATGTAATTGTAACAATATCAAGCCTCAGTAAATCTCTGTTTATAAATATTTACTGGGATATAAGAAAGGGATAGGTAATGTTTTAGGTTGAAAGTCTAATTCTTCAAAACACAATTTATTTTAAGCAGTATCTACTCATATATATACACAATAAGTGAAATATTATAGTGGTTCCCACTTTGACTAACAGCTAGCACATCCAGTTGGCAACGTTTGAAATTTTGCAAAAATTATTTAGGTGCTGACTGTTTTCACTCAATTATTATAGACTTTGCACCCAAAACTGCCACTTTTATATTAAGCAGAAATAGTTAAATAGAGTGTTAATCCCCCAAACTGCTCTGAGTGGCATGACCAGTATAAGCATAAGCTCATCTTTGCTCTAAGAGTGAATCCAGAAAACTGTACAATGCATGTCCAGAAAATTTAAGAGACCTACTCTATTAGCACAGGTTCCCACCTTTGTTCCCTGCAGTTAAAGCTGATATGCAGCCCTATAATTCAGAGTGGTTTGGAAGTGATGCATGTTTGCCTTTTTTACCTCTCCTATGGGCAGAGTAGCCTCTGACAAAAAAAAGTCCATTTGAGGGCAATAATTTCTTTATCATTTCACCAGTGGCCACCTGAAGGCACCCTTTAAGTTATTGAAGTCCAGAAAAATTCTTTCAATATAGCTTTCTAGTTCACCTAAAATAAATCCAATTGGTCTTTATGCTGGAATATTATATATATTTCATGCATTCTATTTAATCATATCTGAAGGCTATTGAAAGCTGAAAAATCTTTCAGCAAAGTATCTTCTTCAACACATGCTACACTTTTTTACCATGCTCCCATAACAACATAACTTCTGTAAAAAGATTTATCAGGCCTTGAAAATTATTTTTTTTTTTTAGAGCCAGACAGCTCAAATGAAAGTAAGTTCTGTAAAGAGTGAGTGCTTTATGGGTTTAATAATGAGAAATAGAAATATCATCTTAAGGAATAAATATCAGTTTTAGTTTGAAATCAGTCCAAGTTAACCTCAGAGTGAACTTCAAAGGATTTGAAGTTCCAGAAATCAGATTGATTTTCAAAACTGTTACAGTCAGAAATCAAGAACTTGCTTGACTGCAGAGTGCATAAACTAAATCCACATTGTTGAAATTCTAGCAAGGAGTCTAGATACTGTCTCATACAGACACTTTATGTCTATATTTTATCTTCTTTAGGTAACTCCCATAGACACTACAGCACTTAAAGACCAAATGCCTAGTCTTGGACCACCCTTCATTCTCTACATTTTTTTTTCAAATTCAGCAATAAAATTTAAAGCCAAAAGGAAAATAAGATCATCTAGTCAACCACAGCATATCAGAGGTGATTGGATATACAGAATTTTTTGTTACATTTATTGTAATAATTTGCATTTGGCTAAAAATCCAACTTTTGTCTAAAGAGTATCTTCTAAAAAATGCACACTGAGTCTGAACTGAAT
This sequence comes from Lichenostomus cassidix, assembly GCF_008360975.1. Classification (NCBI taxonomy): domain Eukaryota; kingdom Metazoa; phylum Chordata; class Aves; order Passeriformes; family Meliphagidae; genus Lichenostomus; species Lichenostomus cassidix. The sequence continues at coordinate 26,497,020 of NC_139482.1, forward strand.
GACATCTTGTCATGGTTTAACCCCAGAGGGCAGCTCAGCCCCACACAGACACTTGCTCACTCCCCTTCAGTGGGATGGGGGAGAGAATCACAAGAGCAAAAGTGGGAAAAATCGTGGGTTGAGATACAGACAGTTTAATAGGTAAAGCACATGACACATGCACAAGCAAAGCAAAACGAGAAATTAATTCACCACTTCCTGTGGGCAGGCAGGTGTTCTGCCATCTCCAGGAGACAGGGGCACCTTCGTGTGTAGCCTTTAGTTGGGAAGACAAAGCCATTCCTGCAAGTGTCCTCTCCTTCCTTTTACTTCCCTACAATTTAGATGCTGAGCATGACCCATATGGTATGGAATATCCCCTTGATCTGTTGGAGTCAGGTGTCCTGATTGTGTCTCCTTCCAACACCTTGTGCACCCCCAGTCTCCTTGCTGGTAGAATGGGGTGAGGAGCAGAAAAGGCTTTGGCTCTGTGTAAGCCCTTTGCAGCAGTAACAAAAACATCCCTGAATTATCAACACTGTTTCCAGCACAAATCCAAAACACAGCCCTGTACTAGCTGCTCAGAAGAAAATGGACTCAATCCCAGCCAAAACCAGCATACACCTACAGATGGAGAATCTGCTTGGCAGTTTCCTCCCATGATTAATCACTTGTTCTTTGCTTTAGTTCTTAGCATCTGCCTGGCACTATGAGCCACTGGTTCTTGTTACACATCTCCTTGCTGAATGTCATATTTGCTCCCCTGGGAGAGTGTTATCCACTGCAGTATCTTTCCTGCGGTAAGTTAATAAGCGACAGCTCTAAAGATCCTATGATGGGGACTTTCCCAGTTTTCAAATTAATTCTGTGGCTCTTTCTAAGTCCTTGCTAATTTTTAAAGCTGTCCAGAAGCATCCAGTCTTAGCTTTCTCAGTGCACGTGAGCTATCTATTAGCCAGCTGCTTATGTATCTTGGAACCATATCAGAGCTCGTTACTATGGCAGTGCCCTTGGGAATTAGGAAATCATATTCTGCTCCAAGATCACCACTTCCCAGGACTCACCTAACTTCCTTGTCCTTCAAGATGCAATTTTAAAAACAAGCTTCTGCATTTTTTGGGTTCAATTGAATAACAATGTACTCAGTTTACCAGTCATTGAATGACCTGCTCTTACCATTGTTTATCTTCTCACTATTCCCTTTACAATTAGCACTAATATAGTACCACACCACTTCCAAAGAGATCGTTCACACTGACACGTGTGTTTTGAAGACCTGTTAGTCATGTAGATCAAACCCATATCTTACTGACACATTGTAGTACATTAGTTAGATAAAAGGAGGTGGACTCTTGTCTACATAATCAGGGTAAACATATGTACCATTTTCAAACACAGTTAAAATGCTACCACATAAATAATTCTGTTTTATGAGACCAGTTATCTAATACCACAATGTTGGCTATCATTAGTTACATTCTTAGTTTTAAATACTTTGGAACTGAATTGTACTTTATCTTTTCCATTATTTTTTAGATTTAACTTATGCTCTGTCTCCTTACTAGCAATTTTGTCACTTACTTCAAGAATAGGATGCAAGCTTGTTTCTTCCTCTTGAACAGCTTTTTTCTTTGTCTTCTGTTGCTGTGGATCCCTGTATTCCTGATATATATTTTAAAATTTGACTGTGGCTATTTCATTTAAAAAAGCTATTTATTCAATGTCTTTATCTTCCTTCATTATTTTCTCCATAAATTTTCACAATTCCTGTTTAATATCACTCTTTTTGAACTATGACCTCTTTAGATAGTACACAGAAGTTATATAGATATATATACCTGTTCTCATCAGCCAGTGAGTAGCTCTCAAATTAGCCACTTTCCTTCATTCCACCACTGATGGTTGGTGGAATGAAAGGAAAAGGCAAACCCTTTGTAGGACCAGTTGTATGTCCTCACAGCTGGGAGCAATTATCAGCGGTGAGAGAAAAGATGTAGAGACAGGAAGCACCATTTCTCTTTTTCATCCACTGCCTTCACATGCATACTTTCCTCTGAGTTCAGAAGAGAACGTCCCAAGGAACCAGATTCCTCTGGGGTTTTGAATTTGTCAGGTCCCTGTATGCCTAAGGAAACTTCTCATTCTCTCTCCATCAGAGACCAGCATCTTTTTCTGCCTGAATCTAACACAACTCTTACTTAAGTTCTCAAGTTGAAACTTTCTGAACTCCAAAACCAAATCAAGTGCTAGATTGCAGGTCAGATCTTTTATAGTAAAAACATATTCTACCAGAGTTCAGAAGACCAACAGGACATTTCCAAGGAAAGATTGCAGTTTAATCACATGGATAAATTATCAATCTTTGTTTCATTTGTATGTAGCTGCAATCCAGTCCAAGCCTCTCCCAGTATGTCCATTGCATCAGGGAACTTTTGTTTTCCCTCTTAACTGGAAATCACACAGTAATGATGACTGAATTCAATGTAAGCACCTTCTCTTAGGAACAATCATTGTTTTCAAAGTATTTCACTACTTGTAGAACTATGAGAAAAGAATTCAAATATCTGTAAATATCCTATTGTTTTTGATTTGCTGTCTTTTTTGTCAAAAACAATGGATATTTTCCTCATGTAACAGATGATCAGGCAATAGTAATAATACATTTCAGAATTTCTGCTTTTGAACATTAGTATTTGTTAAAGATAAGAGTTCAGGAATAACCACATACTTCTGAATAAATATTCACTTCGTCTAGAGATGATATACAAATCTCTTTTATGATATCAGTCTAAATACTGGTCAAATTTATTAAATTTGAGGATTACAGATCACTGGAGAAAGTCTTGCCTAAAATGCAAAAGTACTAAAATACTTTAAAAGAATCATAACTTGACGTCTTCATGACATTACATAAAATGACATCTGGATAATATTTTATAGTAGCTGTATTCCAATAGTCTGACTCTGCATGCATAACTTAGTACTAGAATATGACTTACAACATGTAGGTATACAGCTCTCCTTAATTATTCTTCACATTCACTACTATTATTCAATCTCTGTCTCACATCTATCCTGGCTTCAACAGGTTCTACTTTGAGGTTACAAAAACATCAGAAATTGGTAGGACACAGCAAATTCAGATCACCAGATTGTCTAACCTAAAGACCTGTCAGTGTGGAACACAGGGTGAAATATGTATAACATAGAGAGCAAAAGCCTGTACGTATCCTCCCTGAATTTAGAAAAAAATTACTTAATACAGCTATAAGATCTTGCATGTCCTCGACTGTTCAAGTGCTTCAAATGAATGTTCCATAAATGCTGTCCCCAACCTGATACTACAGAATGCAGGAATATTAAAATGCCTTTATTTAAATTTAGTAATGCAGAGTTTTTCAATTACTCTGCACTGGGAAACAATTAAAGTTCCATTTAGTGAATTTCCTCTTTAGCTGGCATTATAATGGTGGAAGGAAGCCTCAAAGTATTTTGACATAGAGGCTTTTGTTTGAAGTTTTTGAGACCTGGTCTTAGCATTTTGGTAGCACTGACTGGAGTTAGTTATAAACTTCAGGGGGAATATCAGAGAACTCCAGAGATCATTTGCCACTTGCTAAGAAAAGTATTTTGTACAATAAGAGAAATATTTTTGATAATAATAAGTTCACATAAAGACTTTGTGAGATATGAAGTAATGGCTTCATTTTAACAGATCCATTACAAACAAGTGAGTTAATTAATAACACCCAGTAGGTGTTTAAGAGAGAGTGTCAGGTTGGAAAAGTCAGTAACATATTTGAACAAAAAGTACTGGGATAAGGCCTCTCTTTCTGCAGCCCACTTACACAGCAGCCTTTCTGTGGAACTGTGGAGCTGTGGGAAGTTCTTGCTCTGCTCTAAACTCCAAATTCTGGGCACAATTCCTCCTAGTATTGCTTCCCTACTGATGACCTCTGTCAAGGATTTTATTCACTGCTTTCTGCACCAGTTGATGTAATTTTCAAGAGCATTGGAATTCAAGAGACAAAGTTATCTCTACAACTACAACATTTTTAAAAGAGCATATATTTTACTGATGTAATGAGAACAAAAAAAAAAAAAAATTTGCTAATTACCAGAGTAAAACAGCATCAATTCCCATGACTCGGTCTGTGAGAGTTTACAAAGGACTCAAAATGTCTTTCCTTGTTTTTTTCCACTGAAAATCTTTCAGCCATCCATAAGAAAGACACTAATTTCTGTAGTTTCATCTCCCATTACCTAGGTGCCCACTTCTGATGCAATCCCTTGTACCTTTATGCTTTATAAAAATTGTAAGCACCTTGGGGCACAAATAAGTCAGTTTAATTTTTCTATATAGCACCATTCTTTCCTAAGGCATTGAATGAATAATATATGGTAATTTGTAATGAAGGTATTTGCAAGTCAGAGGGCTTGACAGCAAGCCAATTAATTGAAAAGCAAGCAAAGTTAAATAAACTATTTAAACAGGGTGGTCTTAGTGCCCAAGATACATTTTTTATTAATAAATATTTGGTTTGAGAATGCTGTCCCTTGGCAAAGTACTTGTTCTGAAGATGGGGAAGCTGGCCGCACCATCTGAGCTTCCATGGAGTTTCCTGCATGCACAGTAGAGCACAACTAGGCTAACTAGATCAGCAAGTGCATCTTTCAGAGCAATATCTAAAATTAAAATGTGTCACATTTCAGCTCCAGAACTGAAAAAAAAACCCAAAAAACAGAAACAACAATAGAATGGCAGCAAATATTTCTGCTTACCTTTGCTGAGAAAAATCGCAGGATCAGAGAGTGGCCTGGATTAGAACAGACCTTAAAGATAATCTAGTTCCAAGCCCCTGTCATGGGCAGAAACACTTTCCACTAGACCAGGTTGCTCAGAGCTCCATCCAACCTGCTGTTGAACACTTCCTGGGATGGAGCATACAAAAGAGCTCCACACAATATGTTCCAGTGCCTTCCCAACCTCACAGTAAATAATTTTTCCCTAATATCTAATCTAAATTTACTCTCAGTCAAAAATCATTCCCCCTTGTCCTGTCACTACGTGTTCTTCCAAACAGTCTTACTCCATCTTTCTCACAGTCTCCTGATGCCTTATAAGCTGGTAAAAATAAGAGGCAGACACAGCAGAATAGGGGAAAAAAGGGTATTACCTTGGTTTTAATGGGATCCCAGGTGCTCCCTCATCAACAGTGGAAACATGCCAAGGACACACTGTGTACATCGCATATACCATTTTATGGACCTCACAAATTAGCATGTCTACATAAAATCCCCCAATAAAAAACTTAACAAATGATGTAATTGTCCCCCTATTCTAATTACACCCCCTCAAGTGAGACTACAGACTAGTTTACAAAAGCATGTTCCAGAGAGGAGACTCTGTCCAAGGTTGAAGCCTCTAGTTTTGAGATAGTGGGGATATTTTGTCTTCCCCCTTGAAGAAACCCCAAACTAAGCTAAATATCAGACTGCAAGGGTTATAAACATGTAGAGCTAAGGTGCAAGGAGTGTTTGTGAAGGGTACAAGGAAAGGGAAAGGGTATAAAAATGTATGAAAAGGGTATAAGGAGAAATGACAAAAAACTATTAGGCTTCACTCCCTTCAGGTGCTGGAAGGCTGCAATTAGGTCTCCCTGAAGCTTCTCTTTTCCAGACTGAACAATTCCAATCCTCTTCATCTTTCCTCATAGGAAAGGTGCTCCATCCTTCTGATCAACTTGTTGACCCTCCTCTGGACTCACTCCAACAGGTCCCTGGCCTTCCTGTGCTGGGGGTCCCTGGGCTGGATGCAGTGTTCCAGTTGGGTCTCACCAGAGCAGAGCAGAGGGGTAGAATCCCCTCCCCGGCCCTGCTGCCCATGCTGCTTTTGATGCAGCCCAGGATACCATTGGCTCTCTGGGCTGTGAGTGCACATGGCTGGGTCATGTCTAGCCTCTCATCCACCAGCACCCCCAAGTCCTTCTTGGCAAGGCTGCTCTTGATCTGCTCATCCCCCAACCTGCAGCGTTTACACAGGTAATGTGATGCATATTAAATACCCCTTAAGCACTTATTTATCAAACCTATGTTCAAAACAATCTGCTAAAATACATTTATTCAGTAGCATAACAATATTAGCATGCCTCTTTCATACTTTTTTCCCTATTTTTCTCACTATTTTTTTCACCAGACAACTTTTGTTTTAAAGCATGACAAGACAAAGTCCCTGACTTTCCATTGAAAAAGCACTAGATTTGTTGCAGAAGCCCTGTGTACAGTTCAAGCTCAAAAACTCCCATGTATCCAGAAAGCATGTCCCATAGAGCTGATGAGCCATGTGAAGGGGCCATTTGTCCTGGATTTTCGGACACCAAATAGCCTAGTCAGACCCATAAATTTTGATTTTAAGTGCTTTAGGGCAAAAATCTGTCATTTTAATTTGTTGAGAAACCACCATTCTTTCCTAAGGCAAGGTGTGAATAATACATGACAATTTAAAAAGGAGCTGTTTGCTACTGTTACTGCTCGGCAAAACCTCTAGATTCTCAGACAAATGACCGAAGTATTCTTAATGTACTCAGGCTATATTTTAGGTGCAAGAAGAGGATATATACTTTAAATTCTGAACTTAGTACAAGCTACATATTCAGTGTTACCAACTGAAAATTCAGTCTCAGTCTATCTGCTAGTCTATTTAAAGTTATGGCTTGTATTGGCAAAGAGTTGCATTTTTCCCTTTAATTTCTTATAAAGTGCCTAAATCCTATTGAAAGCAAGGTATTATATATTGAAGTGTTTCCATAATTAATCTTGATAGTTGCAAAGAAAACCCTGAAAAAACAACATAAAAAACCCCCAAAGAATCTAAAAATACTGGAAAAAAAAAGAAAGAGACAAACAAAAAAATAACCACCCCCAAAAAAACCCAACCCTGAAAATAGGAAGTATACTAAGTTAATCAATTAAAAAAATGTAATAGTATACAGGTTTCTTAAATTTCTTCAATTTTCATATTACTCCAGAAACCATCACCTTGTTATGTGAAGGTACACTGCCAAAACAAAGCATTAATGTGTATGTTGTAGAAATTTTCATAATGCACCAATGCTAATACTATAACTTGCAGATATTAGTAAAAACAGGTTACTGAATTACATCTCTTTCCATCTGTATCCATGTGTTTCTTCTAGAACATTGCTGTTTTTGTAAAGGGAGTTATTAATTATTGTTATTGCTATTATAGTTGTTTTTACTATCATGACGATTTTAATGATTAATTAATCATTATTAATTGTATGGATGTAATGTGGAATTGCAGAATAAGGAGTACTGCATATTGGAATATGTATAAAGATAGGTACAAACAGGCCTCAGAGTAAGTAGAAAGAAATAATCATCATTAATATCTTTCCCCTCCTGGCAAAGATGAGGAAGAGCTCCCAACAATTAACCTAATTCTCCTGGTGAAGAGCTTTAAATACTGATTGCTCATCATGAAACGTTCTTTTCTTTTTGTTAGGGAGCACAGGAGGAACAGCAGAACAACACCAGAGAAAGAGACAATTATTAGGAAGGTTTGTACATTAGTTTTACCTGTATTACTACATTAATGACCATAGTAATGGGATAATTCAGATTGCGTGTGTTAATACCATTGTTCTTAGATTAAGAATAAACTTTTGACTAACCATTAAAGCTTTAAGTTATGACTTCATACAGATAGTGCATTTTTTTAGCCAAAATAAATCATGCAGGTGTGTGTATTCACTGTTAAATATGGATGCACCAATATTCACATCACCTCTGTTTATGGACAGTACCTTATTTCATTAAAACCACCATAAAGTCTTGGATATTTTGTGTAATGCCTGATGTTCTTAACAATATTCTGAGATTTGGAAGTATCAGTATTTCTATGAAACACATGATTATAATTAGAATCCATTTCATGAAGGGACTTCTTTATTTATCTTTATTTTAGAAGTGGGCTGTCAGACATCCATTTCTTTCATGTTCAGATCCAACTCTTTGTAAACCTTCCACTGAAACACTAAAAGATAATAAACCCATTGTTCAGACAAATGGAAAGAAAAAGTGGTGCTTTATTTACTTAACACAGTTCTCCAGAAGCCCCAAATGACAGACCTTCTAGAGAAAAAGGTCCAGCTAGAAAAATGTCCATCTCCATGGTAAAAAAGCAGTATTTCCAGTTATACCTTCATGCAGTCTCTACCCATGTCCTGGTTTCATCTGGGATAGAGTTCATTTTCTTCCTAGTAACTGGTGCAGTGCTGCATTTCCTTTGGATAATCTTGCTGCTAATTGTGCTTACCCTAGGTCAAGGACTTTCCAGTTTCCCATGCACTGCCAAAAGCAGGTGCACAAGAAGCTGGGAGGGAGCACTGTCTGTACAGGTGACCCAAACTAGCCAAAGGGATATTCCATACCAGAAAGCATCATGCCCAGTATATTAACTGGGGGCAGCTGGCTGTGAGAGACTGATTGCTGCTGAGGAACTGACTGGGCATCGGTCAGTGAGTAGTGAGCAGTTGCATTTTGCATCAATTGTCTTTCTTGGGCTTTATTTCTCTCTCTCTTCTTGTTGCCTTCCTTTTTATTATACTTATTTTTATGATTATGTTTTACTTAATTTCAGTTATTCAAATGTTCTTAACCCACAGGTATGGGGGTTTTTTAATCCAATTCTCCTCCACATCTCACAGAGATGGGCAATGAGTGAGCGACTGCATAGTACTTAGTTGCCAGCTAGTGTTAAATCATTACAACCAAGAACACTTGGAATAGCAGCGATCTGTAACAAACAGGTCATAAGATTGAAGAGGATTGAAAAGCAAGCCTACTTTTAGGTAAGAAGTTAAGTTTGGAAAGGATATAGAAATTGTATATTACTATCCTGTCTTTGTACTATTTTATACAAGACAGCCCATATGTATGGTGTTTTTGAAGCTGCAGTTGTCAGCAGCAGGAAAAAATGAGGAGCAAGGTAGAATGATGCACCAACCTGTTAAATAAAGTTCAAATCACCCTGTCTAGGTTAAACAATGGATCTTCTGAACTGGACCAGAAAGCTCTTTGCAAGAGATGGCACACAGGTCTGCCCACCATCACAGTTCTCTCTCACAAAACAGCTAGCAAAACAGGAAAAGGGAAGGTGCTGAGGAAAATAAACCCTCACAAGCAAGATAACACCAGTAGGCTGAGAACCAAGCTAGCAGACTATTATCAAAGTCACTGTCAAGAGAATGCTTCAATATAGCTCCTAGTGACAACTTTCTGAGATATGTTAACATTCCTATTAAAATTCTGTATTTTCACACGTGTATACACCTAGGTGGAAAGTTCTGCTTTTTAACTCAGATTTTCCATGCCCAAAGGTAAATATTTTTAATTTATTTTATTTTTAGCAAATGTGAGTAAACTCATCTCATTTTCTTTACCTATGTGAGAATTAAAAAATGCTCAACATAAAGGAGCTTTATGCTCAGTGTATGCAGGAAGCATCTGAACGTTAAAAGCTGAACCTTAACAGGTTGATACAGAGTATTAGTCTCCAGGCCAATGTGCAAAAATGAAATATTCACACAATAAGAGTAAAAATCTACTAAAATTAATTGTGCAATGTGTTACTTTACTATTTGCCGCAAATTCACTTATTAATTCTGACTTTCCCAACTAACTCATGATTGTGTTGCTCTTTATTTGTATTCAGAACCACATGTCTGACACTGATGTTGCACAGTAGTGCAAGTCTCCTCGGTGCATCATTTCACTGAAGCATTTTCTGCTTCATAGTTATGGTACATGTTCCTGAGTAAACTGTGAATTCCAGCAATAGAGTTTGTGTTCTAACTTTAATTATCTTTGCTCCTTGAGAAGAGCAAATCTGAGATTTGGAAGGCTTTGCATCCCTTAGAGTAGGTTGGCAGTTACTTCTGGGCACAACTGTGGCCTTTCATCATAAGTAGAATTATTAGATTCCACCACACCACTTCAGGCTTGGGAAACTGTACAAATCTAAAGAAATATTTGATAGTGCAGGAGGAAAATTAGCTTCTTATTCAAATGGGAAAGCACAGATTTAAAAGAGATGATTCTCACCATCTTCCCTAAACACAGAATTAAGATGTAAAGCAGAGAAGTGTCATCTGAAATACTGAGATTCTTTTGTAACCTCTGGAGGACAGAAGTTTGACACATATAGTTAAAACAGGTGAATAACTGAAAGACAGAGAGCACCTTGTCCAAGAACTTGTGCAAGGACGTGGACAATGACACATGAGATGTTTGTGGCCTACAGAACTCTAAGCTCCTGCAGTTTAGCCTAAGGACTTTACTTTTACCTACTGCCCTAAGCACTGGTTTCTTCTCCAGCTCTATAAGATGTCCACATAGACTGACATTTCATTCCCATAAGATTTATACTAACCACAGCCTCAGACAGGTGGACCTTTCCCTCACTATGAAAAGGGTATTCTCACCTTCTGTTCTCTTTCATTACACTTCCCATTTCTCTGAAATAGATTGGTCCCTGAAGGTTTGCTGTGGGTAATGATCTTCCATGCAGAGGTCTTGTGTATACTGGGTTGTTTCTTATTTAATATCCAGTGTATGCCATACGTTGGCTTAAAAATGCCATCTGTGACTGTATTTCCACACAGAAAGTTTCTTACCTGAAATGTGATCTTTATCCCTAACACATAACTTCAGATCTGTCCTTTTATCTTTTACAGGAGTGGTCTTTACAAGAGTGAGGGAACAAACCTACTGGGGTAAAAAGGCAAGTGTTAGGAGATAAACTGAACTGTCCAGCAGGTGTCCATTTAGACAGATAAACAAAGAAACAAGTCTATACTCGTGTCAACATTGCAAAGCGAGTTTTGGGTGATGCTAAAAATCACCCCACTATATTTTTTCCAAAACTGTCCTGCCTCACAATCATCTGTTAATTCAGTCTTGAGTGTCTTCATTTCATTTACATATCACAGGCCTTGTCACAGTGTGAAGTTTGTTCCCTAAAATAGTTAATGTGTCTTCAGGCAAAAAAAAGCCAGACTGTAGCAGAAAGAAAACACTGTAAGCATTTAGATCTCCTCCTGAGATAGAGATTATATGTCTGGTTTCCTAGATATCCAAAGCGAGACTAGACTAAAGCAACGGTGTTTTGAGACCTTCCTAATCTCGCTTGATACCTTCCAGCTTCCTCGCCTGGTATCAATACAGACTTTACCCCACTGGGTTTAATTTCACGCCATTGTCACCTCTATTGGTCAAAGTAGGCTGAAGTATTCACATTCTTGACTCTGTTTCTGTCTTAATGATTCTTCCAAGGGTATGCATTACAAGGGGTTTCAGAAGAGGGTTTTAATTCTGCATGCCATGATTTCATGTTCATACAAGGGTCTGCAGGCAGATGCATGAAATTCATCCCACCTATAATTCTGTAACTATATACTCCATACACAAATAATAAAAAGATATTAACACTTGAGATAGAGCTGGCTTTAGTCATTCTCTTTTCCCAGAAGAGTTGTCTAATAAGTCTCGTCTTTTTAACAAAGATATTGCAAGACTTAATTAACTAATATTTGCAAAATATTATGAGTTCTCAGTATTTTCAGGTGTCCTGCTAGTTCACTTTTCCTAGTGACTCAGTATTGTCATAAGCTGCCAATCACCAGCAGGCAGGCAGACAAAAGAGCTGTGGCAGATACAGAACCTGTACTGGGAAGTCTGGAACAATAAAGCTTACTGAAGAAAATAGTCCAGAGAGAGCGTCAGGAAGGGAAAGAAGGCTAAACTGATGATGAGGCAAGAGATAAGCTCATCTTCTATCCTCTTATCTTCTTTCACTCTACAGATGGACTTTTTCTCTACCACCTTTCTTCTCTTGTTTGCCATTTTTCTCTGAGATTCACTGGAATATTTTAATCGCTTTTATTCAACCTACTGCCTCAGAATGCTGTCAGGGTCCTTTTTGGGGAGCTAAGTAGGATGTTATTACTTAGATTCCCTAGCATTTAAATCCCAACTTTGCTACTTGTTTGCTGGAAGGGCTGTTCTTCTTTCCTAGGCCGTATTCATCTAGGCCAAATCCAAAGCTCATTGAAGTCATTGACAGTCTATCCCTTGATTACAGAGGATTAGGCCTCTGTGCACTCTGCTGTTGCTAAAATTAATTCAGTAGTGTCTGTAGAACCCTCTGGAAAAAAACAGAAATAAAATGCTATTCAAGGAGAAACTGTCATTACTATTTTCTGGTGAGCTGATGGAAGATTTGGGGGTTTTGCCACAAACTACACATGCAACTGCAATGCCAGTGCAGAGCACTGTGCCAGTCCCAAGGCTGTGGAGGAAGAGCTATGATCTCATTTCAATTAACAGAGTTTACAATTTGTTTCATCAAAAGTACCTTGACAAATGCATTACTGTTTATGGACCACTGATTACATGTCCTAGAGTAGACAAGACAGGTAGTAAGACAGGGCTTATCTCTCAGCACATACTAATGAGGCTGTACTGCCTGCAGCTCCCTGTGGCCAGATGCTGCATTGAATGGAATCCCACTGGGATTCTTTGTGGGTGCAGTCACAAAAACAGTCAGTTGCAAAACTCATAGTTTAACCATCATTCCCAGAGAAAGCTGGGAGTGAATATCAAAGTTAAATGATACATTACTTTGATGATGAGGAAGGATTCCACATCCCCCTCTAGCTTTTGCCTAAACTCTAAACATTTGACATTTTAGGTACAGGTACATGGTAAGGTGTGTTCAACTACCTCAAAAAGCAGTTTCAAGAGCTTACTGAGACTGCAGAATTTCAGAGACCATGTCCACATACTTGTGACAACAGCAGGCAGCACGGCAGGGCCTCAGATCTTTCTTAACCAATAGACTTTATTTATATAGGACCAATATTGCCTCTCTCTGCAAAAGCAGACACAAGCATCGCTTTGTCATGCTGCCACTCCTTGAAACATTTTGAAGGCTGTCAGGAAGCAGACTGGCCAGGGATGTTACCTGTCCATTTGCCCAGGAAAATGGGCAGCATGGGTTCCCCTGCAGGTTTGGACTTGTCCAGAGAAAGCAAAAGTGATCGTCACCTCCTCTAAATGCTTCAAACATTATAGCATGGATTACTCAGTCTCAGCAGACTTCAAAAAGCCTTTGTCATCCATCAGAAGTGGCTTCGTCCTTCCCTACATGCCAAGCGGTGCCGTTGTTTTGTAATGAACAACTTCCATCAGAGCGCACAATTTCTCATCCTGTCTGACTCTGCTGATCATTGTTGTAATTAAGTCTCTTTTGATTCTCTTTGGCAGCACACCATCTGCACAAGAAGGCACACCTGGAAAGCAGTTTTCCTCTGGTTTTCTATCCTTGATTAAACTCTGTTTTAGAGCAGAGAACCTTAATCAAAAGAAGTGCCTGAGTGGAGGTATCTGTGCCTGTCTCACTTTTGTCACAGATTCCCTCTGAAGTCTGCAGGATTTGGATTTGCATGACAATTTCCAGAAAGCTGTCCACCGTAGAGGGGTAATATTTTCAGAGGATTTTGCTTTTAGGAAAAGAATCCAGTGGTATGAAATGTAGAGGAAAATAACAGGGTACCATACACATTTAATTGATATCAGTATTAATCACTATAAATTCCTATAGAATCTATCATAAAAAATATTTACTATTTCTAGTATTATTTTATGGCTCACAAAAATCTTATTCCTGAGTGAGTTCAAGAAAATGTGAAAGAATATAGCAATCCTTTAATGAATAACTAGTTTAAAATTATGCTACCCCCATGATTTTGGGAACCAGAGGCCAGGTCAATGCTGCACGTCATATGAGGCACAAAGTAGCTAAGCAGCGTGAGAAAAAAAAGAGAAAGATATCTTCTGTTCTGCTGTATTTGACAGGTGTGGGGGCCTGGGGGTTGGGGGACGATCACAAAACTTTTACGTTGTTTATTCTGTGTTGAATTAAATGTCAAAAGGAATATCCACGTGGACTCAGATTATGTATGAAAACACACATGTATATTCCAAAGAGGTGCCAGTACATTCTTCCTGTCTGTTCCTGAACAAAACTATACCTCATTGCCAGCCTAAAATCAAGCCCCATGCTGGTGCTCCTAGCTTATTACAGGTCTCTAATGGCTTCTGGTAGAGTGTGACAAAGCTCTGAGTCCCTGTACCTGTTAACAAAATGATAAGCTTCTTCCTGTCTTTGATCTCTCATCATGACCTCTGCACCATGCAGAAAAGACAAGAAACTTTATCTTTTTCATGCCAAAACTTTTTCCCTGGTCATTTACTGCACTCAAAAGCAACTAGATAGACAGGATGAGACAGGAGCCAACAGGTATAAAAATAAAAACTGAAAAAAACCACCCCAGTTTCTGAAGTGAGCAAATTGCACCAGAAAGCGTGTTTTCTAAGTTTGCACATAGTTGGGGCCAACAGGTTTGAGCTGCTTAACAGCAGTGGCACAGCTTTAAAAAGCAACAGTGAAAAAGCACTTAGTTTACTAAATAATACACTTCTTTACCCTCAACGAAAGGCTGCTTCTTATCACATACATATCAAGGCAAGCCACCTAATGGCACTAATTTCAAACCCTGCTGCTGTAATTTTTAGTGCATGGGATACAAATTACAGTGGATTCAAAACAGTTAGTGGTACATACAATTGAGGAATAATAATGAAATATCATTTTATTAGCTTCTGAAATATGTGTGTGAATTTTCATAAAATGTCTGCTAAGAACTACCTAGAATCTCTAACACTGATAGCTGGGGTTGGGCAAAGCTTAGAAATAAAAGTGTCTGAAAGACTTCTCACATTCTCAGTGGGAGTTATGCTATTTACATGGCTTGTAGTTCACATTCATAGCAGTGTGGGTTGCTCTTTATTTCTCTCACTTTACATCATTTCACTGCAGTTATCTGCTCATTCAGCAAACATGTTTCAACTGAAGCTTCCTTGACCTGATTTATATCTTAGAAAATGCACCTGTAACAAGCACAACTGAATGCTCGACTCACAGTGACACCATTCTTTTCTTCACTCTTCCTGGCCAAGTCTCAATACATTCTTTCCCTTGCAAACTCACATAATCAGAATGACATGTTAACTAATAAATAGCTTTTTGTAGTATCTTATTCCTGCAAAGAGAAGGAAGTAACTACAGATCAGAATGATATGTATACTAATAAATCACTTCTTTTAATATCTTTCTTCTGTAGACAAAAAGAAAGTAAACACAGATCCACTGCTTTCACAATACTTACTCACACAGCTGTTCTTTTTGCTAGGACCAGCACAAGCTGACTAAGTTCTCTGTGTATCATATCAGCACTTCCACCAATTGACAATCCCATTGACAATTCTAGTACCACATCTTCTAAATCTGCTATGAAACTGGGTGGTACTCAAAAGACCAATTCTTTCTCCATGGTATCACTGTTGTGCAAACAACTGTGCTATGGTGTCAGGAAAAAATGTGGCAGGCACATTTATTTTACCCAAAGGTAATGGAAAATGTTTCATGTGCCTACAGTTGCAAATCTTTCATGGAAAATTGTATAAGGACTTAAGAAAGCTGTATAGAGATGGTCTTTTCATTTTGTTTACCCACTATAGCAGGAATGCTTATAAATAGCTGTCTGGAGCTTTTTGTTTGCAGCTATTGCTAACTAGCAACTGTGAAAATAATCCTTTACATAGGGTATATTATTGAAACACAAATAATAGAACAAACAGAAATCAGTTTCTGGAAGGTCTGTCATGGAAAAATATTGTTAAAAAGGCCATATGCTGAGAGATGTTCTCCCCAACAGAAGGCTTCAGCCAACATCAGACACATGCTTAAAAGTATGTTACTACCTGTAATCCAGCAGTGTTAACTTCATAACAAAGGAAAGAGATCTAGAAATTACATCCACCAAGTTCTACATAGCAGTCAGTTCACTCTCAGGTAGTCAGCAAGTTCTCAATTCAGTTGCTGATTTCATTATGCTGTCTGACATGTCCTGAGATATGAGAGTGTCGCTGTTGAGCAGCTAGCAGAGTAATGAATGCATCGGTTCTCAGTGGCAAGAAGGAATGACCTTCATTGTTTTGATTTCATCACATTTATAGAGTTCTCAAAAGTCACCCAGATTGGTCAGTCAGAAGCCTTCCCCCAGGCCTGATTGGCCAGGCCTGCACTGCCCAAGTTCTGGGACACTGTTCCAAAACATCCAAACTTTATCTTTATTTACAAAACACAAGAAAACTTCTCATGGGAAAAACTGTGCTAGCCACATGAGAGAGATCCAGGTGGGGATAGCAGATGTAAGGAGATAGAAATGCTTCTGACACATTGGAGATCAGAGGGTGCTGAGCTCCCCCATGCATGGCTCTTGTTATACCATTAGTTTGTGGAATGGTTTCAGAGAACAGAAGACACACAAGCACTGTGTTCACCTGCACAATACTTCATTTGAAAAACAAAGAGGAGAAAAGAGTTGTAATTGATCCTCACAAAAAAAGCATGAATGCCAGAGGAAGTAGTTCAACACAGTTTTACCTGAAAATTCATTGGATGTTATTTTCCTTTGCTCAACTTCTTTTATTTTCATAGCATGTTAGTTTTCAACTTGACATTTGCTGCATGAACATTTAATTCAGAGTTAAGAAAACAGCTTAACAAAGAGAAGAGATATGCAAAATTAAAGGTTATTTATATAATCACTGGTAAAGGCACTTAGATGCTCAAAAGACTGTTAAAACTTATCTGAGTCTCAAAACTTTTTAATGCTACAGTCTAAATATGGCCAGAGCCTTGTTTCATTAAAGAAGCGTGACTTACTTTAGTAATATAAGACCTGAAAAAAGCAGCAAATAAAAGTGTTGTTGGCAGGCAGAGAAAGGAAGAGCAGAAATAAGTTAATAATTTCCCTCACCCACATTATTAAGATGAGGTTTTGGGGCTGGCACAGACACAAGGAGGAATCTGTGGAACTATAAGGATACTGATTTTACATGATGGAGATCTGAACAGAAGAACCTTGAGGAACAAAATTTACTTTCTTTCTCATTCCCTGGGAAAAAAAAAAAGAAACAAACAAAAAAGGCACTGCACTTATTTCATCAGGCTTTGTAAGATTTTTTTTAAATCGTTAAGGGAAATGCTGAGGATGGAGAAGAGATGGTTTGAGTTTCACTGTCTAAACCAACATAAAATAGGACATTTTAGCTTTTGCAAGGCAATCTGAAAAGTGGTCCACAGATATTTTTTGTGAAAAAATTATGGTTTTTTCACCAAAAAAGTCATTACTCTTCCAATAAAGGGTTTGGTTCAACACAGCCTCATTAAACAAAAATATCAGTCTCTGGTTGAACCAGTTATTGAGGTAGAATAAGCTTTTAATTTAAATTTGATCTTTATTATCTTCAGCAGGCAAATGTCCATTTTTCATCTGGACCTCTTCATCAGGAACTGTAGTGATAGGACAAAGAGTAATGGATTTAGACTGAAAGAGAAGGAATTTGGGTTAGGTGTATGGAAGAAATTCTTTACTGTGAGAGTGCTGAGACACTGGAACTGTTGCCCTGAGAAGCTGTGGATGCTCCATCCCTGGAAGTGTTCAAGGCCAGGTTGCATGGGGCAGTCTGATCGGATGGGAAGTGTCCCTGCCCATGGCAGAGGGGTTAGACTAGATTATCTTTAAAGTCACTTCCAAAGCAAATTATTGTATGATTCCATCATTAAGCAACTAAGACACCTATGGCAGCAGGTAGCATTGCTCAACTGGAGCAAAGAAATTGAGCTGGTGATCAGACAGCCTCAAAGAACCTATAGTGTAGATATGTAGCGGTTAATATTTGGTCTTGTGAATAGAATTCCTATTAGAAGTGTTTTGGTTTTGTTTCATCCAAAATAAATCAAGTTCATAGACTCTACAATGAAAACCAAGGTGTGGTAAGTGGGGACGATGTGAGATTACCTCCAGAAGCTCCTGATCCTACAGTGCACCCAAAGAATCATGGACACAGTGCAGAGGAAACCCAACCCTACTAAGTCTACTGCTCTTTGCTCTGTTGCAGCAAATGACACTGCAAGTGATCTTCTCCTTCTAAAATTTCTTGATAAACATATTGGGATGAACAGAAATTCATCAGCCGTGGAAGTACTAAGGTACCTGTGGGAATTCACCAGAGAGTTAATTCCTTCCTTCTGCATGAAATCAGATTATCAGGCAAGGATAATAAGAATTAAACAATATGGCACAGAGCAACACCTAGAGAAATGCAGACATAGGAGTAGTAACCCTGCCATGCTTTTCCCTCCAAATTAAGTGGCATATGACAAGGGCAGGAAATGAAAAACATACATATTATTCCCAAAGCAAGACTATTAGTAAGATGAATTAAAGAAGGAAAGGTTTGGATATTCAGATACATATTTAAAACTGTGAAAATTCATCCCAAAGCTATGAACATTTAGAAGATTGATGTCGATATGAAGTAACATCAGACTTTTCAGAAGAATATTACCGTTAATAAGCTGAACTGGTGGCAGTCAAATCAGGAGCTTTTTCTAACTTTCTCCTGTTGATGTGACACAGATGGGTGACTGACCCACAAGCCAATGACTGTGCCCTTCAAAACACACTTTGGCCTCAGCTTTATACAGAGGGAAAAAAGTGGAAAATTGGTGATTAAACTGCACTCTTCTTGCCCTGAGGTACTGATCCAGTACCAAATATGTTCTCATACATAATGCTCACACTTTTTAAAAGGTTAATCTTGATGGTAGTGGCCACTTAATTGTCCTAGCTTGCCTGCTGTGTCCACTGTCCTTCTATTAGAAGACATGAGAACTAACTATGCCCTGCAGTCCAATGGTCAGGCAAGATATAAAACAATTTCCAGCAAATAGCCATTTATACCAAAGAGAAGATGAGAATAGATAGGAAGACAGACTGACAGCTCAAAGGCTCATCAGAGAATGAACTTTTAGCATATGGCAAGAAGCTGAAGGAGGCCGTGAGGTAAAACAGTAAAGATGGCTATCAGTTCTGGGACTGCTTTAACATATTTTGTTGTTGTCGCTGTTATTTCCTACAGTAAATAGAAGGTGGTGGTTTCTTCTTGGCAGATTTCACCTTCATTGGTAATTCAATGTAGGTAACATTATAAAGCCATAATTTGAAACAAAGCCAATATGTGTGAATGGTTTAAACATCAAAAAAGATCATTAATAACCTAAGTAATCCTTGAATTAATGAGCTGGAGTCTGCAGACACTTTTTGCTGTTTCTTGTCCTTTTCCTTAATGTTGAATTGTTGGACAAGAAATCTACGTGCAAATCACATCAAATTACTTTATCATGCTTCATCCTCCCCAGTGTAGTTGAAGCTATTACCTTCTTCCATATTCTGCTTGTATTTGATAACAAAAAACTGCACAAGACCTAAAAATACCATCTAAATATATAGTTAATGTTAAAATTCTTTAATTGTAATATAATTCTAATTAGAATGAAGAAAAAAATGCAGTTAAAAATATTTTTAAACTACTGGTAGCAAGGTTTTCAATATGAAGGAGAGCAATTCCAGCTAAATTTCAGTAATTATATCATTTGTGTTACAGCATCCTTAAAACCATCCAGTAACAATGGGGTAGCTGAAATAATTAATATGTTTCTTTAAACTTCAAGTTGCATCTGATGGTGATGTCATCACAGATATGAGATTAGACTCACATTCTATTTACAGAATAATTATAATGCAGATAACATGCATTTGAAAGAATTATACTAAAAATGTCATGAACAGTGATACCCCACTATTTTGTTGGCATGTCTCAGTTTTGTTATTTGTCTTCCAGATAGAACATATATTTTCCAATTTCATGTGCCATGTGAAAAAAAAAAACAATGGAAAGGAAAGGAAGGGCCATCTTTTTTATTAAAGTATTATCTAACAAGACACAAATACAAGTAATGCAAAGGAATGCAAAAGGATTATTTCTATTTTGTTTATCTGATGAAAAATAAGGTTTTCTCCCTTGTCTTCAGAGAAATTCAGAAGGAGGTATTTGCTGCAACTGCTCAGAAAGGGAAAGCATTTTTCCCTCCCTGCAGCAGCTGCCACCTTTTCAGCCGAACAGTGAAACCAACACTGAAGCTGCAGGTTTGATACCTTGAGATTACTGAATGGACAGAGTAAATTGACTCGACATGGTTTATTAGCAGCAGTGAAGTAGCACAGTAAGCATTCATTCTAATCAGCACAATGATAAGTTTTTTACATTTATTTGGTGGACACATTATTTAAATCTCTCACAGTGGCTTTTCCACAGTGACTACAAATGCTTTTGTGGGAAATTCCAACTACTTGAACAAGGATGAAATACTGGCAGGGTATACAAAGAATATAAGCATCAAGTCAGGAAGATTGTAACATTTATTCATTTGGGGTTCAGTCTGAAGCAAGTAATCCGACATTCTACAATTTTTACTGTGGCTTTTTTTTCTTTGTGACAAGTGTGCAGAAAAAATAAGCAGGATATTGGCAATATATCTCAGTATTCAGGAGAACAGCTAGTCCTTTCTATTCTCATTAAAATTTGACTTTGGTGGGGTTACATTGATTTATGCCAACTGATGATACAGTCCTTTAGACTTTAACAGTTGCTATAGATGTACATTTGCAAGGTAGAAACTGCCAGTGCTGGTTGGCTGGACATGGATTTGTGGCATTTCTTAACACTTCATGGATTTTTGATGAGTCCTTTATCTTTTCGTTAAAGTAAAGGTAGACTATGATGTTTTTCTTAGGGTTTTTTAATGCTGCTATACTGATTGCAGCTCAGTAAACAGAGATGGAAAAAGGACAAAGTGAGCACTGGCTATGCTGTGACACAGTATGGCAGAAGCAGTTTTTGTTTATATGTTTCTACAGACTGGAGATGATTACAAAACTGCCACTCTGTCTTTTCATCTGCCTCATTGTCTCCCAAACACTGGAAGATTAAGGATTTGGAGTTTCTTGAATTTTTTTTTACTTTCTTGTGTTACCATTATAAAATTCTAAAATTCCTAACCAAATTCCAGTTTTCAGAATATGAAATCCAAAAACCTTTTGGCACAACTGAAAATTTTTAGAGAGATAGATTTTTTTGTTCTCAATTTGAATCAAGATATATATGCATTTTGTAATACGTGTATACATGAGTGTATTATGGATCTGTGTTCACATGTACTTGTATATATATATATATGTATACATAGAAAACATCTGACTATCTGTGACATGAAAACGATGGCAGATAAAATACCACAGTTGTGAGCAAACAGTAGAAAAAAAATGTTGCATTACATATCTGGATTCATAGTCATAAATCCATGGAAAAAACCATGGAATCAGTCAGTTGGAATAAACCTCATAATGTCATCTGGTCCAGCTCTTCCTCTCAAAGTTTGAAAGTTATTAGATGAGGTTTGCCCAAGTTACATTCTCTTAACATCATGTATTGGAATACAAAAATAAATGTAGAAAAACTGAGAAGTCACCTACACCATCCCCTTGTGCTTCAGGAGCATTAGCTCTACTGCTTCAGATCCATACTTCTCACAGGTTTTTGGAGAATGCCCATAAAAAGATTTCTGTTGCTTGTCCATCTTTTTTTAATACTTGACTTTCCACACACTTAGAATGAAAAAAAATGCTGTCACTCCAAATTTGGATTTAGAGCTTTAGTTTAGAGTTCTTTGGTTTAGAGTTTTGTTGTCTTATTCTTGTCCTTTCTTAGTATTCAAGCATAAGAAATTCATGCTGTCATTCTTAAACAGATCTTAGTTGTACTATTTTCAGTAGGGATCCAAAACCTGCCTCTTCAGGCTATTTAGAAGTGTAGCTGAATATACTAAAATTACACTAACTGGAAAATCCAGCCACAGAAATACCAGAAATAATGTGATTTTCTGAGCTCAGGAATTGTTTTTCTGACCTAAGTCATCTACATTTTCATTACAACTTGTAATAGTCATCATAGCTGCTAGTTGGCCATTGACCCAAGAATTCCAAAAACAGCAGCTGAAAGACTAGAAGAAGGGTTAAAAATTACATTTCCCTATACATTCATTAAAAGAAAATTAAAATAAGAATTGGGAAATTCTTCAGATTTACAGGAAAAATAATATTTCAAAATGGAATACTGAAAGAGTATAAACAGCAAGAGGATTTTTATTTTATAACAGTATATTTAACAGGCTCAATAAAAATTTTGTGCCATTCTCTATTCAGCCAGTAAGTAGAAATGCTGCAGCTGCATTTCACAGTGTCTTGCAACAGGTTTACTCTGTTACATGCAAGCATCTGTTTTCTCTATGCAAAAACCAGATGATTGTAGCCCTGTAAGGTTGCTGAGTCTAATTACATGAATAGCAGAAGGTGGATTTTAAAGTCCCATTAAAAAAAAAGTTAACCCAGTATGCTATGAAAATATATATCAAAAAACAGAATCTAATTCTTCCCTTCACCTACCCAAAGCAATATTCATTACCAATCCAAATGTTTTTTCCATATCAGTGAGTTCTAACTTTTAAAAGAAAATACATTCTTGAAAAAAATTCACCTAAAATATATTTTTAGTTCTTATGCAACGCACTTGGTCTCTTATTGGACCTGTTTTAGGACTTTGCTAAAGCACATTCTTTTTTATACTTTAAACTGATCTTAATCCTTCAACAATCCTTCAACAAAATTTTTCTGTGCTATTTATCAGTTGAATCTGCAGACACCAGTCACATCTCTGGGGAATTTTAGTTCCACTAAAGCAGACCCTAAGTGCTATAACTCCCAAACATCTTCAGATTCATAAGGCCAAAATAGGAGCAGAATCCTTCTGCTGCACCATTCGCATCCTTATCCTTGCTGCATTATGTCATAACATCTTGTTTCACAGCATGCTCACAGCTCAGCTCTGTCTTGGGACTGTGACAATATATTTCATTCTAAGGAAAATTTCAGTAAAAGGCTAAGCAAGATAGCCCCCAGACTATGCTACATTCCCCATCTGATACAGATTATGCACAAACTTCCTCCAGTTTTGTTTGAGAGTGAAAGGGGTGTTGAACACTCTCACAAATAACGATGATGTGTCTCTTGCAAATTATATAAAATAACCAGCAGCACAAGACCTTGCATCCTCCCACTGCCTTTCAGCACCAGAAGAGGACCTGCATCCTAATTCCTTGGCTTTCATATAAAAACTATTAATACACTGGAGTTTGTTGGTGTCCCATCATCTACTCCCAACACATATAAACACACAAAATTTAGAGAAGTCCTCACGTCAGCCTTACACTGCATATGAAACAGGAACACTTTCCATAGTGTCTGTATCTCAACAATTTCAAGCTCCGTAGGTTTGAGTTTGAAAGTCACATTCCTTCCAGAGCTTTTTCAATGTTTTCTACTCTGTAGCTCACCCACTGAAGCTTTGTGCTGTGCTGTTACTCCCTCACCTGCTCTTTCAGTTCATTGCAGTTAGCTCATTTCTTAATATGTCCTGGTTAAACCAGGGTCTGTCTTACAATGAGAGTCTAATGCATTCACGTTCCTGTAACCACAAAAAACAAGCCAAACTGCTTCCAAAGCATACGTGGACATCCTATTCAGAGTTTTAAAGGAAAAACAAGTAATTAATGAAGCTTTTGGAAGAATCAGAAATACGTTGAGCAGAAGTCTGCTGCTTATATAAAGATTTACATGTAAAGCTGCTTGAAAATATTTGATTTGCCTTAAGTAGCTTTTAAAAATCCAGAAAGTATATTTTAAATGTTCTCAGATTTCTAAGCAATACTGAAACATCAAAGAGCATTTGGGTGCTTCATTGGGTTTCTTTGCAAACAGAAATAAAAAAGAATTTAAAAAAAAGGCAAAGAAAATTTCAAAGACTTTATTCTCCAGTTTTTGTCAACAAATTTCATGGAAATTAAAATAATTTCTGAAAAGTCTATTCATAAGAAACCAGGTGCTCACTCTTTTTTTTATATATATATTTTAATTATCATATGTATTACCATATTACATTTATTCATAAAATCACTGCATGATCTGAGGAATGAAAGCTGCTTAGCCCTTTGAAGAGTTTCAAGTAATAAGATATTTAATGCAAAAGCAAAGTATCAGTGCAAACACATACCAGACATACACTCTCCCCCAAGGCATATTTGGGTTAGAGAGACCCTAGAATATTACAGCAGCTCTTCGGCAGTTACATTAGTACAAAGTGAGTGAGTTAATGTTTATTTTGGATATCACACTCTAGAAACAAATGTTTTGTGATCTTCATCAAATGGCAATTTACCAGTAATACCACACCACTGAAAGCAGGACTGGAGTTAGAGCCGACTTGCAAGTGTTATTAAAAGCTGTACTTTTGTTCCTTAATCCTGTATTCAGGGAATACTGCAAGTTCTGATAATCAGTCTGCTATTTCCTCAGACTTTGTTGTTATAAATGTATTAACTTTTTCATAAAGCAATCTGTATTTGCAATTAATCAAGTGAGTTGTCTCTTTAAGATAGTAGCCTAGCAACTTCCCTGAAGCCAGGGGAAGTCCCAGTTGGTGCTGCAGACCGACATAGTTATTATCACAAGGCTAATCTAACTAGTCAGAGTGTTTCAAAGCATCTCTCTGATTAAAAGAGAGGAGAGAAAAAAATTTTGGTGAAAGCTCGAAAAGAGTTACATGTAGGTGGGTATTCTTTAGGTGAACGTGAGCTAAAGAATTTTTCAGGGGACAATTAATGTTTTTATTTGTATAGAAATTAATACAAATTTGTTTCTCAAAATTTAATACAAATCTTCAAACAGGCCCAATGATGAAAAAGGTAGCTTTTTCTTCTTGTTGTTTTGTTTCCTCTCCAAACTAACCACTTATTCAAGTGGAGAAAAAGTAGGATTTTGGAGACATGAAAATGGACTTTCTAGGTGAGTTGAACTGAGTGTGAACCCACCTAAGGGGACTATATTGAATTCATCTCAAGATGTCTAGATTCCCAGTTCCATGTCATACTAAAGACCTGATAATTTGGGTTTTGACTTAGCCTTTCATAGCCTCATGGCATAGAGTCTGAAAATACTGGGTTTCTAGGACTCTAATGTTTCTCAATATCATTTCTAATTGGAGCTGAAGACTTTAGCTTTGGCTGAAAATGGCCACGGGGCCACCCTTATATGAGCAATAGATAGATCTTTCAACAGAAGCAAAGGAAGCCTCAGGAACAGACCTTTACCATGATTTCACTTTTGCACAGACGTTGTGCAGAGGTATATTATTTGTAATGTCTTTTGTCAAATCTAAAAAAAATTCTTCCTTTCCTCTTTGTAGGAACAGGAAATCTTGTATGGTAAAATGAGCAACAACTTCACCTACCTGCTTCTGTCTTTTGGAAAAACAATTCCTGCTAGCAGGCAATGGGCAACAACTTACAAGGCAGGCATCTCTGCCTGTGCCTTCTCTGAAAGTGAGTCTAAAGCCTTTTTGGCATGTTCAACAAGATGGACCTCTCTATGCCTGTGCAAACAATTCAAAGGATCACAGTGCGAAAAGCTTTCCTCATTTTTCTGTTTGCTTTCTGTGAGCATCCTGTAGTGATCAAAAGCCTCAAGCTATCCAGGGCTAATTTCAAACTTTCAAGTTAACTTCAGTTTGTAAGGACTAACCTGAAGAAAAGTTTGTCCCTTGTGTAACATCATTTTTGTTGTTCCCCTGAATATTCAATCAAGCAGCAGCTGTAATTCCTTTTCCAAAATCTCCTTGTATTCATTACCAGAGAAGCAGAACAGTTCTGACTCAAATTGCTGAAAGGATTTCATTTAAATCAATATATATTGCTTCAGGGCTTTCTGTATGGGATCAGGGAGAAAGATTATTGCAAGCAATAGTAACTCTCCACCAAAGACAGACTTGCTGAATGTTGAGAGGTGTAGACAACTGGTTAGAACAATCACCTAAATTTACATAGTTAATATGAAACTGAGTATGTTTTTCTTCTTTCAGTTCAACCTGATTATGAAAGTGTTCTCCTACTATACAACCCTTGGAATTTACTCAGTTTCAGAGGCAGTAAGTTACCAAGTGTTTACCTCATTCTTGGAAGTAATTAAATTAAAATTATTTTTTAAAAATTAGTGCCTTTATTAAATTTTTGAAGGACTGCTTAAACATTCAAATTTGCTTAATCCCAGTTTGAACATTTGTGGATTAATATCATTAATACATCTTGCTACTTAACTCCTGGTATTTTCTCTCTATCATCCAATGTGTTTTACTGCCAAAGAGCAGTAGACTGTTAATTGAGACAAAAAGCAGATTTTTTCATGCAATTTTTAAAATGTTTCTCTAGAAAATATGGACAAGACTCAGGGTTCTTTGCACAGCAATCACAAACAGTTCTTTCAAACTGCAAATAATAAACAACTGATGCCGATCCTAAAGCATGAAGGTTTATAAGGGATAGGAATCAATAAGATGCATTTGAATGGCGTGGGAGTAACAAGAACTGAATTAAACTTAGGAGAAAGAGGTGGGTGACAGAGGGTGTTTGCCTGCCTGTTGTCTCCACCTTTGAAATTCTCTTCTCAGCCTAGGCCCAAAGAGTTGTGCAGTCAAAAAGCTTTCAGGTTTGTACTCAGATATTTGGGAAGTGACCACATAACTGCACAGAGATGATCATATATGATATAGAAGAATCCAGCCAAACTTGGCATATTTAGGCTTTTATTTGTTTATATGTTATACGAATAAGATGAAATTTATTCTGTGGCATTAAACTAAATACTAAAGAAAAGCATGGTCTACTGAGTATAGCCAAAAGAAATGTGGATATTGGGACTTTAACATAAAAGTTCTATTACTTCCTAAAATCACCCTAATCTGTGAATCTCAATGATACCCACTAGAAGGCTACTGTGCTCCTGTGAGTAGCATAAGTTAAATATGCTTCGTGGGTATGAACAGGGAAGCATTTTGTTTCATCAGTTTTGAGTACCTGTCATCTAGCTGCACTATGTGACCCATTCGCAGTTTTGTTTTCTAAGACAGTCAAAAGAGGAGCTTTAAGAGAACAAAGGATCTCATTCCTGTGCTATGAATAGCACAGAACCTCTCACCTTTGAATTGAATCATCAGGGACACAAGACAGTTTCTGTCCTTGTAAGCTAGGAGATATTCCAAGAACTTCTGCATAGTTGCTCTGTTCAATAGTAACTTCCTTCAGGAGAGCAAGGGGCTGTGTCCTATCTTAGTATCATCTGCTGTGACATGTGACACAATTTTTCTCATCTTTTTAAACAAGGTATTAAGCTGTCAGTTTCCAGACATCCAGCAGGCCACACAGCCATGAGTTTGGAAATCTCAAGCAAGTAAATACAGTGAGTCAAGTCGCCACTAATCTGTATCACAAGAAGTTAACTGTCTTTACCAAAGCTCCTAATGGATGTCATATGAACAATGTTTCCATAAGAAGATACTGTTATAGGAACATAATCTTCATCGCTTGGATAGCTCCGTTCAGTGAGAATAGAAGAATATCACATACTGAAGAATAGTCAAAAATTGTAGGCTATGTAGCCATTTACCAATCTGAAAGAAAATATCAGAGTAACTTTGCTACTTTGTTTCCCAAATTAATTAGAGAAACCAGTGTTTAAAAGAATGTTGGGAATGGTTGGTTGGCTGTGGCCTGCAATGCTATAATAAGAAGTCCATGAATAGTCCACCTACGATATTTACAATAAAATTTTTATAAGAACACACAACAGTTTCAAGGACTAGCAGCAAGCTATAGCTCCATGCTTGCAGTTCCAGTTGAGAAATCACTAGTTTGGAAACAGATGATCTGTGAAGTAGAAATACTGCTTTTCAGATTAGGTTTAAAACATTGATAGATCAGCAATGGTATGATTTCACCCCCTATTTCATAGATAATTTAAAGAGTTTCATCTGATGGAGGCTGACATTTTAACACTTTGTGAGAACATCATGTTCTACAGATGTACTTCCAAAAAGCTTTTTTACATTTTAAGTGCAGTGTTAAGAGCAAAACATATTCCTTGAGTTCTCAGGAGGGTAAATGTTCTTGCTGAATGCAAGGCTGGGCTAATAAAGAATTTTTAAAGTCTACAGAATCTGGGGGTTTTTTGGGTTTTTTTTACCTTTTTTATTTCAGAACTAGACCACCGTTGAATCTTAATAAAAATAAGCTTACACTTCTCACATCCACTGACTCAAGCAGTGATAAGCGTTGTTTAATGGAGTTGGTACTAGTATCGATTGTTCATTGCTTAAAAAGGAACTTGCAGGTTAATCAGATCTGCAAGTGTCTTTCTCATTATTTACATTGCTGAAGAGGATTAAATATTAGGGGGAAAGACCAAGGTTTGCTTTGCCAGATAAATAAGAATCAATTTGTTGTCGTTAGCAAATGCATTAAATATAGCAAGGTAACAAATCCTGCAGGTCTCTAGAGGATGATTTTTCGAGACAGAATAGCCTCTAAAAGGCAATAAATATAAGGTGGTGAACATGGTACTATGTAGGAGGTATTGCTCACTCCCTCTTCTGGTTAATTCTTCTGTTAACCTCATTTCAAAATCTGATTTTTCATGTAATGTGTGATATTAATCTCCACAGGGGATGGACAATTACAAACAGCTGTTTCTTCTTTTAATCTTGTTTCCAATTCATAGCTTGGACATTTCTTATGCAAATTGTTTATGTTCATGACATTCAGGTTCTCCAACAGATCTGGAGACAGCTAATGAGACTGGAAGCAGATCTTGATGAGCTTCTATAATGCAGAACACCTTCACCACATATTGTTTTGCAGCTGTACTTGCAAATTCCGCATCCTTCTGTCTCTCCGTACCTCCGACTTCTTGCAACACAATGTGTATTGCTGACAGCAAAGGTTCTTGGCAAACTCTTTTGCTAATTTCCAGCAGATGTAGTACCAAGTACCTTGTTCAGTCATAATATCTTCCATATTTGTATAAGGCTACAAATTACAAATTTATAGATTAAGGAGAGTTGAACTTGATGTGAGGCAAAGTTATAAGTAAAATTATATTCAAGTTTGAGTCTGCTTTCTCTAAAACTGTCCTACTAGTTATGCTGGAAACATTTTTCATCCAAAAATGTGTCTTCCCAAACTGGCAGATCATGGATACAAATTATTTGTATGATGATATGTTCTTCTTTCTCAGATAGTGGGGTCTAGTTCTGCAGTAAGTGGTATACAGTGTGTAACCACAGAACAGGTTCTTATCTCTTTCAATTGCCTGACAGACAATGCAAGTCAGAGAGCATACCTTATCAGTGTTATGTTTGTTTACTTCTGTGTGTCCATATACTGTATAAATCTCTGAGTCATTTGGATGAGATTAGAATGGAAGAATTGACAAAGTGACATGGGTGAAATGCAGCTTACACTTTGATTGTGTGTGGAATAGGCTTCATTTTTAAGTATCTAAATAACCCAGATTGCAAGGAGAAAAGAAGGTGCTTGTTCTGCAGTTTGTGAGCTCAATTTATTTCTCAAATTGGAAGCAGGAAGAGGATTCACCTCTTTTTATTGGTGATACTTGAGTAGAGACTGTAGAGCTACAGCTCTGAGAAGGCTGGACTAAGTTGTAGCAAACTGCTTTGTGCCATAGTGCCAGAAGGATATTCAGTACTGTACCTTGTAATCCCTTCACATTCAGTTCTCCTTTCCACGGGGAGTAGCTGGTCCTGATGCTCCTGGACACATACCTTTAAGAACAGAAGGTCTTGAAAAACATTTTTAAATACTCTAAAGCCAGAGCTGATTGGATGAACAGTTTTTGATTCAGTTTCTCTTAGGCATCTATCTACTCACTTCCAATTTGTGAACATTAATCTTCTTCTTTTAAAAATTGACTAGTTAGCAATCTGCACATTATGCACACTATCATGGCATAATTGTGCAGGTGAGCCTCCAGTCTTGACAACAAAGTCCCACCAAGACCTGCTTTTAACATCTCAGACCAATTTCCTCTGTTAAAATACAAAAGAAAAATAATTCACAAGCAATGGATATTTTGCTGAGTTTTTATGAAAATATATTGCACCTGTCTAGAAGAAATTAAATATACTTTAATTTTATGAATTCCATGATGACTTCATAGTGTATCATCAGTTTTGCACTGTAATCCTTTGTATAAAAATAGCATGATAACACTGCTGTTCCTCCTACAAGCTTTCTCTGATTCTTCTGTTTTATTCAGTGCAGGATGTTGCTAATATCTGATCTTTTCAAAAAAGTGTTTACTGCCTCAGCTCTTTTAACAGTTCCTCATTAAAATGGCTCCCATCACTTCCTTCTTCTTGCAAGTACTTTAGCTCTGCCTGGGGCTTTCCCAGGTCATGGTAAGGGCAGGAGATATCTTATTGCTTCTAGGTACCTCTGAATGAACTGATTTTCAAACCTCTTGTAATTACTTAGGGTAAACACAATGTTTCACTCATTCTCCTTGCAGTGCTAGAGTAGCCAGTGGGAAATCCACCTAGCTGTGGTCATCCTCACAGAGTCATGAGTCACGGTGTGCTGTTGTGACCCCAAAGGCTAACGGCATATTGACCTGCATTAATTAGTAAGAACATAATCACCAGTTATTTCCTTCAGTTCAGTCCTCAGAAGATCACAACTGGAGTCTTGTATCTAGGTTTGGGCCTTGTCAGTGGAAATGCAATATGAACAGAAGAGAGAAGAGAGTCAATGGAATGTCCTTCATATGACGGGAGTGCTAGAACACACAGAAATACAGAGCGGAGGCAGACAAGTTCTGCTCAGCCTCATGCAGACACGATGGAAGGTGAATTATTACTGCTGTGCAGAAAAATAAGAAGACTGGGAAACTCTCATCCTGAATCACCCTTAGTGAGGGAGATTTAATAATCATGAAGTCTCTATGGCCACTTTACTTCTTGAGTGGTGGGAAAACATTTAAGGATTTCGCTTTTGTTTCCTGCCATTAAGAACAATTGTTGCTGAAGTTCATCTTAGCACACAAACACATTTTCTCAGGCTTTACTTATGCTTCCAAGAAAAAGTACTGAAGAGGGATGTTCTTACTTCAAAGAGTTAGTGGTAGAACTTTTAGTGGTAGAACTGGTAGAAGATGCCAGCAAACAGTTGCAGGTTTTGAGAAAGTAAGGAGTTTACAACAGTAAAGACTACATAGAGCTTGTGTATGTAGTGCTGTACAGCAAAGCACAGAATGAAAAATGGCTACTAAGCACAGTCTCAGAAACAGAAGAGTTACTTCATCCTGGGCAGCACAGACTAATGGCACAGCAGAGCTCAGCCTGTGCAGATACAAATACATTTTCTCAAACTAAAAATTATTTCCTGATGAAAGTTTTCTAGATCCAGGGATTATATTATTCATCATCACATAATCTGCTAATGTATATTTCCACAGATAGACTTGTCAAAAGCTGTGCAATGGAAATACAGAACAGTGTGTCCCTATGAAAATTATTAGAATGAAGATCAATACCATACTTTAAAAAAAATAACTACTATTATATTGATATGAAACTGGAGTGATGCAGCTGTCATTTTTATTTTCAACCTGTTTGGATTGCCATCCTCAAAATTATGAAGAGAATTTGATTTCTTGTCTTGACCTACCTGAAACCAGTGGTCCTCATAACAGCAGGTGAGACTTATTATGTGATTGTAGCATAAGGGCATTTTGCTTTCCCTACAGAGTATCACTATGCATGGCTTCTCCAAACAAAATTTGTAGGTACAGATTGAAGTCTTACAGCAAAGAATATGCACACAATACAATAACCAAGGCTTTTCCTCATGCTTGGAAGTTTGTTGGGTTTCCTCTTAATAAATGCACATTGAAGGTGACAGATTTTTCTACTCTCCAGATCTTTCATGACACCAGCTACAGAGACTCATTTGGCATGCCCCAGGACTTTGCATAGCACGTGAAAACAGGTTAGAGAAGGCATCCTGCCTGCTTCCGTACCTTAAGATTTTCTCACCTAAAAATAAACAGCATTTCCTGCTACTAAATTCCAGTCTTCCTGAGTAGGGCTTCTTTGCATTTTGGTTTATTTCTTTTTAATTCACAACACATTTCTGCTCTGTCTCTGGTTCAAGGATACGATCGCAGCAGGTACACTGTAGCACTGAAACTGTTGGGTAGACAAGCTGATTTATAGGCCAGATTTCCTTTTCTTTTCCCTCTGCTTGTAAGGTAATATAAAAAGGAAATATAAAATGGAGTCATAAAATAATTGATTAACTGACATATACTAGCAAATGAACTCACTGTTCAAAAAGGCAGGGGAGCAGAACAGATGATTGTCATATCTAACAGTGACAAATGCCATTTAACTGTTATGAAAGGAAGTTACTACTAAGTGTTACTCTCGCAGCAGACAAAGAATATGAAAATGCCAAAGGGTTGCCTTCTTTTGATTGAGTTAATCCATTTCCTGCCTCTTGGCTGACACTGTTTTGAGCTAATGGGCAAAAACTGGTACTAAAGTTCTTATTTCATGGTGGTTGTGGTTTGGGTTTTTCTTAAACAAAGAAAGATCCCATTGATCATTTTCAGATATTCAGCACTCCAGATGGCCCTGTCATAATTTCAGTACTTGCATAGTAGGAAGTAAATGGCTTTAGAATCTACATGCTACAAAGGGCACTGCATGGATTCCAGGTTTAGTCCACAGGATTATATTTTATGGCACTGTCTGAGACTGTGGGCAGAGAATGATATTTAAACCAAATTATGAATATTTAACAAATTCTGAGAAGAAATTAATCAGGCCACTGATTTTGGGATCAGCAACAAGTTCCACTGAGTCCTTCATCACCTGAGTCAAATGGCCATCTTCATCCCAAGCCTGAATAATTTCAGAAATCTGAAGACAACAAACAGAAGCTACATTTTTCTAACAGTCCTCCATTAATGACACCTGGAATAGCCTGGCTATTGGCAACATCAAATTCCAGTGGTCTTCCTTGTCAACAGTCGTGTCTTGAAGGGAACTTCAGCAATCATTTGTGTTTTGTTCACCACAAGCTACCACATCTTACACAAAGGGTGCAATTCTCAGTTGCAGCTGCTTCTATTCAGATACAAAACTCATTAACAGAATCACATGCTCACTTTAAAAGCAAAAGTGTGAAACAGAACAAGCTGCAAAGTATCTAGGAAGAGTTAAAATTAGTTTCTCCCGTCTTGCAAACAAATATAACCATGATGATCTCAACTGATGGTGCACAATCACTTGATAGTTCACTGCAAAACACGAAATGAATGATAGTTCACACAAAACATAAAATGAAAATGCTTATCATAGAATGAGGCAAATTGCCTCTCCTTAAAACTTTTGAACTACTACTGTTGCTAACAGTCCTCTCATTTTTGAGTTATTTAACCAAACCACAACAAGGTGTTTCTTAATATCACCATCTTGCAAAAAACGATACCATATTTGCTGCTCATTTTGGCCTAATCCCAAATTAGAGCTGCCTGCTCAAACTGGTAAGTACATCATATGTCTTACAAATTTAACCTGATGCTGCAAGCTGTTCCATATGGACATAATATCTCTCCGTACTGAACAGGCTGCAGAATCAGGACCCTTTTTGGGTTAGAAATCAGCTACAAACATTTCATATATTCTTCCGGTGTATTAATTATTTATTTTTATCAAAAATTTCCGCCTTCAAATATAGTGGTTCCTAAACCCTCTTTGCTGAAATAACTGTAAATGGACCAGTCGGTGTCCACTTTCTACTTTCCTTTCTTTGGAAAATATTCAGAAGGATAATTAATAACTGCAATTAAAGTGAAATTATCCATTTATTTTCAAAAAATTAATTAATATAACTGTAATAAGCAGCAATTTCTGAAGTCTATAAAGAAAGACAAAGTTTGAGAGAAATCACTATGTGTTAATGTAACTTTCTAAATATTTATAAATAATAAAACACATCTGTCGCAAGTCTGAGAATCAGTGAAGTAAAATAAAAAATTTTTTTTTTTTACACTATAGGGTTTTCTTCATTTTGCTTTTGACCAATTTCAAGCTTATAAGAAGTCAATTTTAATTTAAAATTGACATTTGTGTTCAGTTTGTATTCTCCAAAACCATGACTGCACTTAGATTTTAGCATATACCAGGGTTATATCACAGAAATTTAACTCTTTTAATACAATAAAATGTTTTGGAAATTTAAACACATTTAGACAATTACCACAAATTTCTGTATAAAATTGCAGTAGAATTTGGATATTTTATTTTTTATGCACTGTTCCTCTGGTCAAACTCCATTTCTGAAAAGCTGACCTTGAAAGCATGACTTAATATTTCTGACTTCTGATCCAGTCCCAGTTCTACTAAAAAACTGGGCAGAGTTTTTTCTCTATTTATCCCAATAATCAGTTGATACTGTAGTAGGTGCAAAAGTGGATAGATATAGATATAGATAGATATAGAAAGATATAGATGATATAGATATTTGGGGAATATATTCTCTGATGTCATTTTTTTACTATAACATCTTTTATTTCTTCCAGTTTCTAATTTAGGAACTGCTACAGAGAATATTCACAAGGATGTCTTAATGTTTTCAATACAGAACACTGAGACCAATTTCAAAATTTGTCTAGGTCCTTAAGATGTAAAATGTCAATAGCCAGAGATAAGAGTTGACTTCTGGCCAACCTGCTCTGCAAACAGCACAGATTAGATGCAGATCAATGTACAATAAATGTCTCCTTGTCCTAATACATAGTCAGTGCCCTCCCTATTCAAAAAACAAGGCCTTTTCTTAGCATCTTGACCTCACTTGTTTCACTTTGGTCCTAATGAGAAAGTGAAATGTGTATGTACTGCTTCAATTTCCATCATTTTTTCCCCTCCATGATAATTCAGGTCTAAGAACATGACAAGGAATTGTGAAACAGAATTGCAAGGTTTCTTAAAACAGTATCCTTCAAAGTCTGGCCATCAGTTAATGGCTGGCAGCTCGATCAATACGAGATTGCATCAAGAACCTATTTCCTGCGGGAGGTCAGTAGAAATGTCTGCTCTGAATGGCTAACTAAAAACTTCTACTTATCTCATTACGTGCAGAAACACACTAACTATGGTTTTATATCTTCTCTTGACTGCTGCAGTGATGATCAAAACACTAATTGTACAGGCTCAGAACTGACAGCAGCACCTTATTTCTCCCCTACACATGCACACCTTTTTTTTTGTTTTTGCTTTCTGCCATGGAAGAGACAGCATAGTGGCTTTTAAAGCTAGAAATTCATCTTCAGGTGATCACTGTCAGTTCATACACATACTGGGCTAGTCAGGATTTAGCTAATGTAAAAGGGACCTGATCCAGCTCTCCCTAAAAATCAATTTGAGACTCTCTGATCTCAGTGGAAGCTAGATCAAGCTTAAAATACACTGGGGGAGATATTTTCTGAAGCACAAAGGATGGTGAGACATAAAAGTCCCAATTCCTGTTCATTACCTTGAAAACCTCTTCTAATACTTCTATTCCCAACGTGAAATAAAAATATAGACCAGGAAATGTAAAAAAGCTGTTACATCCCTGGACATAGAAAATTTCTGGCTTGTTTTTTATCTTGACCTGAAATTACTGTAAAAGTGCTATGAAAATTTTTACTGTCCCATTTAAGCTATCTGGAACTCAGACTTTCTTTTAATGGATTTGGCAGAAAAGAAAAATCAGAACTAAATAAAAAAAATATGAGAGGGGCAATTTTTTAAGAGATACCAAAGTACTATAGTTTACTTGCATACCATCTTTTCACTCTCTACAAATGTGTAATGGTTTTATTTATATATAGACCAAGCAGACTGACTTATTGAGGATAGAAAAACAAAAAAGAGAGAAAAAAATTCTAATTATCATAAAAGCACATTTTCACCCTATTTTGATGGTTTACACACCTCCAAGTACTGTTTGGCTTTATTGTAAGAGTAAAAATTCCTCTTTGCCCTCAATGGATTGTGACACTGTAGTTTAATAATAAAAAGAAAGCTCCACTTTTTCTTAACAGTGAATGGTCTGGTTCTTTGTTTTGGAAGGTCATTTGTCTTCTCTACAGTAAAGAGAAGAGAGGGTAATCTCGGTTTGTTTAATTATGTTTACTGCTTCATCTTGCCTCTGAGCAAATATTTGTTATAAAGGAAATATGTGCATTCATTGTGCCATGAAGCACCATATTTCTGAACCATAGAATTATTAATCTGCAGAAAGTGAGCTTCCAAAGATTTTTGTTCTTCAATTACATGCTTAGAGAAAAATCCACCAGATCACACATACTTATTCTATGGTCCCATAATGATCGCCTAATGATTTTCGGTTTCTTGGAGAAATGTACTTGTTAAAAAAATTCAGCAATTTAGCTGTTGGTGTACATTTGTAATGACTCTTAGGGATGCTCAATGTTCCGGTGGATTTAGATGGCAAGAAATGATCCAGCAGTAGTGTAACGCTTATGAAGCAATGGGGATGTCTGTTGGACACTGAGTCTAGGCATGATAAGAGCTACAAAACTTTAGGGCTATGTCTAGTAGGATTTAGGTGCTTAATCTTTAGTAGGATTCATCTCACTGAACTGTAGACATTTACCATATAGATGTCTGCATCTGAATTACTTTAAGTCTCTATATATAAATAGTCAGTTCTCAGTATAATTAATATTGTACTCTTGTGGGCATCTAAAACAGGTCAAATGAACTGTGCTTTACAAGTGGCTATTCTTCTTGGCTAACAGTAGTTTAGCTACTGCTGTACACATAAATGTCTTATTAAAAATACCTACAGACCAGAAAAAAGGATCTGATCTGTGACCCTTGGGTTGTAATTTAAGATAGGCTTTTGGCCAATCAGGTGTTTTAGACTGTTTCAAGCTCCTTCTCAGGGAGAGAGGGAACAGCAGGGAACTGTTTTAAACTCCTGACCACTGCAGGAACAAGTTTGAGCACTATTGTGCAGCAACGGCACCCCTGATCCCTTAGAATACTGTTTTGTTTGCAAGGTTTTTCTGCAGCTAGATAACAGCAATCTTTCTATCTAAGAACTAAACCTTCCCGCCCCATGTCCTTAGAGGCTAAAGATTTGGAATAACTTTGGAATGGCCAAAGCTTTTATATTTATGAGTACACTAGCAGAACACAAGTTGTCTTCTTAGAAGAAAAGGTAGAATGGAAGAAACAGTTTCTCTACACAGCAGTCACACTGACAGCATGCATTCATGGATAGTATTCAAATGGAACATGCTCAAACCTTTTGCTTTAGTAAATGTTTCTCTCACACAATTTAACATTTTTATGGCTAATCTGGAAGCAACATGACATAATCAAGACTACACATATACAAATACTGAAAGCTCAAGTTATTTATCAGAATGGATTGCACACACAGGAATATTTATTAAGGATTCCCTAGATTATCCAGCCATGCATTTATGTTCAAAACCATAACTCCAAAGAAAACTCCAGTGAAAGTTTCTTCATCCCTACTGTTTTAATTCAGTATTTACAAATGATAGAGAAAATGCTTAAAAATGAAGTAACTATTTATTTCCACTTTCTTTCTCTGATAATATTTTATGTCATAATGCATGACAAACATATACCTAAATATTTTTTCCTTATGAGGACTTAAGGAAAACATCTGAGACTCTGTGGAAATAAAATCATTTTGGAGGAATGTCTAGTTTTGTACTTCATAGATACAAGTTGAAAAAAAAAATCTTAGTTTATCATCTAAATGGAAACATTTTATATTTAATTGGTAAATAATTATTGTTGCTGTTATAATTCCTAAGTGCCCTGTTGTACTGTTTTCCTGCACCTCTGACTATCAAAAAAACAGTAAATATAACAGTAAACAGTACCAGTAAATATATATGACAATACAGATTATATGTAGAAAGACAGCTGAGGGAGATCCAAGTTTTAAACAACTTGCCCAACACCTAGGATCAAAACACAAATCTCCAAATTCCTAGTACACTCTTGTAATATCCTTCCTTAAAAAAACAAAAACAAAAACAAAAATTCACCCAAAAACTCCCAAACAAACCAGAGAACAAGCACCAAACACTAAACAAAAACTCCAACCAAAAGAAAACTAAAAATACCCAAGAGAACACACACTTACATGACACCTGATCATCTGCTAGATTAGGGCATAGACTTATAATAAGCAAAAAGATAAATGCTGTTTGACAACTTTCTGGGTTTTTTTAATAGTAAATTTTTTTACTAAATTGTACTGCATAAATAATAATAAAATGAGGCTTTGGGAGGATATTTCTGAGCACAAATCAGGCACTACGTGAAAAGGGGAAATTTCCTCAAACCTTTAGCATTTGACTAGTCTGTCAGTGTCCCACAAAGTCTGAGACCCTTGTGCCTGACCGGTTTTCCTCCATTTCATCCTGCTTAGCACGTGCTTAAAGTTGCAGATTGTGTGGATGGGCAATCATCATGGAATGATGATTTGTTTTTTGGCCGTGTTCACTGCATTTCATCCAGGGAGTAGCAGCTGCATTTAGACCTGTAACTTCTGCACTGTTACAGCTTCTGTTAGGATATAATTTCCCAGTTTCCTCTTATTTTATCCCCTGCCATCTTTCCACTGTCAGGGTACAGAATTTCTTCAGGAACAGTGAACTTTTGTTAGGCAGCCATGATCTAAACAGTTTCCCTTAGTAGCAGGGACTCACAAAATAAAGAGCAAGATCATAGCTGAGGCCAGGAAAGTGAAAGAACAGGACAGTACCTGGGAGTTATAAGCACGGATGCAAAATGATCAAATGCAGCTTACTGAAGCAATGCAGCACAGACAGCTGAATAGGACTGGCTTTAACAGGCAACAGAGTATAAATCTGACATGGAAAAATTCATATGTGGCAGAAAAACAAAGGTGATAGGAGCAAGGTAAGGAACTCCTTACAAGAAGGGGAACAAAAAGAGGAGTTGTTCCTCTGTTGAGATTTCTGGACCTTCTGCAGACCAGCTTTCTGTTCAACTCCACAGCTCATCCACAGCAAATCCCCCTTCCCCTTCAGTGGAGAAAGAGGACTGCTTTTTTAGACTTGCTGTACACTAGAGGTAGCCATGCCAAGTTAGCAACTTCCAACAATTCCTTCTTCAGATAAGCTGTGTTGACCAGGAAATTAGTGGGGTAAAAGTAAATCCTTCACTCTACAGCAGGAAGAAATAAGGAAAAGACATTTTAAGTCCAAGGGACTCCTCTGAAGAACTACCATGAATTCTAAGAATTGCCCTATGTTCATTCACCCAGCTTTTCATTTTATCAGTATTAATATTATGCATCCAACAAAGGGACATTATTCTGCTTCATTAATGAAGCCATGACTGTGTGAACCCTGTTATATGGGAATAGCAGTAATTCTGAGTAACATTTCTCAGGCAGTTATTCCAGTCAGTATTTAAATTAAAGGAGGAACTCAGTGATTATGGTGCAGATGTAAAAAAATACACTTCATTTTAGTCTCAATCAACCCTTAATTAACAGAGGATGCAGCAG
Source organism: Lichenostomus cassidix (assembly GCF_008360975.1). NCBI lineage: Eukaryota > Metazoa > Chordata > Aves > Passeriformes > Meliphagidae > Lichenostomus > Lichenostomus cassidix. The sequence goes on from NC_139482.1 coordinate 26,536,669, forward strand.
ATAGGAAATAATTGAACTTATTACTTTGCTTCTCTGTTTTTCATTAATTCCATTGTAATAATTATATTAATGGAATAATTAATTTTTTTACTTTAAAAAATATAAAACATGCTGGCAAAATTCAAGCATAAAGTCTGTTTATCACTGATTCAAAGATGTTGCAGAGCAGCAGAACTGTAATATGCTTTCCTGAGTTAATTTTGTATAGTTCAGGAAAGCCCTCAAAACCAGTCCAAAATTCAGCAACTGTGGGCTTATATCCTGTATCTGTAAATTACATTTAGGAACTTTGCTCTGTGAAAAGCCTACTACCTGTCTGGGCTCTGTATCTTGTGAAAACAGAAGAGAACTTTTCTTTTGTAAAAACAAATTCTGGAAGTAAGGAAGGATGAAATCAGAGCTGAGGAAATATGCATTTTGCACACATCAAACTATACAGTTCTTATATGCCTCTCAGGACAAATATCTTCTGGATAACTAGCATAGAATCGTAGCTTCCAAAACTGACACTTTTTTCATACTGAATGTGAACAGATGCAATCATACTGACTTCTGAACACTGGTTCACCAGTGTTATACTTGTGGATATTCTTTTGTTGGAATACAGACTCTTTTGACAATAAGAAGCTGCTACTCTTGATGTAAAGATCACTGATTTAGCATAGTTAAATTAGCATTTTACTCAATGTCTCAGTACAGCAACAAGTTCCCAATAAAAATATCTTCCAACACATAGTATAGACAACAGCTCTGAGCACAATTTTTCTTTTTCATACCAGAGGTTTATACAATTATCAGCTTAAGCTTTAATTGGATTTAATTAATTGGTAAACAGGATTTTTATTCATTAGTTTTATACATGTATCAGTTCCTCATTTAAGGTTTAATTTAAATTCAATATAAGCAACTGGATGGCTGAGATATGTAAAAAAGAAAAAAAGCAGTGGAAAACATTGACAAGGCACAGCAATTTCTTCACTTTGGGATTCTTAAAGATGCCTATTATTAAATCTGATCACTTTTATAAGCATATGTAAACATACTATATACACATTTCTAAAAGGTCATCCTATGGATTTTGGTATTAACATGAAAAGAAATGCAAGAGACCTTTAATTTAATGTTTATCAAATTTGACATATAGTCTATACAAATCTGAGAAAAGAAACATATAAATTTTAAAATGCGTTTATGTTCTTAAAATGAAGGTATAAAAAAGAAATTTATTGTATTGCTATAAAATAGCTCCATGGTTTTAAAAAATAATATGGAAGAGTGTTTAAATACTGTAGCAACTTAAAAGAATAATTATTACTATGAATAAATGACCATTCACAAAGCATCAGTTAATTTCCTGCTACAGAAGTACTGCTATTAGAGATATGGGATATTGAACCATGAACTGAGCCCACAAATTTCCATAAAACCCACAGATAATGCTGCAGCGCTTTGGTATTAATTTAGAAGGCTTTTCAGGTTTGTCTTTACTGTATTTATAAAAAGGGGTAGTGGAAAATAAAGGATTAAAGCACAGGTGACACACTCTCTTTCATACATTCTAAGACCTTCCTATGTATTTTCGCAAGGTTCTGGCTGCAATCACAGATGCTCTGATTGTACCTCTCTCTGTGCCTTTTGTTAAAGCACACATGCATTAGCAGAAAAGATCTTTTGCTATAATGGATTAACAGCAACATAAATTGTCCAGCCTTTCCCACTTGTCATTTTCCTGCAATGAAACATTACAAGGAAATATTCCCCGTACAATAAATCTGTCTATAAGTGAACATGTTAAGAGAAGATACTGATTCTGTTCTGCCATATGTATCTATGTGTGATGACAAGAAACCGCATGGACAAAACATAATGCTGGCAAATTGCAAAATATAAAGATACACATAAAAATTATGGAAAGACAAGGAAAAAAAAGAAGAAAAATGCACACTTGAATACAGAAGAAAAGGTTGGCCTAAAGTGGCAAGAGTAAAGACAGGAGAGATAAAACACATGTGAAGAAGGAAAGTTAACATAAATTGAGACACTGAAGAAAAACACAGAAAAACAGAAACATTAAAAAAAACCTTGAAGACTACATTTTTTTCAAAGCCATTCAATCATTTTAGTAAATATATAGAAAATTTTCACTGGTGTCCTGTAAAAATGAACACATTTTTCATTTGAAAGATGTCCAGATTTTTATGTTCAATTATTTGCTCTCCATTACAGGTGTCTCCTGCAAGTGAACTGCTGGGAAGGGAAACAGGGGTTCAGTTACTGTAAGTTGTACTTTCCTTTAATTTTTTTTTTTCTTATGCAATGATATTAGCTATATGTTACCTATTACTCAAAAGGTTTCTAAATGTTCTTCGTAGTAATGAGAAATCTTTCAGACACCTGCCCAGTCAATTTTACTGGGATGTCAAGGGTGTGAGAGAAAGGCTAGCACAAATGAGCCTCAGATTTTCCTCCTCCTTTTTTTTTAGGGTTCTATAACAAACTTGTCCTTCAGTCAATTGTTCCTAATCCTGAAGTACATAGAAATTAATTCTTAATGTTTTCTGTTGGGTTTCCTTGTTAAAGACCACTTAATCCCTGTAAAATTCTTATGAATATTTAGGCTTCTATTCACAAGGTTTTTGCTGATGAAATCTTAGATTCTGCTAAAACCCAGGTGTCTTCATCTTCACTCAGCTCTTTTAAATTTTTTTCCAATTGCATATAGTTTCAGCGTTTATCTTCCCCTGTTTTGACATGAAAGTCCTCTCTACAGAGCAGACCTTTCAGGCAGTATACTTTAATGTGGTCAAGACAGTGATAATGTTCATCTTTATCACTTGAAGATTAAGCAAATGAAAATTCTATGAGCTCATGTCATGTTCTCTTCTTGTGCAAGTCTGTTGACAGTCATTTCACCACCCAGGAATCCCCCACTTCAAGCAGCTGTTAGAACTATGGTTTAAATAGGAAGGGATGCATTCTGCTAAACTGTTACACCAGTTTAAATCCCAAGTAATTCCACTGAAGTCACTTGATTTGATCTGGATTTAATCCATTCTAACTGAAAGCAGAATTTGGCCCTTTGATTCCTGCTGCAACTCAATTGTTGGGAGATTTACCGTGTGGGGTGTGCTCTGTACAACTAACATGCTGCAGCATAGCTGTTGATCTACTTACCAGCAGAATAAGAGCTTTATAGCTGAAACTTCTGAGTAAAAATAAATTGTAGAAAATTCCCAGCTCAGCTCTAATATCAATTTTCAGGGAGCAAAAATACAGCTTTCCACCAAGCTAGACTGGTTGAAATGGAGGTATTTTAGTGCACAAAGCTTTCTAATATACTGAATACTCTGTCTGCGCTCTAAATGGATAGCATGATGATTTGATAGCAAACCTAAAAATTACTTTTCTTAATGGGAAAACCAGTAAAAAATCCAAACACTGTTGAGTGCTGCACAGCAGCAATTCATCAGCAGAACTGACAGCCAGCAGCCACTCTCACTGACTTCCACAGGTTTTCATAACACAAGAATTTGAAGAGGGATGAGAGGAGAAAGTACGTACTTACTATTCTATTTTTAAAATATATTAAAAGTTGAAAAATAATTTAACAGGCCTTATGAATGAGTAAATAGTGAGACAAATAGGGATCTTATATAAAAAATAGAGTGAGAGAGTATAAAATATTATAACAGTATGAAATCTTGATAATCATAACAACAAAAAAAATCGGTGAAAATCCATAAACAAAAAACTAAGGAATTAACACAGTCCACAATTAAATTTTCTCCAGTCTACATTGTTTTCATCAAGTTTACATATATGTACCAGTCTTACTTCAAATATAGAAAATGTGGATTAATTTCAATTATGCAATTTTCTTTGTAAAATATTAAAATATTCTAATCAGCAGAAAAGGAAATTATATAAAAAATAATAAATATGCTCTTGCTTTTGACAAGAGGGAATTGACACATGATCCAGGAGACAACTGGGAAATGTCTACTACTATCTTTAAATTGAAACAAGCATACATCACATCTACTATATTTTGGCTGTGGATCCCAACAGAAAGAGAAGAAACAGAAATCCTGTATTGAACTGTAAAATTTTATAATCTAAATGTGAGTGTGTGTATACCTATGCACACACAAATATTTATATGTATACACAATCTCCATCCACTATTTTTTATTTACTATTATGCAAAATCTCCACTTTGCTCCTTCAGCAGTATTTATGCTCTTTAAAACCCTAACTCTGTTCTGAAGTTGTTTCATGTTTGTTTTCAAAGACTTCTTGTAAGATATTGGTGGGTTGTGGGGATTTTTTGACAGCAAAAATAAGAAACTACCTTTCCATTTGGGTTAGAACTGAGATGAAATGAGGAATGGCTGCCACCAAGCAGAAAATTTTCTCACTTTATGTGTGCCAGTTAATTACGACACTTCAGAAGCGCTTCTGAAAGGATAAGGCAAGCTGCATAAATTTAGCTGTAATCCAGGCAGGCAAAACTAATTTGCAGGGGATGGCCTTATCTAGCTGCTGCAGCTTTCTCAGAAAATTAACCTTGGATATTTGGGCCCAATTCAAAATGTGTTTGATTTTTTTTCCCTTTCCTGCTCTGCATAAGAGAATTTTAAATTCAATACAATACCTGACTTTTAAGAGGCACTGTGAATGCTGTAGGCAGTTCAGAGTTATTACTGACAAGTAAAAAAAAATATTTATATATGTACATATACATACATATATGTATATATATATGATTGTCCTTCAGGCCCATTATCCTGCCTTGCCTGTGCATCAGAGGGTTTATCACCGTATGTATGGGTGTGGGGGTCTTTGGATTAACAGAAGATGCAGCTCATTTTAATGTACTTAGAAAAATTCATCAAAGTTCATTGCAGAATAAGTCATGCATACTGACTTGTTCATTCCAGTGGAAATGAAGAAATCCCCATAAAAATAGAAGTTTAATGAAGTGTTTGAGCAGAGTCTTGCCTGTCATTCCAATTACCACTGATTTAGAATTTTTTCCAGATGCACCACTATTAATTGCTCTTACTCAGCACAATCAAAAGTTTACCTTAGATTTCACAAGCTTCACCAATTCATGGATGAAATATTTAGTTAATAAATATTGCCAAATCCACCTTAAAATCTTCAGGCATAATACAAAGTTTTTAAGCAGTGTTACTGCCTCCTTAGCATTTTGCAACTTACTTCATTAAGATTGCTTTTTATTTTACCTAACAGAATTGAATTCACAGCATGACCCCCATTCTGCCCAGGCAATATTCACTGTAGGAAACCATGAAGGCATAACCCATATAACATTTTGCTTCTAGAATTTAACTGGTTTAAAGCCACTGGATATTTGATGAACAAGAACATTTAGGATATTCATTTGGTCAAATCTGATAATCCAAAAACATGCCTAAGATTATTTGGAAAACAATTTCTTTTGATATTTTTAGGTGTTTGAATCTTGCTTTCTCCTGTTTTCAGAGAGGTAGATATCTTTACAGACACTCATTCCTGTCTAAGCTTGATGACTAAAAATAGGATCAGAGAAAGGCAATAAATACCTTTTAGGTCACTTCACTGACTCCTGTCTTCATTGACAAGTCTTCTGAATTTAAGACAGCCAAATTCATACTAAATTAAGCTAATGTCTAGTTAAAGCCTGTTAGGTCTTTTGATGTTCAGCAGCACATTAATCATGACAATCTTTTAAATACATGCTCAGTTGTCATTCTACTTTGATTAGGCCCTTGAAAATACAGCTAGCTTTCAAAAGGATCTACAGATGTTATGCATATAATTCTGAATATTCCTATCCAATGTAGAAAATTGCATGGCAATGCAATCTTCATTCTTGCTCTGAATTTTGCCAGGTTTTAACAACCAAGGGCTATTTGTGACCAATGAAACACTGGCTAATTTAGCACTGTCCTTCCTATCCAGCTTCAGTATGCCTCAAGATACCTTTCATTCTTGCATCATGCCAGTACAATTTTATGCTAATGCTGAGATAATGAGTAGCTGTCAATTGATCCTGATTTTGGCCCTCAAATCAATAGTAAGACTTCATGTAAATACAGATGACAACATAACTAGTCTATAATAAAAGATTTTTCCTTTCATTTTTGTAATTGTCACTGTCATTATTATTTTTATTACTACATAATTATTACCACTGAAAAAATTTACAATGTGCTACATACAACCCACTCAAATAGAAAAGTCCAATACAGCAGAGATGTACAATACATGAAAGGCAGAATGGGGACAGTTATTTGTACAGGTAAATACAGGCCTTTTATTAGGGAGTAGAAAGATGTTCAAATCTAAATGTTCATTCTTCATGTACAAGTAAACTAGAAAAGTGATAAAGCTGAGATATGAAAAAAATGGTACAAACAACTATCAACAACAAGGATAAAATTAAAATTGACCAAGGCATCAGACCAGCAAAGCACAGCCAACTTCCTCATTTGAAGAGAGTTTTTGCAATTGTAATCTTAAAGCAGATCTTAAATTGCTTCAATTTCTGAAAGTATTCCTCCTCTCTGAAGTTTTATATGATGTTAGTCAATACATCTCTTGAATGTATAGATATTCGACTCAGGGCAAATAAAAATCAGGCCCAAGCTGCAAGAGTTAGAAAGATATCGATCTTCAGAATTTTGTTGCTTCAGTCTTTAGCAGATACTCACAAAACTACTGACTCAGTAAAATACCTTAAGTTGTCAGGTTTTTTTTGTATTGTACACGCAAAAAATGGAGCCAGGTATTCAGCTGATGTGTAAATATTACTATTAACACACAACAAAATGAAGTAGCTGGTTCATCACATATGCCTGAAAGTGTCAAGAGCAAAATACCATTGTCAGTGATTTCTCATATTTTACCACTTTCCTGTATAAATTAGTACTCAGGGTTTGTAAAACTGTTTTCAATAGATAGTCTGGTGACTATTATATATAGGAGCCCTAGGTAGGTATTTCCAGATTTCTAGACTTTTGTAGAAGTTAAAATCAAAACCTACACAAATGTCCACAATCAGCACTAATTTACATGAGCTTTCTTTATGTGGAAAGTCCTACTCTGCATAACCTTGAAAAGTTTTCTCATGTTGCTAAGCATTACATGTAAAATTCAGTTCAATACTGCCAGGTAACTCCTAAGATACACATGTAGTCTTACAAGACAGTCAACAGAAAGAAAGAAGCATCCCCACTGATAAGTACTCACTGAGATATAAATCTGATAACAGGCTTGTTGTATGATTCATCTTTTCTTTCACCACTAAGAAAAATTCTCAATTATAAATTTATCATGCAAATAACTGAAATTGGGCATGCTGAATCACAGCTTAAATAATCTTTGCATTTTGTTTTGTGTCAATATCTGAAATGGTATTTACTTTTCTGTTAGTCGAGAAAAGGTCAGGGATAGAACCACTAAAAACACTTGGAATGATCAATACTCATGAAGCTGAACCCCAGAAGAAAGAATTCTACCATGTATTTTGAATATTTACCTAATCTAGCATGATCTGGACTGATTATGGGGCTTCATTAATACAGTCTTCAAGATAGGACATGATAATACCACAGAGATCCAGTGTAACTGGACTAGCATTTGCATTAGTCACTACCACGAATGGGTCCAGCTGTGCTGATGAAAAATGCATGGTTGAATCTGGAATCACCAATACAGCATTTCTCATTTTCTGAGTAAATAGAGTAACTACAAAATCGTACATTTGTGAATCTCAAAGCACATGCTGGCATGTCATTTGGCAAATAAAAATATGTTAAAAACACTGGGAAGTGTATTTATTGTGAGGAAAATTTGTCTTAGTGGGCACTGCACAGAGAATATTAGGCTTGGAATATTTCCATTTTATTGGGATTTTCACTCTCTTGAGGTTGTCGAGAGAAGGTTTTAATATCAATATTCATTGCATTGTCTATACACACACTGAGAAATCTAGGTGAAATGGGAATCTTTATAAATGTCTCTTACTTCATTCAGGGGCTTTCCAATGATCTAAAAGGCAGAACTTGGATTAAAGAAAAAGGAAAAAAAAACCCAGTCAGGAGCAAAGAGGAACTTCAGCAACATAACAGTAGGAAGGGATTCATGGTTGATGGAGAAGTTTGTACAAAGACTCCTCAGGGAAAGCAGAACCCTACAATATAGGTCTGTGGACATGCTACTTGCTAGTTCAGGTCAGAGACAGAGAATATAAAATGCTGTTTTAAATGGTCAGAGTTAAAGACATCAAAGTCAGAAAGGAAAATGTAATCAACTGTGTTAGAATAAACTGAGTAGTAATTGGAGGTATAGGTGGAGCACAATCTATCAGACTTGGCAACACAGGTAAATTAAATTTGATGTAAGGCATCATTACAAATAACTCTAGATGCTTTTCAAGGAAGAAGCCAGACTATAGAGACAAAAAATACAAAAGAGTGTGGGAATTAAGGACTGATTGTCACAAAATTCAAGAGCCTACATCTAAAACTTGTGCAAATTATTTTTATTGTGGTCTTTACATGCATTTATTTTTTCAATTCAGGTATGCAAATCCCCTGTCTGTGCATCTTTGCCATGTGGATTTGCCACAAGGTAAAGAGGATGTGAATTTGTGTTTTGCATATCTTGAACCAATAATCCAGAAAATAACAATTGATTTTATTCTTTATCTCTAAATTTTTTTCTAATGGAAAAAAGAAACTAACTGAATACATTTTCTTCTTCACTCTCATTTTCCTTCTTCCATTTCTTTTTCCACTTTGTATTATTGAGACCTGCCAGTAGTATATTAATTCCCTGAATAAATGATCCATCAGCGTTTCTCTGAAAGACTACGCAAACCCAAGCTTTTCTTTATTTTTCATTCCAATAGTTACAAATCCACCCATCTTTTCCAATTATTTTCTTTTCAGATTAGGTTTATTCTATCTTCCAGTAAATCCTTGACACACACAGTTAGTGTTCACCCTTTTCTATCATTCGGACTACTCTGTGGTAAAGGCACTTTTGCTAATGAAATGTCAAAACACCAAGTGGTTACTTTTTAATTTAGCCCAAGGTAGAATGTTGTCGTTTAGAGCCAGTGACCCATTGCTAAATTCAATTTCCCAACTGTTTAATTAATTTATGTATACAATTTAATTATATTTAATTTGATATGCACATTCAAGATATAGTGTGCAGTTCTAAATCCTTAATATGTTACTAAAAATTACTAAAATAATCTTTTTCTTATAGAGAGTTATTCTATCAATTTTTTTAATTTAATTTTTTCATTTTATCCATTGTATTGTGTTTCCCAGAAGACTTACATAAATATACCACAATTTTTAAGGAAAAGTGGAGAAGATAATAGCTTTTTAACCCCTTTTTTTTTCGGTGGGGGGGTGGGGAGGGGAGTGGGAGGGAACAGGGGTTTACTTTGGGTTGATATATTACATGTTGTGGTCCTGAAAAAGAATCATCAGGATGTTGGGAGACCAGCAGAAAGAAATCTGTGTGTTCATTTCATTAGGAAGAAAGGCATTCCATGGATAACTGTTTTATGTATTACAGTCTCATGAAGAGCTTTGGTTCTGTGCTTAGGACCATGAAAAAAGGCACGTTTTTCTATGGATTAATCACAACTAAAATAGTAAGAAATGGAATTCCACACTAGTCTGTATGTTAGAAAATAAAATTACATGACGTTCTAAAAGTAACTAAAGAATCGAAAAGGGGCTGGTTTTATGGGTAAATGATATTTGTTGCATCCTAGGAGTACCATGAAGTATACTTCGTTATGATAAAGGCTCTTCCCAAACTCCTGACTCCCGTGTTGTGCATGCACCTTAGAGTAGACAGTCTGTACAGCAGAACTTACTTTTTGAGTAGATACAGAGACCAGGGGAAGGAACAAACAAATCATGCCTCACCCTCTGATTACAGTGAGAGAAGATTAAGCCTCAGCAAGGTTGCAGCCTAACACTTTACCTGATAGACATTGCTTTCCCTTTTCCAGAAGAGGCTAAAATCCAAGGGAGTTACCTGTGATTATGATTTTTACAACCTCTCTGGATATAAGATGAAAAACCAGAAATATCCAAAGAAGGCAATCGTGAATGATTTTGACCAGTTCAGCTAGTGATGTAACATTGCAGGGAGCAACATGGTCAAATCCCAAATATAGAGCACGGCCTATTTAGTGTAAACCCAGGACTTCACAGCACTTTAAAATGAATCAAGAAGAGCACATTTCATCTAGAAGCCCTCTTGTGAGTGAAATGTAAGAGGCTCTAAAAGCCACAGAGACTTGGCCAAGTTCTACTCTAAAAACATTGGCTAAAAACATTAATTGCAAAGTCAATCTACCACGTTATTCTTCACTCCTTGGTCAGCACTGGGTATGTGCATAGCAACATTCCTTAGGGATTTTTGGTTACTAAAGGCCACTCCACCATTGAATGCAGGAGCAATGTAAGATCTGAAGTGGAATTCATCTCACCTGCCTTTAGACATTTAAAAGTTAGACATCTAAGTCTGAAGTAGAGAGAAACAGGCACATCTAGAGGGCAATTCATTTGACCTATCTCAGATGCCTATTTTAGTCAGAGATGAATCACCCTCTAGAGATGCCTAGATTTCTCCATCGACTATAAAGGAAGCCTAGGGCAAGCAGTTCAGTGCTAGACTCCTGACTTTCAGACATGTAATTTAGAAGAGATATATCCCACTTGCTGTAGTGATAAGGTTCAGTTTCCACACTTAATCATTCATGCTGTTCTCAGTTTCATAAAATACCCAAGAACTCATCTCTAAGTATTTCTCATTTGCTCTTTTTAATTTCTATTTTGGGTTGTTTATTTCTTCCTAAGCACTCAGTGATTTTAATTTTCACTCATTTTTTTCATTGAAAATATTCGTTTATAGCAAGTTCATTGTACCCTCCCTATATTTCACCTTCCAAAACAGATGTCTCAGTGATAACAGGCAGAGTGCATAATAAAATTACTATGTTTCATCCAGCTGTTATTTTTCCTTAAGATTTTCTTTTTGCTTCTGTGGTGTCTGAAGCCTAGCTTTTCAGGTCTCTATAATGGAAATAAATTCTTGGTCTTTCTCTATTTGGTCACTGATTTAATAAGATTATTTGTTCAGCATTGGATATGATATGAACTAAATCCTTGGAACTGATGCCAAACATACAGAAACCAGAACTAGTGCTTGAATTGGATTTAAATTTCTTCTGGTCTAGAGGCCTGACATTCTCAAACCAATTTTCTACTAGTATAACTCCATTGACTCAGTAAAATCTTTACAGATGTAACAAAAGTGAGAGAAAAAATAACCACAGGCTAATGCGAGACAGTAAATCATTGCAGTTGTTTCTATTAATTATTTAACATTATATTCTCCATTAAAATACTTATTTTATTAAAAAGCCATTATATTTGGCTCAAGAAAGTAGATATTTCCAGTTACTTGCTAACAATAACACAGATTTGTAGTGGGTTTTTTCTTTGACCATTGGAAAAAGTCATTGTAACTCAACTGTTTCACAGAGCTGTTGATATAAACAGCAGCTAATGTTGCCTCAGGATTCTAATTCAAGTATTTCAAAGAATTATCCAGCATGGATTGTACTTTTACTCAAAACAGAAGTTCTTTTATTAAAATGTATATCCATATATTTTAACATCCTTTCAGTTACTTCAAACACTTAAACAGAGGCTTCTTAATGTAAAAGTTTTATAACACAGACTAAGTGCAATCAGCATAAAAATAATTTGACAGCCTTCCACATTGCTGAGTAAATGAGGCGTAACCTTAAATATGAAACTTAGAGGCTGGTGATTTCTTTAGACTATATTAGAGAATTTATGACACTTCCTTTGGGAGAGGAAAATTTTTCAGGAGAATTTATCCCATCTCCCACAGGCACAGCAATTTCTTCCTAAATATTCTTAGATTATCAGCATGAGCAGGTGTTTTTCATTCTCTGTAGGTGTCAGAACTGCAACAACAGTGAATTTTTTGTGAGAGAGTAAGTTCTGGAAATGTTTTGCAGTTGTTTTTCACATCCACTACATGAACTTGACTGTGTCAATTAGTGTCTACAATTTTATGTCCCAATGGTTATACTACAGACTTAATCCTAGAAATGCTGAACAGTGTCCAAGTACAGGTGAATTTTCTCACCAATGGACTTGCAAGACATGCAACAAAATTTGATTGTCATTAATCATTGTGTAAGTCATTTTCCACGGCTTTGCAATTTGTTTTCAAGCATTGAGCAGGGGGGAGAACACGAATTCCTATGACTTAACAGGGAATTCTTAGGGCTGGGATTGGCCTTTTATTTCTGTTAGAGAAGCAGAATGGATTTGCCATATGTTGTACCAATGTGTTCCAAATTATGTACATTTATGCATAGTACAATAATTTATAAACAATTATGAAACAATTCAGAAATAGTGCATATACTTAACAAGATTGTGATAAGGGTACATTTAGTAAAGCTTTCCAGGTATAAAGCAAGGTAAGGCTTATATGGCAGAAACTTCAGTGGTGTTAAGGTATGGGAGATCAAGAAAAAATGTCACCAATATAAGTTCAAGGTTTCGGGACCCATTTTAAAGAAGCACTCTCAGCACCGATGGTCAGTTACTTGAGAGAATAGTGAAGTTCAAACCAGAAGAACTTAAATCTGAGAGAATGCTGTATCTTTAAATAAAACAGACTAATGCATAGTTTTCTTGCTATTTAAAACATTCCAGTAACAGTCATTAGTGTGGATGAAAATTCCTGCAACCAGAAATCAGGGTGTTTCTTCCCAAGTAATTCCCCAGAGTACAGAACCAAAATTCTCTTTCTCTCTGACATTAACGGTGTGCTACTCATCGGTATCACTTCAGCAAAAAGGATGAAGTTTAATATCCAACTCCAGAGACACCCTGATTATCCTCCTAGGTGCTTCAATGCAGTAGATTCTGGATTCTGTTTCCTAGCTTGTGAATGAGTTCTTTAAAGACTAGTAATCTTATTTAGGGGTGGAAAGAGGGAAGAATGTCCACTCTGGCCTCAGATGTTTTTAAAAAGCCTAAAACCCCACTTTATGCACATGCTGACATTTTAGTTTATGTTAAACATACTCTAGCAAGGCATATTTTTACCTAGAGTTTTGCCTTTTTAAAAAGAAAAATTACTAAATGTGACTATGAAGACAAAAATGAAACAGCTAAAAATTTTCAGTTCAGTGGCAAAAGAATGAGGAAGCTATTCAAAAATATCAAAGAGAGCAGATGTAAAAATAATGTTGTGACAGAGACAAAGTGAAGCAGAATGTTTGAACTATTCCATGTATACTTATTAGTAGAAGTGAAAAGAAAAATCTAATAGGACTTGTCATTGCTTCAGCTTGCCATTTTAAACAAGATAATTACACAGTAATTTATCACTGTCTCACAACTAAAAGTAAATCAAAGTGAACTTATACTCTGAACACAAATATGTCAGAACTTTACATCAAGCAGTACCTTTTTCATTACATGGAAGCAGATGTTGGCAGCAATCTCAGTAACAGAAAACTGCCTAAGACAAAAGCGCTAAAAGAACACCAAAAATGTGAGATTTTGGTAGGATACTATCACCAAATATATTATTTCTTTCAATTTATCATTTTATGGCACTTCTTGCTTCTATTGCATCACAAAATTTTGAGTTTGATAAGTCAGGGAACAAAATGCCTGCTTACAATTCTATATACCACTCTTTTGAGGTTTCCAGATATATCTCAGCCTGATGTTTATTACTTTATTGTTGACTTGCACGTTTTACTTACTATGTTACCCCAGAGGGCAATACCTAAGCGAACAAGTACTTCCAAAGAAAGTACAAAAATTTAGAAAAGCGGGGAAACTTGTGTGAGTGTATGTGTGTTTATGTCTGTGGTTGTACACAAGTGGACTGCTCTTATCCTTTGTTGTGATTCCACAAAAATCTGGTGAAGATTGTAACAAAATATTTATATAAACATATATACATATATTTGTATATTTGTATATACATATATTTGTATGAGTAATTTTACCTATGCATATATATATTTAAAGTTGATTCACATTTTTCTAGTCTTGTCCCTTTTTTAACATCAATATGACCTCAGCAAAGGAATGTCTTTCGTTTCTGCACTTAGCAATTTTTCAGTTGTTATAGGCAGACTGAATGACTAAAACAAAAATTTTGGTTGATATTTATATTTAATTTCTTACTAGAAGAAAATTACTTTAACAGATTGAAAAAATCAATGAGTTAAGTAATATTTTAAGGCAATAAAATGATTCAGAATTTCCTTCCTGCAATTTCTCTCAGACCTCTTTTCCATGTTAAGCACCTGTAGACCCCAATGTAGGGGAAAAACAATAGTCATCCATACAGCGAGCTCCAGTTCTCCTGCTTACTGAAGGCTGCATAGGATCTATTTGAGGTGGATGAAAGGAGAAAAAAATAAGACTGGGATAGAAACTGTGTGAGAAACTGGAGAAAACTAGGATATTATGGACTAACATGGTGGAGAGAGATAGGGTTGGGGCCTGCAGATATACAGAGAGTCAGAGAATAACTAGCCCAGAGTAATGGGGTTTAATGCAGGATTCAAGCATTTTGCTGTATGCACAAACAGAATAATGTAATCCTGAAAGCTGCTGCTGCTGCAGTCTCCCAGCCAAACTGACCCTGGAGTTTCTTTTCAAGGTATAGAACAGGTTTTGATTACTTTTGATGGCATGGCATTGACTTAGGAGTGGTTCTAAACCAATGCATCTAAAGGTTGCACACCATGTTATAGTTGGAATGGATTGTAAAGCGTCGTACCAGTCCCTCTTCCTGGGTGTGAACTAGCCTCTATACTGAAAAAACTGGGGACTTTTGGGGACAAAACCTGTAAAATCACAGCTAAAAACTATAGGAAAAATCTGGTCTTGTTAAAGTTACTTTAAATCTATTATTTCTAAATTCTTGTATGTCTCATTTGGCATTCTTAGTGTTTCCTATATTGCATTCATAAAAATGAATAAAGCTACAAAAAAACAAATACTAGTACATTTTAGTTTTCTTTCATATAAAGATACATTGCACAATGTCTCTCTATGGGATAGATAAAATACAAATTTTAAATGCCAATGCTTTTTCACGTTTTTGTGAAAATGTTTGGTGTGGGTGTGGGGTATAGAGTGAGAAAGAGAATGTTTTTATTTTGTTCTGCATAGAAAAAAAAAAGAAAGCAGTATTTCCCTAATACAAGGTAACACAAATACTCCCCAAATCCCTAAAACTGGAAAGCAAGCATACTGACTTACATATAAAGAAAAAATGTAGACAAACATCTATAAATGAAAAAGAGAAAAGAGTGAAATGAGATGTGACTACTTCTGAGCACAGAGATTTTTAGGCAATACATTCATTTTCAATAGTTGTCAGAGAAGGAAATGTTCCAGAAATACAGGAGTTGAAAAATTATCCATCATCTCTCTTGGTGAAACAAGACCTAGCAAGAGGATGAAATACAATGAAGTCACAAGTTGACAGTGTGGGCAAGGTCATAGTGCTGTGCAGTTTCAATAGCCAAGACGAGCAGCTTGTCTTTTCTTTTACATAGCACCTTAAGGAGTAATCGTTCAAGTTTGCTTAAACTTCTCACTGTGACTGTCTGGTATGTTGGCACAGAAATGGCACTTAGAAGCAGCAAATTTCTACAAGTGAAGTGCATTGATTTACATTATTCTTCCTTTGATCCCCAGGACAATATATACTCATATGTACCTGAAACAGGACTAGCCAGAACCTTCTCATAGGTTTTTGGGGATTTCTTGGTGGGAGACACTAATGGAAAAAGAAATTGGGAGAAGTTGCAATTCTAAAAACATTCTATCTTTACAATGGTTGGAATACGGCCTTCTGACATTGCCCAAACTTTTAAACTGAAATACCTTGTTTTTTAGAAAATAATTTTTTCAAATGAAATTGTTTACTTAAATAATTTTATTTGAAGCTAAACATAAATTAAGACGTCAAAGCAAAAATTATAGTTATCATTAGTGTTTGAAGTGCAATATTTCTTGGAATTCCTTTTAAAGAAAAAATTTAATATCTCCACCTAAAAATATTTTGTATTTTTTCCTAGGAGTTTTTATTTAACATCAGCCCAGAGCTCCAGTTACCAGAGATTTTTAAGTATGTAATTCTACTTTATAATCTTTTCCATCAAACACAACCTATATAGATAAAATTTTACCAATGGGTGAATAATAAATATTTAAATAAGAAAGTGATTAATTAAGTTTCAAACTACGAGAAAAGATTATTTACTTTCCAGACAACAAATTCCTGTACCAGGTTTACAGTGTGGTAGGACAAAAGCTGCATCCTTACTGTATGTTTTGGTAGCAGCCCTCTGGAAGGGTTCTTTGTATCCTGCTGGTGACTGCTGCTGCAGGGACAGTAGCTCTGCTGGCTCCTTAGTTTAGTTTCCATGGAGAAGAGCTGAGATTAGATGCACAGCATTTGCAGGCCCTTGTTGCATTTTTTAGTTCTTCAAGTGAAGATGAGGACATGTGGCATCACAGTGCAAGAGAGATGTGGAACTCCTGGAGTGGGTTCCACTGAGGGCTAGAAACTGATCAAGGGGCTGGAGCCTCTCTCTTATGAGAAAAGGCTGAAGGAGTTGGGCCTCTCCAGCCTTGACAAGAGGTGACTGAGAGGGGACCTCATCAATATCTGTCAGTATCTGAAGGGAGGGGCCAGGCTCTGCTTGGTGGTGCCAAGCAAAAAGACAAGAGGCATTAAACAGGAACTCAGGCACAAGAAGTTCCACCTGAATATGAGGAGGAACTTCTTTATTGTGCTGGTGACCATGCTGTGGAACAGATTGCCCAGAGAGGCTGTGGATATTCAAGAACTGTCTGGACACAATCCTGTGCCATGTGCTCTGGGATAGCCCTGCTTGAGCAAGGACACTGGACAAGATGATCCACTGTGATCCCTTCCAACCTTACCCAGTCTGTGATTCTGTGATATTTTAACTAGCTGTTAAATCCTCTTGCTAAGGATGCTTTTACAAACTCAAGTAAACTCAGCCAGTAGGTTTCTAAATTATGGTTTTTGCAGACTCTTAAAATTCCAGTGCTGAACAAAATACACTTCAAATTTTACAGTCATATTGCTTGAATAAGTTTCAGTTACTTATTACCTTATTGAAGTACTGAATCTCCTGATTTACCTCAGGTAATTGAACTTAGAATGAAGTTTTTGGAGCATTTGAGTGTGGATTTCTCCCATGAACAAGGATTACAACATTCAACATTTAAAAATTAGCACATTTTTGGGGTTTGGTCTTCTCACCGTTGAAACACAAACTATAAATTCTTCTCAGAAATAAGAAAATATACTTGCATGAACAGAGCTATATTGTTTTAACATGCATTTGATAGCTGTGAATAATATTAATTCTCACTGGAAAAGTTAGACAGTGTATGCTTCATAAGGCCTGCTGAGGTATCAAAAGTGATTTAAATAGGATCACCCAGAAGCTGATAACCTCATGGGTGAGATTAGCTGCTGTTAAACCCACAACTAATACCCAAACTGCACTTTCTTTTTATGCTCTTAGAATAATAATGTTTCATTTGACTTTTTCTGAATCAGAAATGGCAAAGGAAATACATAGCCATATTCTCTTCCTTACAGATGACTTTTTCACAAGGTGAAAGAATGTTTCTGTAAATACAAAAAAAGATGTAATTATTGTAGCATTCATCCAGAAAATAGTGTATGGCACTAAACTAGAGAACTCCAAAGGCTAACACCAATGTATATAGTAAGCCAGGAAGAGTAAATATTATTCCTCAGGAAAAATTTCCCAGAAAATAAAATAGAAATTTTATTTAGGTGAGGAAAACACAACAATGTGGGTGGGATATACGCAATCTGTGAGATCAAGTTCAATATTCAGAAAGAAATTTCAGAGAAACACCATGCATTAGAGAGTTGTTAATGCAACAAGTTTCATGTTTTAAAGCAGTATTTTCTGGAAACATAAATATTTATTATTCTCAAGATGTTATCCTTTATTAGACACTCCCCTAGCTATTCTGTATTGTGTCACATGAATTATCTATATTTTCCTGAATGCACACATAGATATTCCTCATCTCATGTTCTGGGAGTGCCCTCTAAATAAACGGCAATAGAGCTTTGCTCCTTGGTCTGTATTCTGCCTCTTTCAAGCTTGCCAACCTACATCTCACTACTCCATGGAGATTAGAGAAAATCTTGAATTTAAACAATAATGTGTTGTGGTTTAACCCCAGACAGCAGCTAAGTATCACACAGCCACTCACTCACTCCCCCATCCTGCCCGTGGTGTATGGGGAGGAGGATCAGAGAAGGTGAACCCCATGGGTTGAGATAAGAACAGTTTAATAATTGAAGCAAAGTAAAATAATATTATGAGAATAATAGTATTTGTAATGAAAAAGGAGGCAACATAGAGAAATAAATCTTAAGGAAGACAGGTGATTAACAATACAACTGTTCACCATCAGCTGACCAATGCCCAGCCTGTCCCCCAGCAGCAATTGGTCCCTCCTGGCAACCTCCTCCCAGTTTATATACTGTTTATGATATTCTGTGATAAGGAATATCTCTTTCGACGTTTGTGTCTACTGTCCTGGCTATGCTACCTCACAGCTTCTTGTGCATCTCCTCTATGGCAGAGCAGGGGAAATTGAAAAGTCCCTGACTGAGGCTAAGCACTACTTAGCAACAAATAAAACATCAGTGTGTTATCTACATTTCCCTCATACTAAATCCAAGGAATGCAGCAGCCAGAAGAAAATTATACCAGCTTTTATCAGCTACTGGAAGAAAATTAACTCTATCCTAACTGAAACCAGGACATAATTAAAGATTTCTTCTTCTGATTTTGCTTTTGGAAAATTTTGGACATTTAATGAGCAAGGGTTATGTAATTCGCAAGAAAAAGGTGTTGTTCATTAATGCCTACCACTACTGTCAGTTGTAGATGAATATGTTTATACTCAAACAGAAATAAATTAGGGCAACTTTTTAAGCTTTGCTTAGCAGACCGCTGCAATTTTATTTCAGTCTGTTATTTTCAGGTTTTAAAATTCTCAACCAAGTGTGACAACATTTCCCTATGTCTTTAAATTATAGCAGGGAACACAAAATAGTTTCCTATCATTATTCTCAAACCTCCTTGAATAATCACAAGAGGTTTGTCTCAGTATAAAGTGATGCTGAGCCAGACTAACAGCTCCCATGCCGATTCTCATCTTTCTGGCAGCACAGATGGAGTGAAAGGACTTCCCTGTGGATTTTTGGCAGCTAACATAATCAGATCACCTAACAATTGTTCCAATTTTTTATAAAAATATGTTATCTCCTCCTAAATATAATTACCTATTCAGAATTCCTCTGATTATTTCTTAAGAAATGCTTATAATTTCCACTTTTTCAATGAAGTTTATCAAATATTGT
This sequence comes from Lichenostomus cassidix, assembly GCF_008360975.1. Lineage (NCBI taxonomy): Eukaryota > Metazoa > Chordata > Aves > Passeriformes > Meliphagidae > Lichenostomus > Lichenostomus cassidix. The sequence goes on from NC_139482.1 coordinate 26,556,250, forward strand.
AGCAGCAAAGTAGGTAGCACCACTTCTAGCTATGATTAACTTCTTTCTGCTAAAAGATCTTATTTTCATTTCTTTGGAGAAAAAGAACCAGACAGACAAATGGGGCAACAAACTGTGCATTTCTTTTTTCACTTAAATTAAGAACTGGAAAGAAAGAAAAAAAAAAAAAAAAAGAAACCCAAGGACCTCACAGGTCCATATCTGCAGCTGTGAAAGTCAGTACTGCACTGTGTTTCAGAGGGTCTAAGCTGGTTTATGCCAGCTGAGAACTTGGCTTGGCTCAAAAGGTTCGATCATAAAAAGATGTCAATCTACTCTGAAAACTTTCCTTAAATAGCAGATCATGTAATCTAGGGGACCTAGAAGAGCTTTCATTCAACTCCTTCATATGTATAGTCTCTTATTACCTGAGAAGCACAGATAGCAGATACACTTTTCATTTCATTTTCAACACATCTCAAAAGAAAGGCATACACCCTTTCTCACAATGTGCCAAAGAAAATATTCCGAGAGTCTGAAAAGACAGCCAAAACAAGCTGAATAAATGCTTAAATATAGAAGTCTGTTTACTTTTTATTTGCATTAAATCAGTGGAAAGCAATAAATCAGTAAAGCTTTGTCCTAATTCACCAGTGGACTACTTCAGCTGCATTTCAGTATATTTCCACTGAAGTTACAGGAAAGCTGCATCACCATAAACTAAGACATTCTTTATTCAAATTCCCTAATATCTGGCATCTCTAATCTTTACATGCCTACCGAGTTTTGATACATATTATGAACTTTTGTTTTATTATGTACATTTAGAAGCAGACATATACTGTGCCCTTCTGTGGGTCTGTGCACATGCTCAATTAGATATACACTATCTGTGTACACATACTGCAATAAGCTCACTGTGCTTGGTTCTTATCAGATAATTGCTCAAGTGTAAACTGTTTCCCCTGTCATATTTTAGCAGGTTGCTAAGGATATTTAATATACTCTGAAGCTGCCTATTTTTGGCTCCACATTTTGAGTCTATAACATAATTTTTTTAATATGCTTAATGCTTTATATGATGCGCTGAAAATAAGTATTTAATTTGCACTTCAGTTAACAAGCATTTATTGTACAGTAAGAATCAATTGACTGCTGCAAGGACCCTTTTTATGATTTAATCCACTCAGAAAATTCAGTTGCTATCACAATATCCACAAAATTGCATCAATAATAAGTATAAAAGTAATATATTATTAGCAATGGGTATCTAACTGACGTGAAACAAGATATATAGAGAAAAATGTCTATCAATTAACCTACTTTCTTAGTGCCAAAATGTATTTAAATTAATTTAGTCTTTCACTAGTTAATTCAAATCAGATTTACTTTCTTGGTTTATGAGACAACTAAATTTCTAAAGAAGGCTTTTAGCTTTACTGTGTGAATAATGGAAGCATAGCTATGCCCACAATATACATGCAGCTCTATTCAGCAGCATTGAGTTGTGATTTATAGTGCCATCTCCTAAAACACACATACAAATAGCATACCAGGATTGCCTTCAAAAAACTGTAGGATTCCCATTCACCTGCTGCAAAATGTACAGAAGTAGGTCAAAATTTAAATCATCAAAACATTTAAATCATTTAAATCATGAATGTTTATCCAGTTGGATATTTAGTTGCACTGATGCTGCACTGACAGGAGAAGAATGACAGAGCTACATAAAGTTGTGAAATTAAGGTGAGGGATGCTTGAAAGTACAGTAAGGTTACCCCTCTAGCCTCCCCCAGTTACATGGCTTCAACAGTGTGATGCAAATTAAGATGTTAGGTGGTTATAATCCGTGGTTGCTGAAGTAGAAGCTTAGAGACATGAAAAAGCTTGAGCGAATACTGGAGAATTCAGCATTGTTATTTATTTTATTTATGTCAGCCTATGAAACATTAAGATGAAGGTCCTAGGGTCTAGTTGCCTTTGACAAAGTAATTAGACTGAAGTTTAACAGAAGCACAAAAAGCAAATGAACAGACATTTTCAAAAATACATTTTCCATTCTCTCATCCACAAAGCTTATTTTGCCAGAGTGAAAATCCATTCTTATGCCATTCTTCACCTTAGCTTTCCTCAGACATCAGCTCAAATGCAGAGGCTTCACAGGCTGTCACAAAGGTCAGCATACATATGCTATTTCCTTTGCCAACCTTGAAAAAAAATCCAAAATCCGTTTTTCAAATCAGCAAATCCTATTTTATGGCCCGAGAAATGTGAGGATGTTGCAGATGAAAACCGAATTTCTCAATCTACTGTCATAAACCACCAGGAAAAACCTGCAGAGTTAAAAGAACATACTTCTCTCTTTGTAGCTCAGAAAGTCAGACATCATCTCTATACCAGTAGGAATATCCAGATAATTTAAGAGGCAGACTTAAAAACAGAGTACTGCAGCTGCTGAACCCTTTAAGTCAAGGACTGAATGACAGTTGTAAAGACTGCGCCAAAAATGTACAGTTGACCTGAGACCTACAGGAAGGTTATACTGATAATTGTTTAATATAATTGTCTTAGACAGTTGATCATAGAATCATAGAATATCCTGAGCAGGAAGGGACCCACAAGGATCATCAAGTCCAACTTCTGGCCCTGCACAGGACCATCCCCAAGAATTACATCATGGGCCTGAGAGTACTGTCCACACTTCTTGAACTCTTTCAGGCTTGGTTCTGTGACCACTTCCCTGGGAAGCCTGTTCCTGTGCCCAAGCACCCTCTAGGTGAAGAACCTTTTCCTGATATCCAACCAAAACCTCCCCTGTCGCAACTTCAGGCCGTTCCCTCGGGTCCTCTCATTGGCCACCACAGAGAAGAGCGGCTAATGTCTGGCAATGGATCAATGTCTGCCCCTCTTCTTCCTCTTGTAACAAAGCTGTAGCGTGCGATGAGCTCTCCCCTCAGTCTCCTCTCCTCCAGGCTGAACAGAGAAAGTCACCTCAGCTGCTCTTCATACGACATCCCCTCTAGACTCTTCACCATCTTTGTAACTCTAACAGCTTTATATCTTTCCTATATTATGGTATCCAAAACTGCCCCCAACACTCAAAGTGAGACTGCCCCAGAGCAGAGCAGAGCAGAGCAGGACAATCCCCTCCCTTGTCCAGCTGGCAATGCTGCGCCTGATGCCCCCCAGGACAGGGTTGGCCCTCCTGGCTGCCAGGGCAATGCTCACTCATGGTCAGCTTTCCACTGGCCAGGACCTCCAGGGCCCTTTCCTTGGCACTGCTCTCCAAGCTCTCATTCCCCAGTCTGTCTGTATACTCAGGGTTGCCTCATCCCAGGTGCAGGATCTGACACCTGATACAGCTGGTAATTGCTCATCCCTCTAATTTGTCAACCTCTCTACCAGACCTCTCTGCCCTTGAGGGAGTCAACAGCTCCTCTCTTGAGTATCCCTTCCAGTCCTGCATCCAAGTGGCTTACGAAGATGTTGAAGAGCACAGGTCCTAAAATGGTGCTAGTTTTATCCACACCCTGAACTGAGGGGACACAAACCAGCTCATGCCCATACAATGTTTAAGTACATTGGTGAAAATGTTCTGAAAACTACCTGCTCTAGTTCCTACTACTCAGCCTCAAAGGTAGCTCATCAGTCAAATGAGTGTAAAGTGGCAACTAATGCCCATAATCTCTCATCTAGTTCTTTACCTGTTTTCCCAGGTTACATTAATCACACTACTCAGATTAGCAGACAGTTAATTCTCTGTACTATCTCCTATTTCAGTTAGCGCTATGCACAAAGAAATACCTTCTTCTGTGCCCTCTTTATTAAAAAAAGGAAGAGTGGCAATAAAGCATTTCATATATTGAAACTATATTTGAGGCATTAAAGACTTTTACCAGTCGCAAACAGCTTAGGCAGTTTGCTCATTGTCCAACATCTGGTATGATCCAACCTGACTGGAGTCTGTGATTCCCAGATACCATCATTATTTCAAGAACTAATAATCTTTCCAGATTTCAACACTGACTTCCTCTTTCCTGCAAATGCTTTCACATTCCAATATAAAGGTAAAATCTTTACTAAGTGTAGTAATGAACTTTTCTCTCTCACCCATTTTTTGAGCTGATACAGTCAGTTGTGCTGACTCTTCACGTGCCCAAGAAAGGCAAGATGGAGGAGGACAAAGTTATCCTATGTTCACATCTTATCAAAGTATGAACTTAAAATACAGCAATGACAGCATCATGGACCAGAAACCAAATTGACAGGTATCCAAACACTGGGAAAAGTCTTCATATAACTTCCATGTCTTTTATCTAGGTTGAGCACAAAGCAACCTTGCGATTTATAAATTGCTTTGACACAACCAGGAGAGTTTGTTACCTCACTTTTAAAGTTATTGAAAATCGGATTTATGTAGTTCTTTAGTCACCATCTTCATAAAAGGCCTTGTGAAAATGATTGTTAAAGTTCTTCAAAGTCAGCTAAACCTTGCAATAAAAGCTAAGCAAAAAGTTCTATTAAGGCTGCAGGTGGCAAAATTACCTAATTCACCCAATCTTCACTTTAATAGAAAGCTTTAAAGCAGCTTTTGTTATTTCCCAAGGTTTCTTAAAAGGTGTTTTAATAAACACTTTTCTGTAGTGAATCTTTTCATCTACCTTATATCTTTAGAAATTATCAACCTTAACTTCTCTCAAAAATCTTCATTAAGTCTCACGATTATTTCTAGCTTGGACCTATCTTTCCCATTTAATGTTTTTAATCATTGATTCCACAGAGACTAGCTTTGAGGATTTTTTTTTCTCCATTTTGGGTCACACTAGGGCTACTTCTGTGAAATTCAATTAGAACCTTATAACAGGTCCCTATAAATTTCAACACTTCAAAAAACAAACAGTAAGATCTTGAAAGAAGGGCTCTGTGACTGCCAGAAGGCATTTATTAGCACTTTGTCAGAAAAACATATTTGTTTTGGGTAGATCAATCAAATCTACTTCAAATGACAAGTCCTTGAGCTCTGAATAGTGTGGCCCTAATATTCAGATTTTATTAAAAAAAAATACCACACTTCATCTTAGCATGAAAGACTATAGAATGAGCTGATTATTAAGTGCAAAATTATTGCTTCAGAACATTTACTTTTACCTTCAGCTTTAGGTAAAGGCTTGTTCTCAGAACATTTACTTTGTCACCTTGATCAGGGCCACCAGAATAGCCATTAAGGCTTGGCAAATTATTGCTTTTCCTTTCTCAAGTCATCATTTTCCAACCATGTCTTTTCAAGCTACAGAAAGCACTGACTGATTTGACACATTTAAGGCATGCCTGTGTTAAGAGAATCTGCAATAGAATAATTGTATCAATGTCACTTAAGATTGCCAGTATCTGAAGTCTGACATTACAACTGCACAGACCATCTACTTGGGAGATTTCAGAGATGTTAATAATCCCACTGGTGAAGATTTCACCTCAACAGCTATGCTGCTATTAAGTAGGTCATCTTGAGATTTTTTTTTCTTGATGTCCAAACTGCCCAAAGATGAGAAAGAGACTATCAGAGAGAAAGATTTTTAATAATGGACCAATAGGTTAAATTAGTTGTGAGAAAAAACAAGCAAGTTGCAGTGGAAAATGGAATCTACTTACCAGTAAGTTTCAAAATAATAAGAGACAAATACAATATTTTTACCATTTGAGGTAGGTATTTCGCTTAGCTTTGGATGTATTTTGGGTAACTATATTTTTGTCACACAAATTGTAAAGCATGAAGTACAGTCCTCATCTCAACCCATGAATCCTTTATTATATTTTGTCTCCTGGTGAAGTTGCAGAGGGAAGTGATAGAATGGCTTTGGCAGGTGCCTGGCCTCCACTACAACTATGTACCAAAACCCAAAAAAAATCCAACAGGAGTAACAGGCTATATGTGTAAATTATTAAGGAAATCACTCATTCCATGAGAGACTAAATTAAACTTTCTACATGTTTCAAATATGACAAAAAGAAGAGTAGAATCCAGGTTGTCAATGTCTAATAGTTTTTAAATATTTATGGCCAGCATATATGTGGTTTTGACAAGAAAATACATTTTGACCAGAAAATACATTTTAACCTGAACATCTCACTAAGTGAAAGTTGCTTTGCGACTGTTAGGTTATATACCAAACAACAGCAACTCCCAAAACCTACAAACAGTCTGTTTCAATAAATTGCCATTTGAAACAAAATTGTATCATCTGATCTGTTTTACAACAGTGTAATTCTCAGTTCTAATTTTCACTTTTAGGCTCTAAGTCAGCTGAAATCTTTGCACTCTAGTGACTGAGGGCATGAGATAATTTGAGAATTGTAATCATCATTCAAGAGTTCTGACTACACCTAAGTGTTTTAAAGTTGGGTTAATAGAAGCAGAGGGAGCATAATTATCCAGCATTGCCATCCAATGTATGTTTAATATTTTCAGCAATATTCAAAGAACATGCATTTTCTAATCAAGTGGCATTCACTAAACGTCTTCAGACACACTCATATAAGGACCCAATGCTTACTAAAATAAATAGGACTTTATAGCTTGTCTAAAAACTCAATACCTGATGCTCTGGATTATATTTCATCATGATTTGCCTAAGAAAAGAACGAACTAGTAGTAGGGAAAGCTTAAACTAAAGAATTGGTCTCCTGGGGCCACTCTTCTAATCATTCATCTACAAGGTTTGACCTTAAAAGTCTCAAATTTCTTGTTGTGTGGAAATCTGCAAAGAAATCTGTCAAGAGTTACTTCATAAAATATCTAGAATTATTCTAAAGAGCTCTGTTGAAAGAAAATAATATTAATCTTTACTGAAAAGGGCACGAGAGCCTTGCAGTTCACACATCTCTGCTTCAGCATTCATTTTCTATCCCTGTTGAAGTACATCTGACTTTTTTATTGTTTGCATTTGGACCCATTTTTATCACTGATAAAATTAAATTTGTATTGGTTTCCTAAGTACAGTATAAAACATGAATTGTTTACACAGTTACTGTTCAGATTATCATTACTTTCCTTCTTACCTTAATGTCATCACAGACATCACACCTTCCTTGCTAACCTGATGTTGATTTAATGACTTGACTTGCTCACAACAATAATGCCTCTTATCTTCCAAGCTGCTTAATGTATTTGTATTAAGAATATCTAATGTGACTCTGCAAGCAAATTAGAAATAACACAAAAAATTTTGCGGTAAAAGATGATTACAGGAGTTTGAATGCCAAATTAACAAAGAATCTAAAGATTTTAAGTAGCCCCCAAATCATAAGTAGTTTTGCTAAAAAGAATAGCTAAGAATTAATATTGTTTAACCGTGTTTTTTATAGGACTTCAACAGGAAATTTATAAAATAATTCCAAATGTCTGATGCAAATGCCAGAATACCCCTTGAAAACTTGTCAGTTAATTAGAGACCTTCCTGACGACAATGACCTGGATGGAAAAAACATTCTGATATTTTAACCAAAATAGCCAAACTGACTGTCATTCTGGCTGATGGTAACAGAAATTGTCTCAAACTGTGGACTGACTTTCTCAAGGACATCTAGCATAACTTCCTTCTATTCAGCCCTGACACTCTTGCCTCCATTTTGACCAACTACCTAACAACTAACTTCTTGACATCTCCCAGTACCCCAGCAAGAGCTCAGATCTCTCTAACAAACATAACTTTATGGTACGATAGAAACGTTCATTAGTCAAGAACCTAAAATGGGGATGCATAGGCAGTACTCTATCCATTCTTTAGGTGCATATCTTTATAACACAGTCAAAGAAGATGTAAATGTTTCCCAAGTTAACCTGTTAAGATTCAGCCACCTCATGTCATTTCGTAATACGCAAGTGTACATACTCTATGAGTCCAAGAGCAATTCTAACAGCCTTGAAGTTCATGAAGTTACTCCCATAACAACATGTTATGGTCAAATACAAGAAAAATATAGGCCCATGACATATGACATTTATTCCTCTATGTGTGCATTCCTGTAATTTCATTGTAAACATACATTTCTAACTTCTATGTGTTACACACTAAGAGGAGAACTCTTCTTAGTATTCCAATTCTTTTCTTGTCATTGTATATTAAAAAAGTGCTTGTCTTGCAATAGAATTGAAGACTGCTAAAATATTGTTAATTTATTGTAATGATTATGTCTAGTTTTCCACAAAATGCTTAACACCAAAAAGTTCACTCTCTCACTTGAAGAAGCAATTTTGTTTCGTTGTTAGCTTGACCTGCTACAAAACATGCTTATGACTTCTGTAAAAAACATTTCAAAATTTGAGGCACAGGGTCAAGTACTGTGTAAGGCTGATCACAAGTTATTTCCATTCCAGTTTGTATCATGGCTAGTGCTAGATGTCAACCTAAATGAAGCCTGTTTCCAGTCACCATATACCTATGCCAAAGTTGAAAGAACTAACAGCCTGAAAGGTAGGAAAAAGGATGAGCAAAAAGGGTATAAAATTAATGTATAGCAATTAGCGAGTATATACTATTAACAGTCATTCATTCTTGGGCAGTATATTTTGACTTGCCTTCCAATTCAGTGATCATTATGTCAAAAATGTTACATTGTCATGGTGAAGAGCTTGAATGGTGAGAACATAAGGAAAAGGACAATATAAAAATAGACATAATAGAGACGTTTAAAGAAGTTAAATTCAGAGAAAAAAATTTCTATGATTTTCTGACATTCTTAGTTTACAATTCTTGTAAGCAAGTCTGAGACATCTGTATTCAGATAATCCAAATTACAAAAAAAGTCAGGAAAACAAGGATAACTGAAGCATTTTAATACAGAGCCACTTCCTATAAGACATGCAAATCACATTCCGATTCCATAAAAATCGCCTCTCCCTCAGCCTTCATTCTGCCATTATTAAAAACAATACACATGCAAAAAAAGAACAGCATTTCTTAAAGCTCCCTGCAGATTCCAATAAAAAGGGCAAAGCTCTTTAGTCTACAGAGAAAAATAGCAGAGTTGGTTGTTCTCTGTTACTGAATCTGAAACACATCATTTGCAACAGAAGGGAACACGGCAAAAAACCTAGTCAAGGTTCTAGAAGTAAGCATAATATACAGCATATGCATATTTTAGAAGCTGAATTGTATTTCAAGATTATGTAACATATGAGATTTTAGAGTTTCAGACCTAAGTCTTATCTCTCCTGAATGCCTACAATCCTGTCTTGGCAACAGAGCTAATGTACATGAATTAGTGTACCTGAAAAAAATGCCTCCCTTTGCTGTTACAGCTGCAGTGTATCAAGATCCAAATATGCACAGAAAATCTGCAATGTTTTAATGATATAAGTGAACCTTCCTAGTTACTCCAAACAAGTGAAAAGGTTTTGTCACACTGTCCCTAACATATGAAACTACAACGGAACATAGAAAGCCCTAATCTATTTTTGGATTCTGGGATGGCTGTGGTGACTTGGGTCCAGCTAGTAGCCAAAGCACCCACATGGCTACTTACCCATTCCCCTCCCCCAGGAGGGGCAGGAGAGAAAATAAAAGTAACAACAGATAGAAAACTCATGTGTTCGGGGGAAAAAAATACAGAGTAATCACTGACCAAGTATTGTTACAGGCAAAACAGACTTGGAGAATTTAACTTAACTTGAAATATTTAGTTATTTCCTGGGTATTGGGAAACAAAACAGCAAACATTTAAGCCCTTGGGGAAAACACGTTTCTTCCCCATTTCCCAGGCTCAGCTTCACCAGACACCTGCTCTCCTGCCCACTTGCTCATCCTCCATGTTATGGCCACAGGCTACATTCAGTCCCTTTGGTGAGGTAACATGCAGCTCAGGAGGGTGGGGTGAGGGTGTAGACTTTTCCTTGAGCCTCTCCTTGTTTCTCACTCTTTTCTTCCACTGCCCCTTCCAAATAATCTCCTTTGCTCTGGCATAGGCTGTCCACAAGCCACAGACCCTTCAGGAAAGCAGCTTCTTCTGAATAGCTTAACCAGAGATCACAATCCCTTCTGGGAGGTACCTCTTCCAACATGAAGCACCTCCTACTGCTCTGTCCTTGTTAGTCCTTCCTTTCTCCCATGTCCTGACTGGGAGAAGGGAAGCAGGGAGTAATGATACTCTTTTTTACAGACTATAACCTTTTGTAAATACAAACTGAGAAACTTATTACACGTTACAGATTCAGTATTCACTTTTCTGAGCAGAAATGTCCCTGACTCTCTACAGATGTGCCACATCTACATGCATTTTAAATACCTCCAAGGATGGTGACTCCCTTGGCAGACTAGTCCAATGCCTGACAACCTTTTAAGTGAAGAAATTTTTCCTAGTATCTATCTAACCCTTCCATTTGTGCAACTTGAAGCCATTTCCTCTCATCCTGTCGTTTGTTATATGGGAGAAGAGATTGACTCCCAGCTTGTTACAACCTCACTTCAGGTAGTTTTAGAGAGTGACAAGGTTTCCCCTGAGCCTCCTTTTCTCCAGGCTGAACGGCTCCAGAACCCTCAGATGCTCTTCATATGACATGCACTCTAGATCCTTCACATATCTCAAGTGTGTTCTCTTAATGGCATTCTAAAGACTTATTCAGATGATGACACACCAACTCAATCTGTTTGTTTTGTTTGGGCTTTTTCAGAAAATTAGCAAAGATAATGCCATAGCTCTGAATTTCAGGGTTGACCAAATCAGAGCTGAAAGCAACATGAATGCCAAATGGGATAAATACAAAAGAAATAGATATAGCAAGAGCACAAATCTTTATGGAGTATTTTGTAACTTGTTAAATTTTACTCCTCCTTAAACACAATAAAAAAGCCTTCAAATATTATATATACATATATATATATATATATCTTGCATTTTTGGGCATCCAGGTGAATACATTCATATATTGGATTAGAAAATGTTAATAAATCCAAATGTGATTTTTCATATTGCAACGAGTGTAAGTCATAGCCCTGACTGAAGGGTCTGACAGAAAGTGAGGATTGTAAAGTGAGTATTGGGAAGAATTCTGACTAAATCTCCAATCCTTCCAGCTTGGAACAGCATAGACTGCAAGTAGCATTTCCTACCTCTTTTTTGGTTTTTCTTCCATGCCTTTAATTTTTCTTTGGGTTAGATACTACCATTCATATCATTTGCATCAGGAAGTGACTTCAGTCTGCAGGCACTGTGCCCAAGTCCTGCTTAAGTTACGTATAATATGGAAAGGTTCTCTCTTTAGTACATGTACGGTGGTTAATCATTACCTATTTTAAAATGCACTCAGCACACTGCATGGTTTGATTCCAAGCACAGCTTGGAATTTATGCAAAATATCTAGTTCAATACAGCTGGAAATATAATTTATGCATGTCTTTTGTTTATTCAGTCTCTAAAATTTATATTGGGAAATATATATTTTCCTACACAAAATTCTACTACAAAACACTTGCGCTACTTTCACTTAGTCACAGAAGTATGTATTTCTATGTGGAGCACCCCAGTGCTACATGAACATTGGCTGTCCACATAGAACCTTAGCCCCTCTCACAGAGATTTATAACAACAGAAATTGTCACAAGCTTGTGGAAGATTAAGCAATCGCCCCCAAAATTTGCAGCAGTTCCCAGCACAGGAGAAGGTGGCCTCTGAATTTGTAGCAGACTTTAGTTGGACTTTTGGTACAGCACCATAAACTCTGTTAATTGGCCATTGATTCCAATCAGGTGTTGAATGGAAACTAGAAAAGCCATCCACAATGTTTAACCTTTCAAATCATTATAAAATGCCTTCAAGTTTAGACCTGCTTGTTCTTAAAGTGACAAAATACTAAAACCAGTCAATTTTAGACTAAGTTAGTGAGCACAAAAGCTTTTACATCACAGCACCAAATCTTTTAACCAATAAAACCAAAACCAATGATTCTTCAGGTAGACCGTCTATGATTGTTGAACTGTATAAATTAAAAACAAGCTTCTGGTGTAACTAGTAAAATACTCGTTATTTATCTCCTCCTAGTAGCAATCACTATGAAGAAATTATATACACATCTGGGGTGAAACTATTCTTGGAGCAGAATACAGTGGTCATCATAAGTTAGTAGGATAGTACAGTAGCCTTTTAAGAGATTACCTTGTTGAAAATATATTATTAAATAGGTAACAGTGCAGCTTACAAGCTGGAATCTGTCCAGGCCACATTTTTTGTTGTTCTGAGTTCACTGGAATCTTTAATGACCTAGGTTTCTTGTTGGTTCTCTCTCAAAAGCACTTCAGATATTCTTTTAGAATCCTGAACCCTAGATATCCCACAAGTGAAGAGCTAAAGGAAAATGGAAAGGGCAAAATGTCAGTAGTATGTATTGTTTCAGTATAAAGAATCCCCAAAAGCTATGGAAACATGTCTTTTTAATGAGAAACAACAGTTTGTGGCCAGCTGTTTCTCATCACTATGAAAATGTTAGCTCCAGTATGATGTACAAATGGGTACTATAAACAAAGTACATTTTAAATAAAGCCTGTGTGGATAATCTTACCTGTTAATATAAAAACACTGAGAAGAGGCAGACTGAGCTCATATACTGACTGACAATTTAGGGCAAAACATACTGTTTTGCTTTACCATCTCAATGAGAAATTAGATGTAACCTGGGTTCAACAACAATTGAGCCTCCTTAATGTGTTTATGAAAATATCAATTGAATTGCTGAGTGCACACAAGGTGCTACATATGAATCTGATGGACATTCTTTTGAGTACTTTTACACCACTAGGCTTTACACACAGTAGGATCAATCACTGGACTTCTTTTCAAAACACAGCATAAGTGTGGATTTATGAAGCTTTTCTGAAAGCTATTATGAAAAACATAGAAGTGCAGGCAAAGAGCTAAGTTTATCACAAGCCTCAGAACATTTTCTGCCTCAATAATAACAGGTTAGCCAGAGAAGATGGAGTTGCAGCAGGTATTGCAACATTTTCTGTCCTGTTAAAGACTCTCTACTCCTCTTTAACATTAAATGTTTAGAATTTATCTGACAGCAAAACAACTGAAAAATAATCAAGAATCTTTTCCATGAGTTTTCCATAGCAATTTGCTCTGCAAGGTTTCCTTTTACTTTCAATATTTCCATAATAAACTAGGGGAATAAAAAATAAATTTAAAAAATCTAATTCACTGTATAAGCTATTTTTCCATAGAATGTATTAATGCAAATTAGACAGAATCACTTTTTCCAGTTATAATTGGGCTGAAACAAGGTGGAAGGAACAGAAAGACAATTAACTTTAGGGGCTGTCCTTTCATTAACTCTTTTTCTTTTCTTTTCTTTTCTTTTCTTTTCTTTTCTTTTCTTTTCTTTTCTTTTCTTTTCTTTTCTTTTCTTTTCTTTCTTTTCTTTTCTCTTTTCTTTTTTCTTTTCCTTTCCTTTTTTTTCTTTCCTTTTCCTTTCTTTTTTCTCCAGAAATTAGGAGTATATTTAGTAGCCAATGGTAATACACTGTCAGTGCTGCCAAGCAAAATTATTCTGAGATATTATTCTTCATTATTATTCTTCTTATTCTTATATTTTATTATAAGAAAATAATTTATTAATATTATTAATTTATTATTATTATTATTCAAAACCCCTTTTTCTTCAAGGGGTTTTGTTTATCACATTTTTCAATTAACCTCTGTATTTTAACTTCATGACAATGCCTGTGCCGATTAACGCCAAAGAACCAACAAAAATCCTTATTTCCTGTAATTATTTCCTAATTTCATAAAATAAAAGGGCTTGGGTCTTTTTTCCCTTTTCTCCTTCTTATTTAACACAGGGAGAAAAAGGACATAAACTTCAGATTACAGATGACCACCAGAAGGGACAAAGGGTTTGATATAAATTACATTTCTACATTAACCTTTCTTTTCTTTCTTTTATTTTCTGCTTTTGAAGTGAGGAAAGTTATTTCTATACAAAAAGCATGTTTTCTAAGTTTAAAAGTTTAACTCAAGGAATTTGAAGTAGATACACAAGGTTCAATACTAAACTAAACTCAAGTTTTAGGAATGTAATCACAAAGAGAAAACTGTGATGTTATACCTCTAAACCTCTTTGCACGGCAAGAGAAGCACTAAATGTCTCAGAATTGACAAGGCATTGCATTCAGAGCAGCCATAACTTTAAGCAACATTAGCTAAACAAGTCTAGTTGTAAGGTATTACTGAAATCGCATAGCTACCACTCTGATATGTTTAACAACATGGAATAATACTATTATTTTCTGCTTTGACCCCTTCTTTACCTCTTCTTCCCACACCACTGATGACCATCCACATCAAGAACAGAAAGAAATTAACTGTGTGCCAGAGCTCAAGCAGTTTACATTTCATGTGTAAGCCTTGCTGTCCAAACTTGCTGTCCAAACTGCTCACCCTGACTTTGAATAGAATAGGCCTGCACAACAAATTCACAGGTACTTTTCCACATCTGTAAAATAATGCTCTTTGTGTGGGATGGGGCTCAAATCATTTAATGCTTGATATCTGGCTGCTTACATGGAAGCTTGGAAGCTAGTCCTCCTTGGCTTCCTTTCAGGTCAGTGGAGAGTAATGAGCACTTTCAAGGTTTGATTCATTTCACTTCTCTTAGACAGCTGCTTTAGGATGAGACAAATTGCACTTCAGATTCTACTCTCTATATTGACTACATCTCCACTCACTATGAATGGAGCCCAGGGCACAAACATTACTCTTGATGAATCCAATCCTTTCTGGTTTTCCATTGTCTGCTCCAGGTATATCAACTAACAGGTCACTGACTATATTCAGGAAGTTAGCGATTATTAAACATGCTATAAGACTGCTAGACAATAAGTAAATTTTAGAGAAAGAGAAACAAGGTCAGAATTTGGAGCAGGATTTGGGGGACTGCACTGAACTTCAGTAGACTGATTTTTACTTTTTTTCCTCTTGCTAGCACCTCCCTGCTGAGTGCTGAGAGTCAAAGGAATTGTTAATTCCCAATAGCTTTTTTTTTTCAATACACGGGTACATGAATTCTCATCTATTCACTAATAATGCTAAATCATTTTAAAAGCTGTGAGTTTTTCATTGCATGGTCAGGCATGTGACAACTTGTAAAGTAGGAGCTAAGCATGACTGATACTGAGCACCACTGCTGTCCATTGTTTAACCTAGGTAGGAGCTGCATAAAAAACTGAAGAAGTTTGAAATAAACCTATATCAAACTGAGAAAGGGAGGGGATTGGACTACTGTTAGACTCATCAATTCAAGTATATTTACATGATCTCCAAAGCCTGGACACAACTTGCCTTGCTGTACAGACTTTAAACAGCATAGCAAATACTAGGATGTACAGAGAATTCGCTGTACTAGGACAACAGAGAACTCAAGTCCAGACTCAGAATTATAAGTATGAAGAAGACCAAGCTAAGGCATGTATTTTAGACCATGTTAGTATGTTGTGCATGTGTGTTCATGCCTCACTAGGCAAGAGAGCTGGCTGACAGTCAAGACTTATTAGTTTGGTTGCAGTCCTACATGAAAATAAATATCTCACTTAGAATATACAAATATCTCTGAGTCACTCTGTGCACCAGCTCTGCTTGAAATCCTCTATGTGCCATGCTTACAGACTCTTTTTTGTAAACTCAGCACCTGTATAAAGCTAGATGTCCATTATTTTCCAAGAAGCACAGCTGTGAACCATCTCCTGAGATGAAATCAGGTCAGACTTTCAAGAAAGAGGAAAAAGTAAACAGCATTGTTACCCCATTTGCTTGCCTCCTTTACTCAATAAATACCCCTAAGTTAGTATAGTCTTTGGGGATTTGGGCTATCCAGGCTTAAACCATTTTTTGTCTCCATGTACTCGGAATCACACCCCTTGCCTACCATCCCAAGTGTGCCCTAACCACAGAAGTATAGATTATTTTGAGGTGACAACTCTGTTTCTTCCCCGTGAGGTAGATTGATTACCAATATATGCCTTGGCATAGAATAGGTTGCAATTGTGTGTACAACCTGCTCATTAGAGTGTTGTCCTGCTCCCAAAGCAGATGTGGATCTCAGAAGCTGCTCCACATATTAGATAAGAGTATGGGTTCCACCAAACAGCAATTAATGTCTGAAGGGAATACTGACATAAAGCATAATGCAAGTCACTAAATTCCTTGTAGTAAACATAGGAGTACAGCTCTACTAAATACTTCAGACCTCAAAAATAAATAGCAAAGACAAAATTAGAAATATTTATGTAAAGTAGTATTCCCTCAATACATAAGGTGGAAAGACAGTTCAACTTCACAGGCAAATGCAAATGTTTCCCTCCCAAAACCTGCAACTTCAGATTGCATTAGGACTTAAAAGCTTTAGAAAAGTGTAATCTTTACAGGGTACATATTAGGTAAATGATTCTGACAAGAATTGACTGAAACAGATTTCTCCTGGCAGTACCTCTATTCATATTTTGCATGAATGTAGCAAATCCAAAGTGCTTGAAATTTCTGGTAGGACAAAGTTTCCAGCTAGTGGTAAATCTTTACTTTGTAGATTGTATCAACTTGATTGGAAGAAAAATAACCATAGGCAGCAGATCTGAAAACAAATCTACTACCCATGGACTGGTGATCAAACAGAAGGGAAAAAAATTAGATAAAGGATAATGGAAAATTCTCATATGCAACAAGAAATTTACATCAAAGTTTAGAAACTTGAATGCGTGGATTCATTCAGATATTTCAGAATTACCATCACAAAGGAAAGTCTGAGGCAGAAATCAAAAGTAGAATTTCTTTTGTAATATCAGTATTTGCAAAGTTCAACATAACCTGAAAACGATATCTCAAGTGCATCAAAGATAAAACTCAAATAATAGAGAATGCCATAGGCTTAAAAACACGTGAATTCTGGGCTCCAGCAGTATGGATCAAATGACACATTCAGGCCTTTACATTCAAATTCTTCCAAATAAACATTCACTGGATAGGAATAACAACTCTATTAGAATGAACATTTCTGAAATAATTGCATCCCATGAGTCTGTGCAAGCAACTGAAAAAAGAGACAGCTTCTGGGCTGGCTTCATCAAGTGAGGAAAGCAACAGGCATTGTAAACAAAACACACCAGACAGAAGTCAGACAGTATAAGAAAAAAAGACTCCCAATGGCCATATAAAGAGAAGGCAGCATGAAAAACATCCATTTGGAAAAGGAAATCAGAGACAATCAGATAGTTTCTCCACACTAATAGAAATTACCTCAAAGATCAATAAGTGCTTGAAAATAATAAATCTATGATAATGTGGGTAATGAAAAATGGCTGTCATTTTTTTTTCACTGGACTGAAAGGAGCAGCTTCATGTGTAAATTCCTTTGACTTTATCTTTGTTTTCACACTGAAACTTATACAGAGATCTAGCATATAAGAAGCGTACATTCTGGATTGCTTCATTGGCACTTTGGTGTGTCACAGCATTAGACTCTGTCCAGAGATGGGCTTAACATTTCATCAGTAGTGGTTTTTGAGGTCATGTTGTAAGATGATCCAACATCACTTTTTACTTAAGCACATTTGTTACACAAATATACTTATGTATTAGTTTAAATATACATTGCGGCTTAACTGTTGCTACACCTAAATACATATTGCCTCCATAAATACTAAGGACTGGGGGTCAACCAGTCTACCCCAAGTTTGTGCAGAATAGTAAGTTGTGCATGATCTCAGTTTGCTCAGTCATGGAATTTTGCTTCTCCCTTAAGTTTCTGTAGCAGGGGTGTTGGACCAAATGACCCTACCATTGTGCCTTCCAACCTTACCCATTGCTGAGCAGTCATCTGTCCTGAAAGGGGTGGAACACTCCTTTGAAAAAATAACTGTTGAAAATATGGTTTCTTTATTTTCTACCAGTGGTTCCAATAGAAAAACTTAGTATAAAAGCTTCAAGCGCAAAGATAGCAGATAGAACAAAGACAGTTTACAAAAGCCAAACTTCATAGGTTCTGGTTCTAGTGTTCCTATTTATTTCCCTCAGAAGTTTACAGCTAAAAACTGTTGAGTATTCTAAGCACAGACACATCTAGTGCTGAATCATATATGTTGCTCAGGACAGAGTAGGCCATAAATCAGCCATTAGAAACCAGTGGAGGAATGTTTTCCTGAACAAAAGATGTAGTCCACATAATCAATCACAGAAGAAGGCATGGGCATGTTGCACTTCAGTCAAACTACTCATTCTGGTAAGCTTTTCCCATGACTTGGGAAGTTTGCATAAGTCTGAGTAGAAAGATTGAATGGAAAGCATATATATGGCTTCAGAGTAGAATCCAAAAAGTCCAAAGTTTACCACAGACAGAAAAAGATCTAGCCTATAGTTGAACAAGTTATTTTGGAAGTTGTGAGAATAAAGGAACATAATATAATTTTTCAATAGTTCATTTCGACAGTCTTCTTTCCTTTGAAGAAAAAGAAGACTGAAACCTTCATGAATGGTAGAAAATAAGTTTATTTAAAAAGTGAAAATCTAAAAATCTCTTAATTACATTTTTGAGTATAAATATTAATTGTATAAATTATATAAATATTTTTATAAATTTAATTCAAATTATGTTGACTGATATAAACATAAATATTAAATTCTATACCGCATAGATGTAGGTAGCTTTAATGATGTCAAAGGAAATCTACCTACCTTCATTCTACACAAGCTTTTGGATGATTGCAGCAGTAGGCTGAACATAACTATGATAATTTCTTTGTGTGCTGGTTTTAGCACACAAATTAAATCCTAGTGAATTATTCACACAGTTTATAATGTAATCATTCCACTCAAATCAATGGAACTAAACAATATAACCCAACTGGGAATCTCTCCAATGGTGTTCCTAGACATTTTAACTTGTTTTAGTTAAATAGCATGCAACATTTCCCTTTTTTCTATTAGTGCAACATTATCATTCTCTTGTATAACATATAAATTCACAATGTAAGTTTTACAAAATCCTCTTTCTGTTGGAGTAAGATGCCAGTTTTTTCTTTTAAGTTTGTGCATTTTATGTGAATACAGATTAGTGTGCTTGTATCTTCCATGTTTGTGCATCCATCTGGCAATCTACCAGATCATAACAAGTGAAGCTGCATGGGGTTCTCTGGAAAAATACTTCATAACAGCAAGCTGCAGTCACCATAACAATTTATGTAGTATGCCACTTCTCCCCACCCTTCAGAGGACAGTCTGGAAGCTTCTATGCATTGGTTTGATTACACGAGGCAACCTATGCCTGAGTCCCTCATTCCTTTGCCAAGACATCCCATTGGCCCTTCAGGCAGAACCTGGAGAATGGAATGTACTTTGTGTATGTACATGTACAGTGAAGTAGGTGATTTGGGCAGGTACAGTAAATCACAGCAAACACTGGCATGATATATCTGTGCAGATGAGCTGAAACTTAATTTTGTCATGACATAGCATTGTTTCGGGGCTGTACTGTAGGTCAGACACCATTCAGACACAAGTTAATGCATTATGGTATTTTTAATCCATACATGAGACGTCCAGTCTACTCTCACTGTTTCCCTACTGTTTTTACCATGTTACTGAGAGCGGCATTTGATAAAAGAAGAAATATTTATTTCAACAGTGAAAATGGTTTCTCAGACTGCTTCTGCTCTGTCTGAATTTCTGATGCTCTGGTAAGGAGTACTATGAATCTACATAAAACATTGAAATAACAACTCTGTCCTACAACATTTCCACATAAATAGCTTGGGTAAGTTATTTATGGCCTCACAGACTCCTGTCATGGGTAATGTCAGTGATTAGCTAAGATGATCCCTTGGTACTCTAGCAACAGGTCTGACTGCCTAATAGGAAAGCATTCAAATCTGTGTCATGGACATTGATTCTGTCACTTCAGAGCAAGCTTTCACAGCTTCAAAGAATTCCCCACTGCCGGAACACTGCCACTTTGTCCAGAATATTGACTATCTCATGATTTACTCTTCTCAACAGTGATCACTTCCTTTGGGCATGACCTGTACTACCATACATATCTGCAGAATATTAAAGATAATGTCAGGAAAATAAGAATAGAGATGTACAAGCTACTCTGTTCTCGTTAGTATTCAACAGGCCTTCCATGCTGGGCAGCTAAAAATCTCTGCAACATAGTTTCCAAAAGTATTAGGCAAAGCATTAGGCTCTATCACCACATTTTCTCATAACATCACACATAAAATCTACCTGTAATTCACAATGGTAGAAGCTTATAGGACTGGAACCATCAGTGCATAGAAAATCTGAAAAGGTAAATACAGATTTAAATAAACAAGAAATAAGTAATGCAAAATGAGGACTACATTCCCCATTTTTTGCCACTGTCACCTGGATACAACTCTAAAGGCAAGGGAATTTCATGTAAAATGCTAATGAATTTCCTAGGAACCTAGCTTCAACAAAGCTGAAAAACATCTGTTCAGTTTCTGTGAGACTTGAATACACCGGGTAACCTCTTGAGAACTCCTGATACATCTTTGATATGGCTACAAGAGAAGAAAAGCAAACCTGAAGGAGTCAGCTAGACTACTAAATGTTTTTATGAACCTGTTTTAAAATCCCAAATCCTTGCTGAGTTTTGAAAAAGACAATATATTAGTCTGACCTGCACTGAACTGACCATTTTCAGAGCTCTTTGATATAAACATTCTCAAGAGTTAATTGGCATCCGCATTGGACCTTTTCAATAACTAGAGCATGCTACACCATAGGACAATTCCCCATTATGTCTCATTTTGTACAAGTCCACCATCTCACACCACAACTAAATATAAAAAAATCACATTACTACTTTGGGTAAAAGAACTTACATGTTCCCATTCTTAGAGAGGAAAAAGCAACATTTTCTTTAGGGACAGACTACACAAAGAAAAAGCACTGCCAGAAAGTCAGAAAATAGAGCAGTTTATGCTCTCAAAGGACCTTGAGCTACTAAGGTTTTTGACAATATAAGAGCAGTCAGGTGCCAAAGCTCAGCAGGACTAGTCATATCTTGGATAGGTTCCATCTGGCGCCAAGAAAAAGGCACTAAGACTCAAACATCTGTATGCATGAAAATGAAACAAAGCATTTGGCAATAGTGAGAATATAGCCAGTATAAAATTAATTTCCATACAAACCAGTGAAAGTGTATGTATCAGCCAGAAGACCAAAGATATTTCTGTACCTTCCTGTTAATAATTCATGGCAAGGTACAACCACTTGACCCAAGAAAAAGCCTTTTGTAGATATGCTTGTTCCCATAGAAGGGCAGACTGACACATCATCTCCAATGCATTACAAGACCAGTTACCTTGTCAAAGGAAGTCCAAAGCAGCTAAACTATGTCCTATATATTTCTCTAGGAGAATTTTCATGTGTAGTGCACTGCCCCAGCTATACAAATAATGGGAGTCTGTGCCAATTAGTGCCAGACAGATAACACTTAATTCTTTAGGGAAATACTAGACTCTTTTTTTTTCCCTTTTGACATTTAATACTGTACTCCCACAGGTCTATAGCCACAACAAAGTCAAACAAGCCAGTCATTCTACAAACTGGTAAAAATAGAAACACATTTAGTGCTGATGTTATGTTGCAGCATGATATTTTAGTACTATCCTTAAGATCCCTTAATACATCCACTGATATCTGTAGAAAAGAAATAAATAAAATGTTTTTCTGTATTTAGTATTTATTGCCACTGAGACATATGTGTTAGACAACACTGAAGTCCCTACAGTGTTAATACTTGTTTCTTGAAGCAATAGAATTTCTATCAGAAAAAAAAAATCAACCAACCCAAACTACATTTGATTAGAACAGTTTAATCCTAATCCCTTTTCTCTGATCTTGGCAGAGGATTTTAAGCAAGTAACTATATTTAAATAACTACCCAGAATTAATCCTTTTGGTCGCTCAAGGCATGAAGCGAAAGCAGTCAGAAACAAAGAATTCAGAAACATGTTGCAGCTGTTTCTTTGAATTCACTATTTATAATTGAAAGTATTCTTTTCTTTTCTTTTCTTTTCTTTTCTTTTCTTTTCTTTCTTTTCTTTTCTTTTTTTCTTTTTGTGTGCGTGTGTGTGCGGGTGGTGTCAGGATAACCTTCAACTGCTTTACTTGTCCTTTCCTTTTCACAATAGCAAATATCAAGAGAGGGACCAAGTAGGTATAAAACATTTCAGCATGAAGTTGAGTGTTTCTGATAGTTTACAGCATGCAACACAAGGCTGTGTGTAAAAAGAAGGTTCTTTCTTCTATATAGCTTGGGTTGATTTAATACAACTGAGGAAAAATTCTCATTTTTAGTCTCATCAATAATTGGTTGAAAGTGTCAAGCTTATTCCTAGCTTTCAAAAAAAGGAATTTCATGTACCGAGAAGGAATTTGATGCATAGCTGTAGTCCCTTTTATCCTACGTTTCTCCCTTAATATTTGGTCCTATCCAGATGCAATGGACCAATTTAACACAAGAGCCCCATCTAAGATGTAAGTAAATCTTTTTAGACCCATTTTAAATAGCAAAAAATGAGCCAAACAGTACATAATGCACATAAATATAAGTCATAATGAAATACTGTGATATTGAGTAACTACTTTTTAGCATATGAGTGTTTATGTTTTGTTCAAGGACTGGGTCCTTATGGTAGGTTTTGTCTTATGGTAGACAGAGCACTAGGAAGCAAGTCTCTGTTCTCTGAGTCTCTCAGGTGGAGAATTTCTCAACCTGCAGCACATGTTTTAAAACATCCAGAAGCACAATTCAAAATAAGGATAATTATATAAGGATAATTATATAATTATAAAAAGAATAAGGAGTGTTGGGAGAATGAAATATTTGGGCACTCCAACAATATCACTGACTTCTGCGAACGGCAATCTGCCAATTTATAAGTAGAAGAAAGAACTTGGTTTTATTTGGCATTTTCAGAGGGGTTACTTTTCCAAGATTGTATTAGCAAAGATGGTTAAAGAGTGGGAAGAACTAAAAAACTGCATAAATTAACTTTCATTGTTTCTAAATAGTTAAATAGCATTTATTCATCCACCATGTGAGCTGTACTGGAACACATAAGCCATTATTATAGCATTTCAACAAATCACCAACAGTCTTTACCTTATCACTAAGGATGTGCACCCTTAGATGTTAGGAATCAGAACCTTAAATCCTGAAAAAATTAAATTGTTCAAGTGTGGCTAGCACAGGCTTTTCCCATGAGAATTCTTCTTGTGTTTTATAAATAAAGTTTGGATGTTATTAGAACAGTGTCCCAGAACTTGGACAGTGCAGGCCTGGCCAATCAGGCCTGGGGGAAGGCTTCTGACCGACCAATCTGGTTAACTTTTGAAAACTCTATATATATGATGAAATCAAAACAATAAAGGTCATTCCTTCTTGCCACTGAGAACTGGTGCCTTCATTACTCTGCTAGCTGCTCAACAGCGACATTCAAGGTCACACAAGTAGCTGGGGGCAACAGTAGACTTCTTTTCTAGCCTGAGGTATGAAACCTCGCTTCTTGAACCAATATAGAAATTATTTGCTTAGTTAAGAATTGATGAAATAGGAAAGTTTTTTTTGATTATTTTTAAAAAGTTAAGTTTCTGTGTCTAAAAGAAATACAAGTTTTGATGGCAAGTTCCTATATCTTGGTGATTCATCAGACTTTAATAACTTCTTTTTCTACTGTGTTTTCTCATTTTTCCTGAATTAGATCCCTTTTACATGGACTAGTCCTCATTTTCCTTTCCTTGAACACTTATGTAAATGTCTAAGAGTTCAGTAACAAAAACCCCTTTATAAGAGATTCCATTATAATTCTTTCATCAGATCACTTTCATAGTCCTTGGGCCACAGTTCTTACATTTGCATTGTACATTCATATCTCTCTAAATGACAGATTTTCTATTTTGTGCAATTTTATATCCTTTGTCCTGATTACGTTAGCAGAACTCCACATCCAATTATAAATCATTTCTTTAATTCAGAAGTAGGTAATTTTCTCAAATTTCCAAAGCATCTTCTGCAAATGCTTGGACAGAGAAAAAGATTGGAATTCTTTAATTCTTCTGTGCTTTGAAGTAAGATATATGGTAAACATGAGAACAGAGTAATATCAGCTGGGAAACCAGTCTCACTTTTACGCTGTGGGTTAACAGTCTAGATGCAACATATCATTACAATTAATAACACTGTTGTTCAGGGGGAAAATGTTCATTTTGTGATATGCACAAAATGCAATTATTTCAAATATTTTCAGTGTTATCAACATTCCTCCAGTCTACTACTTACTATTTGGACGTACAAGGTGAAAGCTCCTCCATCCCTGGTTCTCAATTTATATGACTTTTATATCATTAATAAGACTTCCAGTAGGTGGCTAAAAGAAGTCAATGAACTACAGTCAGCAAGAGTACGAAGAGTACCCAGGGAAAAATATTGCTTTTCCTGAACTAAGCAATTACCAGGATCTTGCATTGATAAATGTAAATATTTTGCCAGATCCATTGTCACTGAAGGGAAGTTACATGATTTGTTGCACACACTATGTAATCTGTGGGTCCCACAAACATGTAAGAGAGAGACCAATGTTGCCAGCAGCAGACAAGTAAACGTATAACTATGGTAGAGGGTTATGAAAAATTATTTTAAAACACCATCTAATTATGGAGAATACAAAGCTGCTAACTGCTTTGTCTGCCTGCATTATTTCAGAATGTACCACAAGTTTTAATCCATTATAGTTATAATAAAACGCTGGCTCTCTATAGTTAAAAACGACACTCAGAAATATATCTTCTCTTCGTTTTTGCCTTCTGTAACCATGTGACATTGCTAATGCAGAGGAGAAATAAAATCCAGATACCAAAGTCATGCTTTGTAGTCTATTAAAGCCCAGCTGTCGGCCAGAGTTAAGGAAATGATTGTGCTGTTTGTGCTATTTTTAATTAATAATAACTAAGGATTAATAAAGCAATTTGGAAAAAGGATGTACCAGGTAAGGATTTATAGGTAGATGAATGTAATTTTATTGTAAATAACCATGGATAAAATTAAATGGGAACTAAGACATTTTATGGCACAGCAAAAAAAAAAATATTTCACATATTTTTCAAGCTCTGCTTCTCTTAGAAGCATGTTAATGGAGGTGGAGGTACTGGAAAGTTGCAATTTCATCCCTGACAAATAGTTAGTTTAGAGACATCTGCAATGTTTAACAGTTCTCTGCATTGTTGCAAAAAGCATGAAAACTGACCTTAAAGTGTGACTTGTCTCAGTTTATTGTGTATTGAGGCTCTTAGAGGCTTCATAGCATGATGGGTGACTCTGACCACACTGCTGAGGGAGAAATTTTTTAGGCTTTACAGGAGCCATCCCCAGGAGCTGCACTCAGGAGCTGCACTTGACCTACTGCAGAAGGCTTATTAGGTCTTCTAGCAGAAAAAAATAATAAAGCCCTGTTGTATTGATCATGTTTTTTTCTGCCTATAAATGAAGGAAAGAGCAATTGCCCATTCACCTTCCAAGGCAGCTCAGCTTGCACAAGTATGAAAATTTTTAAGGCAGTGTGTGCCACTGTCATGCGGAGCCCATACTACCCTTCTAACATCCATACTCTGAACATGGGTCTTAACCCCCCCTTGATGCACAGTCCTGTCCATGCAGCTGACACACTGCACCAGCACAGCCTTGGGTCCTCAATTAAACTCACCTCACTCAACCCCTGTGGAATCCTGCAGCTCCTGACACACTGCTGGCACCCCAGCAGGCCATGGCTGGGGGCCTGGGGATGCCCTGAGTAGAGGGGAGGCCATGAAGTGCCCTGGCTGCCAGAGGGGAACAGCTGTGGAGACAAGAGCAGCCCCCCTGGTGTGGGGACCTAGCCCCCCTGGTGTGGGGACCTGGCCCCCCTGGTGTGGGGACCTAGCCCCCCTGGTGTGGGTACCTGACCCCCCTGTGCACAGACTGAGGGCTCTGGGGCTGTGGGACAGTGACACCTTCATCCAGGAGCATCAGGAGCCTGCGCTGATGAGGAGTGCAGCACTCTGTTCATAGCTCAGACTGTGCCCGTGCCTGGGCCCAGAGAGCATTATTAACATCCTTAGGCCTTGCTCTTAAATTCGCTTCAATCTCAGCAGACAGAGCCCAAGTCTGCAGCCCTGTCACATCCCAGCTTCTTCTCTTGCTCTGACGGATGGTCTCTGGCTCTCCAAAATAGTTATGGTACAGTTGAGGAGCCAGAAGTTTCTTTGTAGTCACTGAAAAAGTTGTAAATTTTGATGGTAATAATGTGTGCTGGTCAAGGCTAGTATAGCCTAATAGTGCCCTCAGGAGCCTGGCAGGTATATTGTGGCTGGGAGTTCAGGCTGCATGAATCCCTCTATTACAGCTCTTACTCTGAGTATTTTATTAGATATTGTCTTCCTATTAGATATTGCCTTCTTTCGTGGTAGATACTGCCTTAATCATCTGTTGCCCTGCTGGAAGAAAATCAGGCATGTATTTAATGAGGAAAATGCAAAACCAATACAGTTTATAGAACAGACAATATGGAGCTACTTCTACTCAAAACCTTGCTAGTCTGTCTGCACTAGGGCCCTAATTTCCTTCTGGAGGTACAGTTCTGTACCTTTCACTGATACATAGTTTACAATGGTGCCTGAGTACCCAAAAATGGGTTTTACAGGCATCTGTCACACCTTGGAAATGGGATCATATTCTACAGACAGTGAAAATGTTTGGTTTTAAACATCTCATTTCTTTAAAAAAACAAACATCAAATTATTTTAAAAGCACACAGATTCTGGTTTACTGAATGCCAAGGAGTTTTGGAACATTTAGTCCTTGGAACTGTGAGCCTTAGTTTCATCTGTGGTTTATTTATATATTTACATACATACACCAATACAAACATATGCACAGAATAATTGACCCTTGTACTTAGGAGACTACACAGTTCCAGTTTGAATAATAAAAATATAATGCCTCAGGAAGGATTAACAGAAGAGTTCAGATTGGCTTTATCAGTATCTATTCATATGTCCACTGTGTAAAAGTGGCACATGAGTATTCATTGCTACTGCTGTCAGGTTTCTGGAACTATTTTCACCAGAAAGGGAAGCTTTATGTAATTTAAAGGTGAATTTTTACAGATGAGAAATCTCAACCATGAACAGATAAAAAAGAGCACTAATAAATCTGCTAAGATGTATTTTTTCTTTAACCTTGAAACCTAAGGAAATACACTGCTGTTTAGGTTACTCCATCTTTCAGGGACAGTTGTAATTGTGCTATGGTGATTTTTGTCTTTTTCTTTTTCCTTGATTTCCCCATTTACAAATTAAATGCTCAGAGTGTCAGCTGCTTGCATTATTTCTTTACAGGACAGAAGGATAAGAGTCAAAGCAAACAGTTTCTTTCTTTGATTAGCCATATACCAAACACAGCTGTAGTTCTACCTTCTGATTATCTCCCTGCTTCAATTTCATTTGGAGGATAACTTGTGTTAAAAACAGAATAGATCACTTTGTCTAGATGCTACACATTATGAATACATTTTTGTCTTTTAGAAATAGCTACTAAATGTCAAGTATAGGATTAAAGGATAACTTGAAAGGAAGTAGTGCAGTCAGTTTAAGACTGATATTTGTTTTATTAAATTTATTATCCTGCATCCCATCTTGAGTATATTTCAAAATGTAGCCCATGTAAACTATTTCTTAATCTTTATGTATTAGTTCACAGAATCTCAGCATTGTAGAATCAAAGAACAGCTGAGGTTGGAAGAGACCTCTGGAGGTCATCTTATCTAATACCACTGTTTAAGCAGGACACATAGGCTGTGTCTAGACCCCTTTTGAATATCTCCAAGAATGGAGGTATTCATTTTCTCAGAGCAACCTGTTCCAGTGCCCAATCACCCTGACAGTACTTGCAGGTTAGCTCTGAATATGAATCAATGTTCTTGGGCCCCTCCTCCCTCCATGGCTTTATGCCATGTGACTCTTCCAAGCAGATCCTTGAGGAGGCCAAAGTCTGCTCTCTGAACTCTCGGGCTGTGAACTTGCTTTTTGCTCTAAAGGAGAGCAAACTCCTCTCTGAATCCCAAACTCCAACATCTCACAGTCACTGCAGCCAAGGCTGCCTCCAGTCTTTGCAATTCCAATGAACTCTTGTTTGTGAGCAGGAGATCCAGCAGAGCATCTCAACTCATTGACTTTTTTGTCATTTGGGCCAGGAAGCTGTCATTGATTCTCTCCAGAAGCATCCTTTATTGTTTATGCCCTGCTGTGTTGTTCCTTCAGCAGATACCAGGGTGGCTGAAGCCACCCATGAGGTCCAGTGGCCTTAGCCACTTATTCTTCCTCATCAGGTGGCCTTAGCAGACACTACACCCACATTGATCTGCTCTTTAATCCTTACCCATAAGCTTTCAGTTGGTTAATCAATCCCAAGGCAGAACTCTGTGCATGCCAGCTGTTCTCTCACAAAAAGACCCATTCCTCCTGAAAAACATATATGCCTCCATAGCAACACTCCAGTCATAGAAGACATCCCACTAAGCTTCTGTGATCCAAACAGGATTGTAGCCCTAGAGCTGCACAGATCTCCTCATGTTTTTTCCCCATGCTGTATACCTTCGTGTGCAGGAACTTCAGAGAGGCATCCCAACATGCTGGTTTGTCAGAAAAGGGCTGGGATGGTGTTGTTTGACCCAGAACAGGCACTTCCTTTCTTACATGAAAGTGCAGAAGGTGGTCTGCTGGAGCTCTGTCTTGGTGATTTCATGTTCATCTCACTCCAAGTCTTTTGCTTGCCAGCCCAGACCCTCACCTCCTCACAGGTCTGCTGTTAACTCATTCTTGATTACTCACGCTGTGTATTTAGAGAAACAAATATGCAAAATTACATATCCAGAGAAGTTAGAACTAGCTGGATTTTGAGTTTATTTACTCATTTTACTATTTGTTTTTTATTTAATTAATTCTAATACAAAGTGTACTAACCTGTACAGAGTGGCTTTTAAAAGCAGTTACTATTTAAGCCTCATCTTGATCCATGAAACACCAAGAAAACACAAATGGTAATAAGAAAAACACCATTAGTCTCTCACTTCTTTTACAAAGCAAAATCTTGGACCAGATGTTTAGTCAGGCAAAGCAGAGGAACTGTTCTGTATATTTTATCTGGGGAATTGTAACCATGGACAGCCATAGAGTTCCACAAATTTGAACTAGCCAAAAAAGCAGTCTGATTTTCATACCACTTTCACCCTACATTTCTCATTGTTTTTCTCTCACTATAGACAATCTTTTTCCAGCCCTTTAAAGGGTGAACAAAGTCAGGTGCTGATAGAACAGTGCCATGTGCAGGAAAATGAAGAGACATGCATGCAGTTTACTCCATTAGGAAAATGCACAGGCCAATTTCCAGCTTTGGGAGGATTCTTCAAGCAGCTGTGACAGGTAAAGTAGAAAGAATCTCCCATTCAGTAGGACCTCGTGGTAATTTCAGCTCAGGACACAGGCTAATAGAATTCAGAATTTAAATCAGAAAATATATAGGGGGATAATAATTTTGCCACTCCTCTCTTGCTGTGAATGTGAATACATTTCCATTTACCAGAAGATTAATTCCCCTACCTAAAGGGCCTACAAGAAAGCTGGAGAGGGACTTTTTACAAGGGCTTGTAGTGATAGAACAAGGGGAAATGGCTTTAAATTGAAAGAGGGTAGGTTTGGATTAGACATTAGGAAGAAATTCTTTACTGTTAGGGTGATCAGGCATTGGAACAGGTTGGCAGAGAAGCTGTGGATGCCCCATCTCTGGAAACATTCAAGGCCAGATTGGATGGAGCTGTGAGCAACCTGGTCTAGAGGAAGGTTCATGACAGCAGGGGTTGGGACTAGATGATCTTTAGCGTCTCTTCCCACAGAAACCATTCCATGATTCCTATTCTGATTTCCCCATGTGTCTGTTGCTGAATTGTGCAATGAGGAAATATTTCACTTGGAATAAGAAAGTGAACAGAACATTATGAAAACAGATTTGTTTTTCATAGGTTTCATTCTGTTCTAAACTTGTCAGAACTTCCTTATCATTGGAGTGTTAAACAGATATACTAGGCATGGTAGAAAAGCAGCATTTCTGCAAAAATGTTACCTGAATTGCAAATGATACTGCAACAAGCTATTTTTTTTAGCAGTAGGGAAGACTTTTTGATAAAGAGTAAAGGAAGAAGCCAAATACAAATCACATTTTTCTGTAAGAGAAGTGGTTTCTACTCCTACACAGGTAAATAAGGAGTGCATAATAACTCTCTTCACTTGGGATTTTTAAAGTGTTATTATAGTTGTTAATTGCTATGACCATGCACTTAAGTGTGAAGAAGGTAGAGTATTGTTTGGTATAAGATGTAAGAGAAAAGGGAGCAGAAATTATGAATTTGAACCTTAAGAGTCTGTGTTTAAAGAAAACTGTAAAATTTGGTCTTTATAATCTTTCCAATATTGCCTATATTCAAAATATCTAAATCACCTGAATAACAACTATAATTAAATAACAACTCTGGTGTTTGTTGAAATGTTTGTTTGTACAAGGTCTACTTCACGTGACCAAAGGAAGTAAAATCATCTTCATAATTTACCAAGTACTGGATAATTTTCTTTATTACAAAATGTAATATAACTCCACAAAGATTGCAATTTAAAATGTTAAAGATGAATTATTTTGTAATGTAAATAAATTTACTCAGAGCATCCTTTCACATCATGCTGTTATACTAGAAGTGGGTTACCTAAAAAATTAATCCTTCCAGGTATTTCATGGCTTGTCTGTGGCATGCAGTATGCTTTCAAGATAAGCACTTTTCTGATAAAGCATTAGCAGTAAGGTCTGTGCTAAATTTATGCTGTTGGCCCAATTTCCACAAAGGTTTATTTTACAAAAGCTAGAACTCAGGTGCTGCTGCTCTACAACACTTCTATAACATTAATGTGGGTCACTGACATGATGACAGAAAACTATGATTTCATGTCAGTAGGGTTAAAATTTCAGACTTGAATAAAATGTTTCAGTCAGAAGGGACAATACTGTCAATGAACAAAAAGACATTTCCATTTATCTTATCTGATGGTAGAAAATATACAGAATAAGAAAGTGCTACAGGAGCACTTGTTAGCACCATTACAACTATAGAGGTCTTTCACACCAGGGAATGCTTTAAGTATTTTACTTCTTACATGGATTCATTTCCCTTGCAATTACCTTTAGGTGTTCTATCATTTGGGCTGCTTCCAGTAGCTACTTCCACTAATGCATCCCTCTGCTTCTCTTAGCCTACCTTGCAATTACATTAAAATGTGTTTTAATGGCACCAGAGACACTATTTGATGTACTCTGGTGTCGGAATTCAGCCTTTGTTCTATAAAAAAAGAGCATATAAATAAAAAGTACTTGAACAGGTTTTCCATTCTGAAATATTTTTAAAAGTAGTTAATAATATGATATATCTTTGCTGAAGATCCTGAGCAGAAACAAATTAGATCTGTAGATACGATATCTATACCTGGAAAAATGTGCAGTATTTTTAAACTTTGCTCAGTGAAATTACTCCCGACTAAATATTTGTATATTTACTCTTAGCACCAAAATGACAATTTTTTTTTACTATATCATCTCTGCCCCAGCCTGATGGAGATTTTTACAAATTACGCCATTGCTTCCAATTAAGAATTGATATAAAGCTCAACTTTCTACTTTGTTACTCTTTATTTGCACTCACAGATTCACAATCAGAAGAAAAAAACCCACAAAATTTTGCAGAGGAGAATTACATAGAAAAAAATGCCGGTAACACCGAGGAATGCAAACTTTAAACTGTGTTTAGCTTTTCCAACGCAAAATATGGATGGAAATTTTTTCTGAAGTCTATGTCTAGAATTTGTGTTTTTGTCTCTTCTCACGTATGTATTGTAAACCACTCTTCCACCTAAACTAATTTATTTAGACACAATTCTACCCTTAATTAGAGTATTAGCATGCTCTGCTGAAAATGCTGAAAACGTTGCAAACACAAACCTTCACAAATCATATACAACTTGCCTTAAAAATTGCTAGGTTTAAAAAGTATCATGTGTGGACTGGTTCTTTTATCATTCATTGTTGTGTTTTGAGAATTAGTACAACTTTCCAAATATTATTTATAATTTGTCAGTTTGTCTCTTCTGTGTTTGTCATGCCCTCTCCCACCAGAGAAAGTGTTCTTGGCTTATATGCCGACTCTAAATCTGCAAAAGGAGAGGGACAGCCTGCCAAGACTAGACATTGTGCATTCCCAGGTTTTGCAGGAGACTTGAGTCCAATTTACTTTACTGCCTTAGGAAAAAGCTTAGATTTGAACCCGACCATCTGAAAAGCTGCAGTGAGGATAATACTAATACTGGTATTGGTGATGTTGGTGACAATGAAAGGCAGAGTTCACTTTTAACTTTCTTTTTCTTGTAACAGAGAGATGACAATGGCAGGTATGTAAGGTATCTTGGTCAAAGTGGAATCTAGCATATGCAACCTCTCTGTGGCATTCTTTACTGGTAGGAATACACCACTCATGAGTAGGAATGATCTTGCATGAGGGAGAAGAAAAGGTGCAAAAATAAATAAAGATAAGTTTTCAGCAGGACAGACTTTTTGCTGGTAAAGTCTTGATCCTGCCATCACCAACACTCAGAGACATGTCTGTGGATCTCTCAGAGTGTGACTGAAAGAGATTCACAGTTCAGAACAAGTTCATTTTTGATACCTATGGTAGGTTACAAGAAATGTCTTGTAAGGGAATGTCTTATTAACAGATCTGTGTGATAGTTGACAGTGACACCATTAAATCTCTCTTGTACAAATGAAAAATTTGGACCTAATTGCAGCAAAGTCAGGTATGAGTGGCAGTGAAGCTGTTCAAGCTTGGCTTTAAGCCATGGCAATTCAGGATTCAGCTGCTGAGTAAGTACAAGCAACATCTTGTGCCAACTCCACTGCAAACTCACTGGTGAAGGGAAAAATGCTGTCAAACAATGTCAAAATAACTCTGAAAAATTAGAACATTCCCTTGTGAAATGTTCTCAATGCAGCTGTTCTCAGCTTTCTATTGAACAGAATGTTACTAAATTTAAAATAACTAAGTTCATGACAGACTTCTGGTTACCTTCAGACTATCAGATTTTTTCTATAGGCCTTCAAAACAAGATATCTCAACAAAGACTTAAAAAACTGTAAAAAAATACCACCTCCAAGGTCAGTTCTGTATGATGATTTTTGCTGTATTGGAGTCACACTTTAACAAATTCTCACTTTCTGAAAAAAGTCTTTAGCACATCCCACAGAGCAGGTAAGAGACATGCTCTAGCTATTCTGACGATGTTATGTATTCATGAATTGCTGAGTCACATTCAAAGATAAACCACCATTCCCTGAAATCTGTAATTGAAAAGCTAACATGAGATCCATAGCAAGTGAGAAAAGACCAGTCTGAACAAAGGGATAGACTGTAAACCTAAAGCCATTATATGCAGCATAAATACTCAGATAATTTAAGACAGGTAAACTATCTTTTCTATCTATTATAGACCTGGAAAAGTTAAAGGGAAACAGTGCTATCAGTGCTAAACAGCTACATAAATTCTGGAGAGCTCACAACAGCTAAACCACGGTCATTACATCTGTAGCATCTTTATTTTTATGACTTACCTCAAATGACATCATCACATTTTAGATTCATATGGCAACCTATTAACCATTTATATGTCTGATGATATTGAATAATTATAGTCAGGTTATCTGTCAAAAGTGAATAAATTGAAGCCATTTGCTCTTTTGCTCTGAAAGGAAACTGAAGGAAACAATCAAGGTAATTCCATGTTTGTTCTGGTAGAAATACTACTGGCAAAAAATAAGAACCTGTTGAGTCCTCTATTTCCCAATAGAAGTAAACAATTTCTCTTTTTGCATAGGTAGGGTTTTTAGCAAAAAACCTGAGCCAGACTGCAAAATTTCAACTATTTGTATTACTTCAAAAAATTAAGATTCTGGAAAAGGTGTAGTTTTGCAGCACTGTTCCCAGCATGGAAATGTCCCATGCCATGGATCACCAGAGAGGGTTATAAGATCCTAGAACCTTGGCCACACAGCATGTTTTCTGAATGTTTTGAGCCTACTCGGCATGGCACCACAGCCTCTGTCTCCCTGCAACTGCTTGTGCCAGGCTCAACTGTGCTTGGCAGGATTGAGCAGCTGCTGGTGGAAGTGAGATGGAAGCTGTGGGACTGCAAGGTAGTAATCCTGTCTGACGACATTTCCTGTGTAAGATTTCTACACCACTTGGACAAGACTGGGTTATTTTCACACAAAATTCATGTGCTCTCAGATGGTGTCACTGACCATTGACCATGCACTGGTAGTCTAAATGAAGTTTTGAACAATTAATGGATAGGCTAATTAGAGACTACTCATTTGTGTCACAGCCAATAAGTGGTTCATAGCTAGCTAGTAGAAATAAACGGATTTCTGAAGGGCTAATATTGTGTTTAGCAGAAGAGCAAACAACAAGAGAAAGAACTCAAGAGCCTATAATTACAAGTGTCATAATGACAAAATACAAGAGTAAACAAAAATTGAGATCAGATAGGTTTGCAATAAGCGTTGAACTAATCACAGCACAAAATAAAGGTACAAGAGGTTCAGAGTTGTTTATTCAATAAAATTTCTTCTGATGTACTTGAAAGCATAAACACACAGATTAGCTGTAATGTACTCCAGTGCAGCTGTGCAGAACCACTTTCACTTTGCCACAGCCCCAACATATATCACCAAGTCATATTGAACCCCCAAATCCTACTGTACTGGTGATTCTACAGAGTGACTCATCAGCACCTTTTTAATCTTTCTTCTGCCATGATTATGAAAATTCACTCTGCTCAAGGCTTTCACACATTTCTCCCTTATGTCTTTCCTCTCGGAACTATATTCTTAATTGTTTTATTCTTCACATTTTCATGTTTATTCTGCTCCACTTAATTTCTTTCCAACATTCTTTGCCACTGCAGACACCTGGTATTTTAAAGAGCCAGTTTTCCTCTTGTACCTTCTGTGATAAAGCTTCCAAATGATCTTGATAAGGGTGGTTTCCTTAAAGGTTGTATCAAATGGCCTCCAATTTACTAAGTCCAGCAGAACCCTTGTATTTAGGAATCTGTTTAGGCATGTTCTTTAAGATGTTAAGATTTTCCTTAGCAGTAATTTTGTGTCAATCTTTGCATCAGTCTTATAAGTAATACTAGCCTACAGAAAATGAATGAGTAATTGTGCTTCGTCGTGGCAGTAGCAGAAGTGACACCAGACCTTGGTGTGACAGAATGGCATGAGTGTTTTCTTTCAACACTTCACTACATGAGGGTCAGCTATCTTGGGATCTGGTGGGGCACAGAATGTTTACTCCTTGTACTGCTGTATGCAAGGTAGTGAATTTGTATCCCTCATCTTCCAGTTTTATAAAAAATGCTTTTATTCCTTCTTTACCTCTCAAGTTTTTCCATAGTTATACTTACTTTCATTTTGATATGACAATATGAGACGACATATTGTAAGTTTCAGCTCTTTTTTTTTCAGTGGGCTTAAACTTAAATGCAGCTTAGTGACTAAATCTTCACTTTTGAGAGGGCAGAAGCTTAAGCACTAATAACATGCAGAAGACGGTCGCTTCTCTTTACAAGGGCACAACTCAGTGGCTTCTGCCAAGTGAAGGAAGAAGTTAGGTCCATTTCATTTGTTTTACACTTGCTGATGGAATTAATTTGTTAGGCCTATGCATGGTGGTAGATTTTCCATTTTCAGGATAAGTACATGCAGTAAGTGTGCTCTTCATTTAGTAAATCAGATAATTAACAATTGATGCAAAGTGGAATAACAGATATTGCTGTTTTTCTTTTGTATCTAATGTCGGGTTCAACTCAGGATTAAATTGCCTCATATCCCACAAAATAATTTCTAATACTGACATTTATGAGCATGGCAGGAAGGATATTCAAAGTTTTCAGATTAGTGTAATTTCAGAGATTCTGGATTAGATGTTTACATGCTAATGTGGTTGCAAATAATTAAAATGAACTTGA
This sequence comes from Lichenostomus cassidix, assembly GCF_008360975.1. Taxonomy (NCBI): domain Eukaryota; kingdom Metazoa; phylum Chordata; class Aves; order Passeriformes; family Meliphagidae; genus Lichenostomus; species Lichenostomus cassidix. The sequence goes on from NC_139482.1 coordinate 26,592,448, forward strand.
GTTATTGGTTGTACAGATATCAAACATTTTTAGTTGAATGTTAATAAGGTATATATATAATACCTATTTAGTGCATATATATTAAATGTCTGTAACATCTTTTAGGCTAAGTTTTCAGCAATAAAAAAAAATGTTTCTGTATGTTCAAGTGTAAATTCACGTTAGATGAAAATATTATCTACTACTTATTTTCATGTTTTTTAAAAACCACAATGAATCCCAGTTTCTTCCTTCAGAGGGGATACAGTTTTTCTTCTTTCCTAATGCAATGGAAAGTAATGATGCATTCCAACAAAGGCATAATTCTTTCTTTTGGTTATTATGACCAACTTCCCTGAATAGAGCAAGGCACTAAGATCAGAGTATAATATATGAATCCTCAAGTAGCTGAGATAGACCTGATTATGTTTAAAGAGAGATAAGCAAGCAAAAAAGAATTGCCTGTAAAACCATTTCTTCAGCCCGTAAGATTGTGTACTCCACTGGTGCAGTTTCTGCTGACATCTACGATGCTATATATCCATGTTGTGGACTTTGAGTGAAGTATTGCCCTTTCTGCCACTACCTCATCAGACCACAGTTTCAAATTCAGTTTAGTTTAGGTTCATTTTCCACTTTCTTTGCCAACTGGCATTGGCCTGTTCCTTGCATCTATCAAGCAACTCCATGGCATGGTACATTTACTTTTCCTTCTAGCATCTCAGGTTTAGCAAAAGAAGTTTTGATTCCAGAGCAGGTGTAATCTTGCCTGTGGATATGCTAGGATCAAAACTGACCCCCCTCAGTACTCAGAATCTCAGTTATGTTTTGCAAAAATTTCAGGGAAGCTGAGCTGCCATGTATTCATTTTCTGTGCTTAAACAAACTAGATTAGAGCTGCCTCTGGTGTAGAAATTCTGCTGGTATTTCTTACAGACTGTGCACTTGTTTGATGGCAGTTGGACAGGAAGCTGCTCTCTTTAAATGTGAATTCTCTAGCTTACTGCAAATGATATAATATTGTTTTCATCACCATTTGTTCTCTTTTTCCTTCTGGTTATTCAGCTCTGGACTCACAATATTGAAGCTGTCTGAGGATACTCCATATGAAGAACTGCACTGCATTGCTGTGGACATTTGAGCTGGAAAAAAAAATCTTGTCATTTCAGCATATTCATGTAAAGGAGAACCAGGGGAAAAAAACCTACATGTGGTCAGTAAATTATATGTATATAGTAATAATATCAATCACACCTCATGAAAGAAAGGAGGACACTTGAGATTTTAAGAAGCTGTTTACAAAAGAACAACCCAACTAAAATAATGGTTTCTTACCCTCCAAGTGACAAATTCATGGATGTTGAGCAAAAAAGGAAAAGCAGGATTTGAAAAATGCCACAATGAAATATGCTTTCAATTCAAGGCCTAAAACACCTAAGGTAAGCTCTTACTGCTTTAACTTAAGAGGTAATACCAAAATTCCTATGAAGATGAGTATAGCGTTAGAGGATTGAAACATCAAATAGACCTCATTAGAACCATTTTTTAAAGTTTTTAGAAACTAACAGTGCCGTTTTTAAATTATTCTACTGTTATGGGCAGCAAATTTAGAGAGTGCTGGTAGGGGGTTGTGGTATCAGAGTTGCTCAGACAAAGAAATGAACATGTTTCTGCATTCCAAGGAGCTACAGGGAACAGAAAAGCCTGCATAATCTATTAGAGAATTACAGTAAACATGCCTTTTGGTCACAAGGCACATACTGCTGTTGTGAGGTTAACCACCACAGAAATAAAGTCACGGTGGTTTTTTGTTTTTTAAATTGGGTGGAGATGTTTCCTTTTTCTACTAGAATGGCTGCATTCTTATCGATGAGAGGAGATGTTTCTAAACAATGCTGAGGGTTTTGGTGGTTTGGAGAGTTTTCCCCTGCCAAAAAAATTTTAAAAAAAACCAATTGCTGCTTCTGCTAACTAAATTAAAAGGAAGAAATTACAAATTTCAGGACTTTCTCAGAGGGTCTATGACCACAGCCAGTTTGGTGCACAGTACTTTCAACACATTTTGTCTGTGACAGCTGTTCTCACAGGTGCCAAGGACAATATGTTCAGACTATATGTGTGACATTGTGAACAGGTAACACTGACATCAACAATAAAGATTTCACTACAAATATTGTGACAGATAGTGCTTTTCTACAGCCCTAGTGTCTGAAGTCATGCGAAGGTTCAAGATTTTAGTTTCATTGAGAAAGAAATAACCTAAAATGAGTTTTCCATGACTTTTGGCTACAGAGAAGAAATTCACAATCTAAAGATTCAAAAAACAGAGCACAAGTGTAAAAAAAAAAAAAAAAAGTGAATTTTTATCCTTATTTTGCCTACACTTATCATTTTTTTAAAACTTGGGGTTTGGCTATGCTGTTATTGTGTCAACACAGAAAATCTTGCAATTACTATTCAAAAGGTAAAAACAGGGAAGAGAAACCCAGACACTTAATTGGACTTGTTCAGATTTCCACAGAAAGCTGTAATCTGACTCTAAATATCAATCCCCCAGACCATAAACCAACCACCTACTCATGAGACTATCTTTACAATTTAGGTAATGCTTACATAAAAAGAAAACTAATAAAAATGACTGTGTGTTGAAACTAAAGCTTCTGGGAATATTTATTTTACATAAAAAATACAGTTATATATGCAGTAAAATAAGAGTCAATAATAACCTGTTAATCCCCAAACTTAGTAAGGGAAATTTAGAAAAGCTTGCAGAAGAAAGCTCAGTAACATTTCCCAAGATGTTATTTAATTTTAAAACCTGAAGTATTTATCTTCATTCACCTCCAAACTAAAACAAAGTGTTTTCCTTTTTTTTTAGGTTTCTCTATTGAGAAGGCAGAGATAAGAGTTCATATTAACAGAAAGTCTGATTTTTTTAATTTCAGTGAGCTTTGCACTCCTAACACCTACATTTGAAACACATGAGGGCAGGTCAGAGAAAATCAGTGTACAGAACATGGTGTGCAAATGTATTTTGTAATATTATCTACAAAAATCCAGAATGTAGTGTAGCAGGAGGCAGGCAGACTAGCCGAGATTATATAAAGGTACTCAAAGTCCCTATGTTGATGAATTCTTGCTAAGCCCTCTTTTAATATCTCCTATCTGAATATTTTCAAAAGGAATTGTTTTTTCTGATTACTACTACCACAGACACTACTCTAGGTAAGTGGGTGAAAGGTATATTACAGACAGAGAGTATGGAAAGGGCTGAGTTCAGGAACAAACGCAGGTTTACATAGCATGTACTCAGGATTTATAGCACAATTGTCTTTTCAAGAGAGGGTCACTTTGCAATACAGTAATTGTTTCATTTATCTTGTGCTGAGTTACAATAGAGAGCAGACTCAAAGTTGATTAAAAATTAAAATGCACTTCATTCAATATAATGGTAAAGTGATGCTGCATAAATGGAATGGACTTTTCCATTTCTCTCATCATAGTCTGCTCTCTGGTTTCTTTTCACATGCTGATATTCTTAAATGCCAGATATTTTCTGCAAATTTAAATGTTAAGGATTAAAAGAGATAATTGCTCCCAGGGCTAATGGCCACTATTACATAGAGCATGACTGGAACATTCTTCTGCCTCATTTGGTTCACTGATATTCCCTTCAGGAGATCACCTGCTGTACTTTCATGGTATAGAAATACAATGAAATTATTTCTTACTCCTTAGATTTCATAGAAATATATGATAGAAATATATTTGTATTGCATAAAAAAGTGCTGGGTCCCAGCACATGAAAATTTCCTGAGTTGACTTCACAGGACTTCATCCTTAATGATAGAAATAATTTTGTTGCTAGAGAAGACTCCCTTTCTTTATCCTCAGATTAATTCTTTACATTTTATAGTGTAACCACAGTTACACAAGGTACAGCAAGTCATAGACAATTATTGACTATTAAGACCATTTGCTCACAGGATTATGTGATCAGCATAATTTCTCAGATGTAAATTTCTCAAAAGTCCGGCTAATTTTTCAGTCCTATACTTACAGTCAGGTTCTTTGATAATCCTATTCATTCTAGTTTAGGCAAATAAAGCACTTAACTGTTATTTTCACCCAGGACACATAATAATCTGTCTCCAAAGGTGTCTTGTTCTTTTACATACTATCCTTGCTTTACCTTGATGTCTGCCTTCTGGCCAGGACAGGGTTAGTTTTTGCAGTAGTCAGGAGGATGGCTAGGAATAGGATTTCTACACCACCTCACATCATTTTCCAGGAGCAGGGAAGGGATCCCTTACAGGTCAGGGTAGAGTGGCAGCAGTAGGGTATTGTCAGGTACAGCAGTGAGCACTCACCTTTCTTGTACAATTTTCTTATTAATATTGTTGTTCTTACTGAGTTATCTTATTGCTGTTTCCAGTCAATTGCTCTTTTTTCCACCTGTGATCTTTGCCTTTTGTGTCTCCAATTCTCCTTTCCAACCCACTGCAGGGCAGAGCAGGGTGGGAGTGGGGACTGAGCAAGTAGCATGTGGTTTCACAGAATCACAGCTTCACAGAGTATTCTGAATTGGACGGGACTGAATTCTTAATTATTATTATCATCAGATCAACTGCCTGTAGCATCTTGTGATATAAAGCAGATTCCTGCCAGTGACAAATTTCATGTGCCTTGGATTTTTGGATCATTACTATTTTTCAGAATGTGATATCTACTTCCTACCTTCAGAATCTTCTCACTAAATATAATTAAAATCTCACCATTTTGATTTTTCTTCTACTTTATGTTGCTAGTTTTTTATAAATTGTATGAAAAAATGAAGCTCTTAACTGATATTGATTAGTTGTTAATAATCATTTCTATATAAAAATATACTGTTTATTGCTTTTGTTGCTTTCTTGAGACCCTTTACCACTAGAAATCATGTCATGAAACACAGCAATTTCCAGATGGCAAAGGAATTACTTGAAACAGATTACATTTATATGCACTAAAATCAGAAAATATTCATGGCTAGCCCTCTTTCTACTTCCCCTTTACCAAAGCCTTGGACTTAAGGTCAGCCATACAACAATGTTTAAGGTCAAAAAACTTGTTAGCTCATTAGATGAAACCAACTTCCATGTGGAAAGGCCTGTAAATCACACTTTTTCAGAATTGCTTCTGTTAAAAGTCAGGACTTTATAACAGAGTGGAGGAGAATCCTTGCTTAATGAGTGTGGTAACAGTTTTGAAAATCAATAATATCCACAAGTATTGATAAGCATAAGTATCAGAAAAAAATAAAATTAGTCTTGAATCAAATTAAGGTCAGTGGAAAATGTAAGTAACAGAACAAGCCAAAAACCCCCAAACCCAAAAATGTGGCTCCTTACACATTCTGGAGTCTCTCACATTAACATTATTTTGTGTGATTCTTCTTTCATATGTTGTAGAGCTGAAAACTCAGTTTTTCATACTCTTTGCACTGACGCTCATTTCCCATAAATTTTAGTCCCCCATGTAGTTATCTATATGTACAATGAATTAGGTATTGGAGTGACCTATCTTTGTCTGGCCTCTGGGATTGTCTTGGATGGGCTTATTCTGCACCGTGCTTAGGCTTCTCGGTTGCTTTTACCTGTTCATTTTACAGCTTAGCAGCCTGTGCCATTATGGGAGAACTCTCATTTATTTGGACATATCTGTGCAGGAATAAAGTAGAGCATAGATAACCATTTATTACTGACTTTTTGTGTATTTTCAAAATTTTGCATGTGGGTCCTCACATCCATCTGCCTAATGGTTCCATTCTGTCAAAGGCTTCACATAAGGATGTATTTCATTGTTTTATCCTCTTGTTTAGGATCACAGTATTCATTAAGTCTTTGGCACTTTCTAGGGTGACTGTGCAGAATTTGTGCGGTTCATTTATTAACAATTCCACTTTTTTGCTGCTTTTGTACAGTAAAGACTTGTTTCTTTTCCTTTTTACCCCTTGATTTGTTCAGTAAACCAGTTCAGTTCTTAATTTCATCTTGAAAACCAAACTAAAAATCCAGCTTTCTCAGTGACCATTGTAAGTGTCCCCTTGATATCATTCAAAAAAGCAAGGAGTGTGTTCTGAAGTTGCCAGCCTCCTCATAAATGTTCATAAATTGTATTACATGGTCAAGGCCACACAGCCACCAAGCATCTACCTCCAACAAACTCTGTTATCACTGGAAAGAGGTGCCTTGTTTTATGTTTGGTCTCACAGAGGAACATTAATTCAGACAAGTGTGGGTACAATGGTGTGCAGACATCGGATAACACAGAGCCACGGGATGGGTAGTGATAAAAAATTAAGGAGGTGTTTACACCACAGAGCTGGTATTGGGCACAAGTGCTGATGTCTGCCCAACAGCAAACCAGGGAACAGTAAAGAATGAGACAGCACAAGGAGGAAAGGAGAAGAGCAAAAAGAACACATGAGAAAAAAAAGAAGGAAAAAATATTCTGAGAAGAGTAAGGAGACCTAGATGACACAAACTACCTGGTGATTAAGTCATCTTAAGTGACTGAGAATAGATTTCCCTAAAACAGACTTCATCCTGGAGTTTCTCAAACCCCTTTATTTAATACTGATGGCTAACTAGTCTGGAACTATACTAAAGAAAATAATCTTAAAGGAATTAATTTTTTATCTTTTCAAAACCGCACTAACTTTCTCAAATTAATAAACATATTTTCTCTTTGGAAATACTTCCAAATAGTTCTCTGCCTAGGATAACTTTGACTACAGCACTATAAAATGGAATTTGCAAAGACATCGGTGAATATAAATAAGAGTGGAAGGCAGAGTATATTGCATGGAGTGCTGCCATCTTTTGGTTATAACAAATTAGGATTATTTCAAGAGAGCTCTGAGTATGTCCAAGAAAGATTAATACAGTCTGAAAGCGTAATATGTAAACTAAGTATTATTAAATACAATTACTATTGCCACTAAAAGGAATAATTTTGTATTACAGACTCAGTCTGGAATGTAAGATTGCTGCTTGCAAGAATGTGTCTGTTCATTTACACTACTGTTTTAATATTTTGCCCTTTCAGAGATCTGGGTAAACAGTGCAATGAAATACTTCACTTGTTTCAAAAGTTGAAATAACATTTAAAGCATAAAGGAATAACACATAAAGCCTATAAAATATTAATTAATGAAAAAATAACCATCTTTTGGAAGGATATTTCCATCAGCTTGGTTTTGCCTTTTGCTTTCCATATCAGGGTGAATTATTTTTCTTTCTGTAGGTAGTTTATTTGAGTTAATGATATGATCAAATTCCATCCTCATCAGAAACATGTCTGTGTGACTATTACATTGCTCTTTTTATTTTATATTATCTTCATAGACAAAAAAGCTGTATACACAGAGCATTTATTTAGCTTTAGCAGAGCCTAGAAATTGAGAAGGAGTTCTTTTCTTTTCTTTTCTTTTCTTTTCTTTTCTTTTCTTTCTTTTCTATTCTTTTCTTTTATGAAGCTAGTCCTTGGCCCTTGAGCAAAGTATTCTCATTTTTATTTTTTTTTCAAATTTTCATTGTTTCTCCACAGTTAAGTTTCTAGATTCATGGTTAATAGTAAAAGTTTGAAAATGTGATTTGAAAGGCAGGAAAGCCAATAGCCAAAATAAGAGTTAAATACAGATTATTTTCCCTGAAGCCTTTTGAATACTCAGTTAATGATCTGAAAATATATATATTTGCCCTCAGATTTATTGGCTTCCTTGCATCTACAATGGCAAATCAAACAAAATTTTTTAAAAATTTAGAAACTCAAACCTACTACCTGCTGCAGTGGCTTTCTGTGTCAGTTTCTGTGCAAAGCAGGTGCTTACTGTGCCTAATAATGATATTCTTCACTTGTTCAAAGTGTTTTATTTACCTAGTAAGAGAACCAGTGGAACATCTCAGCTAAGGCTGTTTCTTTGATTCCCTTTACAAGATTCCAGCTGATTTGGGTTTCTTTTTCTTACATGAGTGTATTTTCTTGGTGAAAAGGTGTTGGCATTCACTATTCCACATTGTGTATGTTTTGTCGTTTTCTGGTTCTGCTGATGCAGTAATATGTTTTCTGTCAAAAGCATTTTACAGGCACATTACCCTGCTTGACAGAAACAGCGAGCTACAAGGATTTCCTGAGGAGAAACTTCCAGATGCAGTGTGTGAGATTTCTCATTTCCCAACTACATTAATTGCATTATCTCCCTGAAACAACATTCTAAATGAAATCATTCACTGAAAGTCTTACACACAGTCCAGCTGTCTGGACTTCTCTAATGTTCCTGTCATCTATAAATAATTCACAGAAAGCCAACTGGGAGATTGCATACTCATTTTCTGCTCTCTCAATATCTGCCAGTCATGGGTAAGGAAAGATTTTTAACCTGGCAGCTGTGGGGAGATAGAATTTTACCAATTTCAAGTCCTCAAAAAATTTCAAGTGTGGTTTTAATAAGAAATAAAATTGGCTTTAAAGAATAAAAGTATTTTAAATAGATTTTAAAAATATTTTATCTCGTCTTATTTGTTTTGAAGTTCACTGAGGTCCTATTTTCACACACATTGTTATAACCAAGAGGACAAGTGATTTCTACATAGCCTCTCAACTTTGGAATCTGGAGCTTCAAAAAAAAAAAAAGATAAGGAAAACCATGAGAGCTGGAATAAAATTGTGAGTATTAACAATACTAATACAGAAACATTCTCAACTTGAAAAGATGGTGCAGACTATTAGAACAGAACAATACAAATTCTTCCATAGGCAAAAGGATCATATATATTGCTGCACTGAGTAGTTAAATAAAAAGGATGAAATGTGGTACATACAAACCCTGAGGTTATAGCTGAGATGACTGGTTATTTTGTTTTATATCTGCTTTCTTTGCACATTAATAGTGAGGGGGAGGAGAATTAATTATGTCATCACTAATAATAACAGTCAAAAGATGAGGAGGCTAAACTCAGATATGGTGTAATTGAATTTGTACTTACTTTCACCAGTTACAGATTTGACTCATTACCTGTATTTTCATGTTGTGTCAAGTGGCAAAAAGACTTTTTGACCTTGTGAGCAAAGAGAAAAATGCTCTCAGTTTGCCTTTGAAAGACAAATGAGACATGAGGCTTTCTGAGTCATCTTTTTTTATAGTTATATCCTACAAACTTTGATTATAATAATGGGAATGTTTCCTGATTATTATATTATTGGACCAATCATAGACCTAATTTAGCTCGAGATTCATACAACTCCACTGAAAACAATTGGTTGAATCTGTTTACACCCGAACTGATTCTGGATCAGTCCTTTGAGAGACTGTATTTCCCTTCAGCTATTAGAAACTTGTCTCCCAAAGGTAGAAACATTATCATATCATTTGCACAAAGGAACAACATCAAATGCTGCATACATAAGAACAGAAAATTAAGTCTTAAAAGAGCTGCATGATTCTTTCTTTAAGGACTTTGAGGAAGAAAATATACAAGTGTGACCTTATATTCCAGTACCTGTGGGATACTTGACGGAATGAGCAGATTCCAGTTTTTCACATTTTTGCTCTCCTTACTGTAGTCAGCTAGCACTCCACAAATCCTCACTTAAAACAGATCAGAAGTTGATAGCAACTGCAATGATAGTAGTACTTCAACATGTTCTTAAAATCGTTGCAGAAGAAAAAAATCTTAGTGACTTTTTTGGAAAAAAACTACAGTATTTGCTCTGTCATGTCAAGATTAACATTTTTCTTCATCCTGAAATTGTGTTGGGATTTTTTTTTTTCTCTCTTCTTTATAGTCTTGTTGCAGGTATTGCTTTCCTGTTTCCTGTAGAGCAAAAATGAGTAAAATGTATAGAGATGGTTCGATGAGAGTGCAAATACAGCAATAATATGAATAATAAAATTTTAATTTCAGTTCAGAGGAAACAGAACTATCTCTTTGTAGTATTCTTGGGAATAGAAATGAAGAAGCAAGATTCATTTAGAGGCTTGACAGAATTAATTGCTTGCAAATATCACCCTTTAGCATCTCAGTGCTCTTATGAGATAATCTGAGAACCAGCAATTTACTCCCACATTGTAAAATCTCACAATCCATTTAAAGTTAAGATTTTAATTTTTTTAATTATGATGAGACTTTCATTTAGACATAGTATGTCATGAAATGCCCCCAAATACTCCATGTCAGAACTTGATACTTTGTGGTGCATCCCCATTAGAATACAAGGTCACGTTTGCATGTTTTATCTCTCCTGAAAGCATGAGTTACTCTCTAGAAGTAATATGCGTGTTTATGAGACTTTTGAAGAATGAAAGCCTGAGATTCTTTGTCAAATATTTTGAAAGGGCATTTTCAGATGCTTTATAAAGGTTTGAAAAGTGAGCTTTTTCTCAAGGAGGAAGGAGAAAAGGAAGGTCTTAGTATGACAATCTATAACTTAAATATATACTGTTAGGTATTATTGCATTTCGTAGTATCAAGAACATTTCAAGTAGAGACTATTTATCTACTCTTTCAAACAGTTCTTCCCTCTTCCTTTCTAAAAAGTGGCCATAGGAGAAAACAATTTTTCTTAAGATACATGTCTCAGGATTTGGATACTGGGCTGGTCTTTCAGCTAGAGGAAATGATCTTTTCTCAGAAATAACCATTTTATTGTCTCTTAGCCACTTGTTTTTCAGACTATGTTTGCATTCACTGTAGGAAGGGTTCAACACACCAAATGTAGGTTTCTCTAATTAAAAGATTCCTAAAGTAGCTATCTAAAATAAATACAGAAGAATCCATCATGGTCATCTGTCCGTATTTAAGTCTCAAGTTTGAAGAGTTGGATAAAAGCGATAACAATGGTCCCAGAAAATTCTTATCTGCACAGGTGCCATACATATGCTTCCATCATTTTGCTTTAAAGCAGTTACAAAAATTCTGATGAGTGGTGCTCCTCAGTGGCCAGGGTTGGGACCAGCACATTTTAATGTCTTTGTTGGTGATGTGGACAGTGGGATTGACAACATGAAGCTCCATGGTGCTGATGACACACTGGAGGGAGGAGATGCCATCCTCACAGACCTTGGCAGGCTTGAGAGGTGAGCCTGTGTGAACCAGGTGTTGAGGTCCTGCACCTGACTTGGCACAACTAAAGTCTGCGCAGAGAATGGATTGAGATTATCCCTGGGGAGAAAGACTTGCAGGTTTTCATGGATGAGAAGCTCAATACAACTCATCAATGTGCTGTCACAGCCCAGAACACCCACTGCATCCTGGTCTGCACCAACACCAGCAGGTCTGGGGAGGGGATCCTTGTCCCTCCACTCTGCTCTTGTGAGATCACACCTGGAGTAGTGCATGCAGCTCTAGGGCCCACAGCACAACAAAAACATGGATCTCTTGGGTCAAGTGCTGAGGAAGGTCACTAAGCTGATCACAGGTCTGGACATCTCTAAGGAAAGGCTTAGAGTGTTGGGGCTGTTTTCATCCTAGAGCAGAGAAGGCATTGGGGAGACAGTAGAGCAGCCTTCCAGAGCTTAAAGGGGACTTACAAGAAGGCTGGAGAGGGACTTTTTACAAGGGCATGTAGTGACAGGACAAGGGGGAATGCCTCCAAACTGAGAGTAGGTTTAAATTAGATATTAGGAGAAAATTATTTACTGTGAGGGTGGTGAGGCACTAAAACAAGTTGCCCAGAGAAGAAGTGGAGGCCCCACCCCTGGAAACGTTCAAGACTAGGCTGGATGGAGCTCTGAGAAACCTGGTTTAGTGGAAGGTTCCCTGCCTATGGCAACAGGGTTGGAGCTAGATGATTTTTAAGGTCCCTTCCAATTCAAACCATTTTATGATTCTTTAATTTTGGCTGGGAAATAAATTTTATTTCTTTCAATTACTCTCAGTGGCTAAACAAAACATGGCTTCAGTCAAAAAATCCACTACTACCAATTAAAACCCACAAGATTATAAGCAGTATTATGAGATTTGATTGACAGAGCTACTCCTAATTACATTATTCTAATCATAAAATCTCTCAAAGTTTCAGGATGGTCAGTTGAGCACTTGTCAAAATGTCATAGATCCTATATATACTATTGTCTTTAAAGAATGTAAGTGTTGGGCTTTGGGAGGAAATAAAGATTTCTCTCCCAGTACTGACAAGGTTAGCGTTTATGTCATGTAAGATGAATTGTGGCATTATTCTTTACTCTGTCAGTGTTTATGGATCTCTTCTTTCTTCTTTTGTCTCTGTTTCAGTTTAAATTCTCAAAATATATAATCAGTTCCTGAGAGGAGCATTTTACATTCTTTTTGATTAGTGCTGCAAAAATTAGTTACTTAGGTCAACCAGAACATGATGCACAGTGATCTCACATAGAGAAAGAAATAGAAATCTTAAAGATTTCCATAAAATTATAACAAACAGGTCTAGTATAGTTGTCAAACATACAATCTCTTTTCTTTTGCTATCTTATTCTTTACTTCCTTATCATTAAGAAAAATTTTTTCAAAGTAAGTCCTGTTAGGCATTGGAACAGGATGCCCAAGGAAATGGTTGTGTCACTGTCCCTGGAGGTTTCTTTAGAAAGTGTAGATGTAGCAGATAGAGATGTGGTTTAGTGGTGGGTGTGTCAGTGTCCAGTTAATGATTAGAGATATTTTCCAACCTAAATGATCCTATGGTTCTATGATTCTGTTCTATCATGCTTAAATATCCAAAGCTGGACAATCAAGTCTAACAGATGCATTGTAACAAGAGACACTGGATGTTTTGGGGTTTTTTTACTTACGAAACAAGTTATCTAAAAAGAAGACTTCGACACTGAAAATAGTCATAACATGCACTTCTTTCACCATGTGCCAAAACCATGTTCCTAAAACCTTTGTTTAATACCTTTCAATCTCAAATCATCCCCAAATCTCACTAAGCAACTGGTTCGATCAGAAAGTTCTCTGGACAGTGGGATTCTGCTTTTGCACTTGCATTAAATTATTCCAGTGTGGGCATATAGATCCTTTAAAAAGCCAAAGCTGGAAGCTTCACCGAAGGGCAGTAAAGTACTGAGAGGTTTCAAGACCATCAAAATATTCAAGGGAAACATACCACATAGTGAGTAACACCAATGCTAAAATGTAATAGTAGTAAAGCTTTTGGTTAAAATACTTCTTAAAAAAAGAGGGTAACAATAAATGAACAACTCTTTTATTAACAGACAAGTTTATTTTAAGTTAAGCCTCATGAATTACATCAACCCCAAATCTTTTCATCAAGATTTTGAAGTCTTAATGAAGATAAATACTATTGTCTCATCTATTGCAATATTCAACTCTTTAATGAATATCATTAAAAATCAAACCTCAGACCAAGGACTAACTCTAGGACAACAGAAACTTACTTTCTCATTTTGCTAAAAATGATCATTGAGCCTTATTCTTCTTTCCTGTCTGCCAGAAAAATCAGAATAATTTCTCCTTTTATCTCACATCATCAAACACAATAAGTGACTACATGGGGTCTCTTCAGTTCTATTTTCTCTCTTTTCCCTTCAATTCGTAAATTAACCTCAATAATTTAATTTACTTCACTCATTCATTTTCTTTGTACCATCTGATTATATTTGTTACTGATTTCTATATTTCCTCCTCTTTGCAAGGATTAATATCTCCCATTTTGAAAGTATCAACCAAAGTCTCTGTATAAGATTAGCAGCAACAGCTACATAGTCCATATGCAGATGACATAATAAGGTGCCCTAACTACATCCAAAAGTGAAAATTCATCTCTTCTACATTAAATATATTTTTCTGTGTTCTTAATGCATAAGGATGTGTCATAATGGTATCAGCTCTGCACCTGGACTGCTGCACTAAGTGTTTGTGCACAAAGCATCACCAACAGGGACACTGATTATAGCTCCAAGTGAGTGCTTTGTATCTGCCCATCATGTGTGCCAAACACCCAGAGCTGTGGGTCTGGCCAGCTTTTGGTCCCAAGATACCCCAAAGTAGGCTCTAATCTGTTCATCTTTGTGGTGTATTGTTTAAAGTCAGATACGATCCATGGATTATCTGGAAATTGTCTAATGTTAAATTTTCTGTTGCCAAATTAATATTCCAACTCAAAATACCAGCATTTGTTATATAAGTCAACATGTAGACATTAATTTACATTAAACTAAATTATATTATGTGAAGTAAAAGCCTTACTATGCTGTATTTCTCTATTTTTAAAGACAAAATTAATAAAATTAACTTATATACACTCTTAACTAAATAAAGGTTAACAAATTTCAGAGATGCCAGAGGTAGTCTTAGAAATAGTTCATTGCTTTTCCTCTTTATAAACTGAAATTATGTTTCATGTCTTCTGAGTCTTTTTTCTTCCTTTATCTGTCTGTTCATAATTTAGATCCAGTGAAATGCAGATCCAGAAAATATATACATGTGTAATCTATATTTTTCTCCTTTACTTCATTATAACTGACCTATTATATAGGTCAGTGCCTTTTCTCCCAGTGCCTTCTTTTCCTTTGTTTCTGGCTTTGGATCTTGTGAACGGCTATGCAATTTCCTTTGCTATATTAAAACTTGCCTTTTTTCCTCCTCTTAGTGCAGCACAACCAAACAAAGGACAGTACAAGGACATAGAAACCATCAGGAAATGCCTTTTATTTCACAGCTCTTTTCATCTGCTTAACAAATAACAGAAACCATGGTTAATCATTGCATACTTCTGGTTCCCTGGGCACTCATGGAGCTCTCCATATGGTCTGTTCAAAATGGAGGCACTTGCATATATCAGATCTAAATTATGCAAAAAAATATGATCGTATAGTGGAACAGAGTAATAATAGAAAAGATACCTACTCAAGAAAAACAGAAACCTAGCTAATAATCACTCTACATTTCCAACTCCCAGGGTAGGAGAACATTGTACTAAATACATAAATCTACATTCTGACATTAATTTCATAATATTTAAAACACATTCACTCTTGAGCTTTTCATATTGTTCCTTCATGCAAGAAACCCAATAGCACAATGAATAATTATTTTATTTTCTTCATTCCTCTCTTCTTTTTTGCCTTTTTTTTCACCTTGCTCTTGATATGACCAAGCTCTTTTAGGTCCTCTTCTTTCTATTTGCTGTGTACTTTGCTTTCCATTCTTACTGTTTTCTTCATCCTTTACTATTTTACCACTTGTTTTTAATGAGCATGTCCTAAAATAAGAAAAGAGTCTAAGCAAAGAGAATATATGATTATTTTCTACAGAGAAAAGTTGGAAAAAAATTTTACTCATGCTGTAGGCCTTGCATTGAACAACCTGTGGGGAAGTTTACAGATGCACATTACTGATGGGCAAAAGTGGCTACGATTAAAATTTTTTCTTAACTTTGCTTTGCTTCAGCAGGTTTTGAGATAGTCCTCCTTCTATATTGGATGCATCCTGCAGTTCAGTCTCTTACTAAGAACTCTATAGCTTTGTAATGCAGATTCTCTGCACTGGAATATACTTTCATCAGCTGCACCTGTATAATGTCTTCTCTGGTCAACATGTCCAAATAATTTTGTACATGTTTGATTTTAAACTTAATTGTCACTGGCACTAAGCACAGATAAGACAATTCAGTTAAGACTTTAACAAAGTAGGTCTAAACACACCAGGGACTTAAACTGGCTTTTTTATTTGGATTTGGTTCTTCAGCATTCAAATGAAGATTTGAATTTCATATCCTTTGCTTGATAAAATGTATCTTTCCCTCCCAGGGAAGTTCAGATTAACTTAATTAGACAAAAAACTATATTCTTGTGAATATAAAAATAATTTTTTCACATTGTTCCGGTCTGAGAGTGACACATGAAGAAAAAGCTTGCCTGCTAGTATTGCTGATTCTACCAGCTGTACTATTAGTACAGTCTGATAAATGCAATTGTGTCTCTAGGACAAGGGATTTTCATAAAGCTTAACCAGAAGGTAGCCCTTCTGCCTTAAAATATGACTAAATGAACTTTACCTTCGTAAGTTGTTTTCACTTGCATTTTCCCTATTTGCAACTAACACCATTTGTTCCGTGAGCAGAGGAACCATATTCCCATGAGTGTCTGCAGACACAGACACACGGACAGGCACAGGCACACACATGCACACACATGTGCACACATGTACACACACATTCACACACATGTGCACACACACATGCACACACACATGCACACACCCCTCATAACACCAGCAGGAATGTGGAAAGAGGAAGAGACCATGGTACCCACAGTGATTCCCCACCTCCTCTCACTGGCTGGAGCTGAAGCCTTCTTACAACACTATCTTTCCTCCCATCTTCCTTCTTTCTCACTTAGAAGTACTTTTTTTTTTTATTTTTCAAAAACTTCCCATGGGGATGTTCCTCTGCCCCAACATGGTTAAAAAGTGGGTATTGTTTCCCACCTCTTTTTAACTCTGTGACTCTATTTTAGGGGTCCAGATGTTTCTCTGCATGAAAATAGTCTCAGAAAGACGTTGATTTCCTAATTACTCTGTGCATTTTTTTTCAAACTTCTGAACTGGACATGGCAATACTAAAGAATCAGCATGGAGCTGAATTCATTAGAGATATGCTGATATATACTGACTAGGATTGCAAATTGCTGCATTACAACTGAGCAGGAGTTTTAGCCAAAAATTGACTTAAAAGGTGTTTTAAAGATCTTTTTTTAAAATGTTTTCTTTATTAACAGAAGGAAATGTGCTTTATTATCAAAAGGAAGATAAGTCTAAGGTTCAGATATGAATTTTAAGAAAGGTTGTGGTTAGGAGAGGAGAAAACACAAAGAACTTATTCAAGGTGAAAAAATTCAAGCATATGGGGCCATATGGAGGATGGCCTAGATAAGAACAAGAGAAAAATTCAAAGCAATTAGTTGTGAAGCTCTGAGAGAACAGCATGGATATGAATTTATGAATGTTGCTTGTCTCAATCTCAATTTGAATTCAATTTATCCCTTATCCCCTTCTCTTCCTACTTGCTTTAGTAGTGCAGAATAATAAAAAGAAATAAATCTTCCTACTCTTTTTCTATTTTGAATAGGAATTAATCAAATCGACTGGTTGTTCTGCATAATACATTCTGTTGTGACTATTTTCGCCAACACATGCAGATTTGATGCATTGTGTGATTACTGTTTCTGCAAATCTCAGACACCTAATCATTTCTTTCCTTACATATAGTGAGGAGAGATAAGATTCCATTAAAGTCCTAAGAAAAGTATGTGAACTTGAGCATATTTGGTGCAATGCTTCAATATTCTGCATACACGTCATACACATATGTGAGCTGCTTCACTGGAAAAGGGGCCTGAGACTTTTTGTACTGTTAAATTGATGTCAGGGAAAGCTTTTGTTGAGCTGAATTTGAGAAAAGTGCCAAAACTTGCCTATAGGTTATCAAAATTTTGTAGCGAAATGATATAAATCCTAAGGTTGGAATTTTTTTATTGGTTTAACAAACAATTTTTATTGAAAACAAAACAAAACAAGAAAGCCTACACGGTTTTGCATTAAAACAATTAAATCAGTTTAAATTCATGATCTTTGCAATTTCCATCATGAGTTTGACAAGCTCTAAATCTAAACACAGTAAAAACTAGGATAAAGGAAGTGGAACACTGCAAAGAAGGGTACAAGTTCAATTTCCAGGTATCTTAAAAACTAACTGTGTGGTCTCAAAAATATGCTTAACTATATGATACTTTCTCAGCCAGTCCCCTGTTACCCCAGGCAATTGAGTTATTTAGTGTCTATCACAGACTAGGTGATTATTTTTGCCTCTAATTTTATCTCCATATAAACCTAAATAACTATGTCTACAAACATGTTAAAAGGTTTAAATGATATCTGAAAATGTTTTGAGGTCCAAGATTACAGATACTAAGGCAGTCCAGAACATTTAGGAGTTGTAATAGTGTTGTATTTATGAGTGTTTTTCTCTTGTACTTTGATCTTCACAGTCACTTTCCATTTCAAAGCAGTAAAATATTGAACAGTTCCCTCTGATGGTGGTTTCTGCATAAGAATTCTCAGTTCTTTCTGAGACACCCTGCATTACAGCCAGCACTGGGACAAAAAAATGGCAGAACAGCTGAATTGTGAAGAATCAGAACTATAAATGAAATTAAAAATATGACAACTGATTTCCCTATGTGCTCTGTATGAAGTCACAGTTAAGCAAATAACTGTTGCTTCTCCTTACCCAAAATGGGATTTGATCAGGGGTATAAAGCTAAAGATCTGCTTAATTGTTTGGCTAAGCAAGATATTAGGTATATAGCAAAATGAAAAAAAATAAAGCTGTACTACAACATGCTTACATTTCCCTTTGTATTTGTTAGCCTCCATATAAGCTTACAGTTTACCAAAGGCCTCTTTTTTTTGATTCCCAGACAATGGTTGTGAGAAATTCACTAAAAGACCAAATGTCACTCATTGTTATTACCTGTGTGGCTCCATTAATTTAAATTGACCCACTTACATATGTAAGGTAAGAAGCATTTGGCCCATAAACTGCTTATGTTCAGCACTATAAATGCTTAATTTTCCAGAAGTGGCTCTGCTAACACACAGAAAAAAGATAGTTGTATTCAGATCTAATATTTGCATACTATGTAATATATTTGTATATGTTCATTTTTAGCTGCATAGATAGCAAAAATGAAGATGCATGTTGCCATAACAGTGGCAGTATTGGAATATTTCTCCAGCCCGCTCCAATGTCTATATTAAAATGCAGAGGAGAAATGCCATAAGTACACTTCTTGAAATAGAATGGCACATCAGTAACAGTGTTTAAAGAGCCTCTGTTCCAAAAATGAAATGTTCATTTCATTTGCACTAAACCTGAGGTGGTTTGTTGTTTTTTTTTTTTTTTGTTAGGAGGGAGGGAGAGAGAAGAGGGAATGTTGCCAAGTGAGCAAAGATGGGGATGGTTGCAAAGAAACATTTAGTCAGTAAAACACCATGCTTTCTCATAATGTCATGCATCTCACTCACAATAATTCTTTCTTATTAACTGCTTGGGAACAATTTATTTTCCTCTCAGGCTATGAAGGCAAGTGCAAGTGTAGCAGACTCTGGTTGGAGCTGATAAGCCATCCTATAGAAGCAACACTGCTGGCATGATGAGATTTGTTAAGAGGACAATATCCCATTGGCTCAGACAAACCATGCTGTATATCAAACCTATCAACAATAATATCTGCAAAATAATGCCTTTATGTATCTGCCAACTGCCACAGAAAGCTCTCTGGCATTCCTTTGGAAATGTGATTTGATTTTTTAATTTTTATTTTGTTTGGGCCATTGACGTACACAACAGCTGAGGGCTCACCTAGTCTCACTTATATTTTACAGTATTTTAAAACCCATCCTCTAAACACGCTAAGCAGAAAACTACACTAAATAACTCAGAAAATGATCGGTCACTGATGAAAAAAAAGTCTTTATGATAAAAACATAAACAAAATAAAACAAACATATTTGCATTGTTAAATTATTGCTTTACCGCTGTTTAGAATGTTTTAACTGAACTGTATGATCTTAAAAGAGCATAAATATAGCAAATAACTTTTACCTCATGATTAAAACTCTATCTCCTTTATCATCACTGGGTTTGAAATATTTTTTTCTTTCCAAGTGATTCTGTTTGCTGTTCATAAAACTGTTTCAGATTTCATTTGTTCAAACACTGCCCTGCTTAGATTTTTTTATATTAAAAGAACATCTTCAAATGTTACTATTGAAAATTTGTGCTGGTCAAGGTCAGTGACGAAATATAGTCTTATTTTGGGAAAAATACTATCAAAGACAGTAGAAGTTTAATCATAGGAAGTAAATTTGCATCTCAAAGAGTTATAAAAGACAAAAAATAAAACTTAAAGTTATCTAAAACTACAGGCAGAAGCTTACTTTTATGTACTCAACATTCACATTCTGGCAGGAAGAATAAAGATCTCATAAAATTTCTGGGAGAGTATTTCTTGTTAAATCTGTTGGTAAGTCTCAAGTTGAACAGTTCGATAATTGCCTGAGTGGCAATGTCATGAACAATGCAGACAGAAATTCTCTCTCCACTCGTTTCATTATAAATATTTCTAGGAGATCAGTACTTATCTGAGTGGACTGCTTAGCTTAGGTCATAAATGCTGGACTCCCTGCAGAGCTTAAATTGTGCAAAAATAAATTCTTTATTGCAAATTTTACTTTTCAGTGTGAAGTGCAGCTTTCATCTCTATAAAAGGGGAACATGAGTATTTTTGCACTGGAGGATGGAGAGGGTGGATGTGAGAATTCAAGTATTGGATATAGGAAGAGTTTGTCTCACTATTCAGCAGAAACACGTAAGAGCAACCTGTAGGCAAATGGACGAGCAGAGTATCTCCTGTTGCAATGAAAATTAATTTAATATTTCATTCTTCTTCAGACACAGTTTTCCTGGGGTAGGCTGAAGGTGTCTGTCATGGAAATACCTAAATCCTTGTTAGAGCACTTCTGCCTCTCTCCAATTCCCAAATGTCTTCTGACAAAACTCATCAATCACAGTGAAGCTGCAACTACTTGGATCTGTGTAAATAGGGGATGAGGAGGCTGGGATTACTAAAGAGTTAGGACTAAACCCACTCCTCAGCTGAAATCCCATGTTGCTGGCACAACTATATTATATCACTATTCACATATGGAACTATCTGTGCTCCAGTTCTTCATCACTGATCACTGTGGAAGTCAGCCACACTGACAAGGGCTCAACCAAACAAGGGCTCAGACACTGTGTAAGCAAGCTGCTCTTGCACCCTGTATGGAGACTACACAAATACACACATGCACAGGAGTAGAAGATGGATTAGCTCCAGGAGACAGTCGCTGCAGCAATTTTCCTAAAAGATAAACATTTTTTTTTTTCCCCTTTTTTTTTACTTTAAAAACTAGTAGGCATCTCCATGGTTACAGTTCACTGTCAGTCATCTACCTTTGGCCTTTTGATGCAAATCCCTTCACTCATTGGAAGCACCTCTAGTGCTTGCTTAGGTTTCCTCCAACTCCACATAAACAGGGCTCTTTCATGCAAAGAAGAGCTGCAGGCATGCATGCTATTGTCTCAGCCTTGCAGAACATGAAGATAGCTGCTTCCATGGAGCTTGCATGCCCACAGACCCAAGCAAAATAAAGTCTGTTCTTTCCAGTGCTCCCAGACAACAGGTTTTGACCATCAGCTGAAATGGATATGATCCATTTAATCACGATGCACAAGGTCTGAGGCGCTCAGCTACAGCCCCGTAGTGTGAAAAGAAAAAAAGAAGAAACAATGCTCCACATAGTTCAGCAGTTATGCTGCCAGTTCAAAAGCTGTTTTGTCCTGCTTCTCCACAGATATCCAACACTCAACACATAATTGAGCATTAGGCAGCTCCACCTCCTCCCACTGAGATCTACTTGTTGGAAACAGTTATTAAGAAGCTTTTAGCTACCCTCCACATTTGGGTTGTGATCTACCATGCTCTCTACATGGGCCACTCAGAGGGAAGAGGTTTTTTTATTTAACTTAATAAATAAATGCAGTCTTTTCCATAAATGAGGCTTAGCTAGTAATTAGCACTTTTTGATTAATGCAAGCAATTTATGAAGATTATACTCACAGTGTTCACTTCAACAAAACACTTAAACTCATGCCAAACTTCAAATTCATCTCTAGTACAACATCTTAAGAACATAATTTCCTTCCTGTAGCAGAGCTGATACCAAGAAGCAAAAGAAAAACTCCCTCTTTTAAAGGACACTCCACACTACAGAAATACTATTGACAGCAAGAAAACAAGTTATGAGCAGATTGAAATTTATCTGTATAAAGAGATAACAAAAATGCTAACTAGCAAAATATTTTTTTTAAAAAACCACAGCTTGATACCACTCACTGCACTGCAGCCCAAGTTCTCAACTACACAAAATGGCATTGAGAGCTGGTCTGGAATACTTGTAGCTGAAATCATAAATTTAATTCCTTTCATAAAAATATAGCTTAGGCATTTAGCTTCTGGACCCCAAGGCTTGTGTTTTACCTAGCTTGCACTCTTATAGAATGTTTCACACTGCCCACAAAATGCAAACTGTCCCTCTGGCAAATACTACTCCTGCAATCTTTCTTAGTTTTCACTGCTTGTCTATAACATTCTTGGCATTTATGCCAGTAGGTAAAAATGCCAAGAAGAGGCAGGCATTGACATCTTCCCAACATCATCCAAGCAATGACTCCTGAAGAAGAGATTATATTTGAGTGTCATGCTCAAGCTGCCCACCTAAATATACCTCCAGTTTATCCCAAGACCCAAAAAACTGGCATACAGCACTGCTAACAGGCATGCCGCCATACTGACAGATGGGCATGAGTTAAAGCATCCAAGAGATGGGATATGATCTCTAATGTTCATTTCAATTGTTGCTTTCCCAGCCAGGAATATCATATTTGCAGCTTGTTCACAGGGTTTAAGCCTATGGCTAAGGGCATAAACCAGCACTAGGTGAGCTCTGAGGTATATTCATTCAGAAAACTAATGTCTGTTGTCCCTGGCATGAGACATGGTTTCAGTGATCTAGTGTTGGCTTTGTCTTTGAGTCTTTATCAATGGGTTCCATTGAATTGCCTTGTAAGACCTGTAATACAATAACTGAGAGTGTGAGAAAGGTGTCCAGAAGTATTAGCAACATAAAATTGAGCTTTTAAGCAAATGTTATTAGCAAATGTTGTTCTAAAGCTCTGAATGAATGGTGCAATGCAAAATCACAGGGAAGGCCATCAAATCACAGGGAATCACACAGAATATTTTAGGATTGAAAGGACCTCTCAGGATCATCTAGTTCAAGCCCCCTGCTTAAGCAGAGTTAAGTAGAGAAGGTAGCCCAGGACCATGTCCAGACAGCTTCTGACTGTCTCCACATCCTGTCTGGGCAAATTGTTCTGGTGTTTGACCAGACTCACAATAAAGGCTTTTTATTGTGTTCAGATGGAATTTCACGTTTCTTAATTTTATCCATTGAGTCTTTCCTGTTGCTGAGTGCTGCTGAGAAGAGTCTGGATTCCTTTTCTACATAATCTTATATCAGTTATTTTGCACATTGATCATATCCTTGAGCCTTCCCTTCTCTAGGCTAAACAGCTCAGCTCCATCAGCCTTTCCTCACAGTAGAGACGGTCCAGTCCTGTCATCATCTCTGTGGCACTTCACTAGATTGTCCCCAGCATATTCATGTCTCTCTTGTACCAAGAAGACCAGAACAGGGACCAGAGCTTTGTGTGTTTCCCCACCAGTACTGAGTAGGGGGGAAGCACTGCCTCCACTGAGCAGCTGGCAACTGCAACAAATGCAGCCCAGGATGCTGTTGGCATTCCTTGCCATGAGAATGCAGTGCTGGCTCACAGACAGCTTGTTGTCCACCAGGATCCCAAAGTCCTTCTCTGCAGAGCTGCTCACAGGCTGGTGGCCCCAGCACACAATGGCACACATTCTCCCAGAGATATAGAAATTTGCATTTCTCTCTCTTGAACTTCAAAAGGTTCCTGTCAATCCACTTCTCCAGCCTGTTCAAGTCCCTCCAGATCACTGCACAACTCTGTTGTATCATCCACTCATCCCAGATTTGTATTATCTACTAACTTGCTGAGGGTTCACGCTGTCCCATCCTCTACATCAGTGACAAAAGTGTCACACAGCACTGGTCCCAGAACAATCCTGTGATGCACCACTAGTGCCTGGCTCCCCTGGGCCTGAGCATTCAGCCAGGTTTCACATCTAACATCTGCATACTTCCAGGGAAGTATGCCTTTTTTAGAAGGAAGTTCCTACACTCTACATAGAAATTTGTATGGCTGGGGGCTTTTCTGACTGCAGTGTATGCATCATCAGAATTTAAGCTCTACTACCGAGTCCAAGCAATGCATAATAACATGATTGTGCCAAGGTGTATGTTTATAGAAATAATTAATTTAATTCCTAGATTGCAGTTATGCTAATTCTGGTCTTTCTTTTTCACACACAATTGTGCCAAAGTAGGTGGTAACTGGGTGTGATTTCACTTTTCATCCACGCATGAGAATAAACCAGAGCAACCAGTCTCATCCCAGAGAATTTGGATTCAGTTGCCAAACACAGGCAGAAAATTGTGAAATGTGATTTGCTAAAACAATTTCAGTAGAAAAAGATTAATTACATGCAAAACGAAAGGTCTGATGGCTCCCACTAATTAAACCTCAACCAAAGTGTTATTGTATCTCCCATTAACTTGTCATCTTTCTCTTTAAAATTCAAACTGAAGTAGATAATATATGTGAATTTTTTTAAAAATAAGATTTTTTGCACCAGATGAATTGCAGTTTAATTATAAGGATCATATGCACTCAGCAGTGCTGCCACATGTATTACTAATTTTTAAGTGACCCATCAAAACATAAAATTTAACACTGCTGTTCTATGCTTTGGCCATGGGTTGTTCTTCTGGGTATTTTTTTCTGAAGTTGAATTCATGAATCCTCTCTGAAACAGCACTGTTTGTTTTCAACTCTCTCCAGCTCTGGATCACTAGTTTAATACTCTGCACTGCTTTAATAGGAATCCACATCAAAGTGGTAAACTTCCTTCTGCTGCACCAGACAATAGAGTTGCTAAACGTTAACAATGCCCCCTGGGAAGGAAAGGAAAACACATTCCTAAACTCTTGTAAGTCAGAACAAAACTGTAACATTCTCTGTATTTGAAGGCAGAATAACATCAATAAATACTGTTGGAAAGGGACTTGTCAGATACTAGGCACAAAATGCAAGTTATTGGGATAAGAAAAAAGTTTTATTTCTATTTCTTACTAAGTAAATAGCTCCACCGGGTTAAGAAAAGCAGCAACTTTTAAGTGGCAGAACAAGACCCTATATCTGGCAAGTGAGTGTATTTTTTTTTACATTATACTCTGTAACCCATTTGTATACACAGTTATATAAACACATCACTTTGTCAAATTGTATATATCAAAGGAGTCAAAATAGTCCTCCATATAGGTTTATAAAATGATAGCACATATTAGAGTAATAGTATTTCTTAAATGTAGCAAAAGTGATTTTCAGCATTTTTTTCTGTGATACATTTTACTGAATGAACACCTCTTAATATTAGAGGAAAGCCTTACAAAAGACAAAGCTGCAAGAGAAGTCATAGATTCCCATAACCCTTTGTCCATCTTTAAGCTTTCAACTTTCTATTTCTTTTTTTTTTTCTCAGATGAAATGAAATTTATCAAACCCAGTTCCATTTCTGCCTTTTAAAATACCAAAGGTGAAAAACAGGGAAGCTGTAGATAATGTGGTAAGCAAAAAAAAGGCTCTGCGAGAAGAGAATCTTTGTTCTGTAGCAGCCATTGCCAGAATAGAGAAGCAGCTGTTCAAAAAGAGAAATGAGAGACTACATTTTCCTTTTAAATATAAGGGACAATAGGGTCTACGAAACTATTTGTGTGATATGTAGATCTGCAGTGAAAGAAGTATTGTGACAGAGGCAGGGAATAGGGTGACGATGGTTATGGTGATAGAACAAAGGCAGAATGTTGCTCAAGGATACACATATCAGTGTTGGTTGATTAGACAGTATCAAAAAATAGTTAGAAATGACATCTGAGGATAAAACATCATGGATATTTTGCTAAGCAGTTAGCAATATTTAAGTCACTGGCTAGATTTTTGCTAAGGTCAGCTCTTCTGTGTTTGGCTGCTGCACTCACATTTATTCCCTGTCTCAAGGAAACTCCCTTACTAGAGAAGACTTCTCATAAATTAGGGCATTTGCTGCAACCCCCTCCCTCATCAGCCTGACCTTTCTTATTGTTGGTCATTCCCATTCACTGCTTTTAGATATTGTCCTGTTCTCCATCATGCTCTTCAACGAGCAAGGGGTTCAACTACCATCATAAGACCCTATCTGAAGGCATTTATCTAAACTCTCTTCATTATTCCAGCTAAGCTTGGTTCTGATTTTTTGGCTATGTGTGGATTTGCATAGATTTCCTATCACTTCTTATTAGAACTTTGTCTCCCCATATTGACCTAGCAGACAAAAAAAATCAAGTCTCTTTTTTTTCATGTGCTTGTCTGTACTTCCCTGTCTTAGGAAAATGACCAAGTCCTGTTCATATGAAATACCTGACCTGGCACAATTGGAATAGTGTCTTTCTCAGTATTTAAATAGAGCTATAATTCTACACAGGTGGAGTTCATAAGTATTCTAGGTCTTTATCCATGCCAAAATTTCCTTCCTCACCAATTTTTATTAGCAGTTAATAGTAATTAATAGCAAATTATAAGTACTGAAAATGGGAGTTATGATCGTATAGTCTTGTCCATAATTTGACAACAAGCCATCAAACAAAAGAGAAATTTTATTCCTTGCTTTTGCGGCCCTTTTTTGAGCCAAATATACACAACCTTGGCAACTTAATCACTTTATTACAAGCTTCTAAATTATTTTTTTGTCTGTCACAAGTCATTGCATGGAACCTTACTACCTGGTTTTGAAAATGATACAATAATATGTGTATATTCTTGTTATACTTTCTGTTCTCAAGTAATCACTGAATTTAAACATCTTCTGCTGGAATTCCAATTAACTTTGCACTGATACAACATATTGCCTTTCTAGGATGTAAAAAGACCTCAGAGAATGGCTGTTATTGAGCATAAACAGGAATGGAATACCTTCCCATTTCTTTCTTTTTATCTTCCCTTTTTCAAAACTGAGTATATAGGCACTTCTTTTTGAAAAGTCCTAGGGTTTATTTTCAAACCTCCAAAAGGCATAAAATCAATGGGTATAGAGTTTGTTTGACTTCTCCCTTTTTGTGATTAATACCTTCATGGAATTCAGTAGATTGATACCAGAAATTTTGTTGTTTGAACACCCCTGATTCCTCTTGGACTTTGTCAAATTTCGGTTCCTCAACATGGAGCTCAACCAATGGTTGATCATCCTCGCTGAGCTCTTCATTACAGCACTTGTGAAAATACCACACCATCTATCTAGAACAGCATTCTGTGTAAATGTGTATCCTATTCCTGTGATAATTCTACTTTTCTCCTTTATCAAGCTTTGTTATTTTTAATAGTCTTGCCTCCATAAGGTGACATCCTCGTAGAATGACCTTACCTTATTAGTGTTTCTGCTCCATTTGCTTTGCCAAGCTTGGCAAGTATTGTCATTTGCATTGTTCTATCAGTCTCTTGGCATTTGTTTTATTTTGATCATACTCCTCAGCAGGAATCTGACTCCCATCCTGAACACATGCTGTTCTTACACTGTTGGCAGACAGTGTACAAAATTAACCTTTTGCCATTCAGTTTTGCCCACAAAAACGGCTTCAGAAGGCATTTACTCTGCTTTCTTTTACACTTGCCCAGAGCACAGCAATCACAGCCTGGGTCTCTCTGTTGACCTTCTCACACAGTAGAGAAGGTCAACAGAGCGTTGACCTTCTCACCAACCACACTGGAATAAACCAGAATTCCATCCATCAGCCTGATCACAGAGTAAGAAAGTTACATGGGCTACATGAGAGACCCAGAATCCAGGCAACGCCTAGTGGGAGTTTTATCCCTCTTTCTATTTTCAAATTTTAAGCACAGAAGCAGCTGAGTAATTTTTGGCCAACTGTATCTTCCACAGGTATCCTTCTGTTTAATTACAGTGCAGCTTACAGTAGACAACAAACCCTTCATCTGCTCAGACATAGACTTATTAGGTAAGACACTTTTCTGCTCTTCCCCAGTTTTTATACATAATTAGATTCTGGAACTAAGGATGCAACATGGCTTTCCCTAAATAAAATGAGATCTTCACACGGGATATTGAAGCAGCACAGTTCTGCTGACATCACTTATGTCAGCTGAGGATCTGGCCACTGATTCTTTATTGAGATATGCATATAATCAGTGCCATTAATATCTTTCCAGAAGGCATTAAACCTCCTTTTACAGTTTATTGGTTTTGTAATTTTTTCAGTTGTCTCTGTTGATGATTGGAAGAGGATGTTTGCATTACTGATTTCAATAATAGAGTGGAAAAAGGATGCAAAAAACCAGGCTCACATGTGGACATATTTCCAAATTTATAGTATTTGGTTCATCTAAACTACATTTGGGAAGGTGAATGGGTGTGTAATTTGGGGTAATTCTATAAGCCATTTTGTGCCATGCATAATTTTACCATCAGATAAAATTGTTCAATATAAAAGTAGAAAGCCTCACGCTCTCCTCCACTTATTTAACAGGCAAAAGTAGGAAAATGGGGAAAAAATCCAAGTGAAATAAGGTTTTTTGGAAAAACAGGCTTCTTTAGATTAACATTATCTAAACACAAATACTGTAGAGCAACAGAAAGATGCTGCTGAGTAAAAAATAATTTTTTTATCGAGAGAGGTGTGTTCTGTGTTGTTCTGCAGTCCCCTGGTCTTAATTCTTCACTTTTTCCTTCCTACCTCTAATCTGACTTTCCCTCTGGATAGGATGTAAAGTTCCACATTGCTTCTTTTGTCTTTTCTTTACTTCTCCCCTTCTTCCATCTAGAATTCAATTTATCTTTATTATATGATCAGTTTTCAAGTGTAAGCACTTTTCTAATGCCTACTTTGTAGCAGCGTAGTGGCATTTTCAGCCTCGAACAAATGAGGTTGCTGTTGCACTACATGGCTGTTGTGTGAAGTAGGAAACCAAAGATGACAAGTCCTAAGAGCAAGATAGAAAATACCACAGGCTTTCATAGAATCTGTTGCCCTCAAAAGAGGTGAAATAGCTGAATTTACTGAGCTGGTATAAAAACAAGGTCCTGAGCATGCATATTTCCCTTCCCACATCCTACAGCACCCATGCTTAGAAAACGTGGGACACATTTTTAATGAAGAGATAAACAATGTTCCTACTAACAAGGTCACCAGCTTCAATCAGTTTGAGCTCTGGACCTCCCAGATTTCATCCATGGCATGCAGACTGCCAGCCAGAATCAGGAAATATTTTTCCCTACTGAGGATTATATATAGCAATATCCAGCATTAAGCGCTGGGTCACTGGGTACTTTGTTAAAGTAGTAACGAAAGCAAGGTGTTACCTAGTCCACTTTTTTGAGGAATGCTGGGAATTCCTGAGGTAGGCAGTGAGTGAATACAACCTTCACTAGTATTTAATTAATTTCTCAGTTTGGCGAAATGGGGCAAAAGGTGAACAAGTCAGCTGTACTACCTTTGATGGATGCAAAGGATGACACATGGGACACTTGCATTATTTCATGATTAATAGGTTTCCTCCCAGTCAGTGTGGTGCTGTGTGTGTCCAGCTCTGAAAGTAGAGAAAATGTACATCACCTTTGAGTACAGCTGCATTTTACTCCCAGCAGTACCCTGGCAGTAGGACATCGGATGAGTTCTGCCAAAACATGTTTTCGCAGAGCTGCAATGGGACTCAGAAGAAAGAAAGGTTGTTGCATATTATCAGTTGAGGTTCACTGAGAAAGCAGCTACCTAGACACCAGCCAAATCAAAAATAAACTCTATATAAAATGTCCAACTATTTTTATAGCCTAGCTCAAAATGAGAAAAACAATGAAAGCCAGAGTTTAAACTGCCATTTCAACTTTAATTTATATTTTTCTCTGTCTTTCCCTAGAGGTTTGCAGCACAGTAAAGGAATGGAATAAACTAATGATGTGGCAAGCAAAAGAGCATTTTCTGAAAAAAACCCCAAATCTCAAAAAAACCCACATGGCATTAAAAAAAAAAGTATTTACTAACTTAAAAGTTATTTCATTGAGGCATTGAGATTGCTGGGGTTTTTTGCTTAAGGATGTAATGGTAGGGTTTTCCGTATATTTTAATGTCATTGTAAATTAAGTGAGAGACATATCCATTGATTTATCTCAGATGTTTACAATGCAAAATTGTGGAAGACTTTTTTTTTAATCATATACACAAATATATATGACACAATAAATTACACCTGCCTAATTCTGCTTCTGAGTGCTTTACTTCTGTGCCTCTCTCCTTTGATTTAATGGAAATTAGTTTCAGTGACATACAGTGAATTGGAGACACCACGTTCTTTCTTAAATTGGGGGAAATATGAGCCCCTTTACCTTTACATTTTATGAGTTGGTTGCTCTTTAGGGTTTGGCAAGACAAATAGAGTTACATACTGTGAGTGACTCAGAACAGAACTTCACTATCAATCACCTGCCTGACTCTGCACAAATTCTGTAGGGCGTTCAGGACATTTTGCTGCCTATGAATATTTCAGACAAGATGAATCCCTAACAGCTTCCTGATGGATTAATACTAGAAAGCAGGACTTTTTCTTGTTTTATAGCAGTTTGTCAAAATGCTATTGCCACTACAGCTCTGCAGTAGAATGCCTCTTTAAATAAAGAAACTAACCCAGGGGAGTATCACTGACTCCCTTTATCACAAATCATTTGGAAGAAATTATATTTAATATATTAATATTGTATGAACTGCAACAGCAGAAAATGGAGAATTATCACTCCATTGTTTGGGAGTTTGTTTTAGCTTCTAAGCATTTAATATGGCACTAATGAAAGTGAACTATGGTGGAGGTTTTAATAAAGCCACATCCCAGCCTGAGTTATCCAAAGGCGCAGGTTATGGACCTGGATCAGTTGTAAACCTTCAAAAGTTCCCCAGTGCTATGGGAGGAGAGTCTATAACCCCAACAAAACTGTGGTTCTTGACTGTCTTTTCATAATGACAAGCCATTTTTCACTGCTATTTTTCACTGCCATTTCACAAGCCATCTTCCAGAAACTCTGGAAAGGGACTGTTCTGTATAGAGAGATGACTCTGATAACTCCAACGCACACGCTCATCATTCCAAATTGGACATTATGGAGAATTGCTCTGTGAACACATTTACCTGCCCAATGACCTCCAGTCACTACTGCAAACAAGGCCTCCAGAATGTTTAAGATACCTCTATCAATAGTGACCTTATGATAGGAAATTACCTTATTTTTATTTTTTTATTGACATCTTATTATTTGAGCATTAAGATGACAGCTCCATTTTAAATACACATTGATTCTGCTCCTCCATGCATCCTTAAGAGACTTTTGAGAAACTAGTGGAATAGATTTTCTCTGATTTGTGATTCTTTTCTCACATTAGGGAAATCAGAAGTACCTATTAAGTGCATCAATTTTGTCAAAATACCATTTCATTTGCATTAGAGTAATTTAATTACTTGTATGTCCATCTAAGTACATAGAAGGCGTCTATTAGTTGTGTCTATTTTTCTAATCAATCTACAACAAAGTTAGTTATCATAAAACACGCATATGAGATCATGATATAGTCAACAGAGGATTCATCATAATGTCCACCTTCAAGTAACCTTCAATTCTCTACTTTTACTACAGAAATTTACCTTTGATTTTAACTCATGCTCAGCCTTAATCTGTGCTTCCACCTCCTGTTAAACAGCTGCTACATGCCAATCCAAGGACAGCTGCATTTCAATTCACATGAAAATATTCTTTTATCTCCCATGACTACTTCTCCAGGTGGTTTTAAGTATTAATTAAATTTTGCAGAAGGCCTTG
Source organism: Lichenostomus cassidix (assembly GCF_008360975.1). Classification (NCBI taxonomy): domain Eukaryota; kingdom Metazoa; phylum Chordata; class Aves; order Passeriformes; family Meliphagidae; genus Lichenostomus; species Lichenostomus cassidix. The sequence goes on from NC_139482.1 coordinate 26,624,120, forward strand.
AGATATTTGGATGCCTGCAAAGTGTTATTAATTGAAACTTCATGCCCAAAGCAGATATCTTCAGACTTGCACAAGTCCCAGATAAAGTCATATATCCCTAAGCATTCTTGAACTTTGCAGTATTCAAAAAAGATGTGAAATTTGGAGGTCAGGCGTACTTTCAGTCAAACATGAGCCTTTGCAGAATGGAAAGAAAATACGCCAACTTTTCTCATTTCAGACTTTGATGTCAAATGTCAGAAAATTTTTCTTTATTAGCACAAATATTAAACATGATCTGACTAATATCACTGCGGTACATCTGTTGTTGTAATGGATATGAATTTGCCAAGCTATTCTCTCATTTTGTTGTAGTAAGAATAAAAAGCCCAGCCCATTAACAAGAACAGGGTAAATGATCTCACTTCATCATTTTCAAAGGGACTGATGGAATATGAAATGAGTTTCATGCTAGTAAAGCATCACAGTATTACAGAATTGTTTGAAATTACATAGATAAATGGACAGATAGCTGCAAACCAGTCTCTTGAATATTTGTATATATACATATTTTTGTATGTCTGCACGTATATACAGATGCACATTTATATTTACATTTTAATGCAGAAATAGGAGAGTATTGTTTAACTTTTATTATTTATACTTGTGACACTGTATATGTCCCTACCAGACACATGCTCATCCCGTGACAAATCAGGTTGGTATAACATTGTTTCCATCTGCTGAGGATCTGGCACTGCATGTGTACATTTACGAATGTCTATATATAGATATATAGAGATGCATCTATAGCTACATGTATAAACATATAAGGAAACTTGGATTGAGAGCAGCTTAGGTTATCGTTTTCCATTATAAAGAATTCTATGCCCCTTTTATGTCTTCTACCTTCTTTGATGCAACATGCAAATCTCAAGAAAGCAACGAGAAAATCCTTGGAGGAAAAAAAGGAGATTCCTTTGAAATAACATTAATCTTTAGGTGGGTTTGTATATTTAGTCATTTACTGAATGTGGTTAAAACCAGGGCTTGCTCTGCAATGGGTGGATTCCTCATAAAACTTTAGGCCATCTTTCCAATTAACATTCCAGACCTGGTCTCCCAGTGATAAGCTGTACCAGAGAAGCCATTAACTGCAAGAGGTTGTACAGTGTTACTGGACACAAACCCAGGCTTGTTATCCTTTCAGATTTTTTTTTAATTTATTTTTAATATTTTTAAGATTTAAAGTGATGAAAGGTGCCTATTAAGGTTCTGAGCATCCTAACACATTCCTTACAAAAGTACAGTGAAATACTAACTTTCCCTTGGCACATGGTTGAAATGCTGAAACTTAGCCCAAATGGGTCACAGCTTTCAAGCTCACAGCCAAATGAGGAAAAATAGGATTGTGGAGCGCTTTGAAGTCTTTCCTTTTAGAAAACTAAAAAATAGCACTTTAAGTTCTGCTGTAAACAATGGAGGGTTAGTTTTCAAAATCACAGTTTCATGTTTAAGTAGCGCCAAATGTGCCCTTTCTGCTTCTTCATGTAAAAATCTAATGATGGCTTAATCAATTTTAAATTATTTTTGCACAATACTTTGTCTTTCTTCCATGCACAGCTTGCTCACACAGGGAAGGGGAATGAGGCTAGGTAGCTTAGTGCATTCCACTTCCCATGAACATGATTTTTCAACCTAAATAATTTTTAATATTTTTCCCCATGGTCTTGCATGTTCAACGGCATAAATGCCTCTCACATCATGACTTGCTCCTGGCTCTTTGTCCCTCAGGGAGCAGCTGGCCCTCGCTGTGCCCTGGCAAAAAGGGTATTTATTGATAGCTGTGAAACTGGGATGGATGCCTCTGGCAAAATCCATGCTGAGCTATAAAGATCATCAAAGAAGTATTACATTCAGATTCTCTTATTTGATAAGAGAAAGGCAAAACCACTTGCATTTGAGCAATAAAAGTATTATACAGTTAAATCTGTTATCTTTGTTCAACTCATATTTCCATGGAACTCAATGAAAATATGGGAATGTTCAAGAAACATCGGCAGAAAAAGGAAAAGACAAAAGAGTGTTATTAATAACAAATCGTAATCAACACTTTAATGTTAAAACAAGAAACCCAGTAAACACCTTCAGACTGATAGAAAATAATGTTAATATTTTAGACATGTATGCATCAATTTTCAAGATGCAGACTATAATCAACCAGGTGTAAATGTGAAATGATACCTTATTTCCCAAGAATCCTAGCTATTCATTGCAACATATTTAATGCCAAGTTACATATTTTCTAATATTTTGTAAAAGAAATGTATGAACACATATCCCAAGTTGTAGTGTTGAAGGTGTGAAATTATTCCTCTACTCACACATGGTTTTGATTGCTGGGGATTTATAACATCCTGAAGCTTAGCTAGGAAAAAATTGCTACAGTTGAATATATTATTGCTGAAGTAATTCTTCGACTAAAGTTGAAGTAATCCATACAGAACAAGAATAAAATAAGAATAGATTTTTTACAAAATCTACCATGTAAAAATAAACAATTATTTTTTAAATATCGTTTTGGGCATTCAATGGATTTTAAAGAAATCTTTGTTTTCTTTGTTGGCACTAAACATGGTAGTGTGTTTCAGTTCTCATAGCCTCTGAGCCTCCTTCACATTGCAGTCATCCCAAATTCTCTATAATAACGAGATTATTTTGTTTACAGAACCACAATATTGCAAAACATTTGCATTACTAATGTAATTAAGTACTTGTGCACATGCTAATGTGTTCTACCTAATCTTAGGTTTGCAAATTTTCAGTTCTGTGCAAGGGATAAAATTATAATTTTTTTCCTTTTAGTAACTGCTTCAGGGTTTAATGACAAAAATTAACTGGATAGTATTAGTATATTCCAAGAGACAAAGAAAACTATGCTGCAGGAAATTATCCTGCCACAAACAAACAAAAAAATTTCCCATGTAAATTTTATGTGATTAATGCTAAGCATGCATTGAGCTTTTAAACAATTAAAATGTTGTGCTATGTTCAACTATCATTTCATGCCCCAAACCCAGATAAAGAGAATAACTGCTGATTAAATGGTCCTAATCCAAAGCTGATTGATGTCACTGGAAACCTTGTACTTATCTGGTGTCCTATGAAAGTGTAAGGAGCTCTCTAAATGCATAGGCTAAAACATAATTCCATGTGAAATGTTCTTGTTGAGACTAGGTGCTGTCTGTTAAAGCAAATTACTTTTATTCATCTGTGCTACACCCTAAGGTGGAATACCTACTCGTTATATTAAAAGCTCATGATTCCTAAATAGAGCTTCCATTAATTAGTGCCTAAGAAAACAATTGGCCTGAGCCAGAGAAAATGCAGATTAATTATCACTGCTCAGTCACTCGTAGGACTGTATCTTCAATCTCAATACAGCTATGTAATACACTACTAATGAGGCCTCATTAGAAAGTACTCTCTCCGAGTCTTAATTTTTTTTTATCATATTTGTTGGAAAATAAAACCCTGTTTCTTTGGTTTTCAAAGTCCTTTCCATGGTTTTACCTACTAAAATCCTAAATCTCCCACTTATTCCTGCACATTTATTCACATGTATTGTGAATACAGCTATCATTTACCACACAAAATGATTAAGAAGAAATTGAATATTTGGCCATATCTTCTTTGTCTTATAATCAAGAATTTCCAGAGTAGGGACAACAATCATACAACTAGAACGTGATAAACATATCAGCAGAAAGTAGCAGGAAGAAGTCTCAATTATTCCATAATGGTCAAGCTCTAATCCATGCAAGGTGTGAAGAAACAGGATTTAAAGGACAATAAACACAACTTCAGGTTTAACAACCTAATCAGAAATACATCCCAGCTAGACTCCTTCCCCAGTGTTTAGCCCATCTGGGCTGGAGATCAAATGATTGGGTTTACATCTCTTCAAGATGCTCACAGTATCTGAGTAGCCAGAAGGTGACTTGGAAATCCTATCTTCCCATGTATTTACAGTCTTTTATTCATGAAGTTGCAGTGACAATTACTGCCATGTTTACTGCTCCTGAAGAACTTTAGTGCCAGGTCCTAGGCAAAGGAGCTCCTACTGATTAAATGCTTCTGAAGATGAAAAGGTTATCTAATAGTTAGATTTAGAGATTAAATATTAAAAGCCATACTCATAGAATTTTTGAAGATTCTCAGTGTCCTGAACATAACATTGACCTTTCATTAGTCACTAGAAGTGAACAGTTTGTGAGCAGTTTTTCATCCTGGCATGTTTGCTTGCTCTTGGTATAAAGCCTCAAATCCACATTCAGATGTCATTGATGAACAAGGATAGTCTCCAAATTACTGAATACTCAGTACCTGAATCTATTTTCTTTTGGTTGAAATGGTACCTAATTCAGCTGCAAAACCACTATCACTTTGGTTGAGCAATTGGCTAAATTTCTAGAATGAATATTAGCAGTGTACATGACTGAACTATGTTCAGTTTATTACTAATTATTTTAATTTCCAGAGACTGCTAAAGCAATAGATCATAACACCACTGCTCGCTGTTAGAAAAAAGGACTACTCAATTGCTTAATAAGTGACTAACAGCAGAAAGGGCAATAAATCCTGCATCACACTGGAGTGCCTTTACTTTCAAACACTTGGCTTTATAACCTCAGCATTGTTGTCTTAACATCTTTTTTTTTTCTCCTGTAGAGTTTTATAATGAAGATTCTTACTGAGTATTTAGAGCTTGTCATATGCACTTAGAGCATACTTAGGTATACTTCAGGCCACATTGAAACTACATTAATCACACTCTAGAAGTGGAAGAAAAGTACTTCAGATTCAGTAAAGGCAAAGCATTATAAAACTGCCACTTTTAAGTCCATATGAAAGGAAAAAAATTAAATATAGGTTATATATTAGTAAAAGCTGCTCTAATTAAATATATATCTATTCTAATTAGCTTAATTAAATAAAAATAAATTATATTATAAAATTATTTTATACTGAAGTAGAAAAATAACTTTCAAATAAGACACCAAAAATATACTACTACACCAACATCAGCATTTCACTGTTCCAGATCCTTATGCAGTGATATTAATAAAGAGTAGATTTGTGTTTATAAAATGAAGTTCAATGTTTCTTTAGTTTCTCTGATGCATGCAGTTAACAATCAGTGCCAAATTAAGATAAGCTTCCAGCCTGTTTTTTTCCATTGATTGCTGGAAAACAAGTCCCACCGTTATCTTTTACTGCTTTGCACTATTCACCACAGCAGCAATTTTCCTACTTGTATCTTCACAAAAGTGTCTTAGGTTGCAATATTGATGTAATTAAGTATTCTATTACCACCAGCTGTGGGCCATTAGCTGCTATCACTCACTCCAGATGACAGACAATGAGCCATCCGTTAGCTATTATCACTTCCTAACAACCCACCCTGCATGACAGGCAATAAGTCATCAGGGACCCACCGTGTGACTCATAAACTTATCTCGTCCCATTGTGAGATGCTCTGCTGAGGAGGGAGGAGCCAGGTGTTCCCACCTGGATATAACTTGGCCCTGGAACTGCCTGAGCTAACCCTGTCTACTGGGTTCCCAGAGGACCAGAGCTACTACTGGATCTTTAGCTGGAGACTAGACCTTCACAGGATCACCGCTTCAACTAGACTACTTCAGTTAAACTGCTACTACCACCCTAACAGGGTGTTAGGTTGTATCTGACTTTGTCAGTGCTTTTCCTTGTATTATTTCACTTATTTTTAATTTCAATCTTGACTTGTGATCTCCCACTGGTTTGTTTTCAAACCAACACATATTTTGGCGCCCAACGTGGGGCACGACCTGGAGAAACTCAGAAATCCTATCACCATGATGCTCAGCTTATCTATATGGGTGCTGTATCTCGCTCTCTATATCTTTCCTCAAATGAGAAGCTATCTGCCCGTCGTATTGCTCTTGTTACGATCAGGGCATAGCATGAAAATTGCTCTATTAGTTTATTATGCCTATTGCATAGTAACCTGTGAGGCAATAAACACCATTCGTTATATATACTCGACTTTGTCTGCCTGGCCTAACCTGAGCTGCTCCATCTGGGACCTCCTCAGCAATCGCACCCACCCTCTGGGGCTAGGAGGAGAGAGCGGTTTCTTCCAGCCTTTCAGGTCAGGCACAGCCGTTTTTGAGAATATTGAGTTCTCTCTGGATGTTAGAGATGGCATAATGTTTTTGTCAATTCTGTTCTCTTTGACCAGCACCGTGTACCTCATGCTAAAAATCAGAACATTATTTTGTCTTCTTGAAGAAAAACAAAGCAAATCAAAACAACCGAAGCCTGTAGCAGTTGCCCCCGTCCAGAAAAAGAAATCCAAGAGCAAATCAGTCCGCATAGCGACTGATGAGGATGCGGCAGGACCATCTCACCAAGCAAAAGAAACAGAGCCGGAGATTATCACTCGCTCTCTATCCCTGGGGGAGCTGCGTGATCTACGGAGGGAATTCACCCGGCAGGCGAACGAGTCCATCTTAACCTGGCTGCTCCGCATCTGAGATGCCGCCGCTAATGACACCATTCTAGACGGAAGTGAGGCCAGGCAACTGAGATCCCTGTCCCAGGATGTGGTCATTGACCAGGGAATTGGGAAAACCCAGAAAACTCTCAGCCTCTGGCGGCGATTGCTGGCGAGTGTACGGGACAGATACCTATGTAAAGAAAACCTCCAGATGCACCAAAGGAAATAAAACACAATAGAACAAGGTATCCGATGCCTGAGGGAATTGGCCGTGCTAGAGATCATTTTCTCGGACAACGAGAGATTCCCCAAGAGCCCAGATAATGTCCGGTGCACTTCACAAATGTAGCTAAGATTCGCGCGGCTCGGACCAGAGATATACTCTCGTTACCTGGCAACACTGCAGTGGAGGGAAGGCGAAGACCAGGTGGGCGTGTTAGCAAACAAACTGAAAATTTATGAAGACACTGTCACCGCCCCACTACGCACTCAGGTCTCATCAGTAGAAACAAACCTAGCCAAGCAAGTCCAGAGCTTAATTAAAGAAAATCAGAAACTAAAGAAAGAGCTCAAAGAAAGATTTTTCCATGCCACACCGAAACCAACCCGAGTCTCTGCCATCAAGAGCAGACGTCCCCCAGCCAAGGAAAGAAGACAAACTCCACGACGTGACCTCTGGTTTTTCCTTCAAGAGCATGGGGAAGACATGAAGAAGTGAGATAGGAAACCCACCTCCACCTTAGCAGCCCGGGTACGTGAATTGAAAAAAAAAACATCCACTTCAAGAAGCTCATCTAAGTACAACACTGCCCCAATCTCTTGTAGACAAAACTCCAAACAAAATAGAAGTAATAATATGACTGATCCGCTTGAAGAGACCTCAGGAACACATTTACAGGACAAGAACATCGTGCACCAAAAACAAGATTAGAAGAGCCCTGCCTCTAGCCAGGTAGAAGAAAGAGATAACCAGATCTATTAAACTGTGTAAATCCGATGGCCTAGCACGTCTAACCCACAAAGATACACGGCTTTGGTTGACACCGGCGCTCAGTGCACCCTGATGCCATCCAGGTATGTGGGGACCGAATCCATTTCTATTTCTGGGGTGACAGGAGGATCCCAGCAGCTGACTATACTGGAAGCTGAAGTGAGTTTAACTGGGAATGAGTGGCAGAAACACCCCATTGTGACTGGTCCAGACGCCCCATGCATCCTCGGCATAGATTATCTCAGGAGTAGATATTTCAAAGACCCGAAGAGACATCGCTGGGCTTTTGGGATAACAGCCGTAGAGACAGAAGACATAAGACAACTGAATAACCTGCCTGGTCTCTCAGATAACCCGTCTGCTGTAGGACTACTGAGAATTGAAAAACAGCGAGTACCAATTGCTACAGCAACCGTGCATCGCCGGCAATACCGCACTGACAGAGACTCTGTGGCCCCCATCCATAAGATGATTCAAGATCTGGAGAGCCAAAGAGTGGTCAGCAAAGCTCACTCACCCTTTAATAGCCCTATATGGCCAGTGCGTAAGTCCAGTAAAAAATAGAGACTGACGGTAAATTACCGTGGCCTGAATAAAGTCACACCACCACTGAGTGCTGCTGTACCAGACATGTTAGAACTTCAATATGAGCTGGAATCCAAGGCAGCAAAGTAATATGCGACCATTGATATTGCCAATGCCTTTTTCTCCATTCCTCTGGCAGCAGAGTGCAGGCCTCAGTTTGCTTTCACCTAGAGAGGTGTGCAGTACACGTGGAACCGACTGCCCCAGGGGTAAAAGCACAGTCCCACCATCTGCCATAGACTGATCCAGGCTACACTAGAAAAGGGTGAGGCTCCAGAACATCTGCAGTATATTGATGACATCATTGTGTGGGGGGACACAGCAACGAAAGTATTTGGGAAAAAAGAGAAAATCATCAAAATTCTCCTGGAAACCGGTTTCACCATCAAGAAGAGCAAAGTCAAGAGACCTACCCGAGAAATCCAGTTCCTGAGAGTAAAGTAGCAAGACGGACGGCGTCAGATTCCTTCTGAAGTCATCAATAAGATCATCGCGATGTCTCCACCAACCAACAAGAAGGAGACGCAAGCTTTCCTAGGCGCCATAGGCTTTTAGAGAATGCACATCCCTGAGTACAGCCAGATCGTGAGTCCTCTCTACCTCATAACCCGCAAGAAGAACGATTTCCACTGGAGCCCTAAACAGCAGCAAGCCTTCACCCAAATCAAACAAGAGATCGCTCATGCGGTAGCCCTGGAACCAGTCAGGACAGGACCAGAGGTAAAAAATGTGCTTTACTCTGCAGCCGGGAGCCATGGTCTGTCCTGGAGCCTTTAGCAGAAGGTACCTGGCGAGACCCGAAGCCGACCACTGAAATTCTGGAGTCAAAGTTACAAAGAGTCTAAAGTCAACTACACTCCCACCGAAAAAAAAATCTTGGCAGCTTACGAAAGAGTCCAAGCCGCCTCAGAGGTGATCGGCACAAAAACACAACTTCTCCTTGCACCCCGACTGCCAGTACTGGGGTGGATGTTCAAGGGAAGGGTTCCCTCTACCCACCATGCCACTGATGCCACATGGAGCAAATAGATTGCCCTCATCACACAGCGCGCCCGTATTGGAAACCCAAATCGCCCTGAGATTCTGAAAATCATAACAAACTGGCCTGAAGGTGAGACTTTTAAATTATCTTCAAAAGAAGCAAAAGAACAAGTAGCACGTGCCGAGGAAGCACCCCCGTATAACGAGCTACCAGAGAGTGAAAAACGCTATGCCCTCTTCACCGATGGGTCCTGCCAAATTGTAGGCGCAGATCGAAAATAAAAAGCTGCAGTGTAGAGCCCCACACGACAAGCTGTACAAGCTACCGAGAAACAGAGTAAATCGAGTCAAGTCGCAGAGCTTAAAGCCATCCAACTGGCTTTAGATATTGCCAAACGAGAGAAATGGCCAAGGCTCTATCTCTACACTGACTCCTAAATAGTAGCCAACGCGCTATGGAGATGGTTAGATCGCTAAAAAAAAGCTAACTAGCAGCGCAAAGGAAAACCCATCTGAGCCACTGAAATTTGGCAGGACATCGCCGCCCGAGCAGAAAAGCTAACCGTGAAAGTTCGACACGTAAATACACATGTACCCAAGAGTCGAGCTAATAAAAAGCATCGTAACAACAAACAAGTAGACCGAGCTGCCAAGATGAAAGTGTCACAAGTAGATCTAGACTAGCAGCACAAAAAAAAATTATTTCTAGCTCGTTAAGCCCATGATGCCTCTGGTCATCAAGGGAGAGATGCGACATACAGGTGGGCTCGTGACCGAAGAGTAAACTTAACCATAAACAACATCTCACAAGTCATCCACAGCTGTGAGACTTGCGCTGCAATCAAACAGGCCAAGCGGGTGAAGCCTCTATAATATGGTAAACGATGGTCAAAGTACAGGTATGGGGAAGTATGGCAAGTTGACTACATCACACTTCCCCAAACCCGCCAAGGAAAGCGCTACGTGCTGACCATGGTAGAAGCAACCACGAGATGGTTAGAGACCTACCCTGTGCCTCATGCTACTGCCCGAAACACCATCTTGAGTCTAAAAAAGCAAGTCCTGTGGAGACATGATACCCCTGAGAGAATCGAGTCTAACAATGAAACCCATTTCAAGAATAACCTCATAAGCACCTGAGCTAGAAAACACAAAATTGAATGAATATACCACATCCCCTATCATGCACCAGCTGCCGGGAAAGTTGAACAGTGCAACAAACTACTTAAGACAACTTTGAAAGCACTTAGCAAAAGAACCTTCAAAAATTGAAAACTAAACTTAGCAAAGGCCACCTAGATAGTTAACACAAAGAGTTCTATCAATCGAGCCAATCCTGCCGAGTCCGAACCTTTACACACAGTAAATAGAAATAAAGTCCCTGTGGTACACATAAGAAGTTTTTTAAGAAAGACTGTTTAAATTAGTCCCACCTCAAGCAAAAGCAAGCCCATCCGTAGAGTTGTTTTTGCCCAAAAACCTAGTTATACTTAGTAGGTGATACAGGCAGATGGGGAAACCCGTTGTGTCCCACAAAGAGACCTTATCTTAAGTGAAAACTGTATAGATGGTAATAGAATAAGGGGTGGATAATGTCCTAGGTTGCAATATTGATGTAATTAAGTATTCTATTACCACCAGCTGTGGGCCATTAGCTGCTATCACCCACTCCAGATGACAGACAATGAGCCATCCGTTAGCTATTATCACTTCCTAACAACCCACCCTGCATGACAGGCAATAAGCCATCAGGGACCCACCGTGTGACTCATAAACTTATCTCGTCCCATTGTGAGATGCTCTGCTGAGGAGGGAGGAGCCAGGTGTTCCCACCTGGATATAACCTGGCCCTGGAACTGCCTGAGCTAACCCTGTCTACTGGGTTCCCAGAGGACCAGAGCTACTACTGGATCTTCAGCTGGAGACTAGACCTTCACAGGATCACCGCTTCAACTAGACTACTTCAGTTAAACTGCTACTACCACCCAACAGGGTGTTAGGTTGTATCTGACTTTGTCAGTGCTTTTCCTTGTATTATTTCACTTATTTTTAATTTCAATCTTGACTTGTGATCTCCCACTGGTTTGTTTTCAAACCAACACAAAAAGCCATATCAGAAAAAAAGTCATGAAAATTTATAACATTTCCAAAATTGAAACTCCAGTGCCCAGTTCATATTTGTTCTCCTCCCTCCTGTTGTTTTCATTTACACTCTTCTCTGTCACTCATGACTGTGGCACTTGGCAAATGTGATCCTCCCTCTTCAGGTTTCTACCACGGCCCTTGGAAAAGTGAAATTTCATCCTCCTGCAGAAAGGAGAGACTCTAACTACAGCAGAGAGAAAAAACCAGCAGGTTCAAACTGGATCTTGGACAAGGAGAAAGCAACATAAAGCTAAAGGCTGTGTAGGAAGGCACTGTCACAGATGCAGAGAAGGAGATGCTTGTGTACATTGAGCATGGATGGTGTGGGCTGACCCTACACTGAGCCTGGGCATGTACACAAACAGCAACACAATGGGTGTTAAAAATTGCAAATCCCACAAATTAATGTTGTTTGCTTGTATATTTTTTGAGAGCAGAAATGTGTTAAAAGAAACTAAGAGCACTTCCTTTATGCCACTGTTGTTAGGTGTGGTTTTTGTTACTGCAGCTTGAAGTCCACATGCCAGCCCCTTCAGGACTGTCTCTGCCTCTTAGAGCAAAGAAAAAGCAATGCTAATTGTAAAATAACTTTGGTTATTCAGACATCCATGCAGAAGTTGATTTATTTTTAATAGAACTGCTGTACTTTAGGTTTAAATCATATTAATGTAAAAGCGTGTTTCCTAGCCCATTAAAGCTTAAATTGTGCAGATTAATATACTACATCTACTGCTGTTCTATTTTGGAAAGTAACCAAATTGAAAACGCAGTTCAGTCTGAAGCAAACATATTTTTATTATTATCTTTGATAAAACCGGTCTTGTTACAAACAGTATATATTGCCAGTGTAATTTGAGGCAATTGAAACAAATGAGGATATAGTTATGCCAGATAAAATATAAGACCATTTCATTTCCTCTGTGAAATGTCAAAGTTTATGATTCTGATGTCTAGAATAGAATAGAGTTGAGATAACCACAACCCACACACCAGTTTAATTTGTGGATTGAAGACACTTCTTGATCTGTGCCAAGAGATTACAGTAGTATGTTTTTAAAGAGCTCATCATTTATATAAGAAGACAAGAGTTGAAATGAAAATGTGTAGACGAAAACAGCCCTCATAAAGTGAAAGAAGCCCAAGATAGCTGTAAGGTGGCATAACATCTATCAGTGAAATGAAACAGCTGTCTCAGGCAAGACAGATAAAAGTAAATGACTTCAAAGAAGAGGAGGAAAGTCAGGACCAACCCTGGATTCTTCAATCCAAAGGGATGTCCATAATAGAGAAGAAGGTTTGAGTATTAAACATAGGATTTTAAAACTTCTCCACATCTGACAGCTGCAGGACAAGTATTGGCATAGCCTGTGCATTAGGGATTCAACATGGGAATTTTTGTCATTCTTTTCGGGTTTGGAATGTATATGACAAATCAGATTTATTAGAGATAATTTTGAATTTTTTAAGGCATCACTCAATCACATTCAAAAATTTCTGAAAGTATGCTTTCACCCCCAAAAATCCTCTGTTAAATACAGAACAATATGAAAAAATATTCATTATCTGTCTTAAACAACATAAGTCAAAATGAAAATATGAAAATTACTGATGAAACTTGAAATGTTTAACTACCACAGAGTTGTAAATATTGGCGTTCCAATTAAATGAAAACTAGTGCCTGTTTCCTTAGAGTTTCCTTGAAATTAAGTAAGTGAACACGAACTAATGCAGTCTAGCCTGGAAGGAAATATAATTTTTAATACCCTGTAGCTGATCAAGCAAAATATTCCTATTTCAAACATTATGTCATTAGACTTGATTGGGATGATTAGTTTTGATTGGGCAAAAAATTGCCTAACACCAAAGTTAATTATCTGTTCAGAAGGAATAACAGAAAGAGTTTTAAAATTGTTGCCTGGTGCTGGGTACTGTTTTTATGTAAAGTGAAAATTGTGAACATATAACCATGTTTTATGTTTCTCATTATGTGAAGTCTTGCTTCCCTACGTTTACATGTGAACTTAAATTTCTGACAAAGTTCTGAACATCCTGTGATGAACACCCAGCTATACACCACAGCATGTATAAATAAAAGGGAAGGTGCTTGAATGCTCCATAATGGTAAGAAAGATAGAACTAGAACTGCTGTGTAATTCCCCAGGAGGAGTCTGTCTGACTGTGAGGTAACAATACAAGTATTTTTCCTGTTAACAGGCCACCAGATGGCTGGAAACAGTAGTTAAAGGTGAAAGTCTTTTTTTACTCTATTCTATTCTTGCATTTGTGCTGGACGTGGGTTTTGCCAATTAAATTTGATCAGCAGATATTGATAAATGCAAATGCAATTTGAAATATTTGAGCAGTGTGATATATTCATATGAAGGAAATTTACTAAAATAATGTCAAGAAAAAAATTTTTAAAGGCAAGCTGCTGTGGTAGTCTAGCCCATTTTGCTAAATACTGTCTTGCATATGAATAAATTGTTATTTAAGACAACTGACATAGCAGTAGAAAACAGTGTCTACAAGCCAAAGGCCCAGAGCTTATGGGCTAGCACATACTAGTGCTGTGACATTGCCAGTGAGGTCCAAGGGGCTTCATCTGTGAGACTGGATCAGACAATTAGTGCTTTTTTTTCCAGTCTCCACCCTTGGCTGACTTGATTGGACCTTCACTCATCTGAGGAAGATAGTGATGATGATGATCATTAAAATGCAACTGTTCAAAAGACGCAGCAAGAGAGCTCACTGTGAAAGGTTTACTTCAGGCAGTATGTTTCACAGATCAAGCAGCTGCTCTGCCTCCATGCAGCCAGCTTCCAAAAATCCTGTTGGCAACCCTGCTGATGCTCCTCCAGCCTTACCATCTTCTGCGAGGAACACTGTCTCCATCAGATAAAAGACTGTATATTTGCCATCATGTTGTTTGCTAATGTATTTGATATCCTGAAGGACAATTCATTGTTTTAATGTGTGATGTAGTGCAATTCATCATGCAGCAAGAACAATGCTAATTCCCCTTCCTGTTTGCATCAGCCATCACTCTCCAACCCCTATTGTATCTGAATCAATCTGAGCTCATTTATATTAATCATGACTTGTTTGTATAGAAAAAAGCCAGTTGCAAATTGTATGCATAGGTACCGTACAGATGAGAAATAGAGAGAGAGTATTAAAGATAAAAAGAGGAAATGAAATTCTGTTTTATTTTTTTATGCTTATAAAGCAAATAAAAAGGTTAAGCAAACAGCATATAAACAGATATTACAGAAAAATAATATTCAGGAAATGGAATGTGAAAATGAAGATAAGCTCATTTAAAGGAAATTGAAGAAGAACTTTCAAACTGCCAGAAGACTTAAAATTCCCTTACAATTTTCACTCTTGAAAAACTGCAATACAAATACTATGCAGTGTTGCAGATACCTTCTCAAAGGTCTCTCAGGTACAGTTCTGTACCCAGTTGAATGCATTTGCGCTGAGATTTACCAATCTCCACTCCTAAGTATGCAAGCTGACATTTATTTAGTGTCCTTTCCATTATTAAGGGGTTTTTAGGTTGTGCATCAGCTGCTGGGATGAATGCAGCATGCTATTACTTGTAAAAAAAGATTGGCTTTGACTCTTCAGTTTACAGTTAAGCCTAAATATAAGTGATTCTTGTATTTATTCCTTACAAAATGCATATGCCTACTTTTTGTAAAATAATTTTTGTAAAATAATTTTGCATCTAAAATAGGAACATTGAAGCTAAGTGCACCATCAGAACTGAACTATATTCTTAAGTAATTCTCTGATTCATAGCTATCATAATTCTCCATGTACATAATATGCCACAAACCAATGTATTTTAGAGTTGACACTACAAAATAAACCTATATAATATTTCATATTAATATTTATCAAGGCACAGGGTGTAAAGATGCTATATCATTTAGAATCTAGTAAGTCAGAATTCTTATTTTCTCTTTAGCTTCTAATATTTATTAACCTGTCAACTTGGATTCAAGCCAAAGACAATTTCCAAATTTCTACTAATGACTAAAAAAATTTTCTTTTCTAGTCTTAAATCTTATAATTGGATAGCTTATTCAGATCAGTTTCAGACAAATATAGGACTAATCTAAAAGTACAGTTAAGCTACAACCATATTTCTGACATCATCAATCCTGGTCCAAAGGATCAGTTCCCCCAGAGCATTCATAAAATTCTTTGTAAGGTTAATGTCCATTAGATAGTAGGTAACTAATAGAAGAATATAAGAAATCTTGATATCTAGGCAATATTTTTCAGAAATCTAGCCTAATATATAGGAGAATATTAGCATTAAAATAATTTTAAGGAACAGAAGAAAGATAATGCACTATTTAAGTCATTGGCTGACATTTTGGTAACCAGATCTGTTATTGGTGTCACTTTGAGTGCCATGAAAATACCTTGATTCTTTTAGGACGTTTTTTTATTCACTGAATGGTCACAAGATACAGCTACTTCAAAGATATTCAAACCTTAAATTTTTACCTGCTAATGCTCAAATATATGATGCAAGTGAGGTAAGGACTCAGATTGGTAAACAACCATCCATTCTAAAAAATTCCTAGTACCACAGGGGTTGTATTTTTGTGTAAACTACTTCATGAATTTTTCATTATTTGTTTGTTTGCTTTTGGTGGTTTTTAATACAGAAAGAAAAGAAGAGGCTGTTTCATTACCGTGGTGCATGTGAGGGTTTATAAATTACATTGGCAACTGCCCTCAAAATGAGGTAAATAAAGGTGTTATCAACAACAGTCTGGTTACACTGGGCTTCATCTTAGGCTGAAAGTTTCAAGAAGAGAGTAATAAAGGCATTTAAGATGCAGCTATAGTCTCATCTACAGGTTTCTAGGCATGACTTATGGTATGTAGCAGACAGCTGCCATGCCCTGGACTCTTTCGTAAAAACAAAATTTCATAAATTCAGGCAAAAAAGGCCTGGTCTGAGCGGTATCAGTATTGGTAGGAATTATTGAACAGACAGACAAACCATTAGATTATTACAAGGTACAAGAAAGTCTTTAAAGCATTCACCCATCTGAAACAGGATCAGAAAAATATTGCTGAAGACATACTTTTTGAGCTGGATATATGTTCTCCAATATGATTTATGAAATAGGAATTCCATCATCCTCTTTATTGTTCTGCTAGCTAAAAAAAATACTTTGAAATGGCATTTTTCTTCTACAATTAAGATTTATTGAAGAGATAATCAGAAAGATTAGACTTGTCAATGTCTGCTGGATGTATGGCCTAAGCAACTCATTTTTCATTTTTGTAAACAATGCTTTAAGCTTATAAGTTTTCCAAAAAACATCCTCTTTGCATGAAGGTTTATTTCAGCAACTTTTTTTAAGAGAGTAATGAGGCAAGCACTAGGTTTTTGAGCCATTAGAAGCAATTCAAGACTCCTAAGCATTTTTATATTGCTTCCAGAATTATAAGATGAAAAATTTATGCCTTATTCAGTTTTATTTCTAGTTATTCCTTTATTCAATATGTGTATGTAAATATACGTACAAGGAGCCTTGATAAAATTGCATGGTATATTTCGCAATAGAATGAAATTCTACTGGTATCCCCACTGTTTGATGCATTGTATTAATTAATAAGTCTTGTCACATAGTAGCAGCCCTGAAACACGACAGGAAAGTAAATGCCTCATTGTAATTAGTGGCAGGGTATTTACATATTTACCCAATTTTTTCCTCTCATCTACAACTATATTAGTGCTTTACATGAATTTTCTCGTTTACAACTTGCACATAGTGTTTCTGCCTGAATATCAGATAAAAACTTAAAGGAAGGCTTGGTTTTTTAAAGGAAATCTCTTTTCTCACTTAGCAACCATTCATCATCTAAGCCTAGGGCCTCCTGAAAGCTGCTGCAAAGAAAAGGGTGGATGTTCTGTTTTTTCACTTGCTTTTTGGCTGCCATTTATTTTATTAGCAACACTACAGGGGACCAATTATACCAAGAATAAACAAGATATCTATTTGGGGTTTTCATTATTTGACTGCTGCAGCTCCTTTTCCTTCATTAGAGATTTTCAGCTGAAAACACCCCATGGTTTTGCCTATAAACAGGATTTCAGAAGCATACTTAGAGTAATAGTATTCACTGGAGCAGAATAAATAAAATCATAATGCTAAAATTATTAAAAATGTCTCTGGGTTTGTTTCTGCCCAACTGCAAGCTTCAGTGTGATTTTCAATCTGGCTGCACCTTACACTACCCTTAAAAGAATAATAGCAAAGCCGCCTTGTTCAAAAACTTTGCCAGAAAAGAACAGCTTTAGCCAGAGGTCCCCTGCAGAGCATTCAGGGGCTGTACTTGAGTTAAATAATAGCTGTACCCATGTGTGTAGGTCAATGTTGTCAAATTTACAACCTCTGTCAAAGGCAAGGCCAAGTCTTGGCTTTGTTGGCCAATATGACTTACGACTTACCTTGTATATCCTTATGGCTTACAGTATTTGTCCTTATTATTACTATAATAACCTTGGGGAAGAAGAAAATCACACAATGCACTCAAGGAAAGGAGTTTGCACCACATCAAACCACTGGCTAGTGATTGGGCACGGAATGTTAGACAATGGGCCACGAAAATATATTAAGTTATTCGTTCCTTTGACATGCCAAACATGCTGGATGCAATCCCAAGGTTTCCTCTTGTCAGAGCTATTTTGGAGGATTGTGATTTCAGACACAATTTTCTATTAAAGCCCAAATATTTAATACCATGTGGACAAGATCTGAAACTTAGGACAAGTACTCACACATCTATTCACACTAATTAACACTTCCAAGATCTGTGAGAGTCTCTGAGTAAAACTTTTCATTCTTACTTTCATCTTTATTTTTATTTTTCACTTAAGTTTTCCTGCTTTTAATGCCCATATGCTTCCTGAGTTAATTTGTCTCACAGCTGCCCCATATTTCTCCAAGTCTGTGAAATACCTTCCTTGCCTCTATATGTAGAATTTCTTCTTGAAATGTCTTATTTCTTCTAGAAGACAAGAAAAACACCAGCCTACTTGTCATCTGAGTATCAAAAAGCAATGACAACATTCATATTAAATGTCAATAATAATGTGAGCAGTAGGATAAGTTACTGTCCTTGTTAAATGTAATATCTTATCCCCCATATATGTTTTATATAGATTATAAATCTTCTGGGCATGATCCCTTCCTCTGTCTGACAAAGGGTAAAGAGTTGTAGCTGCATATTTTGGATAAATGTAGGGCAAGGATAACAGTGAGGATGGTGCTGTGGAGATACAGTGATTCTGTTTCAAATCTATTTGAAATTCAATCCAGCATTGAATTTCACTCAAAATTACTTACTAAGTTTATGAGTGGGCTTAGAGAGTTGAAAACTATCTGATTGTGGTACTACCACACATTTGTGAAGTCCTCTCTATGACTACTTAAAAGGAGATTGTAGCAAGGTGGGTGTCTAACTGTGGATCTAAATTGCACTTTTTCCTGATGTTTTTCATTATTTCTGTAAAAGATAAGGAGGCCGTGAGGATCAAAAGCTCTGAGCTGCTGTGAGAATGACATTCTGCAGTCCTTCATCCTGAAAGATGCCACATTGGGTATGTTTTATATTGTACTTAGAGAGGAGACCTTTGCACAAAAAATTAATCAAGAAATTCTCTGAACAATGACAACAAAAAATCTCTGTTTATAGTTTGGGCACAGATTACACACTGATATTTTGCTAAAGGAATTAAAATAATCAACAGATCAATTATTTCTGTACTACTTTGACATGGAATAAAACACTTGGTAGCAATGATCCATCAGAATCCAATAAAGAACATTTTGCTTACACAGGAACTATTTTTCTCTGACATAACTCTTCAGAATATATTGGTCTGATGCCTCATGTATGGCATCATGATTCAATTAGAATCAGGGGTCTCCAGGAAAACAGCTAATGGATTATGATCAGTATAATGCTACACCAATTCCTGAAAGCTGAATGAATGACAAACGACTCCAGGTAAAGGCCCATTGGGGCAGAAGCTCTGTGAAACATCAAGCTATCCTCCAGTACAGCAAATTCCACACAGCAATAGGTTCTTATTACTATTCCCACTGAAAAATCCAAGTCTAGCAGACTCTTCCTACTGCTGAGAAGCATTTTGATATGCTTACCATGCTTAAGAAGTACTATCATGCTTGATTCAACTTAAACTATGCCTAAATAAATAAAATCTATCTGGTAATTGATTAAGACATTGTTTCTATATCTGCCCATCTTCTCCACTTATATGTAAATCTGTTGATCCTCTTTTACAGACTAAGGGCTGGTTTTAAGTTTCTACAACAATTGGAGTACTACAAACTTCATGAAAATCATCATCTGGAAGGAGAAGAGCAAATTAAGCATCTCTGATGTATGGAAGACAGGAATTCAGAGAGAAGGAGACAGTTATTGACTGTGGTTGGAATCTGACAGATGGCCGAACAAGCACACATCTAGGACCCTGGCTAGCCACAGCACGTCTCTGGTGCATGTCATGAGATGATGGAAAACTTAGGCTCACTTTTCTTGGAAGAGTTAGGAGACAGCACTAAAATCTGTAGGAAATGAGTTGTTAATAATTCTACAACTCGCCAAATAATTTGCTTTTATTATGTTTATTCACGCACTTGAAAGTTCAAAATTATTAGGGCGTTTTTTTATTTAAACGTGAATATTTGTTGCAAGTGTATAGCAAACAAATAAATTGCTCCTGGAATAAGTGGACTTTAATGGGGTACTTTCAGAATCACAGAATAAGTAATTTCTAACAGTAAGTAGAGGATTGTATTAGAGAAAAGAAGATGTTATTTTCCCAGAAACTAATTCTCCGTCTCCTTGCCTCACTGGAGAGCTTCTGACTGTAACCTTTCCCACACTTCCTTCTCCCTAGTTCCTTACAACAATCTTAACAGAGACAGTCAGGCTGATCCTTTTGTTTGAGATAAATATCTTTTGAGATAAATACTGAATTAAAGAAAAAAAAAGAGAAAACTTCTGAGTGGGAAGCTTGTTATTCTTATTAGCATTATTACTATTCTTATAGCTACTTCATGCTTTTTAAGAACTAATTAAATAGTATAGCAATTTCTGGGAAGAAAGAATAGCATCCCCTATTTCCCTACCTCAAACATGGGAGTTTTTTTCAATTTTTTATACTATTTCTTATGTGGCTTTTATATTGATATATATGGAACATCTATCTATTCATATAGTACCAGGAAATTCATCTGTCTGTTGCAGCTCTGACTTATTTCAGTTCTTCATTCCAAAATGCTGAGATTGGTGATGAAGCTACCACTGTCTCCCTAATGTGTTCCAGTATGATCATACTCATGATGAGAGTATCTGACATAACTGCTAAACTTCCAAGGAGTTGCTTGGAATTTAGAAACACTGCTCTCATTGACTTTAACAAAATTAGTGAGACTCTACTGCATGCAAATCTTTGAAAATTTAGGTGGAACCGTTAAACATTAATGACTACAATGGTTAAATTCAAATAAATTAAAATAAATTAAATATTACTGTAGTGTGTCACCCAGATTTTATGACAATTTTTCAAAAAATAAAGAATAAACCATCAAGGAATTTTACTTTGTCTTTTCTTCAAATATTTTTTTTATGTCTCCTGTCAGCCATGACAAAAATAATTCCCACAGTAGTACTGTCTATTCCATTGGTGCTGTAGAAATGGATAAGTGTTCTTTTGTTTTCTGCTGTTTATAGAGAATTGCAAGTAATTTAGAGCTCTTATAAGCTATTGCTTAAGTGTTTGTCATTGGTGAATTAATTCTAAAAATACAATAATTGTCTTACCGTTACAATGCATTATAAGGATAGGATTGGGAAAATTGGTGGAGGATAAGTACTAATTTTTTATATAAAAGGAAATAATGACAAAAAGAACGAATTGAGGTGAAAAGCCACAGTGTGCAAATATTGAAAAATAAATGTCAGCCTTTACTATGATAACTGAGAGAAGAGAGGGCCACAGCCTCTAGGTAGTCTGGAATCAGAGATATTGCATGCAGGGCAATGGGAATTCTGCAGCGAGACCACACATCTGACTGCAACATGGAATGAAGTAACGTGGACCCCAATACAGAGCTAGCAATGGAAACATAAAAACAGAGTAAGTGTCCATCTTCTTGTCTGCTTTTCTCTGCCTTCTCTTGTCCCTAACATCTGTCTCTAACAGCCCATCTGTGGATACCTCCTGAAAAACCTGTAGCTATCTGCTAGAAGTCTTCAAAAGTGAAGAACAGGAAATCTGCTGTGATTCCTCACAGGAAGAGGGGTAGATATGGCACTGAGGAAAACTCAGACACAGAAGAACACCATGACTGCTGTGCTGTTGTTTGCTTGGATGCTCTGCTCTCTGCTGAAAGCATCATGGGCTCCAAAGTGTTGCTCCTCCAAAAACTTTTGCAAAGAGGACTGACTTGTCTGGAAAAACAAAGCAATCTAAGCAAATAGTTTCCTGTGCCACTAAAGAACTGCACTGAGAATTTCACATGTAAAGAGTTGGGAGAGATTGAAGTCAAACTAAATTTTCTTGGTCGACTGCTCAGACATCTGGAAGCAGAAAAAACCCTGAATGTTACATTATTACCCAAATAAATCCTTTATCCTTCATTTTCTGAGCTTCACTAGGAAGACATCTTATTAACACCAGTTTTTAAAATAGCTGTAGCATGTAAGACTGATAAAATGCTTAAAGTCCATGTCTTGTAATGATAGGCAGTTAGAGAAGACAGTTTTGGGTGAGCAGCAAGAATGAGTTTCAACCATTTTAATGTTTCCAAACTCAATAACCATGTTTCCTAATGTGTAATTCACCATAAACCTCTACAAATTCTTGGGGCACTGCTGATTTGCTGCTGGGATTTATAGAGTGAGCTGTGGGATTCCCAGACTACATTGTGCTTCATGGCAAAAGACATTTTTTGTGAAATGGTTATGTTAAATTTGTAGTAGAAACTAGCTGCACAGTAGCTACACTGCAAGGGTTTGATCCTGTGAAAACATACCCAAGCTAATAACTTGCCTATTGATTTAAGGGTGCACATTTTGCTTACAGAAGCTGGTCATATAAACAAAGCTGTGCATGTTGTTTGGCATATAATAAGATGGACCTCATCCCTGTATCTCAGTTATTTCTCTCTTCATGCAATATGTTTAATATTCTTGAACAGTATTACTGGTTATACAAACCAAAGAAAAAGCCACTTTAAAAAATTGAGGTCTCCACATATATTTTTGTAACTCATCTAATTTTCAAGTAGCTGACTTCCCTTCCCCACTCCTGTATTTGTCATCTAAATAAGTAAAGACATTAACAAACAGCAAGCATTGCTTCTGGACTTCATTTTTCTGCAATTGTTCATCTTCTCACAAGAGTGCTGATGTAGTTTGGCAAAAGCTTTGGTAAAAAGATGCTCTAATTGATGCAGATGGACAGCCACAAAACCATCTGTTTAGATCCACAGCTATCACTAAAGAAAGGAGTTTATCTACAAACTATAGTGTTTCCTCCTGAGTTAGTTTCATTTTGACATTTATTTCCATTTGTACTCATTTTGCTTCTCACTGACTAAATTATTTCCCAAATCACCTTTTTTTCCCCCTCGTCATTTCTTATAGTTAAGCACTACTACAAAATTGGTTTGGCTCAATTTACATAGTAAATGCAGTAAAATGTGTTACCCCAGAAGTACATGCTTCAGAATGTGACAACCTGAAAACATATAATTTTCTATGTTAAAGAGGGTTGAAAAACTGTGAAATGTTTCTTTTTGTTTTTTTTCATTCTAGCTGGGCAGCTAAATTTGCTCTATTTCTAGTCTGCCATGGTCAGTTCTTAAAGTAATTTATAAGCATTTAGCTCACAGCAAGAGAAATGCTTCTTTTTATAAAAGTTAGGTTTTTAAGTTAATATTTGTCCATCTTGGCCTAATTAGGTGGTTATTCAAAATATGCTCAGAACAAGTCCAACTGGTGAAATTGCACTGAAAACAAAGCAACTATGCTCTAATTTGCTCAGAAAACTAGGTAAAAGCTGTAACTTCAATACAGACTTTAATACAAACTGCTAAGTAAAATTCCCAATGTTTCAGTGTAAGTCAGTGAACTAGAGTTAACCAAATCTATTTAAAATGAATCATTATTACAGTTCTTTTCACAGTGTAAGTGCATCTAAGATGCTGGAGGCCATTGCTCTCATCACCTCATCTTTAGGCTACTCATTCTCAGTCCTTCTCTGCTTCATGCCAGAAGGATGTGCCTCCTCCCACTTGGTTTTAAACTGCAAGACAGGAGCCTTTTAGGGCTTTAAAACACCTTCAAACCTATAATTCTGACCCTTCCCAGCACTCTTATTCCTCTGGATGTGTGTTAGGCTTATCAAAAGAAAGGTTTGAGTGTATCTGGGTAGCATGGGCATTTGGGGCGATTGGCAGGGAAAGGAAATTGCACTGAGACAAAACCAAGATGCAGAAGGATGGGAAGTTGTGTTATCCCAAGTATGAAAGATAAAAAAGAAAAAAAATATTTCTTATTAAGGAGTCAGCAACTTGCTTTATTTCATGTCATCCTGTCCCTTCAGACAAAATCCTAGTAGCTCTCTCCGTTTCTAGAAAGAGGCTCAGAGGAACCTCAGCTAACTGCACATATCCAGGGCCCCAAATGTTGTATGTACAGTGTATTTATTCACTGATGGCAATATATGTGTATATATTTTTTACATAGCATTCTAAATAGAAAGTTAACAGGATACATTTGCTATTTTTATAAATGCTATTCCTAATATCAGAAGTGAAATTAATGAAGAGAATTCCTTTCACAGATTGGACTGACCTTGGAGATATTTAGTAGATCTGCAAATTTCAAAATTTTAAATTGAGTAATATCTTATTGACATTAAACTGTCACACTAAACTGTGTGAACATATAGTGAACTGAGCAGTGCTAAGGCATACACACAAAAACTGACCCAGGAAGATACAGTTCACAGGATACTCATATAGTCAAGTAATAACTATCAATAAGTTCAGGAAACTAGAAAGAACAAAAAATATTGAGTTCCTTAATAAATTAACTTACAGTAATAGGTTACAGTTTTGTGCAACTACTATTAAAAAAAGAGCACAATTATTTTTAGTATTTAACTATTTTGGTTTGAATCACAGTTAAAACCACACATATCTGACAATTTTGTAAGTTTGTGTACTAATATTATGTTATTTCCTGATTTGCCTTATGCATGGTATAAAATAGAGTGTTTTAAAATACCAAAATAAATTATCAGAACTTTAACTTTTATATTCCCTTAAATTTATCAGGAAGAAGTATACCTAAAAGCACTGCTGAATTATAATTCAGTATATAACTCCTTGGCATTTCACTTAAAGGAGTAAAAACTCACCATGCAGCTTTCTGTTTTTCCATTTCTCCCACAAAGAGAAAGAGTCATTGAACAAAAATTTATTGCACTTTTCTCCACCTTGACAACCACTGGAGATGGAAAGCAAGCCCTT
The DNA here is from genome assembly GCF_008360975.1 of Lichenostomus cassidix. Classification (NCBI taxonomy): domain Eukaryota; kingdom Metazoa; phylum Chordata; class Aves; order Passeriformes; family Meliphagidae; genus Lichenostomus; species Lichenostomus cassidix. The sequence goes on from NC_139482.1 coordinate 26,648,949, forward strand.
GAGCCTGGCCAGGTATCCAACAGCTCTGCTTATCATGCAGTTTTCTCCTCAGTTCCCCCTTCCAACAGTGGATAAGGGCAAAGACTATCTGCATGCAATTACAATTTTTGGGATGCCTTACAGTGACTTTGGTTTTATGTACCTTGTTTAAGGTACATAAGGCTGGTGGAAAAATAATCAACTTCCTTTTTCTGTTGGACCCTTGACAAATGATTCTCAGCTTTTCCCATAATTTATTAGCTACTCTAGCTTATACTTAGTAAATGCTACAGACACTACAAGAAATGTTTTGAACTTTTTTCTTAGCCAGAAAACTTTTTTACAATTTCATATTCGAGGACTATGTGTTTTTTACTTTTTCTGCTATAGCAACTGGGTTTCTCTATAATATAACAATGTTGTTCTGGTTATTGCCTGAACATTTTTTACTCATCTAGACATAAGAGTTAACTTTTTCATCACAGAAGGAGTTGCTTGGGGTAGGAAATAATGTAACACTATAAAAGGAAGTCTATATGAGCTTTGTACAGGACTTACCACTATGTAGGGTTAGTGCTGGGCATAACCTTCATGCAAAAGTGCTCTTCACAGTCACAGTTTCTTAAATAGAACTTCTTTTTATTCCTCTGCAGGTCTAGAGACCTTTTTCAACAGCAATCCTATCAGCTGGATTTTTATTGTCTGATAATTATGAAACTGCTTAAAATCAAGTACAAAATAATAAAATACTCATTTCTTTCTTCCCCCCACTTCCCTCCACTGCACTTGCCTCTATATATAATCTATTTAATGTATCTTTCCCACTCTTTTTATTCACAGGATGTCCACAATTCTGAGTTTAGGTTTGAGGTAATTTTACAAATGTTTATCACTTCCAATGTTAAAAATAAATTGGACTAACTCGATGTTTTCAGCTGTCAGAGTTCAAAAGTGAGAATTATAACCATCCATGCTGGGAACCAGAGATTTGGTGAACTCTAAGCTTTTCTTCAGGCAGAGGAAGCTACACTCATGCTTGTCAAGGAGATTAACGAGAAATCTGATTGAGTCTGGAAGACTATTGCTGCAGTGGATTACAAGTTTGATCTTCTCTTTTTTCAGGGATAAACAACCTCAAGGGCTAGGATACTGGCACAGAAAAGCAGATAATATCACTGGCTGTGAAGAAAAAGTGTGGCCATATGGCAGGCCCAATAAATGAAAGCAAATGAAAGTGAAGCAATCCATTCAACAAAAGTATGGTTGTGTGCTATTGTACAAAATTGTCACTTTTATTTTTGTATTTGTAGATTAACATGCACTCTCTTCAGGTCCTTTCTATCTTATTTATTCAGACTGTATACTCTTTTGGAAAGGTCAATCTAGTATTAGGACTATGCATTGCATCCTGGAGCTGTCATTGTGCAAATGTTTAAAACTGAGCCTTTGAATAATCAGATTGAATAAACACAGGGATAAAGATTTATAGCTGCTGGTAGAGCCTGGAATTTCTAAAACTGCATAGTACACTACATAAAAAGGAGGAAAATTAAGGAGAATTAAGCAGCTGACAAAAAAAGACATGCCCTCTAACTCTTTGATCTCAAGGACCACAAGCACATTCAAAGAATATTTACCAACTAAAAAAAATCATGCAAAAAACTGAGATTGTCAGAGCTGGACATTTCCCTCTAGACTGCATGTGTTACTGTCAGGTCTTATTAAAACAGGTCTGATTTGTGAATATAAAAACAAAGTAAGTCCACACCAACCAACCAACAACAAAAAAAGATAATGATAAAAAATATTTTAATATTTATTGTATATAAAAGCTATTGCAAGATAAAATATCACACATGCATTTATATATACTATATATATATATTCTTATTTGCAAGAATAGGACTATCCTAGAACAGCCAGTAAGTAAAGTAAACCACAGTGGCACCCAACAGCATTAATTTCAGTGATAGCACATCTGCACTAAAAGCAGCTTTCTCACTTCTCAGTGTATGCTTTCCGAGTAAGATCAAGAAAGGATTCTGATGGGTTTAATTCTATCCTAAAGCAAGATGATCACCAAATCAGATAAACTATTAATCTGTTTAAAGCTTGTTACTCCTGTTTTGCCAAGGCTGAGATGCTTTGCAGCAAAAAAAGCAGCCAGGATTCTTCCTGCCAAGAATCAGACATCTCATGCATGTTTCATAAATATATTTCTCCACTGAAAACATAAGGATTAAGCAAACACTAGTTCAGTTTGCAAAAGCTTCCACTAATGATTTTTAAATAACTCCAAAAGAAATCTTGGTCCCATTTAAAGAAATAGTAAATTTTACCTCTAATTTTTAGCCACAATACAAACCCTTTCAATTTCATATGTCATCCCAGTTCACTAAGTATGATGATGCTTTTTTTTGCTACACCAGTTAAACTCCTAAATACCTAGATAGATGGATTTTTACTGTTAAGTAAAATCTCCTAAAATTTAGGTAGATAAATCCACACTTATGCCCGCATTGACAGCTCACAGAGAATATTCACTTTAAGAAACTAAGATTTCATAATAAAGCTTTGCCATTTATAATATACCATCACCACACCCCAAAATTTTGTGTGAAATAGATCAGTTCTCAACTAAGCAAGATGAAAAACATTTGAACATCATAGAAACACTGTGTTTAAAAGCATGTTGATAAAGAGTCCTCCTTTACTTAGACGAGTAAACTTTATGCAAGAATGGAGAAATAATAATGAACAGCATCAAGATTTGCTTTTCAGATATGATGGAATATTAAAACATGCTAAGAAACATGCTTATTGCCTGATATGCATTATGAGTGTAACTACTGTCATTGCACGTTGCACACCTCACACAACTGGGAGCCCAGTGGAGAGAAGATAAAGAAAAATTTTCCTTTCCAGGCAATAAAATGGCAAGAGAGCTGCTTACAAACAGCCACTGGGTGACTGCAGTAGTCTCTGCTGCTCTAATGATGCACAGATGTAGGTGCAGCTGGAAGGGCTTGAAGGGCTGGCGCAGCACTCGGTGGATCAATTCCAGCCCCAGTAACAGAGCTCAGCCCAAAATCCTGCCTTCTGCTTCCCCAACAAGAGTGACTCTCCTTTAAGAACTGATGTCCCCACAGAGATTCAGCTGCAAAAGGACACACCATGCTCATGAAGGAGAGAAGACCACATGCCATTTAACTACCACAGGATATATAAGCTCTGTAGAGGCTGCATGAATGTCACCATATTAATGTGGAACACATCACCCGGTGTGCAAATATTAAACAAATATTTCATGTGTGTGTACTATATCTATTTACAAGGCATGCACTGTGTATATATGTGCACACTTCAGTACAAAGTATTTTATAGTCACAGCAGTACAAAAAATCACTTGCTTGTGATGTACTTGTCCTGTTTGTATTTTGTAGTTTGCAAGCACAAAAACAAGGAATTCCCATGGTTCTTTTTCATTAAATAGTCTAAATCCCTCAGTCTTGCTCTTTAAAGTCATTAAGTATGTTCCAGCCCACATGAATTCACAAGGCAGAGGGCAGTGCTGCACTGCAGTAACGGAGATGGCTCTCAGCAAGCTGGCATGGACACCAGCAGCCATGGCCTTACAGCAGGGTGAGGTACCTCTGCTAGCTTGAACAGATGCCTTATGCTATGGTCATGTGGCTGGACTGCTACAAGTGTGAAAGAACAGGCTTGTTCGGCCAAAGTCACACTGCTGTGGGGCACAGGATTTTGCTGAACAAGTTTCCTTAAGGCTTAGGGTGTATTTGAAGCAAGCATCGTGGTCCTTTAATTGACTGCATTAGCCAGAACATCCAAGCACACCTCTCACTAGAAATCAGAAGTTAATTTTTCTTCTCTGTTGGAAGTTGCATGCATTAATTAGTACTAAGAAAATTAATATAGTCAAGATTGCTTAAAATAGCAAGGTCTATTTGGCTTAGGAAACAGAGATAAAATGCAAAGTAGTATGCATTCTACAGAATTAAAGTCACTGAGTCAAAAAATTGTGTGACAACTGAACTTGCTAAAGTTAAATGTATTTGTGTGCATGTGTAAAATAGTAAATATACAAAGTAGCTCTAAGAGTCCTCTCTTACACCTTGGACTTGCAAAGCAGCTTTTATGAAGCACCTCTACCTATCGTGGTGTACGGAAAACCACGCTATGAGAAGCCAGTGTCCATATAGGAGACAGAGGAGCCCTGAAACTTTATTCGAATACAGGGAGAGAGTCCACTGGGGCACACACCCGCGGGGTTTTCCCTCTCGAGGTTTTGGAGGGTGTAGCCTCCTTTTATCCCAAACTCCCGGCCTCATGTTGCCCTTTTCCTTTCCCCATTGCCTGAGGTACTAGGAAGGTACAGCCTTCCCAAACCGCCTACCACATATGCCCCCTTGAACCTGTCATTTTACCCCAAAGTTCAGAAAGTCAGGCTTGTGCAGACCCACCTGGCTGTTTCAGGATTCAGGCTGTCTGGGCTCTGTAACAAACCTGTTCCTTGTAGTCAGTAGAGCCACTAAGACCCATTTCAAAGACATTAACACCCACACCCTCACCCAAGGAATTGTTTGTAAAGACATTAGCACACCTCTTCCCTATCAACGGTTTAACTCCAGCCAGCAACCAAGACCCACACATCTGTTCTCTTATTTTCCCCAGGGATGGGATGAGGGAGAGACTCAGAAGAGTGAAAATGAGAAAACTCATGGGTTGAGGTACAGACAGTTTAATAAGTAAAACAGAACTCACAAACAAGGAATTCATTCACTGCTTCCTTGGGCAGGTAGGTATTCAACCATCCCAGGAAAGCAGGGCTCCATCATGCCCAACAATTACTTGGGAAGACTAACACAACCACCCCAAATTTCCCACTCTTTCTGCTTCTCCCCAAGCTTTACATGCTGGGTGTGATGCCATATGATGTGGAATATCACTTTGGTTAGTTCAGATGATCTGTCCCAGCTGTGTCCCCTCCCAACTCCTAGCTCACTGGTGGGATGAGGAGCAGAAAAGGCCTTGACTGTGCAAGCCCTGCTCAACCACAGCTAAAACATCTCTGTTATCAGCATTGTCTCCAGGATAGATCCAAAACACAGCTTCATACTAGCTACAGTGAAGAAAATTGAGCCTATCACCATCAAACCCTACTGAAAATCCAATCCTAAAGGGAAATGTTGATCTCATTGTAAGCAATCAGAAAATTTCATTTGACTACAGTGACATGAAAATATCATCACAGATATTCCTTCCTTCCTCACAGAACCTAAAATAGTCAACAGGTTTTTAATACAAAGCCTGCTGTAGCTGATGGGGAGCTCTCTTTTAATTTCAACAAGTACCTTGTATGATAATACAAAATCTGGTTTGAAGCAAGTAACACCATATGTGTCCCTTCTGGATCTACAAAGATCCCTAATTGGTATTAACAGTCCTTCAGTAGAAAATAAAACAATACACAGTACAAATACCTTTGTGTCCTTTACAGTTGCTTTTTCAAGTTGAATATTTACTATATTCTTTCTGTATGTGACACTAAAGTTATTTGGTTTTATGCTACCAAATAACATACAATCTTGAAAGAGGTAACAATATTTTATCTATTTAATGCACAGTGATATTGTTCTGACCAGGTTTTGAGATCCCTTCTTTTTTCAGAGAGATCAGGCTTCCATTAGGTCATCCATCTGTTGGTAAACATTTTGGTGTCAAGTGAGGTTTCTATTGCAAATTATAAAGAAGTTTTACTTGGATCACTTTTCTGCTTACTTGGAAATCTGGTGACACAGCTGTAATGAGATGTTGATGGGGAAGTGTGCTATGTCTTTTTAACACAAAAATGGCCAGTGATTCCAGCATGTCAGGAAATAGCATAGCCTCACAGAAGGAAAGCTCCTGACAAGAGGAAGATATATGAGTGAAGCAGATTTCTCAGGCTAGTAAGCAGAAACTCTAGCTATCTAGCTGAGGAAAGGATGAGAGAATAAAGACAGAAGACAAGAAAAATGGATACCTTAAGCAACATACCTATGCACATTTATATACTGCTGTCACTGAGCTTTTTTCATTTTCAATAAATGCAACATCCAAACAAACAAAAAAGAATCCATCCAATTTTCTATGTCAGAATTCATGTACAAAAACATTTTCCTGAGACAATAATTTGTAATGGAGGAATTCATTATACTTTCACTGCACATTTTGCATCCTCTCCTTTCCTATGCCTGAGTGAGTAGGCTGCTTGTTTCTGTCTCTCCATTCTCCTTGCTTTGGATGTAACAAATCTCTCTTTCTGGGGTCTCCAAAACTCATTCTTCTTTCACATAAAAGCTCTTTGTAATGACTGAGAAACAGTAAAATACATCCAAACAGAATTTCAGATACACTTCTGGACTGTTTATTTTGCATTTGATGTGCACACAGGTAGATAATGGAATATTAAGCTTCATTCAGGAGAGCTCCACTGTTGCTGAAGCATAATGTTTAAGCTCCAAGAGGCAGTAAATGGAGCTACATGACCCATTTGATTGCTGGGGCAAGCACCTATACTTCAGGATTAGGAGGTCTACTGCTATGTACACTATAAATCATGTCTAGTGCCTGACCACTGCATACTGTGCCCTGTCGTGGAAATAGTTATTTGGCAAAACACTCTGAATTTGAGGATCTCATTTTAACTTTGCCCATGGTTCTCTACGCATTATCAACCCAAGCGCAGGTTAATAAATTGTAGAACTTGTAAAAACTCAACTAATCTTTGCTCCAGCTACCAGGCCAGCTGTGAAAGATTTGCTTTGATATGAGACCCTGGTAAGGTTTGAGTCATCTTTTTTATCCTCACTCTGTAAACACTGCATGGCAGTCTAGATCACTTTTAAGCACTCAGCTGTTGTAGTCAGGGCCATTAGTCAACTCCTGACCTATTCCCCTCTGCCAGGGATTGACAAAAGCAAACAATTGCCAGGGACCTGGATAAAAAGCAGGTCAGGTGGTGGTTCTTCACAATCTATCCATCCATCCATGAAAAAAGCTCTTTCATATTTAGGTGCTGTGCCTCCAGCATAAAACAGCTCCTGGAATTTTTTTTCTCTCCTTATTTTGGGGACAGTCATATCCAACTGCCTACTTTGCTACACTTCATAACAGAAAAAGTGACAGGGTACCTGCTCTGATCCTTTGAGTAACAATCTGCTGAAAAAGTCTCTCTGGTGATGCAGGTGTTTAATTTTCATGCATAAAAATACAATTAGATTTAAGATGAAGATCTTCTGAAATCCTTTTCTGGTTTGAAAGCGTAAGACAAGTTTGGATCAGAAACAATAACGTAGGGTGAGATAAAATACTACAACCTTAAACTAATATAAATGGTTACTGAGAATTCAGTCATTAAGAGAAAGCATAAATTAAAACACATACAGTTCAGGCACAGCTCATATGTTTATTTTACATTGTTGGAATGTTTTAGAAACCGTGCTGCTATAAGGCAATGCAGAAAGAATGCTATTTTCAAAATTAACTGTAACATTGCTTTTATTTTTATTTCACACTATGGCATTAATACAAACTTGTCATTAGTAATCTAAATTCAGAAGAAAGTGCACCAGATCTTCTTCTGCAGTTATTCTGCTACTGCTTTTCTATTTTGCGCAGTAATTTAAACTCATTGGAATATCACGCTTTTGTCTTTACTCTCAGCCTAATTCTCACTGCATCCTAATAGACCAAGCAGTCATGGCAGGTGCAACAAACAACTTCTGCATTGCCAAATACATGCAGAAATTGAAGGACTTAAACTAAGAAAGCTCCTGCAAAAAATCCAAGAACTTACTGTAACTTATGTACAACCTGATGCAGCTCCATCTGCCTATTCCATCACATCTGTTGCTCTTTTTTTTTTTCTCCTGGAATACTTCTTGAACTTACCTGGACTTTTCTATAAAGGGATGGGAGAGAGATCATTTTCACATTAAAAAAAAAAAAAAAGCAAAAAAAAAAAATAAAAGCTTCAATGATCCCTGGTCATTTTAAGCACATTATCTTTATAGCTGGGCTGAAGTTTCCTCCCCTAAGCTTCCAAAAAAAGCTAGGAAGTTAAATTTGTTTGACACAACATGAAGATAAGAACATCTGAAGCAAATTATCCCCTTAACACTCTAACAAAATCCCAGAGACTATCATGAAGCGTAAGTGGAACTAGAACAGGAAGTTTGAAACTGGGATGAAATTCTGCTTTCTTCATGTTAATAATGAGTTCTGCTATCTTCCTGCTCTCAGTGTAGGGGGGAAAAAAAGCTATCAGTACTGAAGAAATCTTATTAGATTCAACACTATTTTTAAACAGCTAGGATCAAAATCTTCATTCAGACACACTGGTGCCACTCCATTAAATTCCAGCAGTGGCACCACTGGTAGAAAAAGAATGGCACTCAGATTTTTCACCATTAAGTAATCTGTTTTCATTACCTTCTCAGCAGTTTGTTTCATTTGCCTGCAGTAGAGAAACTAAAATTAGAAAACATTTCATGTTCATAGTTAGTTTGCTTCCAGTGTGAAAAAAACAAGTCTATAAATTTGTCTATTGGATTATGGCTTGTTCAGTTCTCTTGTAAAGTTGCCTTTACATTATAGTGATGAACTGTAAATGGTGTAGTGCATTATTTTGTCCAAAGTAATTCAAATTAATGACCCTAGAAATATTATTTTAGGTGACTGTTATAAAGCATTTGCAATACCCATGAATATTACCAGCAGAATTTCTTTTCTTCTTTGTAATGTATGCATTGCCATGTGTTAATAAACTATTTTCTAATCATCTTCAAAACTTGCTGTCTCTTGCAGGAGTTCCACTTGCCAGTCTTGTGTCAGTTCTAGTAGCAAATGACTGTCAGGTAAATGCCAATAGCAAACTATCAAAAGTTTGAATGCATTTTTCTTGCCTTTACTTGCATACTCATGTTCACATTTCACATTATCTAAAGCATTACAGATTCTGACTGGAAACAGAAAAAAAATGAGCAAGTGTGGTGATCTCTCAGATTCTTCACCTTGTAACTGTGAGAATAATGTTAGCTTAGAAAGTCTAAAAATTACTTTATTGTTTCATTTACATGAAACTTTCAAAAAGGAAAAAAAAACAATTTTTCAGGTTCTCTGTTACTCTGGATGCTAAAAATGGATTTGCTTCTCAGGAATGGAAGAGGTGTGTATTTTCTTGCACTGTATGGGCTCATGTCATCCTTACTAAGAAAGTGTTATGCCTCGCCAACCACAGATAGCAGCACTTTGAAATTATTGAAAAAACCCTCAAATTTCTTCCAAACTGCACAGCACCAGAATTAGCACAAATTTAGGAAATATGCCATCATAGTAGTGTCCACAGACATTCTTAATAAGCTTAAAGATCAGACGAGGAGATGAAATGATTTGAGCTTCACAGAAAATTCTCATGACTAAGTACTGATGTCAAGACCACTTCTAAGGAAAAGTGAATGGATCACAACCGCATGAAGTAAACCAATTTCTAGATTTCAAAAGAGAGGACTGAAGAGTCAGTTTTCTATTATGTAATATTTAAAAAACCCTACTGTGGTAATGATGCTAGTGAACACCTATTTTCTGTAGTTGTCAGAGACTTGTTGTGCCTCACTTCATCCTGAAGAAATGGTCCTCTATCTAGTCCAGTTTCTTCCATAGTAAGACAGGCCAGTCAGTAGAAACAATACCTTTGTCTGCACTTGTGCATCTCTAGTTGTTTTTCAATAACTCATTCAAAACGCATTTTTAAAATTCCTGTAATGACTTCTCAATTTTCTTCCCGACAAAGTATTACAAGTGAATCAGCATTAAACATACATTTCCTTATTTTAAAGGTCATGCAATAGTCACACCCCAAACTAACTTTAAAGGTAAAGCAGAGCTTGAAAACAGATCTGAAATGTGTTTCCTCAGATGACATTTGGCTATAAATCCCACAAAAAAATTAAATTATTCTTTTAATATCAGGCACACCCTTCTAATTTCTTAGAGGCAGCTAGATATTTTACACCTACAAGGAGCTTTTCTTCCTGCAGGCAAATAACAAATTACTCAACATGCTGCATGGAGTATGTGATCATGTGCCAGAACTACGGAAAGACGTAAATCTTTCTATCCTAGATGGGCAGAATTAATTTCAGATTTAATCACCCTGCTGCATATCAGGACCACTGATAAGGAGGCACAGAATAACTCTCTTAACAGTAATTTGACAGTGGCAGGCACAATGCTGTACTGCAAAAATAAGAGATGAATCTTCTGTATTTTGGCTTATGAAAAGGACATGAAGACCAGGTCCACACTGACCACTCCAGAAAAAATCTGCCACATACTGAAATCAAGTGGCTGTATCCATCTCAGTCTAAACTTGAGACAGCAGAATATCAGTCTCTTTCAGGTAACACATTTGCTCAAGCAAAATGACAAACTATGGTGTTAATGAAAGAATTCACTTTTCCTACTAATAATGGGATTTCATCATTTCATACAAATTAATAGCAAAAGATAAATATAAGAGGATGGAATCGTAAGAATCCAAACTGCAGTAATTTCTTTATGCTGTCTTTACGGAATACCATCTTTGGCTTCATAAAGGATGAGGAAGATGATGGTTTTAATGAAGCAGTTTTAAAGATCCTTGAATATTTTAATACAGATAGAATATTGCCAAGCTGCAAAACTGGTTCTCTTTCAACAGTACTCTACAAAAATGTAAAAAAATATACTGAAAGAGAGAGCGAGGGAGCGAGCAAAAGAAAGGAAAAAAGAAAGAAATTATTTTATTTATTACTTATGAGTTTGGCAAGTAATGGTGACTATTGTCCACTACATTTACCATAGGACAGAAGTATACCCCTAAAAGGAGTAAGTGTTCCCTCAGGATAATGACTTTTAGAATAATTAAATTTAGAAGACTTTAAGTTTTGCATATTTTTAGGAGCCAGTAAGCTGCAATGAGGAAAGACAAGTAACATTGAATGAATTGCCTTTTGTTTTCTAGTCAATCCATATTTAAAGCTTTAAATAATTTATGAAATAGATTTGAAATATGTATTTTAAGTGCCTTTACTAAGAAAACACGAGCCTATGCTTTCATCAGCTGTGCACAAAAGGAATAACCTTGTCACACCTAAGAATACGGTTAACTTTCCGGATATTGGTCTTTCTTAATGTCCAGAGAATCTGTATTTGAAGATGCATAATCCACACTAAGTGCCAAATAGCAATTTATAAAAACACCCTTCCCATTTTTACACAACATACCTTTAAAACTGAACAAAGCATTGCAACAGAATGTTCTGTTTGGATCCAGACAACAACCAGTCCCCAAGGACACCTATAGGTTTTGCCCATCACTGTAATCATGTCTCTCATAAAACACATCTCCTTATTCAGACCTCATGAGATCCTCTCAAATAAGTAAACGACAACTGAGTGAATCTACCATTTCAGTACATAATCTGATAACTCAGTATATAAAAGATAATCTAAACTGCTACCAAATAAACTACATCAATTTACCTACAAGATTTTTCCATATAAAATATGAAGTCTTTGCAAATATCTATTATTTTCCAATTGCCCCAGAATAATCTTTCTTCTCCAATAAAAGTTCTTACTGCTTGATTTGACTTTATTACTTGTAATAGTTGCTATAGTTATCTTCATTCTTGGAGACTACTTTAAGCGAAGTGTATCAAGATACAAACAGCTGTACTCTGTCAGATAGTCCAGAATTAATATCCCTTATCCAAGGAAATGCCAGATGTTCACAGTAGAGCACAAAGAACCTACCCTAAGTTATAGACTTGCAAAGATATTTTCCTTTAGCCTTTCCATGGCAAGACTCAGCCAAGTACTAGAGTATAAGCTTTTGCCCTTCAGAAAAGGTATTTTTGTTCTTATATGAATAGCTAATTGTTTCCCAAAACCTCCACCCTCTTCTGCTATGTGCTTCCCTTCCTTAAAACTGTCACCCACAAGAACACTTGAGAATGTTTGGAGAGTTTTATTTTTTAAATATTGAAAGTTGTCTTCCTGTTTATTAAAAAAAACCGCTTGACTTCAAAAGAAAAAACAAAAGAAAGAGAAGAAACAAAACCTTTTGGAGTGCTCAGTCTGTTTTTTCCTTCCCTCCAGCAACATATGGCAACATCTGCTGCCTCCCTGACGGATAATGACTTGTTGGCATTGACTTTTCTGAAACCAAAACTTCTTAAAGTGGCAAGTAGATAAATTCAGGTGCAATTAAAAAAATTGTACATGCACACACATAAATATGTGCTATCAAGTTCTTGAAGTTTGGTATAACTGCATGAACCTGCAGTTATTTTTCTGAGATCAACACACTGAGCATAAAGCCCATCATGACAACTCTGCTTTCTGGTTGAGGAAACATGAACTGACTTGCTTACTGACAAACCATACAGCAGAAACTGTTAATAGGACGATATTGTCATTTTGCAAAATGAAAGAGCAGACACTTCAAGTTTTAAACATTTATTAAGCCTCATCAAAACAGTTTCAAACACATGACCTAGTGCTGCGTGAGGCAAGTTTATTTCCTGGATGATTAAGCATGACACTTGTGCGGACGGCTTCCGGAAGACGATTCTGTGCAGCTTATGGACATGAATGTGTTTTTAGAAGTCAGGACGGTCCTTTTTCAGTCTGCTGTAGTCCACATTAACCGAGTAGAACTAGGAAAGAGAAGGGAGAAAATATTAGTTAAGAAGCCTGAATACACATTTTCCATAGTATTTACTAAAAATATGCATCATTTGAACTCACATAGGGAAACTGAAATCATATTTTGAGTCTGTGAACTGGACAGTGATAAATAAATAAAAACTTTTGATGAGCAGTAACTTTTCAATATTAATGCTACACCCAGTGTTAGAAGCTCTGCATTTAAAATGAGGTAGCGCTCGTGTCTTCCACTAGAGAAAACCCAGTGTCTCTCTTAACCCACGGAATCTGAAGTCCATTCAGAGGAACTTTTTACAGTATTGCTGAGTTTATCCACTTTGCTCAAAACCTATGGCTCCTGAATAGCAAAGGCAAGAGCCAGCTTGTCAAGTGGCACAGAGCACCATGTCTGGGAACAGACAGGGTCACAAAGGAACATTTAGAGCAGTGCTGCAAAATCCAAGATTGGTTTCAATAGCTGCATCTAGAACCGCAAAGGATGACAAGGAGGAATGAAAGGAAGAACAGATCCTCTCACATACTCAGTTTACACTATTATAATTGGATCCTATTACAAGCAATCCAGAACAACCCAAAAAGTGACTGAGGACAATGAGTTTACAGCCTAACTGCATATTCTGGCATCCCAGCCTGACTTGACATCAAGCACGTGATAGTACAGTTTTTCTTAAAAAAACAAAAGAAAGAAAAACACATAACTCTTAGCTTGATTATTTTTAGTTATACCAAATTTTCAATTTTTTTTAACTTTCTCAAAGGAAAACAAAACAGCCCATAGCACAGTCAAATTACAGCTTTCTGTGCAACTCCTACAGTAATTATAAGATCTTCAACTCTTTGGAAGAAGACTGAGGAAGTTAATATGACAAAAAGAAGTTTACCATAGAAAAAAAAATCTTATCAAAAGCTAGGACTTGTTATACAAGAACTTTTTACCAAAGAGTCATCCTCAAATTAGAGTAATATGTCCGTTTTGTTTCGCACAGTGCAGATTTGGGAAAAAAATGTCCCCAATGATACACACACCCAAATATGGCAAACCCCGAGGCTGTGTTTGCATGTTAAGGCAGAAGGGGAATGCTACACAAGTCATGCAATCTTTAAAAGAATTTGTGCTGTGCACTATGATAGATTTGCCTAGTTTAGATATTTACAAACCAGCAACATTCCAAAATCAGCAGTGAAAACAAAGTATTATGCTCTTCCCGGGCTTTTAAAGGAACCGTAACCTCTTTTATTTTGGAAGTGTGCAGTTTTTCTGCTTATTTCAATGACTGGAATTATAGTATACAGTACAAAAGACACTAGCTTTGAAAACACAGTAGGTTTGCTCTTTTTGTAGCTTGAGAATAATCTGAAAATATTCTTAACAGTAATCCACTAAAATAGCACTTCTGCAAAACTTGATTGAAACACAATTCATGTGCAGAGAAGGGCAATGAAAATGGTGCAGGGTACAGAGAGTAACTCATATGAGGAGTGCCTGTGGGAGGCAGTGCTGTTCAGCCAGGAGAAAAGGAGGCTCAGGGGAGACCTTATCACTCTCTACAACTCTCTGAAAGGAGGCTGTAGACAGCTGGGGGTTGGCCTCTTCTCCCAGGCAACCAGCGACAGGACGAGAGGACACAGCTTCAAGCTGCATCAGGGGAGGTTTAGGTTGGACATCAGGAAGCATTTCTTTACTGGAAGGATTGTCAAACATTGAAATGGACTGCCCTGGGTGAGGATGGAGTCACCATCCCCAGAAATGTACAGGAAATGACTGGACACAGCACTTAGTGCTGTGATCTAGTTGACAACATAGTGTTTGGTCAAAAGTTGGACTCAATAATCTTGAAAGTCTTTTCTAACATAAATGATTCTACAATTTTAGGATTTCTGGAAGCTACCAAATGTTTTAGACATCTTTGTATGCTTCCTCATTAGTTAAGTGAAATTACTTGAATATCAGCTAAAGAACATTTCTGTTGTATACAGTTACTTACAACTGTTTTGTTTTTAAAAAATCAACTGCAGAACTGAATTTGTGGTCATGTTAAACACTGACATTTTCCTGCAGTGCTTCTCATGAGTAAATGCAAACAGCTTAGAACTTAGAAAACTGTAGTTCAGAACTTCTGGGGTTTTGTCCTTCTCCCTGCAGTTTATTTCTGAGTATTATGAACCAGTAAATTCTCCTTCTCACATACAGTTCCTCTTTTCCTTACAGTGCAATACAAAAGACTGCTTTCATACTGACTCCTTTCATCCCATTATCAACCATCATTAGTAAAGTTTTAAATCTCAAACTCAGCCATCTCTGTTCAGAGCTCTAGAGACAAACAAATGCTGCACAGAAGAAATACATCACTCACTCAACTACTTTCCAATCTAATCAAACATCCTGAAACAGTAGGCTACACCTGTAATATTCTTCTTCCTAAAAATCAATATTTCTCATTTTACCTTGTACTGGTCACTGGGAGACAATTTGTTCCAAGGTTCTGGGTTATTTTTCTTGTCCCAGCTGTTGAGAAAAATGCAAGATGTGAGAGCATATTAACACTACCTTCAAAATCAAAAAGAAATATATTCATATATGCACTGTGGTTATTAGGTCATGGAATCATCCATCCAAGCAAGTTTCCACAGAAAAAGGCACCGTCCTTTGTAAGCAGTCTCTAAATACCATGGTAAGCAAAGAGATCTCCAAATCAAGGGAAGCTCCACACACTTAGTGCCAGTGATACTAGATCAAGATATTAAGGCAACCAGGAGCATAAAAACCAAGGCAGTGAAGTGTAACATATGCACCAAGAGAACTGGCACTGGGTATTACTGCATTCATACCTGACATCAGGGTTGAACATCGCCAAACGCATGAGGTACAGGCCTGCACCAACACCTCCAGATCCAATAATCACAAACAGAGGGATCAACTGCAATAACAACAGCACAAAAAATTAAATATCATGCTGCAATATAGCAAAATAGTATTAAATACATAGTATTACGGACTGCAGTTATGGTAAACCAAAGAACAATCTTACAGACTTTGAGCCACAAAAGCATGGCCCTCTAAACCCTGGCATAAGTTCCCTGTTGGCAGGACAGCCGTGGGGTCAGAGAGAAACTAGCAGCTATGAAGACATAGGGATGAAAAAAATACTCCTACATGCAGAGAAATCAAACCAAAGCAAATCAAAAATCCCGTCACAGCACGGAAAGACAAATATAGGTCCCTCCACTGCCAAAAGAGGCCATACAGTGTGTACTCAGATTATAAACCAAAACATGGGAGCCGGAGCGTGGGGTCATATTGATGTGCAAGGAGAGCGGCAAGGCCACCTCGAGCCTTGCGGCACAGGCCAGGCCGCACAGGCCAGAGGGAAAAGGGGACCTGACGGTGTCTGCTCGCCCAGCTCCGGCCGGCCCAGGGATCCGGCATACACAGGAATGTCAGGAGACGGATGGGCGAGGAGGAGGCGGCCGGCGGGGCCGGGGACACGGAGCGCGGCAGGGGGCCGGCGGGGCCGGGAACTCGGGTCTGGTACTCACGGCCGGGTGCTTCTTGGCGTGGGTGAGGATAACGCGTAGCATGGCGGCGGAGCGGTGGCGGCGAGCGCGGGCGAAGGTCTCGCTCTCTGCAGCTCCGCAGCGCTGCCTCCCCCTTCAACCGCCGAGCCCCAATGTCACCGAGGCCCCCGCGCGGCAGGTGCCGCCGCCGCAGCCCGGATGTAGCAGCTCCGGCGTTCGCCTGCTCGCCCTCCGCCGCCCCGCGCCCGCCGCCGCCTCGCCGCCCCGCTCCGCGCCCGCCCCTCGCCCGCCCCGGCCTGAGCGGCCCCGGCCTTAGCGCGGCCCCTCGCCGGGGGCAGCAGGCACGGGCACGGGCGGCAGCAGGCACCGGCACGGGCACCCCGGGCAGTGCCGCCCCGCCCCGCCTGCCGCGCGGGCAGCGCCTGCGCCCGGGCTGCCAGCGAGGGACAGGGACAGGGACAGGGCCCGGGAGGCTGGGCTGCCCCACCGCCAGGGCCGGGCGACACAGAGTCACAGAGGGGGCCGGGCTGGAAGGGACCGGGGTGGGTCAGCTGTTCCGACCGCCCTGCCCAAGCAGGGGCACAGAGCATGTGGCACAAGGCCGCATCTCGATGGCTCTGGAGTATCTCCAGTGAGAGAGACTCCACAACTTTTGGACAGTCTGTTCCAGTGTGCGGTCAACTGCACAGTAAAAGAAGTTTTATTTCGTATTCAGGTGGAACTTCCTGTGCATCAGTTTCTGCCCCTTGCGTTGTAGCCAGGTGCTTGGTGTTATTAAGGAGAGCCTGGCTCCATCCTCTTGACATCCCCCTGCTTTAGATATTTATAGATACAGATAAAGTCCCCTTTTGGTCGTTTCCTTCTGAGGCTGAACAGGCCCAGCTGCCCCAACCTTTCCTCTTAAGAGAGCTACTCCCCTAATTGTGTTTGTCACCCGCCACAGGACCCCTTCCAGGAAACCCATGTCCCTTTATCACTGAGGAGCCCAGAACTGTGCACAGCACTCCAGGTGCAGCCTCACCAGGGCTGAGGAGGGTCAGAATCATCTCCCTCGACCTGTCAATGCTCTTCCTGATGCACCCCAGGATGCTATTGGCCTCCTTGGCCGCATGGGCACTGCAGGCTCAGGGACAGCTTGTTGTCCACCAGGACTTTCTTGGCGTTGCCCTCACACTGCCCGAGAGCTGCTGCGACACAGACATGGGGCAGAGCCTGCCAAGAGGGCCTGCCTGCTCCCTGTAGCATTAGGACGGCTGGGAAGGCGTGTGGCAGCAGTGGGTACACATACACACCCGTGTCTGCCTCTCTGCTGGGCTTCCCTTACAGGGAAGGGCTGAGCACTCACCAACCTGGGTGAAAAGTTGAAGGGGTGGTTTAAAGGTGAGGCAAAGGAGTTACAGTTTCATTGTCCTGAAAAGAATACAGGGAGTGAAATTCATCATAAAACTGCCAAAACATAGTAAAACATGAAAAATTGTTTTGCTGTGGTCAGGTTAGCAAAAGTTGGGTGCGTATATGTTGTCAAGAGAGCCCTTTGATTTTCAAAAGTGGTTTATAATTATATATTACATATAGATGATTCTGGAGCACTGCATCCAGCTCTAGGGTCCCCATTATAGGAGAGACGTGGACCTGCTGGAGCAAGCCCCAAGGAGGTCACAAAGGTGATCAGAGGGATGGAGGAAAGGCTGAAAGAGTTGGGGTTGTTCAACCTGGAAAAGAGACGGGTTATGGGGTGACCCATTTGCAGCCTTCCAGTCCCTGAAGGAAACCTACAAGAAACCAGGAGAGGGACTTTTTACAAGGACATGTAGTGATAGAACCAGGGGGAAGTGCTTTAAACTTAGGGAAGGCAGGAAGAAATTCTTTACTTAGAGGGGAGTGAGGCACTGAAACAGGTTGTCCAGAGAAGTTGTAGATGTCCCATCCCTGCAAGTGTTCAAGGCCAGCTGGGATGGGGCTTCGAGCAACCTGGTCTAGTGGAATGTATCCCTGCCCATGGCAGGAGGTTGGATCTGCATGAGCTTTGATGTCCCTTCCAACCCGATCCATTCTATGATTCTATATTTTGGCTAAGGTTGCTTTAATTATTTAATTATGGCTTGAATTTAATTATTTTTCTTGTTATATAATTTTAAATGAGCAACATGGCTATTTATTTTATAGTACTGTGTCCAAGTGCTGTCCCATTTTTTCTCCATTACTGTGTTTCTTACACAGAATTGGGAACCTAATGCCTATCTTTGGATAGTATCTCCAGCCACTTTGATGTTTGATTATTTTCACAAAAGAAAGGTACCCCAAAAGGTAAATTTGCCCCCAGGCATTATAAAAGTCATTATTAGGTAATGGGAATATCATCATGCTACTAACCTAAGACAGAAATAGTCCTTTTCCTAGGTTGGAAGCAAAATAATTTTACATGAGTGCTTTTAGTTTCTGTGGCTGTAAAGCAAAGAAAAATTCTGAAGTAATAAAAAGTGGCAAAGAATAAATGTATTGAAACAAATGGGTGTCTTCTATTTCACTCACTAGTTCCACAGATTGGCTTCTGCTCATTTTCAATAATTGTCTCAAATTGTCTCTCTTATAATAAATTCTAAAAAAATATCATATTCCTCGCATATCATTCAAAAATCTATTTTTTTTTCAGATTGCCAGAGCCAGTTTGACGTGGGTAACGGCAAAGTTCAGTAACATGTACAGATGCATTTGACAAGTCAGTGGGTGTCACCAGAAAAAAATTATAACAATATTTTCTGTGGGGCAATGCAATGCTTGTCTCCCTCATTTGTTTCAGAGTTGATAAAGAGAAAAAAAGCATAGTTAGTGTGCTCCAGGAGTCTGTTCAAACTGTTCCAGTGTTCATTATGTCATGGGGTCAGTACTTCAGTATTTTCCCATTTTTTTCAAAATGGAAAGAACAATTTGCCCATGTTAAAAGTATGGGAAATGATACTATTGCTGCTATTCTTTTATAAAAGAGAAATACATGAAACTTTTAGGAGTGACTCGGAAAGTTACCGTGCTCACTCTCTAGTACAGTAATTAAACTTTTCACCATATACTTGGATTGCATCAGATGCCAGTTGCCAAAGCAGCTGCAGGAAAACCAGGGAGCAACCAAAGGGTAGATGAATAGCTAGAAACCATGTGGGGCTGCTCAGCAAAACTCTGCTCAGACTGAAACACTCCACTTCCTTATGCACAGCCAACATATAGCTAAGTGCAAAAATTCAGAGACATTCACGTACTCCGTTTCTACACTACTAAGGGACAATCATCAGAGATACATTATTTCCACTAGGCTATGTCTTGGGCACATATTTTTAGGAAAGACATAATGATTTTTACATGCTACTCAGTACAATTTTTTTTCACGATGATTTATAGTTTTTTCAGTCATGTTGTGCTTTTATGAATTTAAATAGGCATAGCACCTGATCAATTTGCAAAATTTGTCAAGCATTTCATGGGCCTTCATAAATTTTTGTCATTGTGTACATCAATTTTTATTGCCTGGACTTGTATGGCTCAGCTGCTTCGTTGTTCATATATATGTCCTAGTATTTACAATACTGGGAATTTTGTGTATGGAAATGAATTCTGCAGATATTTTTTTAAAAAGTTTGAAAACACTCAGAAACCTGTTTTTTTCATTCTAATTTTGAAAATTGCAAGTTAATATTTTTAAATTTCACACAATGCCAGCATTGCTAAAAATGCAATCTCTCACTTGCTAAACTTGGCAAAATTCTGAGTTTCAACTCAAGCCTCATGGTCTCATGGATCCGTGGTTCTGAGAAACACCTACTTAGCTGCCAAGTTTGAGTGCTTGTACTGTGCTATAATTATATAAATTGTATGGGTTAATTTATTGTAATGCTGTCAATATATTGGCCATACTTGAAGACAAACAATTTTCTGTAACTTATCTACCCACTCCCAGAAAGACAGTGAACACTGGATAAAGGTAGATAATTTTGCCACTCTTTTATCTGTCGCTTAGCTACTCAAGCTGAAAGTAAACACATTTATTTCCTCTTAGGGTTTGGTGCCTTTGTGTTCACAACTGACAATTAAATTTATGATCCTTTAGTTAGACATGTAATCTGACTAAAGTTATCTTTTTGTAGGTTTCTGCTTTTTAAATAAGTGAATGTATAAATCCTTCAGGTAATTTGGCAAGATTTTGTGATGAACCAGTTCATTAAGAAATAAGTGACTAGATTTGCAGCAGTGCTCAGCATTGCTGAAAAATCAAGTCCTCAGGTTATTCTGGTGCTTTACCATTTATTTTTTCCTCTTTATTTATTTGTTCTCCTGTACAGCCTCACCTCATGGCTTCTGTCTCTCACTGTCGCTCTTTGATTGTTATTGTACCTCGTTCCTGTCCTTAGGCTCGTTTGAGCTTTTGATTTCAGGAAATTTTCTTCTATTCCAGATACTTTGTTTTAGTTTTTGGTGGTCTTCCTGTTTCTGAAGTCTTTATTCCTCAAACCTTACCTGATAATATTAATTGATTCATATGAATCTGCAGATTTCTAATCCGTTCAATATGAATTATGGTGTGCTTCATTTTTTTTTTTTGTAATTTAAAGCAACTGATTTTAGCCACAAATATTTTCAGGTCTGAGCTCCTGAAGTCATAATAAAATCAATTTGAAGAATTGCACTCTTAAAGTTTTACAAAGTCAGTTCATTAAAAAAAAAAAAACAGATAAAATTATAGTCAATTTAAAGTTGCATTTTTACATGGAGGAAAATAGTAAGGAAACATTACTAGATTTGGAGATGTTCCAATTGGTCACTGATCAAGAAATGAAATTCATTGTGAATTATCTTATAGCATCAGGACATATCTCTGTTAATCAGAACAATGTATAAACTGTGGATTTTCTGTAGGTCTCAGCAGATTTGGTAGAAAGTCATGGACTCTTAAAAATAATTCTTAGCAGAGAAAAGGAATTCTAGGAGAGCAAAATATGTAAAAAAACTTTGAAAAAATATGTAAAAATGTAAATGTGAAGCCTGGCTTACATGCAAAAAATACACAGGGATTTTTGTGATTTTATTTTACTGTTTCTTGTTCCCATTTGTGTGTCTGTTCCCTCTGTTGTATGTCCTTGTACTCCTTTCTCTGCACTTAGCAGGGGCAACAGCAGAGCAGGATGGATGTGTGCAGACCTCTGCCAAGCCCATTCAGAGCAGTTCACTTACATCTTCCTTAACATGTGACTTATATTTGGTTCTAACTCTGTCAAATGGAGTGGCTGCATATTCTATTCTTGCATCCCCGGTCTAATGGCAGTAAGGCAACATAGGGGACTGAGGTGGGTGGATAGGGGCAGTAACATTGCAATGTAGCAGCCTGTGATAAAATCTTTCATTAAGTGTAAATATTGCAATTCTTCTGGGAAAAAGAAAAAGCTTTAAGAATTTCACAATATTAGAATTAGTTAAGTCAAATGTTATGCTTATACAGGAAAAAAAGTAGAAAGAAAAAATTAAGGTTAGAAACCAGGGTTTTTTATTTAAACTGCAACAAAAATATGTCTAGCATTTAAGAGAACTACGGTGAAAGGAAGCAAACTACTGGAAATTTGAATACTAACAGCACAAAAGCTATAACAAAGAAGAAATTAATAATTAAGGGTACTGAAATGTGTACTATGGAAATATTCTACTTCTCTCATTTATGTCCGCCAAAAATACGTGTCAATAAAAGTTCCCATCTCCAGATATTCATTAAAAGTACACAATAATTTTATACAATTTAGGGACATGTTTCATAGCATAAGCTGGTATCAATCATATAAGCAAAATTTCTGTTAAATAGGCCTCCTAGAGCTCTGGAAATGAAAGCAAAAACTTGGCAAAAGTGTTTATATGTTTTATCACTATGGGAATAATTGTTTTATAGCATTTATAATCTGCTGAGCAAGTCAAAGAAAAATACTCTTATTAGGACAGAAAAGCTTTTTTAGTTCACTTGCACTTTTTTATATGTATGTATATATATATATGTATATATACATAATATAATATAATGATAATTATTCATTTATATTGCAAATGCAAATTGTGTCCTGGGTTTTTAGAGTGATATCTGTAAACTTTAAGTTATGGGCCCAAATGTGCACATTTTCTTTAATATTGTGCTTTTATTAAGTGCACATTTATATAGACTGCTGTAGCATTAAAGTAATTATAATTGCTTTAAAGCAAATAAATCCTTATCGTAAAATAAAGACTTTTATTTTAAATATAAAATAAATACACTTTACACACGAGTGATTACATGAGTATGTGCTATTTGGCAAAAGTGAAATTAGCAGTAATAAAATGAAGTATTTTCTTTCCTGAATTGATGCATCTTCTGGCAGAATGTGAATATATTCATAAGTATTTAAAATTTTGTCCTTGAATATAATTTTTCTAAAATCCCAGTTCCTCAGCTATCATAAATTATTATTGAAACTGCATAAAAATCTAGAGGGGAATTGTTTGTTTGTCCATATGGAGTATGAAAAGAATCATTGGTAAGGACTTTTTTTGGCATAAAAATAGTTTTACCTGTTCCATGCATAGAAAACCTATTAGATTGTATAATTCACAAACCAGGTGGCTGTATGGGTTCATAATGAAAAACTGAGATTTTGTATCTGCTAGTTAACAGGATCAAATTTGGCTCAGTACATTTTCTCTAGAGATTTTGGAGCAGCATGGGCTGAGACAGTGAGCAGAACCTCAAGTAAAGGACCCCACAGGAGCAAACAGGTCACCAGCAACAGTTCTTCTTATCCGACAGAAAATAAAACATTTCATTTGAAAGACTTCAGTAGTTACAGGAGAGAACCAGAAACAGAGTTATAAGACATTCCAAATGGATGAAAATTTTCAGGTTCAAATACTAATATTTATAAAATACATGTAGTGGGGGGGTTAAAGGCAATATCATTCCCTGACAATTAGGAACAGAAAGTAAGGGGAATGGCAGGGCAATAGCATAACAGCTGAGAGTCAAATACTTAAAAGGAAATTAATTGTGGTCCCTGACCCTGCTTACTTTCTAGGTTCAATGACAACAGCTGGTCTTTATATTTAAAATATAGTTTGTTTTAAATTATATCATCTGCCAAAACATAGGATGCAGAAATACAGGCCCCACACAGTTTTTACCCAATTGGATGGCTTGAACCTGACAAGAAGACCACCAGAAGACCACCATAAGTTAGTGGAATGATCCCCCTAAAAATCATACTGATGCAGTGCCCTTTTACAGATAATCTCTTTCATGGAATTGTATCCATAGATGGTATTTCCCTGTAAGCTGCTCTTTTGTTTGATTTTAAAAACTGTCTGAACGTCATAAATATAAGTTTAATGGATCAATAATAATTCAAAATCTTCACAAAAAATGTAAGCAGGACTGGTACCTGAAACTGTTTTTAACTCGCTTCAACTATTCAGTAACAAGTTACTGGAGACAAACTTATAAAGAAATCCACTGAGATTTGAGTACATTTTGCTAAAACTATGTGCAAACCAAAGATTACCAAAGGCCAGCTTAAATTTTAAACATCAAAGCAGAGGACTCAAAAGAAATATCTATTTCTTCCCCAGCATATATAAAAGAAATTACACAGAATGGTCCTGAAAGTACTATTCAATAATGTTTCTCCGTATTCCACAGCAGAAACTAAAAAGCACTCTTCAACCTCCTGTATTAAGATGAAAGATCAAAAGCCTTGAGACAATTATAGGCATTAGAAACAGAGGCATCTTTAATTTGACTCCAGTAACTTGTTTTCCAGTAACTTGTTTTGGATTTATTTTTAAATATATTTTATGCTGGTAATCCATATCAAGTGAGACAAGTCATGGATTTTTAGGTCTGGCAGGACAGTTGGAATCACACTAGTAAAAACAATCATATTTTATCAGCTATTGGCTAATTTTTTATAAAAATTTGTTCAGATTTTGCTCTCTGATTAAAGCTGTTCTCCTTAGCTGGAAAATAATAGTTTGGTATTGACAGCCCTTTCAAGGACATATTGCTGCTTAGGAGAAACTGGTGCAGCTGCCACAGGAGTGACTCAAGCAGAGTCTGGGAACAGAGCAAACTGCTTATAGGCAGCTTCTGAAATGTAGAAATAAACACACACACACACACACACACACACACACACACACACACACTCTTATAAAAAGTATAATTGACTGTGCAACAGCTGTAAGGAGTGATTAATGAGATCTCACATGCACTATGCATTCCAAATATTAAAGAGAACAATGTAGTAATAAGAAATAAACATGAAAACTGTGCATGTTTATAAAGTATAGTCTTATTGCTGTGGCACTACCTGCAAAAGCTGTGACAACAAAGGATTATGCAGTTAGAAAAGAATAAATGGATTTTGTATTCCAATTTATTTTTCTGTATTTTTAAATTTCATGGAGAATGCTAGTATTTTATTGAAACCACAATTTATAGTAAGAATAAGGCTTCCAAATCTAACAGTTTCAATAAGCCAAAACTTGTTCTCATTTAAGACGGAGATAGAGCCTTTAGAGGACAGGATGAGACATAATTCTGATCAAGTTATTTTCCACAAACCTAGGCTGGAGAAAAATCTCATCTGTCTTCCCCTAACAAGAGCTGTATGCTTTTGTTTTCTTTATGGAAAGGGTAACAAGGGATTCTTGCGGTTTACGAACAGCACAGATACTGCTGTTTTGGAAGTAAGGATGTTATTCATGTACTTTCCAGAGAAAACATCATTTGCCTCTCTTTTCTGCTGTAGTTTTTAGAGGAAGGTTAGTTAGTATTTGCGAAGTAGAAAGGATTAATGAATAAAAATTGAAAAAGGATATTTTTCAGGTAGTTGAGAAATCCAAGATATTTTATCCATCATAGCAAGAAGAGATACATTATTCCAGCTGCTAATTCCAGATGACAGAATTATTATTGATTGCTTTAGGAGTCTTTGGATCATGTTGCAGATCCTGGCACTGCTGGGTAACACAGAGACATCTGAAAAGGATGGGTGTGGAGTGTGTTTTGAATGTGTTTCAGTGAATGACAGTGCATTGGGGACAATATAT
Organism: Lichenostomus cassidix; assembly: GCF_008360975.1. Taxonomy (NCBI): domain Eukaryota; kingdom Metazoa; phylum Chordata; class Aves; order Passeriformes; family Meliphagidae; genus Lichenostomus; species Lichenostomus cassidix. Next base: position 26,674,326 of record NC_139482.1, read on the forward strand.
TCCACAGAATTTTAGAAATTAAACAGTTAGGAGTTTAACAGGAGTTTAATTTAAGCAAGTCTTGCTTCTGAAATCAGTACAAAGATATGGGTGGTTCCCAGAGGCAGTCTAAACTAGAGCTAGAATAAATCACTCTTTCAGGATGTCATATTCGGCCCTTGCCAAAATCACTGGAGATAAAAGCTGATAAAAGCTTCACAGTGATAGACTTCAGTTGCATTTGAGAAGGTGTTTCTGGATAAATCTCATGCTTAAATTACCCTTCAGAGCAAAACCAAGATATCTGCATTATCCTGATGTGAACCTGGTGAGACCTGGAGTGCTTGTGCAGAACATCTAATAATATCTGTTTCTTGCTATTTTCACATGGTTAATGCTGTGCAAAAACATTGGTTTTGGGGTTCCTCTTATGAGGGCTATGACATGAGACACTGCAAGGTCTGATGAGTTTTGTAAACAGCCTGATTTTACAGACAGTGGCATATAACTGGGGATAAGCAACTGATATATTAGCAATGGTTTAAACATTTTTGTGGCTTAGCCAGATGAACTATAATTCAGCCTTAAAATTGGCATGGGAGGGTAGTAACAATTCTTGTAAACAATCTCTAAGCCATTGTCCTTTTGCAGTATCTCAAATTATTACATTTGTTTGAATCATTAGTACCTTATGCAGATAATTTGTAGTATAGCAGAACATGAAATTCAGCTTGTCTTCTTTCTGGGCAAATAATAAATAAATATTCTGTACTCTCTCTATCTGGGAGAAGGGACATAGGCCATGCTTCAGCCTGGATGGAGATTACAGTGCTGCATCCACACATTTTGAGAAATGACATTTTTTGTCTATGCTTTTGTCTAGATTAATACAAAACTCGATGTTCTGTTCCTAAGAATACAAAGTATCCCAATATCTCTCTTTAATAAATTACAAAAGCTTTATCAGAAAGTGCATGAAAGTAATTGTTTTGATTACTCTTCAGTTTTACTTACTTTTTTTTGAAACTTCTACTTGGTTAAAAATTCTGTGATGTACCACTTATCAAGAAGTAGTATTCCCATGCTATCCCTTCTTTATATACAGCTTCATTTCAATGTAGGGGATTGTATTATTATATTTATGGGAAAAGGATAATAACATGCTTTGATGTGGGACTGAGCTCATCCTTCTCCTTTGAATAATATATACAGCATATCTGTAAGATTCACATTTTGTGATTGCATGAAATATATAACTGTAATCAGACTTCTGAGCAGGAATTTATTTTATTTGAACAGCAGACTCCTGACTGAAATGAAAATTATGTGAAGGGGAAACTGCAGCATGTCTTGATGTTTCTTCTTATATGTACTAAGACATCAAAAATTTTCTTTGAGAATTGTCAGAACATAAAAGTTAGCATATTTAATTAAAAAGGAGTTTCATAACATACTTTTTTTTGGTGAAAGGCTGTTTTCTCCTTTCTCCTTTCATTACGTAAGAAATCACATTAAAGACAACAGAATGTTTTGTTTGTTTACTTGCTGGTTTTAGAACATTCTTGGTCCAAAACAGTTGACTCCCGTCTTTCACTAACCTATTTGTCTGACCAACCTACAAGCTTGTGTACTTTGAGATGTTACTCCATTGATGCTGTCTTTGCCCATCTGTTCTTCCACTTTGGGACTTGCCCTTAAGAAACACCTCCTTCAGGCTGCTGTCCCTATTTATGGAGACATAAGCAGCACTTGTGTGAAAGAGCTGTCTTAACAAACACATGTAATACTCATAAAGTGTTCAAGCACCCAATACTCTTGTCTTTTCTCCATGGAATGCAGAACAGATGCAGATGAAACAAATAAATTTTAAACCTGCTATCTTCTGCAAGCATAATTTAAAATGCTGGAGCTCTGAAAAGTAATAACCATATGAAAAATATAGGGGGTATATTTACACAACCTCTTCACAGCAGAATCATTACTAATTAAAAAAGTCCTGCAATAGGCCAGTCTGGAGATGAACTATTTTTTTTTTAAACTAAAATAAGTAAGCCCTTATAAGAACAATTTATCTAATTAATCTTGAATTCAGTACATGTTTGTTGTGCAAAACAAGCTTTCATTAAAAGTTGGCCAAATTTAAATAACTTGTGATTTTAAAATTAGAACATTCCAGTGCAGTAAGTTCTAAAAGAAGTAATCCACATTGCATTTTTAAAGAAACAAATCAGTACAGTGGGAATTTTTACTCCCTTTCTCTACCTCTCTGCTCTCCCATTTGATTTGGAAGGGGAGGTAGCATGATTTTCAAGGTTGTATTTTTTTTTAGATTGATTCACTGGTGTACAGTTTCATGACTGCAGAATCTGGAAGAGAGAGAAGAATCATTTGAGTAGCAACAGAACTGTGGATTCCACAAATTGTATTTCTTTAGAGCTACCTTGCATCACAGAATACAAATAAATAATAGTGAGAACACAGACAGGTATGCTTTTATTACATGGAACAGCAAATGATGTAGTGAATCGCTTCGGCCAAAGTAACAGTAGTTTTAATTCGCAGTAAGCTGAAGGTGCTACTCGGAGACCCAGTTTTATCCATCCTTCAGCCTTGGGTACTCATGTTCCAGCACCAGTTCACATAAGACTGTGCAAAAGAGATGAATGAAAAGGTTTTATCTGGACCAATTGCAGGTCAGTGCCAATTGTGAGTGTAAAGGATGTAATCACAGAAAACATGCAGGAGAAGTGAATGGGAGAGGGGTGATGGGGTTGTGCTGTCTCACTCCAGGCCCAATTGATCTGACCATGGAGCCACCAGTGCCTGTCACACCCAATCTCACACAGGCTGCTGTCAAGCCGGGCACTCATTCCTGCTTCGCTCTCCCGTGTTCCCAGCCCTTTGTCACTGCCCCTGGCTTGTACTGGATCACTTGGTCTTAGAGCCACAGGACTTCTTGGTAGGGTAGGTTTCTGTCAGATCAGAAGCTGGCTCAGTATATGGTTTGATAATTGCAAAATTCGGTATAAGTACTGAGAATGGAAGATGGCCAACTTCATATGAAACTGCACCCTGCCATCAGTGCAACTAAGAAGACATCTTTGTGGCTGGACATTCTCATTAAAAAAAAAAAAAAAAGTATTAATCATGCCAGTGTAGTTGAAAAGAACCTTTCTGTTTTAATTTTTACAGCATTTCCTGAGTCTGAGAAATAATTAAAGCAATCTGGAAATCAATTCCATTCCATATAATTGTCATGGGTACTAAATCTGTGTAAGCATAAAAATGATCATTGCTAGAGGATAATATTTAGCATACAAATATCTTCATGGAACAATGGAGTAGAATCTTATTGCTATGAATCCCAAGTTCGGGACTGGAGCCATTCAAGTCTTTTCAGGATTTCTGTTTTATGAACCATCACAATTACAGCAGATTCCCTTTTCATTCAATACCACTAAACCCTTCAAAACTGAGTAATGCCAAGTTGATTTCAAATAAGAAAAAATAAATCTATTTTTTCAAAGGGGTCATCACTCTTAATGTCTGGTTCAAGCAATATGATAGTATGGAAGAAAATCTGGGTTTTTTTCAGGAGTTCTACAACTGCCAGATTTCACCCCACTTCTCAAGAAAAACTTGAGACCAACCTGTAAAAATATTAAATTATTATATTATTTATAATAAAATTGTTGCTATTATTATTATTAGAGTGTTATTTCTTAAACATTTGTATGCATTTGTATGCTATTATTTCTTAAAGATTTATACCTTGAGAGTTTTATTTCTCAGTAGCATATAAAACAAAATTACATAGAGTTCTGAAGGTCCTTGCTCTAGCATGGACTGTTCTGGGGGCTCTGCCATCACTTAGGAAGGTAACATGTCTTTCTCTTTCACCTTCCTATATCTGTTTTCAGGAACTTGTGCTTCTTGCCAAGCAACTGATGGTCACAAGCCATAAGAGTGGCCTTGACTGTAATCTGTTTTCTCCCCAGCCACAGAATGAGATCAGATCTATCAGTTCTTGTTGCACTTTCCAGGCAAGGTGCCAGTAACTTTGCCATATGCCACCAGCAGGGAACCTTAACAAAGACACGTCTTGGTGATTGCTTTTCCTTTTAAAAAGACAAAGGAAAATATATATGTCTAAATGAAGGGGAGCTCTAGCATAACTGAATGTCTTTCCTTTTGCAATAAATTGGATCTTAAATCAGCTCAAATTCTTAATATACCATTTTTCAAGAAAAAAACTACACAATTTGGCAAAACCAGATTAAAAACAGATTAGATGTTATACAGTCTGTTATAATAAAGACGTCTTCTGTGTCTTTGCTAAACATTGTGCTAATCAGGGATATAATGAATATTAGAAAAAGCAGCAAATTGATTCCTAAATGTCACAATTACTTTTTAACAGAGGACATTAAAAGCAGTTATTTCCTTTCTTGATTGCTTAGAGATTTTATTATTTCATTATAATTTATCATACAAATCCAAACCAGGCCAGCTCAGCTTCTTTTGTTTACAGATAATAAATAAATAGAATTTAAAAGGAAACTATAGAAACCCCTTCAGTAGAATTTATTTTATAGCAATTCACAAAGATTTTTGTCAGAACAACTGAAGCATGTTTTTGTCCTCAGCAAGACCAAAACAAGATTGTATTGGAAACGCTTTATGTGAAAAGGGCCATTGGCACTTACATTCAAAGTAATTATTCTTGTAAAATTAATTAACTTTTTTTTTTAATCCAAGCCCTTAGAATACTTCCCATTAGTAACAGCAGGTCTGTGCTTTTTATGTTCATTGTGGCAGATGTTCTTTACATCCCAGATTTCCTCAGAACAACAGAATGGTTTGATGGATGAAAGATTACATCTGGAAAAAGTGTATCAGTCAGCGTCATTAAAAGCCTGAGCTAGGGCCCACTGAAATCAGTGGGAATCACTGGCTTATGTTCACATTTTTCATATCTTGTTAAGAGGGAGTAAGTCTTGATTATTAAAATAGAATGTAATGACATTCTTTACTTGAATTGCATATAATTTCTTTCTCCGACAGTGAGGAAGAGACAGGTTGTACTGGCACAAGAATCTGTCATGGCACTTACAGATAGCTGGGCTTGGGATCCCATGAGACTTTCAGGTTTGCACAGTGACTACCAGCTGGCAAACACCCTTGAGGAGTCTGCAAAGGCTCCTAAGATGTGCTGGGAAGGTGTAACTGGCTGTGGTGTACCAGTACTACTGACAAAAAGAAGAACATTTAAGCAAACAAGAAAGCTGAAGACTGAGGTTTCTATGACAGCATTTTGTCCAGGTGAGGGTTAGTTTTTGCAGTAGCCAAGAGGAGGTATGGCTAGGAGCTCAAGGTTATTCTCTACAACCTCACATCATTTTCTGGGGTCTGGGGAAGGCTCTCACTTCAGGGTTAGGGGGGTATGGATTGGTCAGGTTGGGCTCCGTGGTAAATGTTTTGCATTTGAATCACTCACCTCTCTTGTACACTTTTGTTATTAATATTGTTGCTGTTACTGTTCATTTTCTCATTTCATTGTAGTAAATTGTTCTTATCTCAACCCGTGATCTTTTCTTTTTGGGCCTCCAATTCTCCTCTCCAAGAATCATCCAAGGAATTCAATTCTCATGGACATGGAAGCTACTGGACAACACTTTGCTGGTATCACAGCCTTAGTGTTTATCACCTATGGAAATGGAAGCGAAAATATAAAAGGAAACTGAAATCACTTTCCAGCAAAGTCAGGGAGACTACTATGAACAGGAAGGAATCCTTCAAATTGGATTTAAAACAAGAAAATAAAAAGTATCACAAGTTTTAATTTAATAAATGTTACAATATGACAAATTAGGGAGAATGGAAAAAGAATTTGACAATCAACAAGATAAAAGCATCAAAATTAGTAATAAGTAAATATTCCAAACAGAAAAAACCATGACAGCATCCATTGGCGCAGCAGATGATTTACATGAAACATACTCAGAGAGATGAATTTTCTCCATCAGTATTTTCTGTGAAAAAGAAATGAAGATGCTCCCATGCTAAAGTGCTGTTCTTGGGGGCGAGAGGGCTCAGTGGACAGTCTGCCTGAATTTGAAGTTATTGTGGAAGCAGCTACAGGCAAAATATTTTTAAAAAAAGATAAAATGCTCCGATAAAATACATGGAAACCAGCATTATCACAAAAATTCTGAAAGAGCCCAGGTATGAAACAGTTCAGCTACTAATGGTGTAAATTCTTACTTGACTGGACAGTAAATAAAATAGCAGGTGAAATTCAGCAGAGATATAGGCAAAGGAAGTGAAATGCAGCATAGATAAATGTAGAGAAATCTGTGCTTCTGAAGACAAGAAATACTAGCTTTGCATGTAAAATGATGGAATCTGAGCTGAGTGCTTTGACTTAGGAACAAGACCTTGGGATTATGATAATTTTATGGAAGTGTCATTTCTGTGCAGTCAATGTTCACTTCATGCCCTAAGAAAAGAAGAACCTGAAAAAATAACATGAAAGAAACAGAGAGCAAAAATAGAGAACAAAAGAGAAAACACTATTATTCAACTAAATAAATGCACTATTTGCATGCATGTCAGTGCTTCCTCTCCCTGCAGAAAGGCTGTCTATAAAGATGGGAGAAGTTCACTGGAGAAAACCATGGGGCATTGGAGACACTGATGTCTATCTTAGGCACACTATCACACTGTGTCAGCTGGGATTATTCAGCCTGGGAAAGAGATGATTTGGGAAGTATAGCAGAACATGAGTCAGCTTCAAAGCAAACAAAACAATGTTTTCATACACAATGCGCCTCCAATCTGTGGAATTCTGTGTAATAATACTGAGGTATTATACTGAGAACTCTACATGGGTTACAAGGGAGAATGGACAAGTTCTTAGAGAGAAGACCCATTACAGGCCACTAAAGGGACAAACCACAAGAGGATCAAGAAAGTCACATTGAAACATTGAGAGTAACTGGAAGTTGGGAAATAAGTGTAATATATCAGATATATCTGCTCTGTTCCTGCTGTTCACTGGCTGTCCACTTAGGCTAGATATACCTTAATCTGAACGTGTAAAACACCTCCATAATCTAAAATTTTCACAAAATGCTGTTGTTGTTGTTGCTATTATTCAGTATTCTTATTTTTTATATAGTGGCCCAAATTATATGTATTTTTAAAAAAAAAGGGAAATGGCTTACTGGATGAGTTCATTGTCTGAAAGTCACATGATAGAATTATTAATATTCCTCTTACAGCTTTTATGTCTGGGAACTTTAATCATGACTCAAAGTTCTGCCAGGTCTGATATAAATAATAGACAGAAAAACAATAGGAAAATGGAAATACTAGGCCTGCCCCAAATGGTTTGGTAATACATACATAGCACTAGAAACAGAAACAGAGACATCTATCACAACATACACTTGCTATACTGCTATACTGGTATAGCAGCTATACAAACAAATTATGAGACAACATGGGACACAATATTCATGTAGTGGTACAAAATTTTTAGGGAGCATGGTGGTGGAAGGGTATTTGTGAGGAAAAATGAACCCAATTTGTAGCTATTTACATGAAATACATTTTAAGTATGAAGGATGTCTGGAAAAAAGGCTACAAATTTGTCTGAAAATTCAACAGTAAACTAGAGGCCAATATATTGTGTTAAAAAATTTGTATGGAGTATTTCATCTGCTGCAAAGAGAAGGCAGATGAAAGAAAGCATAATCTGAGAAACAGACTGAAATCAAACTCAAAAATTTATGACTGATGCAGCAGACGTGAATTCACTGGAAGGATAAAAATGGAAAAGGAACATGGCAGAAGCTAAGGAGAATCATTACAATAGATATGGTAACATCAGAGCTGCCTTTTCGAAAACCAGAGAAAGAGGAGATTGATGGAAATGAGAAGGAAGATGAGCCTAGACAAGAATTTTAGCTGAAGGGGCAGATAGGAAAGCTGCATGTGAGGTATGCTTTACACTGAATGTTTCAGACATAACTTCAGTGGCAGAACCTGCAGTGAGGTTTGAGTTGAGGATGATGTCCTTTGTACGGGTATGAGTGACTGGGGGTGGTCTCATAGTGGCTAACAATGTAGGCATATGCAGCCAGGGTAATGGTGGGAATATATGTGCAAATATATATAGTTCAGAAAGCTCTTCTAGTGAAGCTACATTATGGTTGTTTTTTACTGTTGTTTTTCACTTTTCCTGGTCTCTTTTACAACATGGGTACCATGTAGTCAAAACCCTGTCATAATTAATTGACTGAGGCTGAGTGTGGCCTTAGGAATGTCAGAAATCTCTCAATATCTGATGGGAACTTTCCTGGCAGCATTTGACTGCAGTAGACCTTGTAGCAGTCTGCACTTTATTTCAAAGCATTATTGTTCAGTGACTGTTCATACCGAATTTTCTCCCTTTGTAATTTAAAACAGCAAGGACATCGGATCCAGTCTTTTTCTCTTTATATTTTACCATACAATACTAGACAAAAAGAGCAGAGATCACTGAAAGTGCTTGCTGTAATGGTACAGTTAAAGAGTAAAAGCTGGAAGATTTCTTTTTGGAAAGATATTTGAAGAGGTCAGTCTCCATTCTAAGGATGGTGATGTTTTGATAGACAAAAAAAGAGTCTGCCATTTGGATTCAGACAGGAGGGTCATGGCTTTAACTGTCTGCTCACTGACAGGAAAAAAATAGATACAAGATTTCATACTATTATTCTCCCTTTACAGTTGACGGATAAGTTATAAACATACTTACTCTTGAGTTTATTTCCTACTTGAGGAAATGTTGCCCTTCTTCCTTTGAAAACTCACCAATTTCATTAAACTAAGAATTATACTTTTAAGGTAATTTATTTGAATGTGACTGTATTCTCTGCTGTATTCTTGCTATTGTGTAAGTCCTTCTAAAATGGTCTTTACAGAGCCAGAACAAAGATTCTTTTTTCTTAGGGCAAAAATACAGGCAGAAGATATTGTTTTCTCTCTTTCTCCAGCAGCTGAAGAGCAGCACTGAAATGGAGATTCAGACACCTACTGTTGCAACAGGCTGTGCACTGAAGGCTCAACCTGAAGAGAACCACTGGAACGCTGAGACAATTCAAAGACCTGATGTGCTTGACATGACCTGAAACACTGAAATATTTCTAGGCTTTTTTTTTTTTTAGGTATTATGTTAGTGATGGAGCTGCCATGACATTTTCATACTGGGTGTGCTATTTCAGCTCTTCACAATTTTCATCTGAAATGACCTTTTAAGATAAGTTTTTGTATGTGCATGAGGGTAGTACTTAAAGGTGCTAAACTGACAATACTTAGAATCTATCCAATGTCAGCACAGTGCCCAGCTTCCAGCAGTGTGACAGTATTACCTCCTTTCTTCTACCAAAAAGGCAATTGAACATTTCAACATCCTTGGTTTTCTGCTGAGATGGGCAAAGACCTTGCAGAAATAAGGGGATCAGACATTCTAAAGGTTTCTTTCATTTGGAGCATGAATTTTCCCTTCTTTTCCCGTTACTTGAAATAATCTGACTCTACCAAAAGAGGTAAAGCATCTTCTAAGGGGGCATTACCTTTTACTAGGTGTTCTAGTAGCCAGAAACTTCCAAAGACTGATGTTCAAAAGATAAACTGGTAGTTGTACTTAATTTCTGTATTGTATATTTTATTTACTTCTAATTACTACATTTGGAGAATTTGTTGGTAAGCCCTATCTTTGTAGTGCCCAAAAGGTTAGAGAAACAGTGAATAAATTTTAGGCATTTCACAGTTCTTTTCATTTTATTGATGTGGTCCTTTTTTTTTTTTCTGTTGAGGAATGAGGGCAAAGTATGCAAGCTGAGTACAGAAGATAACAAAGAGTGTGTCCACGTTATTTTCAGAAATGAAAGTGTGAATATTCCTTTGGAGAGGGAAAAAAGGAGAGCGGAAAAGAAGTATTTGGGACAAGAAAGAGTAAGAGAGAAGGGCTGAGAGGGCTTGAGTCATGGGACAGAGTGTAAAACAGAAAAGGAGGAAGGAACAGTTGAGGAATATGAGGTGCTAATGAGGAGCAAGGGCAGGCAGCCATTCATTAACTTCTGTTTGATTACCTATTCCTGCCAGAACTATGTAGGTAGAGACTGGAATAATCCTAGCATTGCAGGCTGCCCCAGAGGGCTGAACTGAAAGCCAGGCAGTCCATACATCTGCTTTGACATTCTTATTTAAAGGATTCATAAACCCCTCCACTGTTCCACAGGGTTTTCCTCCCGCTTTGTCCGTGCTGAATGCTCTCATTCTTTGAAGCTGTCTGTGCCCCTCAGCCTGATCTTCCATTTGTGCCAAATCTGGGGACAGTTCTTTTTAGTGTTCCTTCCCATTGTATGTGATTTGTGACTGTCCTGTCCTGCCAATCACTGTGTATGTGACAAGGTCAGGGGCCTGTCCATTGGCAGGGAGGAGGTTTGGCAGACTGTTGCTGCACATGTTATCATGGATCTGCAGAGCCTCAATGAAGGGATCTGAGCTCTGCCTCTTGTCCTCGAAGACTCAAATAGTGTGTGAAGGGAAAGTAGGATGGGGATTGCCAGTCAAAAGGTAAAAAAGACACCAAGGGAGGGAAAAGCTGATATGCACAACTCCTCATTGAACAGGGAAGCTGATCAAGAGTTTTGAAGAAAATACTAGAGTTCATGGGCCGATAGCATATTTGGGTAGGGCTGGCAAAAGCAGATTCAGGAAAAGAATTAATTGTGCAGTCACGTTTCCTAGGTAGCCAAAGAATTGATGCAGGAAACAGGAGCAGTCAGCGTAAACACATCAACTACGGATGTGATATCACGCTACAAAAAAAAAACAAACCCTAGGAAATTCAAGCACAGAATTAACACAGAATTCACACTTATCTTTGGAATTTTCTGTCCTTCCAAAATACTCAAAATCAGAAACACAGAAAATTATAGTTGAAAGTATTTCAGCTGCATAATTTTATCATATACCAACCAGCCATCTCTGTGCTCTATTTAAAAAACACTTATACACCAATGACAAGCTACCCATCTTTGCAATGACAAGAGGAATTTGGCTATGGGAAGATTTGTGTGGGTGCTATATGCAGCACTATCCTAAATGTAGTGCAGGCTCTGGCCACGCTTTACTTGCCAAACTTTATGTCCCCTCCACACTTCACCATAGAACAGTTTGGCCCTACATTTATCCATCATGAAACACACATTTTCCAATTGTAAAGCTCTTATGATCCTGTTGGTAGCTTTCATGTTTAGCACTATTCTCGACCCTTAAGCTTAAGTCATACTAGTGTGCCAGACCATCCGCTCTTTTTAAAGATTTTGTGCAGATGGCTCATTTTGGTGGTGTGCGGAGGAGAGGCAAAGGGAACTCTGGCAAAACCGTGTGCAACCGAGGCAAAGTCGGGACACTTGCGAAGGCACGGCCCAGCATCGCTCTTCTTCACTGTCCATCTCTCACCACTCACTAAGCTTTGTGCTTTGGAGCTGCCAGACTCGTGTGATGTGGTCAAACCCTAGTCGCTGGGATTTGCATTGTCACAGGATCACAGCCTGGTTTGGGCCGGAAAGGCATGTTGAAGGTCACTTGGCTCCAATCCCTGGCTGGGACACCTGCAATTAGACCAGGCTGCTCAGAGCCCCATCCAACCTGGCCTTGAACACCTCTTCCCAATTTTTTTTTTCTTCCCAATGCAATGGGTTGCCGTTCTTCAGAAGTGCAGGAATGAGCTCGACAGTGCTACAGAACCCACGAGAAACTCAGCCCTTCGAGCGGGAGTAAAACGAGAACAGCTTTGTACCGCTCCGTTCCCACCCGGGGCAATGGAAAAGTGCCAGAGTGTTTCTGAGCTGTTTTTCGCAGGCAGCCCCCTGAGAATGAGCGGTGCTCGGCAGAGGGTTTGCGATCCCCGCCCGTCCCGGTGTGCCCGGCGCCGCCTCCCCGCCCGTCCCGGTGTGCCCGGCAGTGTCTCCCCGCCCGTCCCGGTGTGCCCGGCGCCGCCTCCCCGCCCGTCCCGGTGTGCCCGGCGCCGCCTCCCCGCCCGTCCCGGTGTGCCCGGCAATGCCTCCCCGCCCGTCCCGCTGTGCCCGGCAGTATCTCCCCGCCCGTCCCGGTGTGCCCGGCGGCTCCTCCCCGCCCGTCCCGGTGTGCCCGGCGCCGCCTCCCCACCAGGCCCCGCGGGCAGCGCCGCTCCCCGGCTTCCCCTCACGTGCGCACGCGCCCGAGCGGCGCCTGCGCGGCGGGGCCTGCGCGGCGGGGCGGGCGCGGGTCTGCATCCGGGTCGCCGCCGTGCCCATTGTCTGGGGAAGGGGCCCGGGGCTCGGCGGCGCTGCACCCGAGGGCCCCCGCCCGCCCGCCGCCCACCCGCGCAGGCTTTAGTAAGTGATCCGCGGCGGCTCTGCCGGCTCTGCCCCGCGGGGGTGCCGCGATGCCCGCGGAGCGCTCCCGCCCCCGGGCGAGCGGGCGCGTCGCCGTCCCTCGGGCGTCCCGCGGTCCCGGCTGCGCGTCCCCCCTGCGTCTGGTGGCCGGCGGATCGCGCCGAGGCGCGTCCCGGGGGATGCCGGCGGCGCCTGGCGGCCCCGGTGCCCGCCCAGCCCTGCCGGGGCTGCAGGCGGTACGCGGTGCCGGGCGGGTTCCCGGCGGGTTCCCGGCGGGTTCGCGGCGCCTGCGGGAGCACCGGCGCTGCGCCGGGCGGACCCTGCCCTGCCTCCCCTCACCTGTGTGAGCGGGTGTCCCCGGACCCGTGCGGCTGCGTCTGCCGCCTGCGCTCGGACTGCCCCTGCCCGTCACGCCCGTGCTGCCTCGTAATTTAAATGCCCTTAGCGAGGCTGAATTCTCTTTATGCCACCCAGTAACAGCACTGTTTTTTCCCTGCAGTGGACCGCAGTTCGAAGAGGAGACAGGTGAAGCCTTTGGCAGCTTCGCTGCTGGAAGCTTTAGATTATGATAGCTCTGATGACAGTGATTTTAAAGTTGGAGATGCTTCAGGTAAATATGCTTTCTCGTCTCCTCGGTTCAGAATTATCTCGTTTTTGGTTTATGGTTGCTCATTTAATATCATACAGGAGACAGAATGCCTGTAGTGAGTCTGTTGAGACTTGGAGCCCCTTTAAGGGAGTGACTCGATTGGATAACTGGGAATCAGTATTTCAGTTGTGATTACTGTTTTCTCAGCAGAAGTCTCATGATTGTCAAACAAGTTTTGGTAGAAACATTTGAGTAGCTTCTGTGCAGACTGTCCTAACTATTTATTGCTTTGGAGTTCTTCAGTGTAGAGATAATATTGACTGTAATTCTCTGTATTTACTATTGAAGTAAGAAGAATCTAAAGCCATTTTGTTTTGAACAAGTCTGTATAGTAGTTTGTTGTGCACTTATGAACTTGCCTTTTTCTCAACGTTAATTCTACTTGGTGAGTAAGAACCTAAAGCAAAAAGATAATCACTTCAGTTTTTTTTGTTTTTTACAGTAGACTAACTTAAGGTGTCCATTCAGATAGAAATATGCAGAAGAGTGTACACATTTCATACTAGAAGGAAGTCCTTGTCACAGAGTGTTGTTGCTTTGCAGTCTTTTCTTCTATATGTGCAGATTCCTATATCTGCAGTGAACATTCACAGAAATTGAAAATAGAGAAGATGCCAAAACAAAATCCGTAAATTCAAGTATATTGAAGGAAAGGGAAAGGAGGGATAGGACCATGTTGGTGAATGAACTGCATGTTGCATGTTCTGTGGCATATGCTGAGGGAAATAAACAAGGAGATGCAGGATGTATGAGATGTAAGGAAAGCATTATGGTAGCTTATCAAATAACTTGACTTTGTTATTTCTGTACTGGGGATGCTGCTCTATTTTTGTGTGTATGTACAGTACAAAAATATTCCTGTTTAAAGGCTTATTCTTTAACATTTGGCAAGTTCCTCTGTATTGGTGAACTTAAAAATGCTTAATAATGATTTACCCAGTGTCAGTTTTAAGATATGTCCTAATGCTCCTTGTTTGTGTTTTGTTTTGGTTTTGATTTGGTTGGTTGGTTTTGTTGTTCTCACCACCTCTCCCCCCAGGCTTAGACTTATTTCCCTTGGTTGTTCTGGTAGAACAGGCTGAAATGGCTTAAGAGAGTAAGACTGATGTCATCTTACCAATTTCATGTCAAGACTTTTGGGGACTTGTTTAATTTACTCTTTTAATTGTGTTCTGAGGCTTTTTGATCCTTTCTTTTGAATAAGGCTATAATTTGCTGTAAAAGGAAATAATTTTTAATTACGAAAGAAAATCTCCCTGTTTTGGAATGGTAGCATAGTCAGGATTTAAGGGATAATGAGAATTGGAAAGACTGTATGGGTGATGAGCACATAATTCAGAGCAGTATATTAATTGGTCAGCAGTCATTTATTAAAAATAATGAATACACCTTCCTGACTCAACAATGTATGGGTGCAGAACATTCATTTGTAATTTATATCCTTTTTGGGTTTTAGGATATTGTATGTATACTGAAGGGGGCTGGTCAGTATCTAGACTTGAGTGTATTTCAAAATCAGTTTCATTTTGAGGAAGTTGAATGGATTTTCCTTTTAAAATGCAGCACTGAATTGAAACAAGCATATGAGAAAAACCCAAGTTCTACTTTTTTTTTTCTAATTGCTGTTTTGCATTCATATATATCTCATCAAGTGTTATGTTAGCATTTCTGAACCTATATCATTTGCAGGAGAAATTAATGTTCTGTTTAGTAACACTTAAAATTTTGTGAAAACACTCTGAAATAGCAAGAGATTCAAAAATTTTCAGTGTAGAAGAAGGAAGTTGGGAGGGTTTGGAGAAGTTGGGAAATAGAAAGTTATTGCAAATAACCTCTTCAGTTAAAGAAAGCATTTCTTACATGTAATACAAGTTTAAATGATTAGTTGCAGGATATTTAAAGCAGAACATCTGTACTGATTTAAAATGAAGCTGATATAACATACTGTTAAATTTGGTTGCACCTAGTCCATTTAGATTTGGTGGGAAGAAATGGCTAAATAAAGGGACTTTTCTACACACACACACAAATATAGGATTCCCCATGTAAAGCCTGTGGCAAATCAGTATTTAGTATTTGCTTGACATTGTACAGTTGGCTTTCAAAAGGAAATATATGTGTCAGAAGTAAGAGTCAGTCTGCATTGAAAAGACCATAAATTCTCCTTGTGCACTTAGAAAAATCCCGTAAATATGGTAATTCCACAGCTCCACAACATGTGTTTATTTCATTCACAAGTGAACATAGAGGTGTTTCAGGGAACAAAACAAATTGGAAAAGTTGAAAGATTATTTAAATACTGAATTAAAAGAATTTTGAAGTTGTTTTCTCCCTGATGATTGTGTTGCGCCCATGCGCATGAGCTTTAGGAGATGGTACTGTGCAAGTATATTAGGACTGAACAGTGAACATCTAAACTATTGCACATCTACATTGTTCTGCCAGATTTTTGGGAATATGCAATGCAGGAGGGATTTGAGAAGTTATTAAGTACTTTCAGGAAGCAATTGGTATTTCTGAATTTTTGTTTTCAGGGTCATGGTGCCTTGGCATATTTTTTCGTTACAAAAAATATTTCAAATCACTTAACCTCCATTTCCACCAAAAATCTATAAGGCAACATGGACTTTTACTTACAGTGTAGTTAATTTCTTTCGGATTTAGGTCACACAAAGAGTCAGTTGGCCTTTTCCTCTTAAAAGATCTCAACATTCTGACATCTCTTTAGGGAGACTGATTTTAGAACTGTTACATTCATGTAAATTTACTTAAAGTAAATAGTTTTCAAGCCTGCAGGCTTTTCATTATGCAAATACTGCACAAAGTAATTTTTAATGGCTTCTCTGTTTCTAATGGTCATGCCATATTCTAGAGTAATGTATTCTGGTTTTTGTAAACATTTTGAAGAATTTATTCTGTAAGAAAGAATGTCATATGTAATCTTAATGTGGGATCAATCAAAAAAGCTGTCCCTTTGGAGTCAGAGCATACAAAATGTGACTTGAAATGATGGTGCTGTAATATACTCAACTGAAGGTTTTTATAGTATCTTTCACAGTACACATCAGTTACTTGAAGTTTTGCTTTTAAGTTAACTAAAGCGTGCTTTGGGGAGTTTTTTTCTTCAATGAGAGCAGCAGGAGAGACACTGATGTCAGAAATCAGAGTACAGGTGTAGAGTAATTCCCAGCAGGACTCCAAAGCAAGAATTTACCACTTCTTTCTCATCGGTGAACTGGGTCAGTTTTGTCAGCACATATACTGAAATTGAAATCATGCAGAGGAATGTAGTGTGGTCCCTGAACAAGAATGATACGTGAATTTAATGAGTGGCTCTCTATTGCAGTGTAGCTAAGAAGAAAATAACTGAATGTGGCCTATGAAGAACTCAATCCTGTCACTACTTCTGCTGCTAGTCTTGTAGACTCAGGATTTTAGATATATTCATAATTTTTTTTTTTTTGGTGTTGAGTGTGGAGCCTGAATTGCATATATATTATTACTGTTCTTGCAGTTGAAGTCAGTAGAAGATCTGTTTAATACAAGTAATGATCTACATAAATGCATATATTAGCTATCCTTAAAAACCTATGTCTTGATCTAGAAATAAAAAGTTGTAAATATTACTATCTTTATGTAACTTGTTTCCCCTTTGCACAATGGAGATTACACTATTGCTTTCCTATAAAGGATATTGTAATATAAAGAAATGTTTGTGAAGATTCAAAATACTAATAAAAGTGTTAAATAGTACTGAAATCTCAACGAAGAAACAGATACATTTGATTTGAGACTAAACTTAAATGATAGGCAACAGTAAAGTTGTAAGGTGTTTCAGTAGACAGTGAAGGCAAAAGAAAATATTGACTAATTAAGCATTAGTAAATTATCACATTTTCATATTAGTGTGTAGTTCCTGAGAGTGGAATTCACATGGGCTTTTTCTAATTGAGAAAATGAAAAATACCAGCATTACGTTCTTTTGGAGTACCTTCATCCCAGGTAATATCTTTTGTCTGTACAGATGTCTGCCTCTCTGAGTAAAACTTCAGAGTGACTGACATGCATTTTCAATTACCATTCTCTTTGGAAACACTGGGATTTCTGTTATTCCATGTGCTTGCAGACAGCAGAGGTATAAAGTAACAGAAATCTAGGCTTTCATTCCAGTGTCTGGCCAGGGTGGGTTCCCATCCAGTGATTATTTTCCTTTGTTTTCCCCCTACTGTGATTTTTTGTGCCTTGTCTTTTCAGTCTGTCCCCTATAGACCCCTTGCTCATTGGTTCAGTGTTGTTTGGCTTGTTCTCTCAGTCTTGAACATTTTTGTGGTCTCCTTCTTTACTACCCATGCTTTAATTTCTTTTGCTTTTCTTTTTGGTGCCTGTGTTCATCTCTTGTGTATTTTCTGCAACACGGAAAGATTATTCTGCGTTCTATTAACTCCATCTTGGTGTGATGGTCTTTTGGCAGCCTGACCGCCTCTGAGTGTCTAGACATGCTCAGTGAGGATGGGATGTTTTAAGTGTTTCATGAGCACATACTTGTTAAAGTGCCTCAGAGACTGAGTCTTAGCATGTTCAACTGTCTCTCAGAAATCACTTCCTTTGTACAAGATGTGAAACTCTTAGATTGGGTGTTTTTTTTTAAATATATGCTCTAGCTCATTATTCAATTTGTATTTGAATTCAATTTTATGGATTGTTTAGGAATGCAGCTTTGCTAGGAAAAGTCATGGCCTATGCAATACTTTATCCTAAACAGCTAGATGTTAAAAATGGGTAAACTGGAAAATGTTAAGGAAATACAGGATGTAGAGTGACCAATTTAATGTGTGTGATAACATTGTAAATAAGGCAATTCCTAGTGACCGAAGTCAAAATTGGCAATCTTTAATTTCGAGTGGTTTTGCAGCTTGAATAGACATCTACTGAAATGTCATATGACAAAATTACTGCTAGTGTAGAAGTGAGGAAACTGCTTGTTAAATTACTTTCTTCCCTTTCCATTGTTTTTTCCATTAAACTAAATACTTGGTTTCTGAAATGTGTAATCGTGGATCAGTGGTCAGTTTCATTTCCTTCTCTGTTCAGTCTACAGCTGCAGTTAATACTTATTAGATACTTCTTTTCAAAACATTTGAAAAGTCAGTTTCTCTCCATAGAGCAGCAGCATCTTAATCTGTATTGGTTTTATGTGTTCTTAATCATGTTACTTCGGACAGTTCAATTTTTTTAACTGCCAGCACCACCAATGTTGAATTGCTGGTAGTCTACCAGTGTTTCATCATTGCATGCAGCAAAATAGCATAGAAAGCCAGGGGCGTTTACTGGTGTTACTGGCATTTACTCTAACTGGTGTTAGAGTCTCTTGAAATTATGTTGCAAGTGAGGCATTAAGCCTTTTTAGTTCTTGCTTACAGTTATATTGATCATAACATAATGGACCTCTGTGTCTAATAGACAAATGTGGTCACAGTTTTACCAGTTACACAACTCCGCCTTTGGTAATTTAAAAATTCTTATTTTCCATACATGGTCTAGGTTTCCCTGCCTTTTTTTTACATCCAGTTATTAATATTGTAGCTTCCTAGTTAGTTTAAGCATTTCCTTGAGGTATTTTGGAGTGTTTATTTACAGTATTTTGATCAAATGTGTAGGAAGTACAGCTGCTTTTTCATGTTTGGTATAGCACATGTGCCAAGGATTTTTTGTGATACTGGAGCTGTTCTCGTAAGGAAATTTATGGACAGAGGCTGTTGACAAACACTTTTAGTAGTTCTTTCCACTTTTCCCATCTGTCAGGATGCAGGCACCCTGGGTGAGGAATTGTACATGGTGTGTAACATGATGTTTTAGTAGAGATCACTAGGTAATTTCACATAATCATGTCAAAGGCTGGTTGTTTGCCTTGTGATAGGGAAAAAGAGGGTAAAGGACCAATAGACAGGATGGTGGTGATTGAGTGACATTAACCTCACCTGCATTCTGGATTTTATCACTGCCCTCAAAAAGAGGGTGTTGTAAAGGCTACTGTAGGCTGCTTGACTTGTCACATGATGGCTGTAGATTATTATTGAACAATATTATTTAGCAGAGATGACTTGGTAGTTGCTTTTCATATTGTATACTCAGTGTTTCAGGTTTTTCACTCTATTCAGTGTTCCAGGATCCTTGATTGTATTTGTTGTAGGTAACTTTGACCACTTTGGAAAGACCCAACCACATAGGACTCAGTGCAAATAAAAGAATTTTCTAAAATGATTCCAAATGCTTCTCATCTACTGTTCAGAGTTTGTTAGGCTTTGTCAGTGGAAGAGGCAAGTCCAAAATTGTGTCCATGATTGCCTTTCACTAGCTTATCCTTTAGAGTTCACTTAAAACAATCAATAAAGCTGTTTGTTACAGAGCTGCTTAGTAAGCTAAATAATGCATTGAAGAACCAGACTGTCTCCTGTGAGTGGTTGGCCAGGTACTTTTGTACTGCAGCACTTACTCTCTGTATACATGAATTTTCTTAGAATGTTGAAAAAAAAATTAAAATAATGGGGTGTCATATTTAAAGTTGTTTGTAAAATGGTCCTGCAAAACCCTGGGAGGATTTTTTTTGTTGACTCGTTAATGATTTTAGTAGGTTTGCCCTGAAGTCTTGTGCATCATACATATATACAAGACTCCACAGCTGAGTGGAGTGTTTCTTTATTACTCTTTTTTTGGTACGTTAATTTTGTAGCATAATGTTCTGTTCTTGGAATTCCTTTCAGAATTATCCTCTTTGGATTTGACTGCCACCTGCTGTTGTGCTTAGCAGAGCTAAAGATACAAGGTGTGGAGGAATAAATGATGTCTTTCTCCCAACTGTTATCTCTCATATTTGTTCTCTGTGGAACTCTATATTCTTCACTATTTGATGGTGTATCTGGCTCCATCTTTCACTTAGAGTAGCTTTACTTCTCTCCTGTAGGGAATGACATGATATGGTTGCCAATTTGAAAGAGCCATTCTTTAAGCATTTCTTTCAAGAAGAAAATTGTATACTACAGCCTCTTCCTCTGTAAAAGTGCAGCTGACAGAAGAAGACCTGCAAAAATTGCTGTTATCACAGAATAGCTCTTTCCAGAAAAGCAGCTATCACAGTGGATGCATTCAGATCAAGGAGAGATATCCCTTACTATAGGTATCTCTAGTGTGTATATGAATGTATAAAGGAGAGTAGAAAGCAAATGTGCAAGCAGAAGGCAAAGAGAAATTGAAGGAGAGAAGTGAATGAAAATAGTGTTTATTTGTTCTCTGCTTTAAATTATTTGCATGGTGTAGTATTAATGTACAGGAAGCAATGTTAGTAATTTAGAGTGCTGTCAAAGAGCAAACTGTACCAAGTCTAAGATTCTCTCCAAAATATAAAATGGCAGCCTTAATTGGCAAGAGGTCTAAAACTATTTAGAAATGTAATAGCACAGTTAAAACATCAAAAGAAATATCTGTCATAGGCTTATGGTGGGGAAATACAGCAAAATAAAATAATAAAAGCTAATTTAAAAATTCCAGTCAATTTTAATGTGGCAAAATACTATATTACCTTATTTACAGTGAGACAAATAGTGCATGTAGGCACTCAGAACCTGTGAAATTTCTCGTGTCCAATCTAAACCCTATCCTCTTTCAGTTTAAAACTGGTTCTCCTTTTCCTGTCGCCACAGGCCTTGGTAATATAAAATCTCTCTTATAAGCCCCAGTTATATATTGAAAGGGCAAAATAAGGTCTTCCTGGAGCCTTCTCTTCTCCACGTTGAACAACCCCAACTCTTTGAATGTGTCTCCATGGAGTGTTGCAGCCTTCTCACTATTTTCATGGCCCTTCTCTGGAGGTACTCTGTCTTAACAAGGAAAGGCTGGGTGAGCTAGACCTGTTCATCCTTGAGAAGAGACGACTGAAAGGGGACCTGATCCATGTCTATTAGTATCTGAAGGGAGGGTGTTGAGGATGGAGCCAGGCTCTTCTTGGTGGTGCCAAGCAACAGGACAAGAGGCAATGGGCAGAAACTGATGCACAGGAAGTTCCACCTGAATCTGAGGAAGAACTTATTTACTGTGCAGGTGGCTGCGCACTGGGACAGTTATCCAGAGCTGTTGTACAATCTCCCTCACTGGAGATATTCAAGAACTGTCTGGATGCAATCCTGGGCAATGTGCTCTAGGATGACCCACTGTGGTCCCTTCCAGACTTTGCCATCCCATGATTCTGTATCCAAACAAAGTTATTGTAACTTAAAAATAATTTTTTTTGATTGCACGGTAGTTAATAGTGGTTTTATTTCTTGTGTATGCCTGACTTATGTTCTACTATTTCAAAACTTCACTTAATTATGTTGTATTTTGATTCCTACAATTAAGGCTAATAGGTGTAGAGAAATGACTAAATTACTCTTTTCTCAAAAGACTGTAAAAAAACTTGTGTTTTTTCTGGATCTCTAAATGTTAGAACGTATGTTTGAAACTTTTAGTTTCTGTTAGCTTGTAAGGGGATGGATAGCTTTAATGGATAACACTTATGGATTTTTTTGTCAATAGTTTTATAGTAAATCTCCTCACCAAATGCTACCAGATGCAGAAGAAGGCAAAACTGACCATTATATTGAAGTAACAACTGGCTAATCATTGGCAACGTTCTTTGGGGTGGAAATAAATGCCAAATGAAATGTGTAGCACACTGACCTCAGTGTCTGTTTATTTGGATTTATACAGAGATGGGTGTGCACAGAAATTCTCTGTGTAAGGTGATACTGAGTGGTGGAGATTTTTGGGTGGTTACTAAAGCAATTAATTTTTTTTTTTTTTTTTAAATTTGGAAGCATCGACATTTTTCATCTTTGCATCTCTATGACAGCGGATCAAGAACTTGGTGATAGCTTTGAGCAAATGGAAAACTGTAGCCACTGCCTAATTGATCTCTGCTTTGAATCAAGAAACTGTACTTTCTTGTAATTTTTAAAAAATATTTTCTGATTTTTTCTTCATTAAAACTAATAGTATGAATGAAAAGCAGTAGGTAAATATGAGAGATAGCGAGGTAGATCCTGTTTATAGAATTTAACAAGTTTTCCTGCCATTTTCCAATATTTTTTACATACACTTTATCGTAAAAATGTCTTTATTTTTAAATAAAAATCCTTCTCTAGTCTTTTCTATTGCTCATATTGGCATGTGTTAATTAATGGAAATAGTGACTACACACAGAACAATACCATATGAGTGGTATAAGGTTAATGCATTTTTGTGCAGCTGCAATGCTGAATGAGGCATAGTTTGTGTGGGATTAATAAGTGAACTAACTTTGGAAATTAAAAGAGCCCTCAAACCCAGAAAAAACCAACAGGTACTAAAAATGAAGGTGTGGGATTATCCATGCTGTTATTAGGACTAGTTACATAAACTCTTCATTTTGTAATTTCAAACCTCTTCTTTTGGATAGCTGTTTTGTTTTGAAGATGTAGGAAACACCTCCAGAAATTAAAAACTGGAATGCTCTTTCTTTAAGATGTGACTTCGCATGGAAATTACTCTGTGCTACTGCTTTTTGTTAATATGAGCTGCAGTTCAAAGGAGCACATGATGCTCATTTAATAAGTTCTACCATCTTTTTTTTTTTTTTTCTTTTTTGGCATCTTAAAATGCACTCATGTTTAACAGATTCTCAACATAATACTCGAAATAGCATTATTTGGACACCAGCTGAAAAAATAGGTGGAATACCTTATGAGGGAGGAACATGCATCATTCTTTTGTTTAACAACTTGCTTCAAGAGATTTTATTTTTTGGGGGTACATTTGTGTCGGAACTTTTTTTAAATTTTCATCTGCTCAACAGATTCTGAAGGAAGTGGTCATGGGAGTGAAGATGCATCTAAGGACAGTGGTGAAGGTTCCGGTACTGAATCAGAAGAAAATATCTTGGAGGAGGAACCGACAGAAGAGAAAGTAGAAGAGCAACAGCCAAAAACCTCCACTGAAGAAGAGGTGCCAACAGCAGACAAAGAGGTAATTAAAACTGAAAAGAAAGAGCAAGAAGATGAAGAAGAAAAGCCAAAAAAGAAGAAAGAGAAGGAAAAAGCGGCTGAACCTGATGCTGTGGCTGATGAGCAAACCAGTGAACCAAAAAAATGGAATTTGCGCAGGAACCGGCCTCTGCTGGATTTTGTATCGATGGAAGAGCTAAACGATATGGATGACTACGATAGTGAAGATGACAATGACTGGCGGCCTACTGCTGAGAAAAGAAAAGGAAAGAATGCACTGCGAAAAGAGGGGAGTGATGGAGATAATGAAGATGATGAAGATGATGGGAGTGGCAGTGATGAGGATGACAATGATGAAGATGGTAATGAAGAAGATAATAGCAGCACAGCTAGTGATGGAGGATCCAAGAAGAAGAAGAGTAAAGTTCTTAACAGGAATAATGCAGATGATGAGGAATTGACAAATGATAGCCTGGCTCTTTCACAAAGCAAGAGTAATGAGGTAGTGCAACCAACTTTCTATAATATATCTGTTGACAAATGGAAACTACTCCTCAGTAGCTATTCTGTTAAAAGTTAAACTGATTGGCTGGAGTTGTGTTTACACAATAAGTGAATAAGTGAAGCAGGAAAAATTATGCTAAATAGGCACTGCATATTAAATAACCTTGCTTGGACCATTTGACCAATCTAATGCCACTAAAGTCAATAGAGAGACTTCTCTTGGCTTTACGGAGATTGGATTAGTACTGAAACAGATAGGAGGTCCAGGATGCAAACCAACATGTGTTAGCAAGACTTCTAGTTCTCTTTTAGTGTAAATGTTGTGTATCTGCAATATTATGAAAGTTAAGAGCATCTGTGACATAATCATAAAGTAGATAAATGAGACTTTATTCTTTGCTCTTTGTGACAAACACCAAAGTCTGAACATGAAGTTCACTTACAGAAGAATTTTAAGTAAAGAAATATGCATACTAGGTTTAAAATCAAATAGAATAATTATGAGAATTTATGTTGGATTTGCTGATAGTAGTCACAAATGAACTAATTTCTTACCATACTAAAAGCATTTGGGAACAATGATTATTATATTAAGTATCTTCTGATTGCAGAATATGAAAATTATATAAGTGTTTAATAAAGTAACCTTTTTTCCCTGTGCACAATTATAGTTGCCTTGAAGATGGTGCCTGTTGAAAAATTAAGATACCAGGCTGTCACTGTGGCTGACTTCATGTCCTGCAGCAACAAAATTCTGAACAAAATAAAAAGAATTCCTATAAAATCTACATTCAGTTTTCAGGAAATAATCACAATGTCAACATAACATTTGAGAAATGGTAGTGATATGACATTATTTAAAGTTCTACTGTTCTCTTTAAACTTTAAATATGTAAAATGACAGGGAACTAAATAGTATTTGAAAGAATTAGCTGTGTCCATTTCAGATACTTTGAAAGTATTGTATACATATATATATATATATATTTATGATTGCAAGCAAACTGTGCTGTTTTAATTACTAGTAATAATTGGGATTGGAAAAAAAAGCATGATTCATTTGTTGTTTTTTTTTTCTTTTCAACTTTTTGTATAGGCATCTTCTTTCCTTGTCAAGCTCTGTGATTCAAGTATTATTACCTGCATTTTCTTGGTTCAGGAGTTGAAAGTGCTCTACCAATACTGAGAACTAGAAACAGAGAGAGGCAGTTTTCTTTCAGAGTTGCTTCCCGTATCAGATGTGAGGCTACATTCTGAGTATTATATTGTTGAGTATAATTACCATTGGCTTGAAAACATAGACCAGTTTCAGAAACCCAGAGCTGTCTCTGGTATATCTTCTGTGAAGCTTCTTGTATGCATGGATATCAGATTCTATTCTTGCATTAGGCTTAGAACTGTGATCAGAACATAAAATCAAAATTTGAAAATTTTAGGTTCAAATTACAGTGTTATAACTGATAATTTATTTTTATTGCATGTAAAGCTCTGTACTGTGTATGAGTAGGTCTTTATCAAGAAGTCTTGCAGAGGTGAGTATCTATAGACTTGAATTCTAGACTTTAATTTTCAGATTGCTATGATACGCAATATACTGTATTGTAACAGTATACTCTCCACTGCTAAAATATTTTAAAACAGTAAAAATGAAAAAGAGTAAAAACAAAAACTTGTCTACCAGACAAGTCTAGCAAAATTCCATTACACTGCAGGAACGGAGTTCTTAGAAAACAAGACATTTGAATGCATAATTAATTTAGGAAATTCAGGTAATTAGTTCTGAACATATTGTAGTGTCCTTTATAAGCACTCTGTCTTCTTTCTTTCTTTCCTTTGCTTACTTTTGGAGGATAGAAACTAGGGAGGGTGTTTGGGATGGGTTGTTTGGTTCTTGTTTCTGCATGATTTTTATTTGTTTACTTTTTACAAAAACATTTTGAGGTCTGCATATACATTATTTTAACATGTGCTGTACTTAAATACCACCTGCTTTTCTATTATATTATGCACAGAATACAAACTTAGCTTTCTCTCCTGAGGTCAAGCATCATTAGTAGATAAATGGTGCTTTTCTGTTTTTATAATTACTACCACTTTATAGGACTCTTCTGTTCTCAGTGAGGTGGTTATTGTATTTTTAATTTTTTTTTTCCCTTTTAAGTTAAATGTCTATGGGCTTATAGCTCGAAATGATCACTTTCTTCAATAACACCACATAAATGGGAATTACATAGTGGTTCAGCTGAAATTGTTTCTCCCACTTCAGGAGGGAGCAGGACTTGTTCAGGAGTTTGCAGCAGTAACTATTCTATGTGAAATTTCCCGTGTTTTAGACAAGTAGGGTCTCTCAGATGCTTACATAGACTAAAAGCAGAGGAGGGCAGCACACTTTGCAGATCACTCCCTCTCCTTGCCTGCATAAAAAAATAAGATGCTCAGCTGCTTTGTTTGACCTGTTGGCTGTCTTCACATGAGGTGAACCTTAATGGATGGGGATCCTAACATTAGAACAAAAATTTGATACCCCTTCATCATTGCTTTTTTGGGTTTTTTTGTCCATGTTTGCATATGTTCTCACTGCCTAGACAGCTAATGTTATTTCAGTATTGTTTTTACGATGCAATTCTGTTTCTTAATTTAAAGTACTATTTTGGTTCTCTTTTTAATTACTGGACCTTGGGCTTCTGTAGTACTAGAGATTACAGATTTCTTTTTAACTTCTCTCAGTGAAGCTAAGTAACAGTTTAAGTTGAAGGTACTGTCAGGAAAAGCTCATTTCTATAGAGTTGTGACATGCATCAGAGAAATCTGTGCCATAGCACAGTTAATCTACCGGAGTAAGGGAGCATCCAGTGCCATTTTCCTATCTGTAATGTGAATGGTAAGCTGAACATGGGTATTTTGAATAATGATGGGCCACAGTAATTGCTGGTTCCAAAGGAATTTCTGGCAGTTCCAAGGTTATTGCTTTACTCAAAATGCTTTGTCCTAAAAGGAGGATGTTGGAAGAGATGCTCCATAAGTCCGAACTCTGTATTAGAGAATCTTGTATTTTTCACTATTAATTGCCTTCCTGTAAGCAGTGTGACTCTGTAAATGTTCTTTTCTATTCTACATGAGCTCATGTTTCCTTAGGCATAGTGTTGGCACTGTATTTTATAAATGGGGTGTTGGAATTGGAAAAAGATGTTTGAGAGGGCATCTTTTGTCCTAAGTATTATTTTTTTTTTGGATGCTACAGCAGTTTTGGAATATTTTCACATCTTTGGTATTTTGAATGGTACCATTGAACTCTCACCCTCTGCTTTGAAACTATTGCTGTTTCTTTGTACTGCAATGGTTATTTTTCACTATTGTGCCTATTTTCACACTTCCCTATATACCTTCATATTGCCAATGAAGGTCGTTCAAGCTGAAGCATAAAATTAAAAGAATGTGTATGGAGGCCATGAAACTGCAGAAGAGACAGTGGCTGTCCCACGATGGTCATAGTAAGAAGACAGTGTTTATTAAGAAAATCATTTTACATACAACTTCGGGTTATGAAGCACTTTTCTGGGTTTCCTTGGAAAAAAATCCCCACTAAAAACCACATTCTATTTAAGAGCTGTGGTCCATATTGTAAGTTGCCTGAACAGGGCAATGTGCTTGTTCTGCAAATCCTTACTCCTGTATATAATCAGAAGAACATATCATTTTAATAAAAAATACGGTTTTGCATAGAGACACACAAATTTGAATTCAACAAAATCATACAGAGTTCATAATTTGTTAATTTTATGTAAGTGAAAACTTGCCAGGCTTGTATTAACTATTTATTTTTGGGTTTTTCAGATCCATGAGATTTTTTAAATTTTAACAAAATGAAGCAACTTTTCTCAATGTTGGAACATTTGAAAGTCACCTTTGGCCTTCTTTTTAATGTGGATTTTAAATGGTTTCTTAGGTATTTCTTTTTGTAGAATATAAATTGTTCAAAGACATACGTTGCTGCCTGAGAAAATAACTCTCTTCTGACCTTTGGATCTTTACAGGTCTATAGGTTGCACGAGATCCATGCATCCCAGCTCTTCTATTCATGGATAAAGTGTTTGAATGTTTTGACAACAAAGAAGCTTTTAGCCTTTTGAAAAGAATGTTCCATGCTTTTTTGATTGTTGTTCAAAAATTAAGCAAGTAACAAATTTTCTGTTGATTTTAAATAAAATTGAAGTTCCTGGCATAATCTATGTGTCTTCATTTTTCAATATTAGGACTCATTGATCCTTGAGAAGTCTCAAAATTGGAGTTCCCAGAAAATGGACCATATTTTGATTTGTTGCGTTTGTCTCGGAGATAACAGTGAAGATGCTGATGAAATAATCCAGTGTGACAACTGTGGGATAACAGTGCATGAAGGTAATAAAACCCTTCATTCTCATTGCAGGAGGAAAGCATATGCTTTGCTTTTAATAGAATTATGACTTGCTTTCTTGAAAGTGAACAAAATCTTTCAGTGCTGGGGGTAATTTTTTGTAATACTACATTGATCTTTTTTAGTGGTGTAACACCCATCTTCTGCTTTAGCAAAGCAAATATAAGAACCTGTAGGATGGGACATGGTCTACAGAAATGGATACAATCAATCACAATCTGCAAATACTGGAGCTATATATACTGTATTTTCAGGGCTTTAGGATATTCTATTAATGTATTTTGTCTTACCTATTTAAGTGTATGTATTTGCTTGCATAATGAGAACAGGAGGCCTTCTAAAATGAGAGGTTATTTCACCTATATTCGTGCTGTACCAGAAAGGCAGAGAGAAGAGAAAGGAAGGAAGAAGAAAGGTGTTCTCCATGGCATTTATTTGTAAGTGAAAACAGCTGGTTGTGAATTTCCTCATAATTTTTGCTGACAATTTCAAACAGGGAAGTTTTGAAGTTAGAACATACTCAAGTTATTGTTTTGCTATTCCTTCAAAATCTGGACTATGTGTGTATAATAAATGCAGGTGATCTGGTTTTACAGAAACACTTCCAAAATAATAATTTAGGTGGATGTATGGAATTTTAACAGCTTTACGTGGAAGAGACTGTATTGTGTGTTGTTGCTCGTTCTCTTGAGGTTCTAATGTAGGGCTGATACTACAGAGAGGCACACCTATTTTGTTAAAATCAAAACCTGTTTTTTTCTTCATTAATCAGATCAGGTCTTTTCCCTGATATTCTGTACTATTTTAGGACTTCACCTTTTTCTTTTGAAGTTTTCCCAGGAAAATGTGATTAAACTACTTCAGTTCTTGAAACAAAAAGAAAATAGGCTTTCATTCTTCAGAAGAATACAAGGCATTTATTTAATTTATGTGACTCAAAATTTTTTTTTGAGCTGTTTAGCATGTCTTTCCAGGTAGGATATGATTTTATAAATCCCATACTCACACTTTGGTTTTCTCATGCTAGATTGAAAACTTTCAAAACAGTATTTTTCATGCATTGGGATGTAGTTCAGTTCTTTGCTTGCCATCACTTAGGAAACTGAGGATGGAATTTCTGTCCTGTGTTCAGATGCATTATATTGAGTGTCCATGTGTACTCTTAACTCTCGAACATGTTTTGGTCTTTTGAAGAGCTAATCCATACTGTCAGTGTTGCTTAGAGAGCAGTTTAGTTGACCTAATTTATGATGAGCTGAATCACACTCCAGGTGCCTTTGGAGGCATTAGTCAGGTCTTACTGCCTACTAGAAGTGTTAGGCTCCTAAATTTATGTGTCTTGCAGAATTCCTTGCTCTGTATCCATGAAGTTTTTTGGAAAGTAATGTGCAGAATCTATTTGATTTGAGATGCAGTAACTATCTAAAACTTAGTTTTATAGAATCTTGATAAATCTTCTTTTTCCTCTAGCAGAGTCTAATAATAACTTGTGAGGAAAAAAAAAAGTATCTTTTGCTGGCAGTTATAAATGCATGCTTGAGAATTCCCCAAACATTACATCCAGTCAGTGCATCTGAACTCTAAAGCTGTGGAGCTCCCTGAAAATTCTTCTGCAAGATTTATTTAATGATTGTAATGATTGCTAAAGTGAAGAATGATTGTGATAGAAAAATGATCTTCTGCCGCTTTAGAATGAAATTATGCCAAATTTGTTTTTTGTTCAAGAGGAGCACTTTAAAAATCCCTAAAAGATCACTTCCTCATTTTGTTTAGTTTATTAAACTTTTGTCCCTACAAAAGTAAGATTATAGAATGCTGTCCTCTACAGGAAAGTAGTTCCGTGGTTCTAAAGTCAGTTGAATTTTAGTAGTTCAAGATCTGTTTAAAAGTAATTGCTGCTGTTCTTTTTACAGTGTTGCAGGCAAAGATTCCCTGCTAGTCCCACTGATACAAAGAGTACAATGTGTATATTTCTTTTGCTGTGTTTGCAACAAAGTAAAATAGATTAATTCAGAAGATTTAATTTGTTAGTTTGTTCCGATAAGTTCTACAGTGTGTGCCAGATAATTGACTATAGAGGTTGTTTAATTTTTCACACTTGTGATTGAATGTTTAGTTTGCTCTTTGCAATTAATTTTAATAATAAATACTTGATAGTGTATATGAAGCAGTTGTGAAGTTCTGTTTGAATAGGTGAAGTTCTACAGGAAAATAAGCAAGCTGTGTATGTGAAAGTAATTGATGACTGTGATAAAAATGCAAATTTCTGTAGCAGCAGATTGAAGCTGAACAATTTGGAGTTTTGCTTGACATTTTATGTGTATTTTTCATTGGTAGAAATGTGTGAATATAGTTTCAAGTAGAAATAGACACTTATTTTGCTGTGTTTTTTCTGTACTTCGGTATTTTATAACGACAAGTAAGGACAGGTGCTATTTTGAATCTGAGCTTTTTCCAGTAATTTGTTTAAATAATTGCTTGCAGCAATCATGGTTTAACCCCAGTGGTTAACTTTTGTGGTTTAACCCCAGTCAGCCACCAAGCCCCACACAGCCACTCACTCACTCCCCCACCAGCAGGATCAGGAGAGAATGGGAAGGATTAAAGCTGGAAAACTTGTGAGCTGAGGTAAAGACAGTTTAATAGAGAAAGCAAAAACCATGCACACAAGGAAAGCAAAAGAAGGAATTAATTCACTGCTTCCTATAGGCAGGCAGGTGTTCAGCCGTCTCCAGGAGAACAAAGCCCCATCACGTGTAATGGTGACTTGGAAGACAGATGGCGTCAGTTCAAACATCCCCCCTTGCTCCTTCTTCTCTTCACTTTATATGCTGAGTGCGTTGTCATGGTCTGGAATATCCCTTTGGTCAGTTGGGGTCACCTGTTCTGGCTGTCTCTCCTCCCAGCCTCTCATGCACTCCCAACTTCCATGCCAGAGTGACAGTAGGAAAAACAGAAGAGGCCTTGCTTGGCTCTGTGTAAGCCCTGCTCAGCAGTAACAAAACCATCTCTGTATTATCATCACTGTGTTCAGCACAAATCCAAAACACAGCCTCAAACTAGCCACTGTGAAAAAAATTAACTCCAACCCCAGCAAAAATCAGCACACTTACAAAAAACTTGACCCTTTGAAGTTTTTTTTGATTCAGTGATCTTATATATACACATACATTCAATGACTTGGAGATGCCTGCATTCCCTCCTGTGGTCATTGAGTGACTGTGTACTTCTGAATGCACAAGTAGTACATGAAGACAGCCTATCATTGAGAAGTTGCAGTCAAAACCAAAATGCAATGCAACAGTTACTTTTTGGTCCTGTTTGCCTAATCATTCAACTTGGCTGATTTCCAAAATAAATTGAAAAGTAGTTGAAAAGATAATTACTATCTAATCATATAAACATGGCTTGCAACCTTGAGAATTTTTTTTTTTGTGTTAATAGAAGCAAGGTTTACTCTTAATAGCATTGGGGTTGATCCGTACCTTGTAACTGTGTGCCTAGATCACAGACATAGACTGTGTTTGTAGTCCTTTCTATTCTTACACACAGCTGTTCGGTAGTTTGAAAAATGTTCCAGTAATGAGGCAGTCTGTTTTGTAAATATGTTGAAATCCAAGAATTTGTTTGTATTTTTTCAGGTTTCCTTTAGTAGGTAGATTGCTGTGGCTGTGGATATCATGCTGTGTCCTGAAATTTGTTCTAATATTTGAGCTTTTGAGTTTTTCAGAGCACAGTATTGAATGAAGAGGCTGCTATTTATGAATTGGATAGAAATCAATGCAATGATGGTTACCTGCACTTAGGAAGAGTAATATGTCCATTTCCTGCAATCTGACATTGATTCTTAGCAGTTGTCTTTTCCCTAGAATCAAAACCAGTTATTCTGAAATACCCAAAGCAAGTTTCTGGAATACCACAGGGGTTTTCTTTATAGTTTTTATGTGCAATTTAAAGTGGTATTATGAATGAACATGTTTTCTCTTCTTCTCTGTAGCATGGTAAATAATTATTTGGAAGAGTGCACTCTTTTCACACCCTACTGGTGTCCCACCCAGGGTCCCACATAATGATGATATTGACAGTTTGATTGTTCTTTCCCTGAAGACCTTATTTTCTCCTTGTTGGCTATTACAGAAAGTGTTTTGCTTCACAGGGAGGGGATCTTACACACTTGACTTATGCCTTGGTGCACTCTTCAAGTGGAGGTTTCTGTCCTCCTCAGAATCTTTCTGGTGACTGGAAAAGTTTTTTCTATGACAGCCACCTCTGTTTTAATGTGAAGTTATTCATTAGCTGTGAAAATGCTGCTCTGAGTCAAACCTACTTCTTCTGGACACCAGGGCACCCTCCTGGGTATTTGGTGCTACCACCTTTTCCTTAAACAGCAGCTGCCCGTTTTGTTGTGACTTGTATTCCTGTTGGATTGCTTGCTTGCATTAATGAGCTATTACATAAGGTCTTCCATGGAAAAAGAGAGGTGATAACTCACCTGGGAGCAACTATGCCAGAGCTCATGTGGAAACAGCAGCGTGGCCAGGATTTAGTAGGGAATTTTCATTCAGACTTAAAGTCACACACCCTTTACTTGACTTACTGATGAGTTTTGTGATTGAGACATTGTTTACTTTCTAATGCAACTGTTTGCTGTGTATTGTTCGTATCACCTGCATGGCCTGCATCACTTGTCCAAAAGGTGTCTTTGCGCTGCAGACATGTCCAAAAATCAGTGCTTTGTGGAATAAATAACTGGTTTGAATTGTAACTGCCTGTAAAACTGCAAAAGTAGCATACATGTAATGCTAATTTAATACCCACTATTACACAATGCATTCATCTGTTAGTTTGAAAAGCCTGTAATTAATTCATAAGTCCATCAGTTAAAAATGTGTTCTCATTTCACATATCAGCCTATCCCTGTCACCACCCCCCACAAAAAAAAATCTTTCTTATTGAATTTGTACAGTTGCTTTTCAGAATTTTTACTTCTGTGTGAAGATAATTGTCATTTCTTTTTATAAAAGTCTTCTTTAGACACCAATCTGTCATTTTGGATAAATGGGCTTGTGCTAAGATCTTGTAATAGCAGGACACCCCCAACTGTGTTGTCAGTTTTTTGACGTATTGATTGCAGTGTGTCTGAAGAAAATGTCTGGCACGCATCATAGCATGTGCCACAAGTGTAGGTAGTATGCTTGCCAGTTGTTGCCCTTGGGTTAGTTGCTGTGAGTTAAATGAGAAAAGTTCTACATTTTTTTGAAGAGTTTCTTTTCCATCTCCTTAGCTTCTTGCTGTACTTCGATGTATATGACAGAGAATAAAACTTCTCTTGCTAAAAGCAATAGTGTAGTTGCCATATGCTCTACACTGTAGTAAAACATTTTTGCATCTTAATTTTGCCCCTTACTGTGGTCTGCTGCTGTCTGGTATAAAAATTCATTTTTCAAAATCATGTACTTTAGTGCTCTCCATTAACTAAATAAAAATACTGTTTTGAATTTGTGATACATGAAATTATTAGTGTATTTTTTTAAACTGTCGGTCCAATTAAGAATTTAATGAAATTTATTTTGAATACTATGTTCTCACAGCATTTAATTTTGCAAATGTAGAGTTTACCATGAAGTTTGTGTTTCAGAGTATAAGTAGATGTAATTGGTGTATGCAGATACCCTGTTCGGCAAAAAATTACCTTGCCAGAGAAATGGAGGACCACCTGCAGCCAAGACAAGAATTAGGTCTCTATTCCTGTTTCTCTCAGTGGTATAAATTTCAGAACAATTGTTTAAAATGGTATTATTCTAAAGTGTGTGCAGTTTCTTTTTATTGACAACCACATGAAAATATAAGTTATTGACAGTAAAATGACTTCAAAATCAGGAAATAAACAAGTTTCTTTTCTGTATATACTGACATTCATTCAATAGACAACTTGGCTGTAATTGTAATACATAGATACCATTAACAGAACAGTAAGTGTTGTGAAAATTTTATGTGTTTAAATTCATAGGTTAGTATTATACTAAACTGGTTTTATTGTTTAGTGTTAATGGTGTCAACGAGGTGTCAGAA
This sequence comes from Lichenostomus cassidix, assembly GCF_008360975.1. Classification (NCBI taxonomy): domain Eukaryota; kingdom Metazoa; phylum Chordata; class Aves; order Passeriformes; family Meliphagidae; genus Lichenostomus; species Lichenostomus cassidix. The sequence continues at coordinate 26,708,388 of NC_139482.1, forward strand.
ATGCAGTTATGATACAGTATGGTGTGTGTGTGTATATATATATGCATACAGTGTATATATACATATATATATATATATATATATATATAGACAGTAAGAATATACAAACATGAGGATTTAATGAACTTTAGTTCAAAAGGAGCTCTTAGGGGTATTCTGAAGACCCAGACTTCAGAATTTTTCTGAATGTTAAAGAAAGGCAGCATACATTTTAAGGAAAGTGTTAAAAAGTTATTTTACTTTCTTCAATGTGTTTTCCAGTCAAAGGGGCAGATGGTTGACTTAATCCCAAATAGATCAGAGGTGCAGTTAACTGGAACCAAAGATGTCCTTTATAGGTTCTGCATCCTTCCCTCTGTTGTCCTTTCAGGCCTTAAGTACTCACACTGTACAATTGGGGTACTTTTAGAGGGAACCCAAAGATTACCTCCTGATGCTTTTACTAACTGAGCCCTTAGGTTGCTTTCTGTTCTGACACCAGCAATTCCCAATAATTCATACAGAACGGTTGGATTGAGCAATTTTAAATTGATCTTCAGTGTAGCCACTTAATACTAAGATGGAGTGATTTACCAAGTAACAGCTTTGTATCTGCCTGTCTGTGCATTTTAAAGTCTCAAAAATAACGCTTTTTAAAATTTTTGTTAATTGGACAAAAATAATTCTTTCAGCTGGTTGTAACAGTGTGGTGTTTAGTTTTGCTAAATGCAAAACTTAAAAGTTAGAGAAAAGACTGTATGCTTCTTTGTCTGTCAGAGATCTTAAACTCTTTAAAGCTGTCACTAAGATTTATATACAAATGGTGGAAAAAAATGGGTTAAAAACATGGACAATTTTCTTTTTTTTACTTTAGAAAAGGACCTATATTTGAATTGTTAGAGAAATGATGTTTGATGTCAACACATGTGATAAGAATGGAAATAATTGCAGCACATTTGTGTCATTTTCTAGGAAGAAGGATAAAAAACAATCAGGTATAAATGACTGATAAGTATAATAAAGCAACTATATCAGAGTGAAGGTAAGGCAGTTTGGGGAAGTCATCTTTCCGATTTTAGCAGACTGATGGCACTTAGGCTAGAAAAGCAAATCTGATTTCTTTCAATTGGTGAAGAAGCATCAGTGTTTGAAAGAAACTGATTTTGTTTTACCATGTGGATTGAGGACAGTATTACTGTAATGTTGAGAATTTTTAGTAAGTACTTATAAGAAGATGTTAGTATGTTTAGAAGTCTGAAGGAATTATAAAAAGGTTAATGATTCATCAACTCCATGACATCAATGAGCCATGTGTTTGTACATTAGCATTATTGCTGAAAAGAAGATTTGCTGGCATGTCGCTGTTGAGCAGCTAGCAGAGTAAAGAAGTCAGTTCTCAGTGGCAAGAAGGAAAGACCTTTATTGTTTTGATTTCATCATATATATAGAGTTTTCAAAAGTCACCCAGATTGGTCGGCCAGAAGCCTCCCCCTAGGCCTGATTGGCCAGGCCTGCACAGTCCAGATCTTGGGACACTGTTTTTAATAACATCCAAACTTTATCTTTATTTATAAAACATAAAAAGAATTCTCATGGGAAAAGCCTGTGCTAGCCACACTGGCATGTATTCAAAATTGTGTTATTAGAATTAAAAAAAATTATTTTGTGGAATGTTGCTTAAAACTGGTGCCACATTATAAGGAATATGGAGTTACCTGTGTGAGCTGTATGATCCTGTGTATCCTTAAGGAAACTTGTCTGTGAATGCGCCTCTGCACATTACTTGTCCTTTCATTTTAGGATACCTTTTATGATGAAACATTCTGCCCTCTTATTTTAATTCTTATTGATGAGCCTCATTCTGTAATGGAAGGCTACATTTCTTAAGTGGCTCATGCAGCATTGCTTATTTCCAGAATGTAGTCTCAGTGTGTTGTGCAGACCTCTGTGTCTGTGGCAAGGAGAGTTGGAACACTTGCTATTTTATTACAGCCAGCGGGTAATGAGCAAAATAAAAAATCATGTTTCTGTTTAATGGCAGAATTGAATAATTTAACTTCTCTGGAAGCACAAATGTTGACTTGATCACTGTGTTTGATAAATAGCTGAATATAATTTTTTAGCAAAGTCTGCCGTGCTTTAAGTGTTGACAATTAAATATTTTTTCTCGTATTGAATAGCAGCTCAATGTTCAAAATGTGGGATATGAAAAAAACCCCACTTTTGTGTTGATTAGTTTTGGGATTTTTCTTTTTGTTATTTTCAGTAGTGCTAATACGATTCTTATTCTAGTGCAAAATTCAAATAACAAATCACTTTAAAGTCACTGTTCTCCAAAATTTGTGGTAATTAAGCATGCATAGTCATCTTAGCAATCATAAAGATTACCATGGATGTACTGAAGAGGAATGGAGAAACTGAATGATTGAGCCTAGCCATAATTTAAAACCAGGTACAAATGAGAGTGTTTAAAAAATATATATATATCTATTTCATCGGTTACCATTGTGATGTCGCAGAATTGTCAGTCTGTGCTCCACAAACTATACATTAGTTTTGGAGTTGCTCAAAGGTTTTTAAGGGCAGTCCTACAGCTCATAAAAGAGGTAAATTGTTGCTGTTGAGCAGCTAGCAGAGTAATGAATGCATCAGTTCTCAGTGGCAAGAAGGAATGACCTTTATTGTTTTGATTTCATCATATATATAGAGTTCTCAAAAGTCACCCAGATTGGTCAGTCAGAAGCCTTCCCCCAGGCCTGATTGGCCAGGCCTGCACTGCCCAAGTTCTGGGACACTGTTCCAAAAACATCCAAACTTTATCTTTATTTACAAAACACAAGAAAACTTCTCATGGGAAAAACCTGTGCTAGCCACAGCAAATAGTGTTTTTTATTTCACGTTTATTCTCTTGTATTGATTTGCATATCAAATGCAAAGTGGTAAAGTGGAGTGCATGCTTGTTGACTGGATTCCACTGGCATAATGAACCTCTAGAAGGAAACCCAATCACTCTCCCCTTCTCTCCAAAACATGTTCATTTTCAGGGAAAAGAGCTTGTTGCATTTATCTTGAAATATATTTCTTTACTTGAATAAAAATGCATTGAGTTTTTCTAAGTCATTGTTGGTTCCTTTAAGTCTTGTTTTCTTACTTTCTTTCTTAGTGGATAGTGTGAACAAACGTCAAGTGTTACTAGTAGAAAAGTAAAACAGTTTTTTTCTTCTTGTTTTTCTGTTGTACTCTAAGGGAATCACATAACACAGATGATTTTCTAGAATTAAACTGTCTTTAAAATGTAAATTTTGCACTAACAATAATAGTTTCAAAAATGTTGCAAGCTTTCTTGGTTATCTCAGTATTTTTCTCATATAGCTCCCTTGAATCTATATGTACATATGTTTCCTTCTCAAGTTGTAACTGGCAAGTGTCTACTTTTTCAATTGTCTCTTCTGATACTGATCTCCCATTTATCCTGTGTCTAGGTTGCTATGGTGTTGATGGAGAGAGTGACTCTATCATGAGTTCAGCTTCAGAAAACTCCACAGAGCCCTGGTTTTGTGATGCATGCAAATGTGGTGTCACACCTAGCTGCGAATTGTGTCCCAACCAGGATGGCATCTTCAAGGAGACTGATGCAGGCAGGTAAGTCTGAATAAGTGATGTTTTGAATCTGATGTCATCTTACCTTTAAAAGACTGGGTTTTTTCCAGAGTCGTACTTTGTACAGACTCTGCTCAAGTCTATTGACTTTCAAGTATGATGTAAGTGGGAGGAGGATAACATGGTTTTTTTTAGGAGGGCAAAGTAGTGGGTTAGTAAGGCCAGGTAATGGGATAAAGTAGCATAACAAAAGTATATTGGAGGTGAGCTAAAGGTATCCAGACAGACATAGTATATTACGATTATTTTGAATTATGAAGATTATATTCTTGATTTTTGAGAATATGCTTTGCTTCTTTTTAGGATTGAATTCTGGTCTAATTTCAGAATAAGCAGATTAATTCCCATGTGATGTCTTCAATTGCTGTCACATTTGGAAAATAAATTAAAGTGTAGATATTAATGATAACTAATTATCTATAGTAAAGGCAAAAGCTGGGTTATCAGTGATGTCTGATTTATGCCTAATGTTACTGGGTTTTGTTGCATGGTTTAGTTTGTTTGCTTTTCTTTTTTGTTTGTTTGTTTTTAATAGACCATGATAATCAAGGTTTTCTTCCCATGCACTTTATGGTTGTATAAATTGCAGGTGTGTGGTAATAAGCAAAGCTCTCAGGTATTTGGCTTGTCCTAAGATTTTATAAAAAAAGTCACACAAGTGAGTCAAGGTTTGTAGTAAATAATTTTGACCCTTGGAGGCAGTAGTGCTTTTTCAGTACTTTTAGGGTTCAGATCCTTGTTTCTGGTTTGCAGTAGGTTCAAGAGTATTTGTGCACCTTCCTTATAATGTTTTTACATGGCTAAGCAAATTGAACTTTTTTCAGTTGTTTTCTGTTTTAACAATAATGCTTCTAAATGCAAGAAAAATACTCTTAAAGACTAAAAGTCAATTGTGTAACAGGAAATGTGAGAGTTGATACCCCCTGAGAAATTTTATTTCAGCCTTTTTATTCCTGTGTTCTGTAAAAAATTTAAGCACTATATATGTGATTTCCTGTATTGTCCTTGTAGAAGCTCTAGTCAACATTTTAGTAATTGCTTAAAATTCTTCTTGTAAAATGGTGGTTTTTGGTTAACCTAGAAGTATTTTCTTTGTTACTTTGGTTTGTCTGCAGAAGGACATGCCTGTCTTGGTGACTGTGGGCATTATCACTAGAATTTATTGTTGTTGTTGTGTCTTTACTTGCTAGACAATGTGATAGTGCTATCCTGGATAAGTTTATTCTCCCAGATGAAGATATTATATACTAGAAAAAAACCAAAATACTAATTGCTATTTACTAATTCACATTGCTAATATGTGAAAATTCCTGTGTTCTCTTTTTATTATTTATTTACAAATTTGAATTCTCAGATGTTGGGCGGCACTATAGACTAAGGGTAGGGTCTTAGGGCAGTGTCCATTATGTTTTCATTGTACTCAGTAAACTGCAATCCAGTTCAATGCTTTTCTTGACATATTAGCAGGAAGAGATACCAAGTAACATACTCATTTAACTCACCATTGCTCTTTATCCCCTTACCACCTTTCTAAAATAAATGCTTCATATGCATTACACAAACCCAACCTAGTCAGTTTCTGTTCATAATCTCATTAGAATAATTTCTCTCTTTCTACATGAAAGGTGAATCATTAGAATAATGAGGTGCCTGATTTCTCAGCAGAAACCTTTCCACATTAATCTCTCAGTTTCACGAGTGTAAATGTGAATTTATGAAATTTTACTTCTCAAAATGCTATTATCCAAAAATATAAATTCTGTCCTTGTTTCTGTATGGAGTTTTTCCTTCTTTCCTAATCAACATCTGTCATCATTGCTCCAAGCTAAATGGATGGTAAAGTAACAAGGAAGATTATTCTTCTTTGATTACCCAATTTGTCTTAATTACAAGCTTCTAAAACATGTGCAGCTAAATAAATGAGCAGGAAAATATTTAGAACTTGTATTAAAAGCAGCTGAAGCTGCTTCAGCTGTGAACTTGACTGACTTGTGTATGTTTTTTTAATAAAGATTCAAGTCCGAGTTCACATATAGGTGGTTAAAGAAATGAGGCACTTGTGTGCCAATCACACTGAAATGGCAGTTTAAATCTGTAATACTGCAATACTTTGGTGACATGTACTAAAGCATTTTGAGAAGGTCAGTATGAAGCAAGCAGCCAGCTGTTGGGTTTATCATAGATAAACTCCTACAGAGTGCAGCAGCATTAAATACACCAGTGGAGCATGAAAAAACTGTGCAAATTAAATTGAGAAAGCAGCTGCTTGTAGAAGATGTGTATCTTTATATTGAACTTTGGAGGGTACATTTAAGAGGCTGTATTAAACTTGCTATCAAAAATCTCGAACCAGAACCCTGGGTTTTTGTTAAGAATAATAATTATGGAGATATGTAACTTCCTTTTATAAAGATTTTTGGTGTATTACACACCTTAAATTAAAGGAAGAGTATAGAAAAGAAGCCCTGCAGAATTCAGATGTTTTTTACAAACAAGCTATTTATCTCAGGGTTACAGGTCTCATTCTTTGTGTGGTATTTTGCTACTAAAAAAATTTTTTATTTCCTTTTGAAAACAAGTGCAACATGCTCATGTAAACGAGATGTTTACTTTAGTAAATCAAAATGTTCACCAATATACACATATAAGCACATACATACGCGTTTTTTAATAGAAGAACATTTCATAAAAGTATGGTAGTGATTTAGACCAAGCTATTGCCACTCCTGGATACAGTGTGGAAGAGCAGAGGTGGCACCTGGTGCTCCATTGCTCCTCTGCAGGGACATCTTGTGCCTCCATTGGTGCTGTGAGGAGTCAGGCAGAAGATGTACTTTTCATATACTTATTAGAAGACTCTTACGTTTTGCAGATAATGTTAAGTTAGGGGGTTTGGCGTGCTGGAGTGTTTATGCTGTAATAAAACCAGTGATGAGATTTACTCCCTTTCTGAGCAGCCAGAAGTTTGGCAAAATGCTTGAGTATCTCAGCTTGTTCTCTGGCACCTAGCAGGCTGTCATATTTGCACTATGTCATTTAAAGACAAGGTTCTAACTCATCTTTAAATTTTCTTCACATATTCCTATAGTTACAGTGCTGAGACCAAATAGTTTTGTGGATGTGAAGAACACTACTAGAATTTGTGGAGGCAAAGCAAAGCAGTTCTTGCATATAAATGTGTATTTGGGATATATGTTATTCTCATTGTTGTAAGCTTATATGTGTTAAAGGGAATTTACTGCATAGCATCTCAAACCTGACTGAATAACTATAGAAAAAAAACTTGTTTTTAAATACACAAGTGAAAAGAGTCTTGTCAGATATGACACAATGGGTCAGTCAGTGTTGCGGCTTGTTAGATTTATTGAGAAATTTATTGCAGAGTGAAGTGATTTAATGGCTTTTAAGTAGTTTCTTACTGCTACTGGGATTTTTTGTTACCCAGTTAATATCTTGGACTGTTTTGGGGAAAAATGGTCAGAAATAGTCTGTGCACCAATTTTGTGCATTGAAAGATCATTGTTTTCTTTTCTAAAGACTGAAATATAGATATATTTTTGATCTTGCTACTAAACTTTTCATATTTTGCTTTTTTGGAATCTCTGTTTGAATACATGATTCATAGATAACATGAAACTTAATAAATCTGTGTGATAAATTCCAGCATTATAGATCTTAGGACTATTGATGAGAGGTGCGCTGCTTTGGGAAGCCAGGGCTACATGAAGCTCCTGAATAGTATAACCATGAGCATCAGTACTTCTCTCATCTGTAGGCAGCTGGTTAATAACAGGTTAATAAACATGCTGTTTTAAGGGCACCTGAACCCAGGATATTATTGCTATGGTAAAACTGAATTTTTTAAATTGGTGTACAAAGGAAAGAGAAGGGAGAAGTGATAGGCTAAACAGCGGTAGAAGATTGGAAAAAAGAGCCCAGCAGCATGGATGCAGATTTAAGCAGGTGGTAACAGGTCTGTACTGAATCCCTGGTAAAAGAACCAAGGGAAGAAATGTTTCTCACATCATCATGAGTCTTCCTGAATACAGGGAGTAGATTCTATTATTTGATTAGAACAGAACAGAAGAGTGTTTTAGTCTTCACTAGTGATACATTTACTGTTAAACAATAATGGCAGGGAAGATTGTAAAGTGCTGAATTAACACACTTGCTGAGCCTCAAACACAGGATATTTTAGCTCAGTTGTGTCGGAGGTCCTTCGTTGTATTCCATGTCGTGCGGGAGTTCATAGGTTCAAAGTGTTAGCTACAGTCTCTGCAACTGAAAGGCCATTTCCTTGAATATTTTAAGATAACAAAAAAAAAATAGCTATTTTGACCCTCAGTCTCTCAGCGTTTTCTCCTACCTGGTGACTTAGCAAGGAGTAGCAAATACTTCTGAATTTTGATGAAACAGAAAGATTATTTAGAGTAGTTTATCTCCGTTAATTTGAGTCATGCAGGCTGTGCAGCAGAGATTTTGAGTTTGTTGCTAACTGATAGTTTGTGACAATGAGAGCTGGATTTTTTAGAAAGTGTTCATTATGTAAGAAGAAAAGAAACATTTGTCTTCTGCTGCAAGGCTGTTTTTTGGGTAGCTGAAAGTTTCAGGAGGCTAGGAAGACGCCTTCAAAAGCAGACTTGAGGTTGAAGTGTTTACCATTGTGTGGCATGTAATTACTATACACTAAGATCCAGGTTCATGCTGTCTCATTTTCTGCCCTCAGGGCTGAAGATCTAGACCTATTATTCTCCAGTTCGTTTATGGCCAGTGAAGAAGGGAACAACTATGTAATTGTCTGTTCATCTGAGTTTCAAATAGGCTTTCTTGTAATACTACCCAGATGTGGTTGTTACTGGGTGCAAGTCCTATCTCTGTTGCTTAACACTAGTTAGTTTTGGTGATACTAACAGGTGGAATGAACAGTGCAAAGTCTGACTGATGCTGTGTTTTAAGTGCTTCTTAGCTATGTGCTCAGAGCTCAGTGTTGCTGTGACTACCTGTATAATTTTGTTCCTCTGCTTCCTACTCTCTACTGCATCATGAAAGTGTCTGTCTGCCGTAGCTTTATAAGTAATATCAAAATCTTCATACACCTTTCATGTTGCTTGAAAAGTGTGTGGACCCCTTGTGAGAGCCATCAGAACATGAAGGTGATGGTAGCCCAGCCCTTGATCCAGGCAGGCAGAGCAATCCCAGTGGCTTTGAAAGGCCTTATTCTATGGCTCAGTGTCGGAGTGCCTGAATTCCAAATAGGCACTCTGTCCCTGCTTTTAATGTACTTTCCTTCAAACGTTTCATCTAGCATCTGCAACATTTACAAGGCCCTTTGAAATCTGAAAATGGTGAATATAATACAGGATCCAAATGTTTATAGAAGTAAACTAATTTTGTCTGCTGTTTTAGGTGGGTCCACATTGTCTGTGCCCTGTATGTTCCAGGAGTGGCATTTGGAGATATTGACAAGCTGCGGCCAGTAACGCTAACAGAAATGAATTATTCAAAGTATGGTGCAAAGGTAAGTTTAGAAGAGATTTAGTGCCAACGACTTGCTGTATTTTATGTTTTTACATGTAGTAGAATAAAATGCATGTTCCCAACTTCATGTATCTTTTTCTGTAGCAATTTTGTAGTGAGGTTCAGGACTAAACATGAGATAAAGTTTATTATATGGTTATACCATTGCTCTTCCCTCCGTCTTTCTATCTATTCCCTTACCACTGTTCTTTACAATTTCTGTCACTGTTTTACCCTGGTTTCCCTGATTTTTTACACAGATGCTAACTTCTTTTGAAGTCAGTTAGTGGCAGATTGACAGAATGTGAATGGAAAGTGAGGAGGATTTATGAGATGGGAAGTGGGAGGTTAAGTTGATTAAGAAAGGGGCAGATGTACATTCAGTAAGAATTACATAAGAGTTTATATGTAAGCTAGTATGCATACAAAAAGGCTGTTCCAAAGCAGTGTTTACAAAAATCCACAGCAACATAGGACGCTCAACTTGAGCTGAAAAAGGGTTCTAAAGTTAAAATTGTTTTACATATAAATATTTTCAATCCACACCAAAATAATTATGAAAAAATCATATAGAAAACCATTGCAGTGGGCAGAGGACAGCACTCAGTATTTAGTTTGCTAAATACTCTTTGTATGGCTAATACAAACAGTGTGGAGAAGCCATCCCTATCAGGCTAAGGTGAGGGAAGTTGTTTGGTTGTAAGTTTGCAGCTCTAAAGCTTCATTTCTGCATAGTCACTTCTGTTTTCTGGAATGTCAGTTTGTTGAGTTGAATACTAAATGAAAATATTTTGTGCAGTTTTAAAAATGCATACAATATATAAAATAGACCAAAACACTTTGGATTGCCCATGTACAACATCCCTGTATCAGGAGCATGGGCTTGCTGAGGTGTTTAATGTTGTTTGCAAATATGTTTGTGTAAAAAAGGTCGGGACAAGCACACCAGACCCTACAAACTGTTGTTGGAATGAATCATACTTTTTTAAAATAGCATTATATGTATTTTTATATATATATATGTGTGTGTGTGTGTGTGTGTGAGCAGCAAAAAGAATTTGGGCATCTTTTGCTGTAAGATAAAAGTGAACTGTAGTGGTGAAGACCCATTGGTGTTGCAAAACTGTAAATGCTGTTTGCTGTATCAAGTTTGAATGTTACAGCTTATTTTGCTGAATTCCTCCCTGCAAAACCAGCTTTGTCGCTGTTGAGCAGCTAGCAGAGTAATGAAAGCACCAGTTCTCAGTGGCAAGAAGGAATGACCTTTATTGTTTTGATTTCATCATATATATAGAGTTTTCAAAAGTCACCCAGATTGGTCAGTCAGAAGCCTTCCCCCAGGCCTGATTGGCCAGGCCTGCACCGTCCAAGTTCTGGGACACTGTTCCAATAACATCCAAACTTTATTTATAAAATACAAGAAGAATTCTCATGGGAAAAGCCTGTGCTAGCCACACAGCTTAATATAATAGTCCTTTTAATTTCATTTCTTATTTGTAATGTGTTGCAGCTACGCAGCTAAAAGGTGCCCTTCTAGTGTAGCATATGTTATGTTATGAGATTCTTCAGTCACCGAGTTTTTCTTGCCATTTCTTTGTGTTAACTTCATGCATGGAGATATTTTCTCTAGGTGATAGACAGCTTTGCTCTCTATTCAGCAAATAGGAGACGAGGAAATACATGCCTGTATAATTTTAGATCTTTATGCACTGGATAACAGCACTGCTTAAGCAGCCCATATTCCCATTTCCTGCTTATGTGCTCATCACTCTAGTTTGCTGGCACAGGGCTATGGTTTGAAGTTGTGGTGAAACAGACTGAGGAATTGATCTGACTGAAAAGTAAGTTCATTGTTTTTTTCCAGGTCATAGTAGGGGGTGTCAGTTTGCTTTTTTGCAAGTGACTGTGCCTAGAATGCACATATCTGAAGCCATAGTTCTTTAATTAAGTGAATCACTACTTTCTTTATTGATATTTATGATTTTTGAGTATTTATTTCTGTCTTGTCATGTGTTTAGTCCTCAGTTATTGCTTATGAAAGGACATGTACATAATTATCTATGGTTTTCATTCATTCAGAGCACTACTCTTTTATTGTTTGTCCTCTGAACTTGTTGAACATTTGCTGAGGAGTAGTGCTTTTTTGATACCATACTTATACAATTAATAGTGATTGAATTGCTTGGATGGTATTTAGTTGTTTCACTGAAGGGGAATGCAAAATGTGGAGGTTCATTTAAAAATTCATCCAACATGCTGTTTAGATTATTTAAGCACTTCACCATTGCTTGTTGAAAATGAAATTAATAGTGAGAGTTGAGAAATCATGAAGCTTTAAGTACTGTCAGCTGTTGGGAAGATACTTGATTTCTGTACCACCAGGAATAACCTACCAGTTTGTTTTTTGTATCTAAGACCTAAATTATCAAATAGTAGGCAAAATGCACCTGAAATATTTACTGTGGCATTTTTCCATGCTTCTTTGTAAAGGAATGCAGTTTTTGTGAAGATCCTCGTTTTGCCAGAACTGGTGTGTGCATTAGTTGTGATGCTGGGATGTGCAGAGCTTATTTCCATGTGACCTGCGCTCAGAAGGAAGGCCTCCTCTCAGAAGCAGCAGCGGAAGAGGTAGCTATGGAAAGGATAGAATAAAAGACCTCTACTGAAAGTTTTTGAAGATGACCTGAAATGGTGGCTTTTTTGTTCACAGACTCTGTTCAGAGTTTTTTGAAATAGGTAACAAGGCCTAGGCTGAGTAAAGGAACCGTTCAGGGAGAGCTCTTTATTCACCAAATTGTCCAACTTGGAGCACCTTTTGAAACTGACTGGAGAAAGGATAGAACAAGTTAACACAGAAGTTGGCTTAATAGACTCTCAGCCAATACAGACACAAATTTTAACTCTATTTCCTGAACTTCACATAGGGTGACATACTTACCTAGCTGTTTGTGTAGTATAGTAATCTCTATTTCATACCAAATGGGAGTCTTGGGAGATTAACTACATTTCTGATGCTATTTTTTCGTGCATTTTCCAGTATTTTCTTCAAATTGTAGTACAGATGTATGTATGACTTCCCTTGTGCTAACATTAATCTTTGGAATCAGAATGAAAAGCAAGTATTTATGACCTCCTGATAACTTTTTAATGTCTTTTCTTAACAATTTTTCTCTGTAATATGATCTAAAGCAATTTAGATTTGAAGTTCCTACTTCCCAATTCATTTTTATGGTATAAGTACTTTTAGGTTGTCCAGTTTCATCCTGATACGTATCATTTGGATTAAGCCTGTTGTGTTCGTCACTGCACAATTTAACTTTTTGCCTTAGGAAGTAGCACAGGCAGCACAAAAACAAACATTACTTTCACTGTTGATCTTGACACTTTGTTTCTGAAAACAGTGGACCACTAAGGGATTCATGAAGGAATCATAAAATACTTTCTTCTGTTGGACCGATAAGTAGGAAGATAGTACATTGTCCTTGATAGATTATGTGTAATGTTGAATCTTCAAATGCTCTATGTGAATTCCTTCTGGATATATGTATCTGATTGCCTTTCCACCTTAAAATTTTGTTGCATATTTTCTGTAATCAGATTTTTAACCTAGGTCTCACACAATCTCATTTAGGGTGCTGCTAATTTTTTAAGTAAGCTGTCACATACTGTGAAAATGGAAAATAAAATGTGCTTATAGGGAAAGGCTGAGTAATTTTCTTGGTCTATGTTGTAGAGTGGACTGAAGGAAGATTTGATAGGCAAATAATTTATTAATATTTGTATTACTTTATGAATGAAGACTGCTTTAAGTTTTTCTTAGTCTTTAGATTTATGATGTTAGTACATTTTTTAAAGTACCAAGGCAGTGAATGGGTTTCTTAAACCATGTCTCCTCATGGCTCAGATATTTGTACTCTGCTTGCAAGTTTTGTGGATGCTAAAAGTTGGTATAAACCTACAGCCATGATAATGTGCAGATATGATGGAATGAAGAATGAAAAATGGGAAAAAAGATCATGTGAGAGATGATAAATCATGTGAGCATATAGCCACCAAAACAGTTGGAAAAACATCAGTGAAACCAAAGATACTAACTTTGATGGTACTCAGAATTATAAAGCACTGGTAGGATTCAATTTAAAAGGCACAGTCAATCAACAGTAAATGAATACATGTTACATGTTAACGGACTTTGTACTTCGGAATTTTTTTTGGTGGGATTTTTTCCTGGGAAGGCGAATATAGTACAGAAATTGACTATTAGAGAGTTAAATAGTTAATGCATTTAAAAACATTTAGGATCATGCAATGAAAACAATGGAAAAACACCCTATATTGTGAATTATATCAATATGACAAAATTGATTTAGAAACATACTTTTTAGTTGTTTTTAAAAACATGCCCGTTTGAACATGTGAACTATGCCATAATATTTGTGCTGTTCAGAGCCCTTTGGCCTTACTTTATGTCTTACTTTATTTTCGTTCCTTCCCTTTGTTTTCTCTGAAACAGGATATAGCTGACCCTTTTTTTGCTTATTGTAAACAGCATGCGGACAGATTAGACAGAAAATGGAAGCGGAAGAACTACTTGGCATTACAATCTTACTGTAAAATGTCCTTGCAGGAAAGAGAAAAGCAGCTTTCACCAGAAGCTCAGGTATTGTGTTTGTGACACAAATGCCTCTGTGTTAATCATCAATGTTAAACAAGACAGAAATTAAGAGAAGGTAAAAATGTCATTATAGTAGGAAATTAAATGTGAAATATATTGATAGTGCATGGTCATTTAACAATTCAGTGAACTATTTGTAGGGTTTGGTCTCTAAGAACAATTCTCTATATATCTGATATAGTTATATCTCCTATATCTATAATATATATTTCAGTAAATATCAAATATTAATATCTGTGCTTATCTGAACTGCAAAACATTACTTTGGTTTTGAGGCAAAAAGGTGGTGATTACTTTTTCATTGTATTTCATGGATTTTGTTTAATATTTTCTTCAAGACTCTGAAGAAAAAAGACAGCTGGGCAAAAAATAAGGCATATTCTCTTTCTATCTGAATTTCCATTTTTGTAGGTCTTAGTGGAATTCTGTGTGCCCAGTGTTTTCATAGTAAATATTTCCTAGAAAAAAAAATTAGTATGTAAAGAAGTGAGTCTGTGCTACTGCGTGGGAGTTGTCTGAAAGCCTTAGGCAAATCTATATCCCTGTGTAGTGGCAGATCCATTTAAAACTGTTAGTTACTGCATAAGCTCAACTGATAAATGTCCTGTTGATATAAAGGTTTCAGTCTCTCTGAGGGAATCTGCATACTTTCATGTTTCAATGTGTGTCCTTCATTCTTTTTTCTGGTTCTGAGGAATTTATAGCGTAGTTGGCTTCACTGCTTAGACTGAACTGCATTCCTTGGAAAAGTCACACCTGTGCAGAAAAGCAGCTTGTTACCTGAATGAAACCTGCCAAATTTATTTGTAGCAAGTAGCAGATGTTGTAAATAGTGAAAATCATTTATGGGAGAGGACTGTCTGCTTTTTTTCTAAAATGAGAATTGTAGTGTAATTATAAGAAAATACAGTTTCATATTATCAAACTTCTAATTAAAAAAAAAATCTTACCTTTCTAGTTCTTCAGAGATCTTTGAGTAGGAGAAGAGAATATTAATTTAAAATGACCTGTGCTGTTGAGAATGAGCACGAGCAAACTGATATAGAAGAATTTTGAATAAAATATTTCTGTGGGGTATTGACTTTCATATAGCTTGCATTAAAACTGGTTTCATAATTCTTGCTGAATATACTCAGCTCTCAGTTATATGAAATGCACCTGTGTAGTGGAGATATCACAATAATATGAATACTACCCAATAAAATGGTAAGTGCTGGTTGTGCAGTATCAGTTTGGATACAACAAAGCTTATTGGCTCTGTTTTCAGGTATGTGTTATGCAGTCCTGATAACAATGAGAAGTTCCCAGCACCTCCCTCTCTCCCTCCTCTTTCCCCAAACCATGACCCTGCAATTTTTAAATCTGTCGCTGTTGAGCAGCTAGCAGAGTAATGAAGGCACCAGTTCTCAGTGGCAAGAAGGAATGACCTTTATTGTTTTGATTTCATCATATATAGAGTATTCAAAAGTCACCCAGATTGGTCGGTCAGAAGCCTTCCCCCAGGCCTGATTGGCCAGGCTTGCACTGTCCAAGTTCTGGGACACTGTTCCAAAAACATCCAAACTTTATCTTTATTTACAAAACACAAGAAAAATTCTCATGGGAAAAACCTGTGCTAGCCACATAAATCGAAATTATTCAGATTAAATTTTTGGAAACTGAAAGAATGACTGCTGAAAACTGCGGGTGGAGTTACTTGACACAGTTTCATAGGTACCTTAATACAGGTATGATAACTTGCATACATTTTATCCAACCATTTGTTTTCACTGTTGGTGGCTTTGGTATTGCACAGTGGTGGCTGTAGGTGGACTGCTGCTGTGGGTCCAAGAAAAAGGCCTTTGAGGTCAGAACTGACCTGTAACCCACATTTGCTGTGTTTCTTGGTCATTAATGTTCAAGACCTAGTAAGGTAACGTGTTAAACTGTCTGTGATACTGCCTTCTATGATTCTGTTTGAAATCAGAGATGTTCCTTAACCATAATGTATATGTATATGCACACTTCTTGCTTTTGTCTCTGGGGTATCTCACACCATATGGTGGGGCAGTCACATTAGTTTAGTTTCCTCTTTGTGCAGGCAAGTAAACAGCTTTTAACTGATAGTCAGCTGGAGTTTTGCCTCTGAAGGTTTGTATGTTGATGTCATTTTCTGCCCGGTTTGCCACTTCATAGAGTTCCCTCAAGACAGTTTTCCAACTGTCAGTAACGGCTCGATCTTCTGGGGTAGATCTCCCAGATGGTCACAAATATACAGATGTCACCAACAATATACATCATGAGCTTCTCTTGTCTGCTGCACTTCTGTTTGGGTTGTGTTTTTGACAAATTAGAATCAGCAAGTTTAACATCTATAAAGTGAAGTGGCATTGAGAAAAGAGTTTCTACAAAAATATGTCAAATGTGGCAAAAATGCACTTCTTCAACTTCTATTGCTCCCATAGATAGCAGTTAAAAGTGTATCTAAATGCTTATGTGATAGGTCAACCAAGGCTTTTCCCAGTAGTGAGTTTTCACAGTCCCATCAAATTATCATTATTAGAAGGGTTTGTCTGAAAGCCAGCAATCATCTGTTGTTTTCATCGATGGGGAAGTCTCATCAAGAAGTGTGTGCATAGCTCCAAAATCTAGTGAAAGGATAATGTCGTTTGTGTGTGCGCTTTGAAGTGAAATGGAATGTTATGTATCAACGTCTGTTTCCTGAGTTGTGGAGTTCCAGAGTGAAAGCAGCATTGACTGGATTGTGCAGCTTGTAAAATGAAAATAAAATGCAGATGCGTTCCAAATTACAACCCAAAACTAATTTAGAACTGTTCCTTGATGTTTGTAATTTGCGCAATTGTGTGTGGCAGGCTCGAATCAACGCCAGGCTGCAGCAGTACCGCGCCAAGGCGGAGCTGGCGCGCACCACGCGGCCCCAGGCGTGGGTTCCCAGGGAGAAGCTGCCGCGGCCACTCACCAGCAGCGCTTCCGCCATACGTAAGCTCATGCGCAAAGCGGAGCTGATGGGCATCAGCACAGACATCTTCCCAGTGGATACTTCAGACACCAGTTCCAGTGTTGATGGAAGAAGAAAGCATAAACAACCAGCCCTCACCGCTGACTTTGTGAATTACTACCTTGGTAAGGGTGAAAATGACTTATTTTTCTCAATGGAAAAATACTGCTTTGCTGTATCGTGCTGTGCTAATGATTGACTTTTTTATTTCCGTTGTATTTAATTGTTTATAGTAGATAAATGTGGATTATGATTTCATTTTAGGTCGGGTATATTATTGCTTGGAATCTCTTTTTACACAGAAAGTTATTTTTTTTAAAGACACTTAAGAATAAAGCTTTTCAAACATAAACAGGAGACTAAACTGTCTTTTAAGAAGGGAGTAGGTAACTTTCAGTATAATATTTTTTCTTTAAATTCTCCTCGATTTCTATGTGGAATAGCATGACTTTGTGACTGTTTGCTAGATGCTGATCAAAGTTCATCATTTAAACAACTACAATATTTGTACAGCAAAATACAAATATTATGACTGTTCATTCTACTCAGTCTGTGTGATAAACCTGTAGGCCATAGTTTTGTGTCTTTGTATTGTTATGTTTTTTTGGTTTTGATTGCTTCACTTCTTTTTAGTGCATAAAACTTGAAAATATGTGTTCAAGAATAAGAAATAATGTAATTTTATTTTAAATAGAGAGAAATATGCGCATGATTCAAATCCAGGAGAATATGGCTGAACAGAAGAATATCAAGGATAAATTAGAAAATGAGCAAGAAAAGCTTCATGTGGAGTATAATAAGGTAAAGAAAAAGGGGTGATAAACCATTGTACCTTTTCAGTATTGCTGCTGTTTACTTTGTTAGAATTTTTCTTTTCATAGAAAAAAATTAAGATGAAAATGGAAGATGCAAACTCTTGATCCTTTAAAAGTAATATCTAAAAGCATACTTATTCTTTTAACAATATTCAGTAGTTTGTCTTCTCCCATACAGGTAGTATCAACTTCTAAAACGTGATGCATTGACTGGACACAGGTTCTTTAGCTGACCCCACTGAGAGCTCCAGTAACAAATGGCACACGGACCTGTTTGAACCTGCTTGATTCTGTGCTTGGAGCCCTACTTGATAATTGGCTTTCTAGGATACTCAGAGTGTTATTTCGTTATTTATGTCAAGTCCAACTCCAGTTGTGCTTAGATTTAATGACTTGGCTAATTTTTCAGATGGAAATAATCAGTATTCACACCTCTGTAGTGTCCTCTGCATGCTTTTTAGGGTATAACAAATTTGATGCCCACAACTTATGGCATAGTTCCCACAACATATGGCTAATGTAATTCTTTATTAACTCATCATTAGGATTAAAAAAGTATTTTGTCCGTTTTGACTAAATAAATATGTATTTTAATGTTTAGATATCTAGAAATGTAGATATATTGTAGCTTTTGTGACAGATGACATGCTACAATTCTTGCTGAATTCAACAGCTTTTTAAGTGATGGTTAGTGATGACAAAAATGGTGTTGCTACTAATTCCTAAACCATTTGGTTTGTTTTTTAAGTGAGAACATATGGAAAATGTAGCAGCAGATCCTCGTGAACTGCTCAAAGATGATAAAGGGAAAGGAAGTTGTGCCACAGGCTTTTAACCAAATTAATAGTGACCACTCAGAATATACAACCTGACAGTTACTTCCAGAAGTAAAAAAAACCTTTTTTTTTGCTTGCGTTCTTTAATAAATTTTCTCTTTCTGTGGATGTGAGTATGGTAAAAGAGAGTTTTAATCTATTTATATGTTCACTTGTTATAATGTTACTGCTTAAGTAGTGTGGACAGCACATACAAGATGTTGCTGTATTTTAGTTTTGCTTTCCATTTGATTTTATGAAACCTTATTTTCATGCTGAAATGCTTCAGATCTTTACAAAACAAGTGGCTGCCCTGCTTTTTGTCTTAGTTCTGTTAAATTACTGAGTGGTTGTACTGATCTCAGCCATATTGATATGAGTCTCATTGTTTTTCTAATGCTACAATAAATTAATGCACCTTTAATAAGAGGTTGAGTAAATTTTATTAAATAACTCTTTGTAGATTTTAATTCCTGTTGCTTTTTTTTTTCTTTAATTTTTCAGCTGTGTGAGTCCTTGGAAGAGCTACAAAATATGAATGGAAAACTGCGAAATGAAGGGCAAGGCATTTGGGCTCTGCTGGGTAGAATTATTGGACAGGTTGGTTGGTTCATCAATCCCCATTTACAGAAATAAACAGCAGAAGAGGTTTTCCAAGAATAGGAAAATTACTTTTCAAAAAAACAAAATTACAAATCAACAAAATTACTATTTGTTTCTGTCTGCCACTTCTATGGCTGAATAAATTCATTTGATTTGATCAGACCCAGGCTTTACTCAGGGGATAATGCTTCCTGATTGAAGTACCTAGACTTCTGCAAACCACCTACTGGGAACCTGCAGCTTAATTTTGTTGTTGTAATAGTGTTCTTGTTTCCAAAATTCTTTCATTTGCTTAGATTGACGTGTCATTTGTGATGAACCTTAGCATGAAGCATAAGTTAATCCTGCTGTTTTGTCTCCAAGCGTCTTAAGTTACTGTAGGCTTTAAATGATAGGTTAACTCTTTATGGCTTTTATAAGACAAAAATCCTTTTAAATGCAGTATGTTTGTAATGGTGTCTAACTAGACAGAGGAGAATATTTTGATCAAATGAGTATAAATATCTAGGACAACAGAAGATTTTACTTCTTCTTGCCAGCAATTATCTGTGTTCTCATTGATACAGGAAAAAAGTGTAGATTTTTGCAGTGTTTTCATGTATATTTTATGTCAGAAGTATTAAATGTCAGTGGACATTTTAGATGTGAGAGGGAGATTGCAATGATGTCCAGTTATGATTTAAGATTGAAGAAACTGTTCACTGTGAAAATGCAGACATACAATTATTCACAATTTTGTTATGCCCTTTGTTAGTGCTGAGTTTGTGCTGCTATTCAGAAAATGAGCCTTACAGTTTCTTTATGCAGTAATAGTTACTAAGGTATGCAACCTTTTACTAGTTCTGTTTGTCTGCCTGTCTCTCCTATTTGCAAAGAATTCTTGCATAACGTATCTTTTAAACCAAGATTATTTTTCCTTCCTTTGAGTAAGTATTTGCAAATATATTTCCTGATGCAAATGTTACTAAATTTGAAAAAAAAAAAAAAGGAAGAAAAGCTGAGTAGAATTCATTTACACAGCTTGCATGACATTTTTTTTCCAGTTGGTTGAACAGATGCAGACCCATGGGGCTGCTGAGAAATGACTTTGATAGATGGTTGCTGTCTGAAAAGCCAGCATACTGCAGATAGTAGAAACCCAACGAGAGTCTCATCTGCTTTGTGAAGGGCTTGGTCCAATAAGATAATTTTTCTAATTAACCTGTCGAGCACCAGTGTAGCCGCAATGCTGGGGAAAATAAACTGCCTCAGTATTCTGTCACGTCCATGAATTTGCCTTTGCTTGTTTCAGCTTCCTAGAGAAATGCATCCTTGTCCATCCCTATACTGGAAGCTCGAAGAAAAATTCTAAAGGCTAGTCTTTCCATGTGTTTGTTACTGAATTGAAAAATTACTATCAGATTCCTTTATATTACGAAATCATACTAGGATATACGTGTAGTCTGTAAAATAGCTAAGCAATTTCCCAATCATTATATATGTCTTGTTCTTCATGCATTGAGATTAGAGTAGTATTCTTTAAAAATGTTAAGACTCATGTGTACTGCATTTCTTCAAATCCAATAGAAATTGAACATACCAGCGATTTTACGGGCTCCTAAGGAAAGGAAACCAAGTAAAAAGGAAGGAGGAGCACAAAAGGCATCTACACTTCCGGCAGTACTTTATAGGCAAGTAATTAAATTTTGACAGAATAGATACAGGATCTAGTAAGTTACAGTTTCAGAAAAGTGTTCTGAGAAAATTATTTGCTTCAGTTTTTAATTAACAAAATGCTTTAAAGTTGTCTATATGTTTTACTTACTTTTGAAGGCTAAGTTGAATAGCGGTCAATGCTTTACCCTACCACACATGAGTAAAGTTTGCATGGTTTTGCTAATTTGGTGGCAGTGCTTTAAGGACAAGCTAACTCTTTGTACCTGAAGTAGAAGGGTCCTTAGTTTCTTTGATGCAAAAACTAGCTGCTCACTTTGTTCTTTGAATGCAATCACCTGAGTGGATGATTCTGAGAACAGTGATGATGTTGTTCAGCCATGATTCCTGGATACACAAAACACTTGTCATAAGAATTCTTAGTTTTTGCTCATGCTAAATTTCCCTGCTTCTGTTTTTATTAATTCTCAAGGTTATGAAATGTATTCACTTACTGTGTCATAGTTCCACCTTTTCCCCTCTTCTGTGAAGCTACTGACTGGGTTTTTATGAAGCCAGGCATCCAGACACAGCAAGTAGTGTCTGACCCACCTAGAAGGCTAACTGAAGAGGATGATTTACATGAGCAAAAGTTAATTTTAGTGCTGCAAGAGGTAGAAATCTTGGAAACATGGCAGTGGGCTGAGGATTTGGCAGTTTAGATGTACACTGATAATTGGAGTCATGCTTCACTAGTTCTGTTTCATTCAAATGCACTCATTTAGTTCCTCCCATGTTATAGTACAATCAGTGAACACCTGTCTTCTCAAAATAACTAAAATTTCAGTTGCACTAAAACAATAATAAAAAGGAAGTGTAGTTTCTAATGAGTTACATTGCCCAGCATAACAGCAGCACAGACCTATTTCAGTGTGGTTACTTGAATAAGCATATGATTTTTTGTTAACATGGATACTAGCCACAAAATTTTCTGTTTAAGCATTTCATATCTTTTTTCCACTTTCCACTGGTGTATTTTATTCAAGTGTTTTGTGATTATTTACTTGTTAGAAGTCCTCAAAAATATAATTTGATGGCCATTTTTTGCTAACTCTTATTTGGAGCCTCTTATGCTTCACTGTACATAGGTGGAAGCTCCTTAAAAAAAACCCTCCAAAATTACTCCATAATTACTCCAAAAAGTAATTATTCAGTTAAATGATATGTTCAGATTGAAATTGCCACATGTTTGTGTTGAAACTGGGGTGTGTGCTGGGTGTATAGTTTATTCTGTATGAATATGTAATTATAATGCTTTTCTGCTATGTACATGAAAAGTTGTGGAATTTGCAAGAAGAACCATGATCAACATCTACTGCTACTATGTGACACTTGTAAACTCCATTATCATCTTGGTTGCCTGGATCCACCTCTTACAAGGATGCCAAGGAAGACCAAGAACAGTTACTGGTAAGAATGCAGTTGATGTGTTGCCTGGTTCTGTCTCTGTACTTAAAATAGGATTTAAATGTGAATTGACTTGCAAATTCTGAGTGGATTAGGCATTGCTTTAATGCAGTTTGAAATTAGTTGTTTTATTTTCAGGTTCTTAGCAGTGATGTTTCAAGGTTAAAAAAAAAAAAAGTTGTAAAGATTTTCTCATTATTAGCCACTGTGTAAAAATAGGTTATAGCTGTAATTTTCTTGGGTTTTGAATTCATTTGTGATTGTTATTGCTGCAGTATAATAGTGGTAGGAAATTATAGGCTAATGCTTCCGGGAAATGAAAGACTTGGTTTTCTATTTATGTTAGGACTCAGATAGGCCACTCTCTGTCCAGAACTTCAGGCAAATACTTGTAATATTTTAAAATAAACTTTTAAGTAGTAGATTTGTTTATTGCAATATGGGAAGTGTTTGATTTACTGCTGTCTTATGACTCAGTTGTACAATGGCAGAAGCATGAGTATAACTGTACTTACTGCAGTTACATTTCCATGAATTAAAGTTCTTTTATGCCTGTGGAGCAGAGCAAAAGCTAAGTGGTGCAGTGGAGAAATGATAAGGTGGCAAAGATACTGATTTCCAAGCAGTCATAAAATGAGCTTGCTGCTCTGTAGTGTTAGCAGTCTGTGTGTTTAAACGGCACTGAAATGTGCTAGAAGCAGCTTGTAGCCCACAAGAAGGTAATGTACAGCCGCTTGAGGAACCATTCATCACCTTGTCTGAATGTTAAGGTACCAAATCAGAATAGTGTAAGAATTCCTTCTAAAAATACAGTAAAACTATTTGATTAGAAAAAAAAATAGTTTCTGTTTTTCTTCATAGATCTCTATTTTTTTTATTATTTTTTAAGAACTTGCATAAAACATTTGCGTCAGTATTCTTTCTGGTTAGTTTTGAAGATTGTGTGCAGAACAAGATGGCCAGTACATGAAATGGGAGGCCTCTCTTTTTTGTATCTTAATGCAACAAAACCTGATTTACCTCAGTAAGTTTGCTTAGTAAATTAATAGAGATTTCCTTTAAAAGATGAAAATCTCAAAAAGGTTTTCACCATCATTAATACTTTCCTGAACCTAATTTTCCTTTAATTATTTAATATAGTGTGTGATGTTAGACTTTTCATCTTTTTGGTCAAATTTGCCTAGTAGTTATTTCACATGGAAGCTTTTTTAAAAAAAAATTCTAGCCAGCTTCTGCCTTTGCACAGGAGATTTGATTTTTGTTCTGCTTTTTAACAAAGTTGAAAAGGCTCACTAAAAACTATCAGTCCAAAAGATATAAGACTATAGTTCTCAGTAGGTGTTAAAGGCAGGATAGGTCAGGTTAGGTGGTAAAGCTCTTTCATTTCAAAGCTCTAACTTATCTTTGTTGTGAATTTCATGCTTCAGTTATATCTCAGATCACAAAGTTGGCTTTTACTTCTAATTAGCTAAGGCATATTCTGGAGTGTGAGATGATAGCAGACAAATTGAGCTGCATTGATTGCACTCTTTTCATCATTGAACATTCCTTTATGTATTCTTTTCCGGATCAGTAGAGAGCATATAGAACAGACCCTTATTCCGAGTTTGAGTTCAGCAGGTTTTTCCTCCCCTGCTGTTTTGAATACAGTTTTTCTCTTTTGATTAAGATATGAAGAAAAGTGCATTTTTTTTAGATGGGGCCCATGTACTTTTCAGATATTTGTATAGGATATAATAGGAACTTAGCAAAAAGGTAAAAAAAAATTGGTATAGTGGGAAATTCCTTGAAACTGTAGGCAGCTTGAAAAACTTTGAGTGGTTAAAAACATTGAGTTTAGTTCTCTTTTAAAATAGTAATTAGGAAACTATTAAAAAGAATTGGGGTTTTTTTTGTTTTTTTCTTTTTTTTTCTTTCTGTTCCATTATCACTGCTAATGATTTACTCAGAATGCTAACTTGAGCCCTTGCAAAAAACTCTTTTACATATAAACTCTTTTATACTGTGTTTGAGGATGTCAGGTAATTCAGGTTATGTATGGGATGCTACGTAGATTAATTTGTAGTTATCCTTTTTGTCCATTTCAGGTTCAGCATTTGATAGTTCAAATTACAGTTTACCAAAAAGGGTTTTGAAATTGTTAAATTAAATCCAGTAAAAGAAAAAAAAATAGGTATTTAAAAACTAATTTGTTAAAGAAAGCACAATTTATATTTGTTTATCTCAATGTTTCTAAAATTCAAATTTAGTTAACGATTGCAGTCTTAGGGAAATCATAGTAAGAATTTAGACCTGGTGAGCGCCAGTGGTTCACAATTTACTAGTTTAACTGGTTTAAAACATTTGTCATTAAGAATTTTCCTTGTTCCTGACAGTTTTCTTCAAGGTAACATTTCTAACATCTTACACATCAGTTTGTATCCTGGTGAGTTCAGAGCCTGTCCTCATTTCAGATGGATTTGAAATTAAGTGCATAGGAACTATTTTATGTAATAATACATTAAAGCATTAATTTATGCCTGTTTTGGTGCTGTGCTTTCAAAGTAGAATTATAGAATATCCTGAGTTTGAAAAATAAAGTCCAACTCCTAAACCAGGAGTTTTAACCATACAGTGAAATGCTGTGGTATACTTTCATTTAAAAATTAGCAATTTTCAGTTTCTTAGAAATCCTATTGATTACACACTGGAATATTATTTTGGTTCCCATGTTATTGTAATACTAAGTCTTATCATTCTTGCTGACAACCTGTGTGCTTTTATGCTCCTGGCCATTCTGGATGGACTGGGTACTGTGTATTTTTGTGTAGAGAATGATCCTAACTGGTACGAAGGCAATGTGCAAGAGTTGGCAGACAAAATAACGAATCAAAATCTAATTGTAAAATATTGACATTTTCATTAAGGAAATGCTTGGCAGCTACCAGCAAGGATTGGCTCTTTCTATTGAAATGAGATTGCTGAAAAGCAGTGATAACTTCTGGTAGCTTATGAAATACAGAGGACTGAGATGGACAAAACAAGGACTAATGATTGTAATAAGCTTGGAGTTTTTTATTTTTGTTCTGGAAGGCCAAGTTATTTTGGCGGTGAATGCTATGGGGAGTACTGGGTAAAGGACAGAACGAACTGTAGAGTTCCTGGCTAGTAGTCCTATGAACAATCATTCAGTATCTGGACATTAATTCATATTCCTGACCTCATTCATTCAGTACTGATCTAGCACATCTTCAAATGTATTTTTATCCTGAGTCACTGGATAATGATATAAAATTATTAACTTATGTAAACATGAGTGCAATATGACATTGCATCTAATATACCCATTTTTATGTATATGTCACTTGTCCTAATTGAAGGATGTTTAGGTCATTGAGAATGGCAAATTTTCAGAAACTTTACACTCTGTAAGGGGCTCTTTGAAGCTCTTTTGGCAAACTATATTTGGTTCATATATACAGTCTTTTATCTCCAGAATAAAGCAGCCCTCCTTTTTTGTCACCTCCAGTACGTCATTTAACATGTGTAATTTGTAGAGTGTAGGTGTTGTCTTAAAGCCGTGATCTGTGTATCTCAAGTTCAGAGTGGCTTAATTCTTTGTAAACATTGTGAGAGGTGGTTTGTCACAGAGTATGTCTATGAGACCTGTTTCTTCATTATTGAAAAGAAGCCCCACTCTAAGTAACTGTATGGTTTTGCTTTTTAAGCACCGAGGACAGAACTGTTTTCTGGAAGCACTGCAGTGGTATTTGCTAAGCACAGATTATTTAAATATACTCTTTCCCAACTCACTGCCACTGAGTTGTTGCTTTTCAGGTGGGAAGTTACCTCTAATTCTTGTGCCAAGTTAGATCAAAACCACAACAAAATCACAAAATTCTTTTTTCATCTGTAGGTTGTTAGTGCTTAATCAAAGACTTTATGGTTAAGATTTCAAATCAGTACTGAGATTTTTTGATGGAACAAACACTTCCAGTAATTTTAGCAGTAGGCGCATTCTAGAAGTAGGCATATTACTGCCTGCTGCTGATTTTCTCTGTGGGTCTAGATTAGGCAAATCCAGACTAAAAGCAAAACAAAACCTCTGTATGGAGCGCTGAACTTTTGGCACCATTTCTCCTGTTATTTTGTTCATGCTGCATAGCAATGCTTGTTAATTTAGAGGTAGTTGAAGGTTGTTGGAGTAGTTCTAAAGGCGACCTGCTGTGGTAGGTTCTCTGTTCACTGCTTGTCCTTGAAGAG
Organism: Lichenostomus cassidix; assembly: GCF_008360975.1. Taxonomy (NCBI): domain Eukaryota; kingdom Metazoa; phylum Chordata; class Aves; order Passeriformes; family Meliphagidae; genus Lichenostomus; species Lichenostomus cassidix. The sequence goes on from NC_139482.1 coordinate 26,734,791, forward strand.
CTGAAATTAAGTAAGCATGACTGTGGCGTAGCCAAAAAGAAGTCATATGGCTATTTCTATGACTGTTTGGATTAAACAGCAGAATGGGAAGTACACTTTAAATTCAAGAACCATGTTGAAAACAGCAGAATGGGAAGTACACTTTAAATTCAAGAACCATGTTGAAATAAACTATAAGAGCTGAAAGGAGATAAGTCAGAGCAGTGTGTTTCTGTAATAGCTTTTCTGTGGCTCTGTGGGAACCAACAGCTAAACTGCTTTATAGTTGAAGCTTGTCTGCTTTGTAATAGGAATGATGAGACATGGTTGACTGTCATAGTAGAGCTTATTCTGGTAAATCAAGAGGTTACTTGTAAGTTCATAACTCCTCTTCCCCTTCACCTTTGGTATATTTGTCAGGTTTTGTTCTGTGATTCACACAACACTTTCACTCCCATCATGGTATGATTTTGCTTTTCTTTTCAAGATCTAGGTTTTTTTGTAGTTTTGACTGCTCTTACACTTGTATAACCTGTTTCAGAGCAAGCTTGTTTGTAAAAATGGAATTGAAGGAATTTGAATCCAGTACCTCATCTTATGGTTGTGATGTTTCATGTCTTCCTCAATAACATCAAAGTTAAAGTGCTTCACTTATTTATATTTAAATAGGATACTAGCGAAACTTCAGGACTTCACTGATCTGCACAGGTATTTTCTGTAGAACTGTCTGAACATAGGTAGCAGAAAAATGGTGTCTTGTAATAACACAGAGATAAAGAGCAGGAATGATTTAAATCACACAAACATGGTAGATCCAAGACACTGCTTCCCAGGTCCAGATATTATTGTAAGACCTACGACTATTTATTTGTCTTATAAAAGCTTCATTTTTACTGCAGCTCTTTAGTCATGGAATGTTTCTTTTTTTTTTTTAATACATAGCACTTACTTTTACCATAACAGTGGGGAAAATAAACATGTAGTAAGAACTGCTCATCACAGAATTTTTGAACATTTTTGTAGGTATTGCTTACATCTGCATAAGCAGATCATAGTAATTACTTTCAATTGTGCTTTACAGTACATTAATTAATGACATCACTGATGCTCAGTGTTATAGAGGGCTGTGATCTCTGGTGCTTATCAAACAGAAATTCACTTTAAAGCTTTGGGTTGGACAGCTTGAAGACAATGCATCTTAGAAAAATAAAGAACACAAATGAATCTTTAGTTAAGCAGACACCCAAGATTTTGAGGGAATATTGTTACTCAAAGCTTCTCTCTCCTGTTCTTGAAGTGCCTTTCTCCATAAAATCTTAAAATAATAGTAGTTTGGTCTCTGTGCCTTTATTTACTTGAGTGAGTGTGAATATATATTTGTGTGTATATTCATACAAATTTATGTGAACATATAACTGTAAAAAGTAGTGTTTTGTGAAAGCTATCATACCTTATATTTTTGTATATTCTATATCCTAAAGAGGCCTAGAGGTATTATTATTGTAACAAGTACTGTGTGTAGCAAACTGAGGCTTGTAAAGAGGAGTGTGCTCATTTTGACAATCATGGGGAGCTAAACTTGAAATAAGCTACTCCTTTTCCCCCCGTCCCTTCTAATAAAGGAGGAGCAATAGGGAGAGATTGACTAAAATCACAACAATCACAGCACTATTAATAGCAAAACGTGTACTAGAGAGTGTTTTACCCACAAAAGGGTATTCACCTCTGGGAGCAAACAGAAATGTTTCCCAAAAATAGTGCTGCCAATGTGGTCTCTGGACAAAGGCGTTAAATCGAGTAGAGCCCTTGTGGCTTCACATCCCCCTGCCCCAGTCCGAAGTAACCAGGGAGGAAGTAGGATGAAACTAACAAGCCAGATCACTGGTGCTGTGCTTCTTGATGTTTTCTCCAGACCACTGTGCTGGGCTGTGTTTGGCAGGGTTTGCCCAGCTCACCCTGGTCCTGCCTGGCTTCCTCTGTGCTGCCTCAGGTGGAGGTTTGGAATGGAAAGGGGAGCAGCCATGGTGGAGGCGGGGCTGGGGCCAGCTGACCCCAGCATGTTCTCTCTGGAGAGATCCAAGCAAGGTGGCAAATTGTCAGTTTCTGGGAGTTGGCACTTCCTGCAGAAAACACGCCCCCAATGATGATGCGGGTGGTATGGAATTAAACAGTGCTAAAAACTCTATTCCCCTTTTATCTCTAACCAGGACAAGGAGGAATAACACAGAACTGTACTCTTGTATTCTGGCCCAAAACTGCTTGATAAGTGTATAATCTGACTTCATTGTGTTTTGGCTACTCATAAAGACTCCGTACTTAGAGTAGGGAGGGGAGAAACTGTGGTCTTTCATTCAATCTACCCTGTTCTGTTTTTCTAGACCAGCAAATATAACCAGTACTTTCATGTGTGCTACTTACCCTGGTCTTAATTGCTTTTGAGATAAGAGGTGATGAATATTTATAACATTACAATGTAGCCACAAAAATTTACATACGGAAAGGTTAAAGGAGAGAGGTCTTGAGTTAGTCAGGATTACACTGATCTGTTACCCAATCTGTGATTAGTTTCCCTCTCTTTTGACTTGGTAGCCAATGGTCTAGCAGATCATGATGACTCCTGGTGTCTTTTGGTGTAGCCAGGAGAGATCTGAGATTATACTGCTTGAATTACTTTGAAAGAATTAGAAAACATTGAAAGTTGATGGACGTGATATTGTGTTAGCCCTTACTGAAGTTCACAGGAGAACTACTCCTGTTGGGCATGTAAATTGGAAGAAATGGACTCAAACACAATATGTGTATTTGTGCTTTTGTTTATACAGGATGGATATGCCTTCTTGTCACAAGTGTGTATTAAAATTTAACTTCAAATAATTAAATATGTGTTTTTGTTTTGTCTCCTTCCAAAGGAAATTTCCTCCATTATTTAGATAATTTTAATGTGCTTATCCCTGTTAATGCCAATTAATAGTAGAACATAATGTTGATTTTTTTTTTTTTTTTGTTGGTATTATTAAAAAGCATATTAGTATGAGAATATTTATATGATAACAGTGGTGAATTGGAATTCATTTGAATGGACTTGTAGTTTTTTGAATTGGAAGTGTAGTGTGAGAAATAATTAAAACTGGCTCTTATCAGTGAGTATAATTTTAAATTTTCATTAACATACTTCTGGTGAACATCTGCATTTATGACTTTGCATAAGGTGATTTTTTGCAAATAAAAACAAATCTTGATGAATCCCTATCTTGTTAATTCTGTTTTGGAGCTTGTTAACAGCGTTACTTTCGCATCTGTTCATTTTTGAAGTTCTGATGGTGATTTTGTACTTTTTTCAGAAACTCAATAGGATTTTTTTTTTTCAATTTAGTGTTGAAAGTTTGTTAATATATGTTTCTCTCTTATGTATTTTTAATTTTCTCCTAAATGTTTTCTTTTCAGATTTAAAACCCACTCCCTTAGAAAGTACATATTTAAATTTATTTTCATAACAAACATGTCTTCTAAATCCCTGGCACTGACACATGCTCTCATCAGAATGAATTCAGCAGCGTGTCATTGTAAAGATTAGCAATCTGGTCTAGTGGAGTGTGCTCCTGCCCATGGCAGGGGGAGGGGAACTAGGTGATCTTTAAGATCCCTTCCAGTCCAAACCACTGTATAATTCTACAATTAAACTGCAGCAGTGATTACAGTAATTAATAGATTACAGATCAGTGGACAGCTTTAAAAATGAAGATTTGGTAGAATGAAAATGTTGAAATAGGGTTCATCTTTCTTGAAGATTAATTCCTACTTTCAAAGTCTTGGTTTTCAAAGTTCAATACTGTCAGGAATATAAGAACATCTTACTTTTGTTTGGTTGCTTAAAATGTACGTTTTGGGTGTCCGTTTGATTTCTTGACTTTTGAACTTATCTTAAACACTTCAATATGTTTCTTTTTCTGCTCTTGTAACTGCAGTCTTAAAAAGAAAATCTTCCACTTTGCAGGCAATGCTCAGAGTGTGACCAGGCAGGTAGCAGTGATATGGAGGCTGATATTGCCATGGAAACCTTACCAGATGGGACCAAAAGATCAAGGAGGCAAATTAAGGAACCAGTGAAATTTGTTCCTCAGGATGTGCCAACAGAACCGAAGAAAATTCCAATCAGAAACACGGTAAATGATGGTGGAGTTGATGTTTTGAGGCTCATATTGATAATAATATTGTTTCAGATAACTTATGTTGTGGACATTTTGAATTGAGGGATTTCAATTTGCTTGATGTTCTCTTTTTCTTCTGTATTCCATTTTCTCCATTTAATGCTTTATTAGTTGTGTTAAATATATGGTTTTGTTAAAGGGAAAAGCTGGGAAACATGGTACTTAACTGCAGAGCTGTGTAAGCTTAAGGTAAAATTCAGTTTGCACTTAGACTTTACAGCTCTTCTTCACTTTAGTAGTAAGGACACTTACTGGGGTAGATTTAAATACATTGAATTATAGCTGTAAAGTAATTAGTCATGTCCTTATCTACAGACAACCTGCTGACTGACTGAACATTTTGTGACCATCACAAGAGCCTGTTATTTCAGTTTGTTTGGCCTCCTAGTCTTATTAGTCATTATATGTTTTCAGAAAGTATTTTGGTGGATAGATTTTTGAGAAGATAAGCAAAAGCTCTTACTTTCTGTACTGATGAAATATTTAGCATTTTTCCTTCATTTGAAAGCAATATTTTTTTTTAGTAATCACTGTGCATTTTTCCTTTAAATTTTGCTCTCCTACTTGTTCATAAAACAAGGGTTTTCATGTGTGATGTGTTGTATCACCTGTAAAAAGTACATAAAAATATCAAAGGGCATTTAGGTCCAGTTTATGGGATGAGTAGTGTTCCCATGTCCCTTCAGACACAAGTGGTTCATTTTCCAATATATTTCTTAATATCCAGAAATATTTATAACCTCTCACATTAGAGTTAGATAAACTTCATCTCTCATGCAGCACAACTTTATTTTCTTCACAAGGCTTTCCAGGCATTTTATGACTACACTACTAGATACCATACTTAGCGTAGACTGATGGGATTAAGCAAGTATTTTCCTGACCCAGTCGTAAATGTTTGCTTTAATTTTGGGCCACAGCTTTGGTTTATTTAATGGCTTCCCTTTCCCAGTCTATGACTCAGAACTTTTAGAATGACTCAAGCCAAGCTGATTAATTTAGAACAAACTCTTAGAAGCAGGAGTGATCCAAAATTAAATTTTGAGAAACTTTTTTCTTTTTTTCATTGAGGGAAAGTACCCTTCTTTGTTATGCATAAGAGCTCATAGAATCTTACAGCTGCCTGGGTAGGTTGAACTTTTTGTTGTTAGGCTGTTGTTCACACAGAAAGAAGACTTACCTGGTGTTCCTGCCTACTGAGCCCTTCGTATCTCATCTCCCCATTTTCTTCTTTTTTTCTCTTCTCTCTTTTTATACCTAATGTGGTGCTGTTAGGGTGTGGAGAATCATGGTTCTGGGACTAAAGAGAACTAAAATTATTTCAGGAAAGACATTCATAGTTGTAATAAAGGAGTGATGTAAGGCATTGTTCAGAAATTCCTAGGAATCCAAGATTTGTTCATTCTAAAGCCCATGTAATAACTGCAAGCTTCTCCTGTGCAAAATGGAGAGAAGTCTGATTGCTCTGAAGTGTTCCCCTCATGCTGTGACACTGTGATGTGCTCCACTGGTGATTTCGCACCTCATGTGTTGCATAATGTATCTACACCCATTGTGGTATGCAATATAGAGATTAATTGACTTTCAGTGGACTAATGTGTTGTCACTGTATGGCATTGCACTGTGGAAAAATTGTTGCTACCACTTTAAAAAAGATTTTGTTCTTCTGCTTGAAGTTTTAGAGTCTCTCTCTCAGTTCTTTCCAGTTCTCTACTTTTGTACTACATACAGATTTGCAAGATAATATCTTTGCTGCCTTGTGGACAGGACCTCTCTCTCAAAGAGAAGCATCAACCACTGACTCAAGCAGTAAATCCCGCACAAATTCATGGTTGACTGGGAATTTATGATTCTCACAACCATGGGCTTTCAGCCCAGGGCCCTGGGATCCCCTTAGTCTGTCACTGGTGTTGAAGAAAGAGGCAAAGAAACCATTTAACATCTCTGCCTTGTCTTTGTCCCCGTTTGTGAGATGACCATCCTCATCCTGTAACAGGCTGATGTTATTTCTGCAGTGTAGAGCAGCTGTTGCAGAGAAATGGGAAGACAGACAAAAAGTCCAGCCATTTGGACTCCATTGTTTTGGAGACAACAGCTATCATATTGTACACTGAAATGTAATTTAATTTTGCAAGAAGACCTTTCTGATTTTAAACTTCCTAATAAGGAAGACCATGTAAGTGAATACACAAGGGTAAATTTGAATATACCATACTTCACTCTGAGCCAGGGTCTGTAAAATTATAAATAAATGTACATAAAAAAGACATTAGGTCTTTATACTTAATTCTGTTGTATAAAAGCTGTATTTGCAGACAGAATTTAATGAATTGTTTATGCTTTGTGCATTTCAAGCCATATGTAGTGACCTTTTAAAGGTTTTTAGCATTTCAGTACATAACTCTTTAAACTAAGTATATTTAAAATCTGTAATCTCTATAATTCCAATTTCACACTTTCATAAGCATCACAAATCATTATTTCTGCTGCTAGTTAATTTCATAGAAATTAATTTCTAATGATTAGCTAATAGCTAATAGAAATCAATAGCTAATTGCATAAACCAGATTTCTATAAACACCTTCTTTTTATTTCTTATAAATCTGAAGAAGTTTTTTAACATTTGCTTTTCAAAACTGTGCAATTTTTTTTCCACTGGGTTTTTTATTATAAAGATTAAAAGTATGGAATAGATTGTATCTTTGGAAAATATTTTAAAGAGATGCAAATAGCATTTTCAGCAGTAAATTGAGAGATTAATGGTTTTCCTCTGCTCAGCTTTCCATGTTCAGATTTCAGAGACTTTTTGAGGTGATCCATATTATGAAAAAACAGGTTTTAACAATTTGTCAACTTCATTTGCTATCCTAGAATAAAAAAGAATCCACAGATTTTTTTTTTTGTCAAACATGTCATTGCTAAAATAGTTTTATTAGCCTGGTGTCATATTTTTGCAAATAAGAGTTTTCCTTCTGTCATTTGAAAAAATGATCGTAAGTATATTTCAGTGAATTTAAAAAAGTTTCATAAACTTTACTTTGCCTGCTGTGCATGCTATCGTCTGGAAGTGTAATGGAGTTCCTGTATTTTACATATATACATATCTTCCAAAGCAATTCTGTGCACCTGGGGCTACCTGTGTGCTCTAAGGGTGGAAGGGATGCTGTTGTATCTTTTGCAGTTAAGTAGTGTTTGTGTTGTTGAATATTCCATTTTTCAGTAATGCTGTCAGATCGTGGTACTCCTTAACGAGCATGTTAGAGGGGGTTTTTCATGTGGTTTGTTTTGGTGGAAATTTCATTTTTTATTCCTTTTTTTTGAGAAGCAGCTATCTACCTAGTGTTATAAAGGCTTTTCATAAAGGCATTTTGGGAACTTAGTAGTCAAGGCCTGTAAATAAAGTATTCTTACTCTGATACCAAATTTACTTTTGTTATTTAAAACCTGAAAATCTTTTTTTCCATAATTGCATTGTATATAATCCAGAGGAACAGACAGTAATTTTTCTGCTTAACTGCAAATAAAAAGTGTGAGTTAGTTTTGGTTTTGACATACAGAATTTAAAGATTAATTGCTGTCAAGTGAATATAAATTCTCTAGAAAAGAAAAAAAAACCCAGTAGTCAACTTTCTGAAACTTAAGGTTTTCATTATAATGAACATTGTAAAATACTTTTTCTTCATCAGTTGATAGAAAAGCTCGTAACATCACCAATGTCGCAAATGTAAAAATTAATTTAGCTTGCCAGATACATGGATACATCATAGTACAGGACTCCTTTTTTTGGCTTCAGGTGAAATTGAGAGTGGAGTGAAGTAAGATCCAGCTCTTCCACTATGCTTGAAGCAAATGGAGTGTATCAGAGTTTTAAATTTTGGGGTTTTTATTTGATTTTTTTTGAGTTTGGGGATTGTTTTGGTTGGTTGGTTTGGTTTTTAGGAAAGCAAGAAGAAAAATACCCTACAAATAAAAGATCACTTGTTTTTCATGCAGCAAAGGCATGGAGAGATGGGTATATTCCAAATGGTATTCCAATGGTGTAAATACTGGTATCTCTGTAAGTAAAGGTAACTGGCATGTCTATCACTTCTGCAAATAAGTACCCTTAAGCTGAATTTGCCAGGAAAGAACCACTTGTTTTAGCAACACCTGCAGACTGGGCTTTTCTGACCTCTTTGTCCTCCTGCTTCCATTTCAGTTCTCTAAATGTGTACTTTGGAGAAAATTAGCGTCAAAAAGGATAGAAGTCAATCATGCCCTCTCTCAAATTCTGTTGCTTCTTTAAGCCTGAGGAACAGAAGGTACAAGTTAATTGATAGATTCAGTGATAGTTTTGCTTGACAGCAGGAATGTTGCAAAATTTTTGGTTTTCTAGAAAGAAAAGTTCTCAGGAGAATGGAAACTAAGAAGAGAAAAAATGTAATTTTGTGTAATTAAGCTTCATGGTTGACTTGTTTCTTTTTATAATCATATTTTGATATACTGCTGTTTTCTTTTCGTCTGACAGTTCCCTTTTTATTCCTGTCATTTTTCTGGAAATTTAATAATTATTTCAGAGATATTTTTTGAACAGTAGTGATTTGTACCATTTGAAATACTCACTTTGATCTGTATTGAACGAGTGTGCCATCTGGTGTCTACATGGCAGTCCTTACCTTTATTTAAAATAATTTTATGCATATAGGGTGCTATCAGTTGAACATTTCTTCTACGTTTTAACAAATCAAAGGGAGTCTGAAGAATTTTTTTCTGCAACTGGTTTCATCATAACTTTTTTGTCAGCAAAGAAAGTTTGTAATTTCCAGCTTTTCATAAGGAATGGATAATGTCATGGATTAAAAATTACTTTATTTTTTAAATTATTTTTTTGTCTTTAGGTAATCCATAGCAGTATATGGTAAAGGCTGCGTCATTGAGAGAGTTGAGGTTTGAAGGTTTTTGATATGTGTGATATGTGTCTGTGAACCATAGCTTAACATAAACTAAAAATGTGGAAACATATCATTAATGTTAGTGTGTCAGCTACAAGTTGACATAAGATAGAAATGAAAATGTTTGAAGAATTTAGATAGGATCCAGAATTAAAACATGATTGCAATCTTATACTGGCCCTCTTCACTGGGCATTTCAGCATGTGGAAAAGACAGCTACTTGTCTTTTTCAAGGAGTCACTGTAGCCACAGGTCTGTCAGGGAAGCATAAATCAATATGTGCTATTATTTCTGACAAGAAATGTAAGGTTTATAGATCTCCAAAAATCAAAGCATCTAAAGTTCTTCACATTTTGCCCTCTTAAAGCTACAACACACACAAAACAACAGCTAAAGAGTTTTTGCAAAAGAAAGAAAGTACCATGGTACCAATAGTTTTGAAAGTCAGGTATGTCTTTAGTAATTTCATCCATTTTTTAATGTGAACTCTGAGACTGGTTTTGAACTGTTTATATGAAATGATCAAATGAAAATGCATGCTTTCCTAACATCATCCTGTGCCTCCAAACTCCAGGAGCACTTGGAGTACCAACTGAATTTCCTGTGCTCAGCTTTGCAAAGAAAAGTACTTAGTTCATAGCACCAGCACTGTTAGGGGTATCAGAAACTCAATGCTGGAAAGAAGAGCCCTGTGTATATGACAGTATTGTTTCTGTGGTATCCAAGAGGTTTAGAAGCATGAGCATGATAAGAACACCATCTTTCTTGTAAGCTGGTACAAGCAATGGATGCTAATGGAGTGACATCCCTGAACCTGAAATATTCAGCTAGAACAGCATAAGCAAGTGTGGTGGGCCTCTTTGCTGCCTTTGTGTCTGTTTGCAAACAAAGGAAATTCTAACCAGTTAACATACTAAGTGAAGGAGAAACTGGGAACAGTGCTTTTTCTGTTGTGATGTTTGAAATAGTTGGCAGAATTAATACAGCTTTTGCAAACGACTGAGAATCACTTATGTTCTCTTAAATATCATTGAGGTCTAACCCCTCCTATGTTTGAATTTTCTTTCTCAAGTAACATTTTGAAATCGCTATGCGGAAATCACAATTGATCTTCCAAAAAACTGTGACTCAGGAGATCAAATCCACAACCATGCTTGTTCACTTTATGGGAGCGAACTTGAATCCTTGCCATTGACCACAGATACTTTCAGTATTTCATATTCATTTCCATGTGTTGTTAACGTTGTTAGCTCCTCGGTATCTTCTTGTAAAGGTATAAATTAAATGGTGACAGTATCAACTTTTATCCTGTAGGATCACTTCAGAGTAAGCTCAAGAGGAGCATATACTTCTGACGTTTTGGAATCACCTCTCCCATTTTGGTCAGTTTACCAGTTCTGGATCAGTAATGTTGGGTTTTTTTCTTCCAACTGGCAAATTAAAGTGCTCCAAGGGAACATTCTGCCTTCTATTGCTGTCTTTGGATAAACTGGTTTAAAGCATAAACAATGAAACGTCATGATGAGGTTTGGTGATAGCCATAGTGGTTTTGGGTCATGTAGACACCTATTCTGTCCTTTCACCATTGTGCTTTCTCACTTGGAAGCTAACGTATCAACTTGTTGCATCTGTTAGTGATGGCAAACAGACTGTTTCCTTTGCAGCTTTGCTTTGCTGCTTTGTTTCCTTTTGCAAACAGTCTGTTTCCTTTCAAAGACTACAGGGTTCATCCTAGGCTCTATTTGTTCCTTTACAGATGTCTTTCATTTGCCTCATGTATGGAATTTATCTTTTTGAGAATATTCAAAATCTTATAGTTAATCTAATAGTCCAATCTTCATTTTAGCTGTTTCATAGTTGCACAGTTGCTTATAAACAGAAATACGAAATACGAGCATTCTCTTCTAGCTTTTCCAAGTTAAAAAAGGAGACTCCCACTTCAGTCTTTCTACTTCTCCTACTGTTGTGTTTTAACCCATTGTTGATCAAATTTTCCCTCAGCATATTTTCATTCCATTTTGGACAGGGTTTTTTAACTGTCTGATTTTTTTAAAGCATCTTGAGTTCACCATTTCCTCTCATGTGTCACCCCATATCCCTCATGCATTTGATCTATGTCACATTGTATCACTTATGACTTCATCATTCATTATTAATTTCTCGTGTCAGTATTCTGTTTTTCAGCCATTTAAGTCCTGATTCTTTTAATTCCCCAAGCCAACATGCAAGTTTCCACTCTGTAACAGCAGAGTGCTTCACTGCACAGATGGATACTTTTGTGACACAAAACACAGTAGCTGAAAGAAACCAATTCTTTTTTTGTCTTTCCCTTGGCTATGGAAGTAACTATGCTCTACTTACCCTATTTTTTGTTAGTTTGTTTTCCAGAGGTTTTCTCTAACATTCTTTCTTAATTGTGTTTTATTACTTGCATTGTATATTATAAAATGGTATGTCTTATATACGATATTGTATTAAGTGTCGACTTAGATCATTACAGATAAGATTAGACAGCAGCACACCAATGTTGGGTGTTTTCCTGCTTCTCTTTCTTTTCAGATTTGATAGATTTTTAGCATGTGATGCACATCTCTGCTGCTTTGTAGGTAATGCTTTGGTAATTCTTGTAATGCTTTGTGTGAATTTTTATACAAATAGGCAAGAGGTAGGATTTTCTCTCTTCCAACTGTTAAATGAAAAATCAGAAGTTAATAAAATAACTGAAATAAGTGAAATGGTGTATGCCTTAGTACTGTGGAATGGTTCTCCAGCCTCCACAGATGGTAAGCCTTGAAGTAAAAGACAAAAAGGGACATCGTTAATCTTTAGGTTTCATTTATTCAGAGCATTGCTCTTTTCAGTGGAAGGGCATTAAAATTGCTTTGAAGGTTAAACCTTTGGTAAGATATTCTTGGAAAAGATGGCTTGATTTCACCTTGATGATCTCATTGAATCAAATGGCTCAGTTTCTTTACCCAAGGAATATAATCTCATGGGATTTTAAAGAGTTTAATTAGCAGTTTATTTGATGAGGTGTGTCTTTCCCCTCAAAATGTTATACTAAAAAAGACTCACAAGAAGAATTTAATTTGTTTTATCTTTTATAATTTTTAAGTGTTTTATCAAAGTGCTTCTATTGCTTTTGTTTAAAAATATTTCTGTTTCATGCCAGCATCTTAATTTTAATTCATTGACCTTTCCTGGGCTGCTCAGATTATTTTGGGATGTTATTGCTAATGAAATAAGGTACTATTTTTCTCTTTCAGTTCAGTGTATGTTCTTTGTGATGCAGAAGCTAAATCTTTGGACTGTTTATTTCAAAAAGCAATAGCTTTTAACATGATTTCCTAATGACAGTAATTTAAGCAGTTGCTCATGACTGTAGTAGCATTGCCTGTAGTAACTGGTAGATTCATTCTTTACAATATTTGTTTGAGAGCTATTGTATGCCCAAGGTGATTAAGTGTTGGAGTATTTTTTTAGAGCAGCTGAATGGGAAAGGATGAGGCCTGAGTACAGAAGAGGTTCTCACTTTAGTTGGGGAATGTGGGGAGAACTTTGGTATACATTGGGAGATGTGGTTTGGATGTACTAGAGAAGGGGAGATTAAGAGGTCACTAGAGAAGGGGAGAAATAGAAATATTATGGTATAATATCAGGAGGTCACATTTCATTACTTGGGCTGGGTTTAGTGTCAATTAATTCCTTTATTTGTATTATTTAACTGCTGTAATTATGAAAGGAATGAAATGAAAAATAGAGCCTGCACTTTTTATGACCTTGGCATGTTTGAGTTTTCAGGGCAGTTAAGGTTATATAGAATCAGCCCTTAGCTCTAGGCATCTAATTTTAAATCTTCAGTTGCTTGTGTGATAAACAGAATGTCACCCTGCATGGTGAATCCACTGATGCTTTGGGCTCCAGAGCTCAGTGTCTGCAGTCTTGCTGTTACTATATGGAAGTGTCTGAGCACACAGCACACTTACTCCAGTGCCCACTGAATGAATTCCAAAACTGTGCAAGTACAGAACTTAGCATAAGACACAACCAAAGACTTGCCAATCAGCAGTCATTAAATGCTGACATTTGAAATAATTTTTCACAGAAATCTTTTCTTTTTGCATTTAGAAAATTTTATAGGTTCATATTCTGAACCACTTTCCGTTGTTCAGTACTTCTTTTATTATTACTATTCTTGTCCTAAAATGTCACCTTGTCACAGTTGCCATGTATGGGTCTGTCTAATCCACACCTTGCTCTCTGTTTTGATCTGGACTGAATCGTCCATCCCAAGTGGTAGATGTTTTACAGCATTTGTATCTTCAGCAGTAAAATAAAAAAGCATTAATTGGGATTTTGCTTGGATGCTGTTAATGTGGCTTAGCTTTCCTGACTTGTCTGTTTAAACACTTTAGAAATTCAGGGACAAATTTCACAAAACTGTCTTGCTCCATTTTATGATACTGGGAAATTTTCAATTGAAGGTATTTCTGTAGTATTGAATTGCCAGGTATTTTGATTAAAAAAGCTCACTTTGTTTATGTGCATATTTTATTGGGTTAACACTGTAAGTTTTGTATATGAAGAAGTTTATCTCAGTTGTAATATACGCCATTTAATAACAAGGTTCCTTTAGCTTCTTTAAATAAACAAATCCTAAATTATGGCAAGTACATACAGCTCTTAAGACTTGATATTTGTAATCTCTCATGGTTTCATTCTGAGCCTGATAATGATAGAAATTATTTAAAGCTATTTAAACTGCAGTATTTTGAGGCAAGCAGCAATGAATAATGTTGAACAAAGTAATATAGATTTACCTGATTATTTTCTATTAGCCTGTAAAGTGACTTTAGTGACAGCATATGTAAAATTACAAATGTCGAATTACTGTAGTGCTGTTGCTGAAAATCACGGAATATTCAATTTTCAGTTGTGAATTTGATGTTATTTTCCATGGTGAATGCTGGCAATAGTAAAATGATCTGAGCAGTAGCATTGCAAATATGTTTAACTCAGGTCACTTTGGAAAAAAAATAATGTAAAATTGTTGTTTTAAAAGCATATAAAATATTCTACAAACATGTGTGCTAAAAATGTTGATTTTAATGTTTGTTTTCTAGTGATTAACAAACAAACTCGAGTATGTTTGAAGGTTTAGAAAGCTAATGAAAGCATAATGCAAGTATAATTTAATGTGACATTCCTGGTCCTATACTCTACTGATTATATAGCAGACAGGTGAAAAATCAACATTTTCTTGACAAAAGTGACTAAATTATTCATAAATCTTACATCTCCATTTTGTCGAAGTTTAAAGATGTTTCATTATTCCTTAAAATGGAGTTACTAGCTTGGAATACTTTCTATTTAGAGTCAAAAGTAATGTCATTGTTACCTAGATTTCCAAATTATGTATCAGTTTTCAAGATAGCATTACTCTGATGGTACAAGGCATGCGCTTTTGTCTCTTGCTGCTTAAACACAAAGAGTGAGGATCCTAACACTGCTTGCATTGGCATGAACTGTTATACCTACTTTATAATCTTTGCACAGCTGCATTCAGCAGGGCCTATGGAGCTTAAAATTGTCAAAGTTTATAAATGTTCTTAGGTCTAATATCAGAGGCTGAAAGAAGTAAAATTGGCAGTTAATTTGGTGGTCTGATCAAACTTTCTTTTGTCTAGTTTTAAATTGCAGTGACCTTGGATTGTGTAACATGTAGTTGACCTGTAGCCCATGTTATATTAATACCTCTAATATTACACTGATGAATTCAGTTACCTGTAATAAACCACTTTTTCCAAATTTGGGCACTTGGGTGTCTACTGTATGGCTTGTGAAAGGTAGAACACCTAATTTATGTCTATATTATTAAATGTATAGTAAAAAAATGATATGTATTAAATAGATAAAATTTTACATTTTTTAATAAATCATCCTTAGGGAAATGTGAAAGAGAATCCTAATGGTAACTAAAGTATTCTAAAGAGCCATGAAATAGACTAGCGTTTTCCATTCCACTCATTCATTGCTACTACAATGTTAACTCCTGTCTAAAAAAGGAAAATCTTCCCAAACAGAATGTTATTAACATATACAGATCGAAATCTCTGTAATTATAAAGGTATAGATGTGTCAAAGTGGCAGGTTTATTTGCATTATAGCTTTATTTAAATTCTGTAAATCAGATTAATATAGAGAACTGTCTTTAGTTTGAAGCTAGTATAAATCACCTTCAAAGAGGACCCAAACTGGAGAATCATGATATCATTAGCTTCTTCAGAATTGGATTTATGACTGCTCATGCTTCTAAAGTGGTGTAGGATTTTTTTGATGAGCTGTTTTTTACTTTTTCTCACTTGAAGTGAACACCAGCTTCTTCAAAAAATGTTTTAAGAAGTCATGAATTAGTCAGTGCTTTATCATATGATAAATTACTTCCTAATGTGATGATTTCCTCCCAGAAAAACAAGCATTTTCATGGGTTTTTATTTATTTATGTTATTGGTGTCAGTGTGTCAGACCTTTGGGTTACTGGAATAGTCTCTGATGTTTCTTATTTCCTTCCACATCCCGTCTAATATACTTTCCTTTTTAAACAAGAAAGAAAGAGTGTGATATTGTCAGCTTGTGGCAGTCATTTAACACAGGCAGGTTAATAATGCTGCTGTTTCAAAGATAAAATGTAGTGACTGAAGCTCAACTCATGTAAGTTGTGTGTAGTAACTTTAGATGTGCTTGTAAACCTTTGGTGCTTGCTGTTAACAGTCCATGGATTCCTCTTGTCTTCCACACTGTTGTTTTTTTGGCAACTGCAATACTGAAATAATTTCTACATTTTGTATCACATGTTCCATCTGTGTTCACCAGTTATATGTTGGTTTATGCTACAACTTTATGAACTTTTGCCACATACCCATTATGCTAAGCTTCAGTTTGAAAGCTTTAATTCTTGTTACTCCTCAAAATCTGTAAGTTGTTTTGTGTTTCTTTTTAGGTAAAATAATTTAAATTTTTTAAAGTATTATCACTTGGCTTATAAATAGAGCACATTTTAGTGCTCAATGAGTTTATTTTAATACACTGTTCATACCAATTTTCAAAATACTACTTTTGGGAAGTTTGTGCAGAGTCAGTAAGAGATTTGTAATTCTAGTGGCAGTCTTTTTGAGATTAAGACTTAACATGCTCAGGTGTTTGTATTTACTTTCTGGCTATTTCTATAGATTTATATCCAGAATGTGAAAGCTATTGTCCTAATACTGATAAGTGTAGTTGTGTGGTATTGGTTCTGTAGGTAATGTTTTAAATTATTTCCTGCAAAATGGTTTTGTTGTTGGTAGGAATAATAGATAGATAGCAAAAACATTCTGTCCCCTAACATTGAATTTTAAATATATTCTCTTCTAGAGAACTAGAGGACGAAAACGAAGCTTTGTGCCTGAAGAAGAAAAACCTGAGGTTGGAATATAGTGTTTTGTTTGTTTTTTTTAACAGTTTCACAAAAAATTAAACTTTGGGCTGAAGTGTTATTTTCCATGCCATAACTGAAAATATTTGCTTTCCTTCCCTCCTTTCCCCCCATTCCTTTCTTTTTGCCTTCCACTATGACAGGAACGGATTCCCAGAGAAAGAAGGCAGCGGCAGTCCGTTCTGCAAAAGAAGCCCAAGTCAGAGGATTTAAGGACTGAGTGTGCTACCTGCAAAGGCACTGGAGACAATGAAAATCTAGTCAGGTAGGTTTGATACTCTCACCATATGAGGAGTTGAAGTCCCATCTTTATCACTCTGTTGTGATTAAAATGAAGAAAATGTACTTGAAAAAAACAAGTAAATTTCCTCCCTTATTTAGGGGAAACATTACATCAGAACTACGGACTTGATTTACTTATTGATCTACCAAAAACATTTATATTTTAAATAACCAAGATAATCTGTTTTTCTAAGGCAGGAGAATTAATTTGCTCTTGTCAGGGTGAATTGTCAATGTTACAGAGCAGGTCGGAAAGATAAACCAGTATTTTAATGATACTAAAGCTACATGAGCATCCTAAAAGTAATTAAATTAAAATAATCAACAGTTTTATGAGCTGGTGGATTATGAGGAATTTATGTTTTTAAAAAGGTATTAATGCTAACTCCATTAATGCAAATCATGAAAGGGTTTGATAATCACGTTTCTTATCTGAAACAGAAATGAAAAAAAGACCATTGAATGATGTTTTAGTAGGTGCAGAAATCTAATTAAAGTGTAGAATAGCTGCTATTAAATAGCTACCATTGACCACAACTTCTGCCAATTTTGACTTTATAGCTGGCATTGTAATCCCTTTGCAAAGCTATAGAAACTGTTCACAATTTGTGAAAAAAGAATCATGGACATTATCAATCAGAAGGTGGATTTTAATTGAATATACAGAGATTTCATTAAAATGATCTTATAAATTCAGATTAAAAAAAAGTGTCTCATATTTAGGTGCTGTGTTCTTCAACCAGATTTTTCTAGACAAGTTCTTCTCTTTAGGTTAGATATAATTGTTACTTTTAACTGAAAGGATTACTCCAAAATAAGTATTTTAATTTATTTCTAGGAGTCAGAGTTATGAGAAGTCAGAATCACTGATGATACAGGCAAAGCAACTCATAGCTTTAGAATCAGGAAGTGTCACAGGTACAGATGCCTTGTATGTACTTACAATAGCTGGTTTTAGCATCAATTACTAGATATAATTTACCATAGAAGTTGATACAACTTCAAGGTTGTGTGCCAGATCGTAGTTGTATTTCCAGATTGGAGGCAGAGTGCCTCTACAAGCTCATCGGTAAACGTGTGACTCCCATACACAGACAAGCTGCTACTGCTGGGTAATCCTAGATCCTGCTCAGAAGCAGGCTGTGAAATTGTGGGGGGTGTTCCAGGGGTTGCTCATGCAGTTACGCTGATGAGAACTGGTGGCAGCAGGTTTTTATCTGCCCATGGAAAGATAAAGGGCTTTCTTAAGCCCTATACTTTGCAAAAAATAAAAGATGCAGGAAGACCGTTTTATTGTGGGAAGGAATCCTGGCAAAACTTGTACTATGCTTTACTGTGAAAAATGCAGTGAATTAGTTTTCTTCTTCAGGCTTTTTCTAGAAGTGGTAAATACCACTTTGGAGGACATAAAGGATAATATGAGAAAATGCCATGAGGACCTGTATATTTAAGTTGCAATTAAAAAAAATGGTAGAAAATCAGTGTTATATTTTGTTTACTGCAGGAAAAGATTTTAATAGTAATTTAGATGGGCCAAAAATAAACATACTAAATAATAAATAAACTTTAAGAGAACCCGACAGGTTCTCTTAAAAATCATCCTCATAATTAAGCTAAGAAATTGGACAGTACTCCTGCATAGGAGGAGGAGTTTGTTATGTTCTAACCCTTTGTTCATAATTCTCAAAAAAATATGTCCTTAAATCTCCTTATTTTCCATATTACTTTTAAAAAAAGGTTTAAATTTAAAACTTGCTTTTCTTCAGGTAATTCCTATAAATACCTTCCAACTTTATCTAGTTTGGATTACCGCTGCTTCTAAGGAGCTGTGGAGGCTTACTTTTGATAATTACTAAATTATGGTAACTGCAGCCACAGATGTGTAGGGGAGTGATCCACAGAGTGTTGCTATGTCAGAGAAAGTTTTCAGAAGCCTATTTTCTTTTACATTGTCACAAAGGGATAGGAGTGATGCTCTGCGTGCCCTGTCGCTTTCTCCTCCCTGTACCATCATGCAGGACTCCTTTGTGCTGGTAGAAATAGTGTTTTAAATGCAAGGTTGTAGGGCTCCTTGCAAGCAAGAAATGTTTAGGAGGGAAAACAAAGTATTTTTTCAATATCTGTTTGTTTGGCCATGTCTGTTAGTAAAGCCCAAAATTTCTCAGATCTTTATTACTGTTTTTGGTCTTCACCAAAATGTTTTGTAATTAGTGGATTTAATTTTCCCTCTTTCCAGCCCATCTGCAATTAAGGAAAAGGTGGGGTTGTAGTGATGTTATACAAGAGATTTTTCTGAATATGAAAGTTCATCACTAAGTTAAATAGAAATTTGCAACTGGTGAAACTGCAGATGTAAGGAATAATCTTGAAGGGCCGTCTGTCTTTTCCTGCCATGTGTTACTACAAACATGGCTGGTTACATGACTCTCAGACCATCTGCTTCTAGAAAGTGTAGGTTTTTCTAAAATTTACTTGGCCCTCACTCCAAAGGTGCTATCTGAATAAGGATTAGAGGAAGATAAGCAATTTTTTATACTCCAAATAATGCAGCAGAAATTATAATTTCTAATAATTTCTTTAGCAACAAATCTGGAGCAAAATATATAATTTAACTAGTTATTACTGTGTGACTATTGGGGTTTTTTTTTGTTTTTTTTTAATCTCCATTTTAGGTGCTTCTGGGTAGCATTGGATGGTTAAGGGATTATTTGCTGTATGTTCATTGGCTTTACTTAACCTGTTGTTCATATGGTTTAAAATCAATAAATAAATATTGAAGGATTTTTCCTAAAAAATTACATTTCATTCTGATGAATTGTAGTGCTTTACTAACTGGCTGAATTATGCCACAGTGACTATAGTGATAAAAATTAGGCTATCTTTAATTATTACCTTTTCTCTAAAACTTATTGACATGTTACTTCTATATATGCTAAAAGTTGCCGTGTGTATGTATTACAGAAATATCAAGACAGTGCTTATTTAATCAGGGATGTCAGATAATATAGATAGGCTGTTTCAGTATAGTAGCAAGCACTAGAACTGAAAGTTTAGATTTTGTGGTATTGTCCACTAGAAGGGATCAATCTTGTGATCCTTATGTGATAGCATTTTTTTTTAAGAAATAACAGTGAATTTATTTTATAAATTCTTCTATACAGGTCTGTGCAAATTCTGTTGAATTTAGTAATCCTGCAATTTTTACCTTTTACAAAAATAATGAGTGGTACAGTCAAGATTTACAGATCTAACAGTGAAAAGTTAATTGCCTCATTTGAGTACTTGATTTCAAAGTTGGATCTGTAACTGTCATTATAAATAAGTGAGAAAGCTATAGCTGTAATCAGGGAAAACAGTGGATTTTGAGTATCTTTTTACTGAAATGATCTGTCATTGGGTTTTGAGAGAAATAGTAGTAAAATATGGAGGTTTTTTAATATTTTGTATTTGACACAAATAGGTTTGATAGAAGGATTGAAGACACAGCACTTTTTATAAAGATAGAAGAGTTGAGTTAAAAGCGCTATTATGTATACTTGAAACTAAAGTATTCAGAAACCAGAGGGTACCTATAAAAATATACTGCTCAATGTTAACCAGTAATCAAATATTGGAAATGTTTGCGTGAAATTGAAGACATACATTGAAACATGGGAGTTTCTAAAGCGTGCTGTGAAAGCAAACTCAGAAACTCAGAAAATATTTTTAAAGGTTCTATTTGTTTTTAGAGCTGAACTCTGCTGTTTGTTTCAGAAAGAATTTAGATATGATGCTTTTCATTTTGTGAACCTTTTCAAGTCATAAATAGTTTAGACATTTAATAGGTTTCCTTAATGCTTAATTACAGTCTCACATGAATTGCTTAGAATGATAGATTTTGCAGAGGAATTGCTTGATTCATAAGTACCTCCTGGTTTGGTTTTTTGGGTTTTTTTCCCATAAAGTTGTAATGCACTAATGCAAATCTTTAAAAATAGCTCCCCAATAGTTCTCTTTTGAACGTCACCATATTTAGTAGAAACATGGAAAAAGAAGTGTCTTTTGGGTGGCTCAACATGTAATAGGTAAAACCTGCCTTCCATATTGTACCATTGGTACAGACAAAGTGCTTGTAGCACAGTATTACTGTATGTTCAGTTAAAATAAAAAATTGGGATGAATTGTGTAGGTAAATTTAATATGTAGAACAGTTTTTACATTTAGTTTTTACGTTATACTTTAGAAAGTATCCACAAGCTAATCTGGATTAATAACTTCCAAGGGAGGACTTCTAAATGAATCCACATCTAAAGTGGCCTCTTCTCAAAAAAGCATCCAGTTTTGAACTGCTGCTATTAAAAAAAAATAATAAAGTACTGCTTCTGTTTTTTGGCTCTAAGATTTGCTTGGGTAATATTTTGGAATGTAGTGCATTGGCATCTCAATAGTAGATCTGAGAAAAATCTACTATTGAGTAGCATAGAATTAGAATATCGTTCATGAATGCACCAAAATCAGGTTAAAGAAATCTCTGAAAAACATTCAGTTTCTTTATCCAACAATTTGTAGCAAGCATATTGTAATACATTCTTTAGTAGTTTCGTGTATTGAGTTTTTCTGTTGTGTTGTCAGTCACTTAGAAGTTTCTATTTAATTTGATTTGTGGTAACTGAGGCAAAATTACGACTTCAACATTACAGAGAGGGTAAAAAAGATGAAGGTCATGTATTTTAAAGAGTAGAGAATCAAATTTGTTGAAAACATAGATTCAAACGCTGGTTATAAAATATTCAAAAAACATAAATCTGCAAAGCAAATTATTAAGCATGTATGTAGTATTTATTTTTAATGCATGTATTTGCTAGGAGATAAGCTAAATGTAAAAGTACTTATTGTTCCCAATATACTCTCACTTTTCAGGCAAGTCTAATGGGCTGCACAACAGGCACTATATCAAGGCAGATGTGAAAGGGGAAGGTGAGGAGTAGGAAAAGAGAAAGAAGAAAACATATGCAGGGTCGTACTTACTAAACAAAAGAACTATTGAGTAAAATTGCTATAAAGTTGACATCAGTATGAGTTATCCAATCATACTATAACTAAAAATCTTTAAAATGTGTAGTACATCTGTAATTCTGTTGCTGCAAAGATATTTATCAAGTTTAGGACGATAATTTATACTGTACAAAGGATTGCATGCTTAGCTGCACACAGTGGTCAGCTTTAATTCTGCTTTTGACAGAAAGTGTGTTCTGGACAGCCTCTTTTGCATCCTCTGGAGATCTTCTCTCCAAAAATGTCTCTCACCAGATTTCTTTAATTGTATTTGTCTTGTATACGTTTATCTTTGCATTTTTATTTCTTACATTTCCATGCAAAGGGGCATGCCGAACTTCAAGTTAAGGATTTCTTCCTTATTTGTTTAGCTGTTAGTTTTGAATCTTTTCGTGAGCCAAAGTCTATTCCAGAACAAGTACATTAATTATTCATTGCTTTAAATGCACTGCAACAAAATTCACAGTCCATCATAGTGATTGAAAGCCTATTATTTACAGTAGAAGTTCAAGATCACTTATGTAGGGATTAATCACAAGGAAAATGTTTGTTAGTTAAGCCACAATTTGCAACAATCTTAGGTTTTACAGAGGATTACAAAGTGCACTGTTTTATTGCAATGAACTAAGAGAATGAAAGGAAATATAACATTCAGTTGTGTAGTTTATTTCTGCTGTATAATTTACAGGGATTAAATCTGTGAGTTAACTTTTCTAATTGCTTGAGTTATGTCTTAGATAATTTTTCGCATAATTCGTCATTGTATTGCCTTCTGAAGAGTTTCTTTTTTACTCTAGATAGCAGGATAGTGTATATATAATGACAAATGTGCATTTTTCTTCACAGAGGACTTTATTCAAACCAAACTTGCATTGCATTTTACTGTAAAATACCACAGATTTTTCATTTTCCATAAATTCATATGCTAGGGCAGACAAAAAAAAGCTGTAGGCATTGTGAAGCTCTCTTGCCAAGTACCTACAAGTCAGGCATAGGTCTGGTAATAAGATTTATAGCAACTGTCATTCAGGGCTTCTCTAGAAGCAGGCTGCTGCGTGTGTTTGGATTTGGTCTATCCAGCTACCTGAAGCTGCTCATGCCTGGAACATTTGCAAAAATCCGTGAAAGACCCTTGGGTTTTCTGTTAATTAGGCATCAGTCTATTTACCTGATACCTTGTGGATTTCTTTAGTACACTTCTCTGTTATTTTCTGAAATGAGACAGCAAAACCTGAATTGGAGCCCAGATTTCTTAGGGAAATTCAAACCATCCAAAGAATAGAAGCTTAGATCTTTGGTTTTTTGGGTTTTGGGTTTTTTTTTTTTTGTTTGGTTTTTTTTGGTTCTGTCTCTGGTTTGATTTTTGATACTGTGTAGTCTTGAAGGAACTATCTTAGGGGTAGTCTGTGCAGGAGTGGTGCAAAACTGAAATTTTGGAGGTACTGCCATGTTTAAAAGACTTGTTATCATTCAATTCTGTTACCAGAATTAAGACATTCAGGTTGGGAAATATGCACAGGACCGTCTGATGTAATTTTTCTGTAAAGTTTAGTGTTGAGCCTTTGTTTTGCAAAGGAGAGCAAAACTGCATGAGAAGTTATTTGCCCTACCATGCTTTCTGATCAAACACAGGTACAGCTAAGTGTGATTTCCCCTGCATGCTCCACAAAATGATTTCTTTGATTTTTGGGGGGATTATTTAAGGACATTTCCTGTTAATACGCTGGGAAGAAGTATAAATCCTTAGAAGTATCTGCAATGGAGGAAAAAGAGGTATTTGTCTCTCTTCAATGTTATAAAAGTTCTAAAACTCTTTTGAAGTATTGCTGTGATATTTGACAAGGTATGTTAGTGTTCCTCTTAGAAGTGAATGGGGAGGCAGTGTGAGCATTCCCCGGTTGTTTTCCTTCACATTATTTTCTGGGCTGTTCAGTGATCCCTTCTTGAAGTTCATACTGGGTTTTAATGTATAGAAGCTAAGTGAACAGTAGAAGTTTATACTCCTCAGGTATAAGTGTAATTTTCAGAAGTTCTTAGTATTTATGTTTGAAATATGCTGATCCAAAAAGCTTCTGTACCAGTGTTGTGAACCTCAAAAGTGTGCAACAAGATAACCACTTGTAAATAAGTGGATCTGTCTACAGGGTTACTTAATTTTCCACTAACAAAAGGAGTGTTTTACCTTTTTTTTATTACTGAATTTTTAATATATAGTTATCCTTTTTTTCCTTCAGTTACAGCTGCTTGATCAAGCCTGTGCTGCAATCATGCATTTGTAAATTACAGCTCGAAACTATATTTTGCAGTTGTAATCTGTTCCCAAGACAGCTGTGTATCTCAGGATTTATTTATTATTTTTCTGATTGCCCTAGGAAATATACGCACCAGAGACCTTTGCTCCTTTTTTTTTGTATTCTGTAATTACTAGGATATATAATAATTTATAAAATGAAAAAATATAATGTGGAGGCTCTTCACTATGAGTAATGAGTGACCTCTTTAGATATAGCAGTCTCACTGAATGAGGTGCTTCATTGGAAAATTAAAATTATTTAATGAGACAAGATGCAGATTTTGAAATTGCAGTTTGTGATGGAGGAGGAGAGACTGGTGACATATCAAATGATTCCCTGGTCTGTTTACTAGTAATAGGTTATGACTGCAGTAATACCTATCTGGATGGGGTCAGTAGCTTTTTGTGGGCCAAGATTTTTTTCTTACATCCAATTGCATCAAATAATACAATGCAGTTGGTGTTTGAATGTATCACTTACTTCTTCATTCTGGCCAAACTGCTTCAGTCACTTTCAGTGCAGCAATGTTTTCGCATCAGAGTATTTCATAGCATAGCATGCTCAGAAAGCAAATGTCAAATTCATTACCAATTCAGTTGTTTTGCATTGTTGAGCTGGGCCATTGCCACAGAAGCCACAAGACTGAAATTTATAGTTATGAAATTTATGACCTGAGAATGTTCATGTTCAGGTATTAAAATGATGTGGTAGAAGACCACAGCAGGAGACAATAACCGTTTAAATGCTGTGTTGCACAATCAGTTTTGACTTGTCACAATTAGTGTCAAGTGAGCATCTGTGCAGTCAGTTTTCTGAATTAAATACCTCTTCACAGAACTGTAGTGTGAATTATGGACTATTTGATTAAGAAGTCCTAGTATGCAAAAGAGTGATGCTTACTGTTCCACATGCAGTTTTTCTCACTTTTGTTACTGCTGCCCAATACTTTGACAAGTTTTTGGTCTGTAGTTTGTTAATCTGTGTGGGCTTTTGATAGTAAGTGACCTGAAGTTTGGGTGCAAAACTTAATCTACAGTATTCAAAACTAATTTTGTCATAGAACAGCGTGAAACTATGCGGTTTGTGTGTTTTAGGGTTTCTTGCATTACCAAAGAAGCCACATGAAAAGCAGCTAAAGTGAGCTTAAGGATATTGAGTCACTCTTCTCAGCATTGACCAGAGTTATCCTTCACATTATTAAAATGTCATATAGTACAAGTTTTCATTAATAAATCAATGGAGCAAAGTTGCATGCAATTGTTTGCTAATTTGGGTCTAAATCAAGAATTTTACATTTAGTGTTATTCCCTTAGAGGCTGTAGATAATCTACGTGTATTTCAGATATTATTGTTCTTTTTAGCTTAATTGTGCCATAAGCTGAGGTATTTGTGCAAAGCTTCTTACTTTGTACTTCTAAACAGATAAAAAAATCTAAAAAGAGCAATAAAAAAGCCGTTTTTTCATAATGCCTCTTCAACATTACAATATATTTGGTAAAGATTGCTTTTTTGGCAGCATATATAACAAGAGAAATCCAGTTTTAATATTGAACTTTATTTTGAGGTAGCTGAAATAATTTGTACGTAATAACACCTATATACAGAATTTGAGAATTGGGACATTAATATAGATCTTCTTATATAATGTCTTTGTTTTTTGAGAGAAGAAATAGAGTTGTAGGCTTTATTTCCTGTACTTTAGCATGATTTTGATGTCCACTAGATTTTGGCTACTTCTTACCCTAATTTCCTATTAGTGTGGTCATTGAAATTACAGATAGAATAGTGTAGACTAAAGTCTATTACTAAAGTAATGTTTTTTCTGTATGTAAAATTTAGGAATTTGTAAAATACTTACATATTTTTCATTTTTATTTCTTCCTTGTTATTAGTTTTGTTCCTTTCCTTGGCATAATTTTTAATTTTTGTGCAGTTTTTCCAGTTAATTTTTGAATTTTTTTTCATATGTGCTATTTCCAAGGTTGGATTCAGATTTTGCTTTGCCTCCAGTTAGTAAAACTGGATCTCCTTTACAGCAGCTGAGACTGTCACTATTACTTACACTTTGTGTTGTTCCTTAACATTCTCATCACAATGAAATTAAATTTTTGTATCTGATTTGCTACAAGCTATTTTAAGTGCCCAAGACAAGATTCTGTATTAAGACAGGAATTCAGTATCACTGAATGTTTCAGGTAGGACTTGTTTTCCTTATAACAGCCTCATTCTTCTTCTTGAGTTTTTTTCTAAACATTTATCCTTGAATGGATTTTTTTAATGCATGTTCTTTGCCTGGAAATGTCCTTTTCTTTTTTTTTTTTTTCTAACTTGTCATTTGAAGAAGTGTTCTTTTGAATATTGTCTTGTGGAAATGAGAAACATGCAGTTTAAGAATTTTGCCATGCTGTCTTGAGTAAGGTAACAGATAAATATTTAAGCCTATCTCCAATTTCATTTTGAACATGGCCTAGTAACTTCACTTAGTTCTGAGAATAAAGGATCTGGAAAGGATATGCAAGAAAAAAAAAAGCTTTTGTTTTCTTCAAGGATATCAAAAAGCTCTTAGAAAAGACTAATATGTTTCTCTTTTCTTTTTCGTATCACTGGTTGTAATAATGCAAAGGTCAAGCGTAAATTAATGTGCAGTGCTTTGATTAACTAGCTGAATACATCCCATTCCCTCATGCTCCTTTCCTTGCCCAATTGTCAGTTAAACTAAGTACAGCTATGCTGCTGTATTGCATATGCACTTAGTGTTGAGGAACAGGAGCAGTAAATCCCTCTAATTCTGGCTTTGACATCTGATGTGATGTTGTATTAGGGAAATGGTAAAGTGTAAGCTGACATTGGAATATGGTGTAGTAACTGACTTTTACCATTGCACGTAAACAGAGTAATTATTCTAAATCATAGCATCACTTTCAGATGGATAACCACTAAAATCACTGCACTGTGGTTTCCTGAAAATGCCACAATCCTTCAACTGCCAAATTAAGCCCAGGGAGAACAACCATCGGTAGTGCCTGCACAGTTATGTAGAGGGATGAGCCCTGAACCAAATGAAAAGATGTTCTGGAAGAACAGTAACCTTTTCCATGATGTGCACATTTTCCATTACATTTCTGACACAAAATGCTGTGAAATGATTTAATGTTGACATTTTGTTTTGCTGACTTTTTGCTTTCTTATTAAAAAGAAACAAAAGTTAGGTTAGGAAAGTAGAGGGAAGGGTGGCCAAGCATTTGAATTCTACTGCAGAAATCTCTGCTTTAAAGTCAAAATTGAAGCCATTCTAAATATACATTGTTTCTGACATTGGACTGTACAGATTTTGGGGGGAAAAATGCCCATATCTCCAGTATCAATATTGAACATCTTGCTCTGTAAGGTTAATTTATGTTGCTGCTTTGCAGTAATCACATACCAAGTACGATAATTCAGTGAAGTATCCTTTCTAATTAACAATTACAGAAATCTTACACATCAGCTATACAACACAGCACGTGCAGTACACTTACTTCTGCTTGTCATTTTTGATGTATATTGCTGGAAGTGATTGTAGAAGGGAGCAAACCATGAGCAGACATGATACAATGAAAGGTCAACACTTGTCACTTGGAAAAGGATAAAATTTTATGGAGTGAGGAAACAGAAAGCAGCTCTCTATTCATGCTGTATCAAAGCTTGTCTGTATCTAAAGTAATACATGTAAGAATACTTGGACAGAAGAGTTACTTGTCTAAAGTGTGGTTCATGCATCCTTTGGCAGCTTTTGATTTTGTGTTTCAGAACTGATGAAGGGTCGTGCTTGTTTCTAGCACAGTATAGAATTTTATCTTTGAAAAGCACAGCTTTTGCTTTTGTTTTCTTAAGGATGTGTGAAGTTTTCTTGGCACCTCATTTATTTTATCCTTCTCCCATCCAATTTCAGTGTGTTGGATTATGGTTGTTGTCATTGTAAGTTATTCAGTTTCCATGAGGAGGCATCTAAATATGAATAAAATATTTTACTTTGCAGTCACTGAACGAAACATAGAATTTTGGTTGTACAGTAACTTACTTGAAAGAAAATACATACATTGGAATATGTTTTCTGTCACCTTATTTAATTGTTGGCCAAAAGGGCATGCTGGCTTTGACAAATTCAAAATAATCCTAACTTCTGGGAAGAGGACCTCAGTTTATTATAATTTAAATGTTTGTAGCTAAAAGTGAAACAATAGCAACCAACTCCCTCCTCTTCCTGAAAACTAATATGTACAGTTAGGTTTTAAAAGTAAGGTGTGTCTTGGAAAGACTCTGTGACATCTGATAGCATTTCAAGACTTCATAAAGGCTTCAGCATCCTACATATGCTAAACCAGGTTTGGGGAGTGGATTTTATTTTTGAGAGGAAGCCAAATGGTAGTGATAGCCAAAGATGAAAATGGTACCAATACTTAAAACTTGAAACATCACTCAGTTTAAGCCTGAGAAGACAGAAGTAAAAACAATTATAATTGAGTGGTAGTAGTGGACTGATAGTTAACTTATTAAATTCTAAAAAATAATGTTGTAATCAGGACTAAAATAATTGCAAAAATCCTAATGGCAGTAAGCTAAACAATAGAATTTGTTGGCATTTATTTGACCATAATATGTAAACAATAATTTTAGAGTTGTTTTATACAAAGGACTATTAAAAATGAAATAGATGTTACGAAATTGTTCTGGCAGCCTTTAGCTGTTTGCTAACAATTTAATACAGCAATAAAAGCTAGCAATAGCAGCACCAAAATTGCATAGCAGAAACTTGATTATAATTTGGTAAGAAAATATTGTATGGATTAAAGTGCTCACTTCAGTGTAAACTGTGGCCAGGGTTTATCCTTGGGTTTAAAAATGTCATAAATTTGAATAGGTTTTTAAAGTGTTCTTGTTACTAAAAGTCAGAGACAAATTATGTCTGGTGCTGATGTTGCTGCCTAGGGAAATAGAGGGAAGGAATGAAATCTTCTGTTTTGTAAGTATGCCTGTATTAAGCCTTCCCAGGACTCAAAATGGAAGTTTCTTTGGACCTTGGGATATGGACTTTTTATTTAAGTATTCTCATCTCTGTTCAATGATCCAGGTGAATAAAACATTAAAGGTAATGGATGGAACTCATGCCTGCATTTTTGCATCTAACTGAGAGCGTGGTCATTAGCACAACCAAGTGTGAGCTCAGACTTGTGGTTTATCCCTGGAGAAAGGCAAATAAACAAAAAACTTCATTTCTAAACTCTGTCTTTATGAAATTTTGAAGTTCATTGTAGCTGCGAATTTGAATCTCATTTCCTTTGTAGGGCTATTTTTGAGGGAGCAGAATCGCTATGTGCTTCTGAATTGTCTGTCCTTTAACTTGTATAGAAACTCAGACTACACAAGGAGGTTTGTGGAAGAATTTTCTGGAAGTTAAAGATGCTTTATAAATGCTAATTGAACTTGACCCTAAACTGATGGAATAGAATATATGGGTGGTTTAATTGGCAGGAATCTGTGCAAGTCCAGAGAAATTTTTATTTGAGAACCTGAGCTGGTTTTGAGACATGTAGGATATTTAAGTTATATTTCTATATAAAAGATTTATATTTCTTAAAGTGTTTTGAGAAAAAGGTGAAAATAAGGAAATGCTGAAGACAGAGCTTCTGGGAATCTGGGAAAAGGAAATAGGACAAAATAAGGGCTAAGTAGGCAGAGAGTAAGTGGGTAATGAATAGAGGAGAAATCAGTTTTCAAATTCTGTAAACTTTGAAGAAGGGAATGAAGGTCTGAAATTTCACTTCAAAGATAGAGCAGGTCCAGTCTAGACACTGTTGGGGGCAGCTTCCTGGTAGTGCATAATTCTGTGTTAAAATTTCATGATGCGAGAATTGAGAAGAGGAAAAATTAAGTTACTTGAGAATGGTGCAAAATGTGACAGAAAAAAAATCAGCCTTGAAAAATAACAGTTGATTTTTGAAAATGTTCAGAAAAACAACAAACAGGATTCAGTAACAGCATGAGAAATTGTGACAAGGATAACCTTATTTATTGAGCTGTTTGCTTCAGAATTGAAGACCATTTCTTAATAAATGACAAGAGAAGAGAGGAACTTTTAGATTTTTCTTCCTTGATGAAGCCATTAACTGCCACAGCATATGAGTCTGTGAGGGATGTTAAGAAAAGCACTTCAGGAAAAATACTTAAAATGTCCTCTTTTGAAGGAAAATGTAGTATCTTTCAAGATTTTAAGTTTGCCTGTGTAAAATCAGTAATGCTAGTTTTAGTAGTCCTAATGTGTGATGTGAACAGTAATATTTATTTGAAGTTTCCCTGCATTTTGGAGAGAAAGTGCTTCTACGGGTATGTAAAAACTGCAAAAGCAGCAGTTTAATATCTGAAAATGCAGAGCAGATGAAAAGAGGAAAAATAAAAGTGTTACTCTCATAGTAAAATTTGTTTAAATTTACATAAAAACAGCCTGTCTGGCTGGTACCTACTGACAGTTCTTTTAATAACAGTTGCTGTGAAAAAGAGATAAGAAAACCAGTGGGCTTTTAAAACTCTAGTGGTAATCTTAATTTTTCACATTAAAGAACAATAACTAAACTGCAGAACTTTATTTTTCTTTAATTTTGAAAGGTTTGTCTAAATAATTTCTTCTTTTATTAAAAACAGAATCACAGAATGCTTGAGATTGGAAAAGACCTCTAGAGCTGGTCTAATCCCAGCTCCCTAATCAAAACAAGTCAGATAGAGCATGTGAGTCAGGGCAGTGTCTGGTTGGGTTTTGAATATCTCCAAGGATAGATTCTCTGCAACCTCTCTGGACAGCTTGTTCTGTTGCTTGTTCCTCCTCAGAGAGAGAAAAAAAAATCTTATATTAAATAATTTCCTTTATATCAATTTTTGCCTGTTGCATCTTGTCCTTTCACTGGGCACCACTAAGAAGTCTGGCTCTCTTTCCTTCCCTTAACAGGTATTGACATACTGAGAAGATTCCCACTGAGCCTTCTCTACTCCCAGCTAAATAATCTCAGGCCTCACCCTATTCTTGTATGACAGATAGTCCACCCAATTAACTTCATGGTCCCTTTGCTAAGTTTACTCCAGTAACTCCATTACACTTTTTGTGCTGGGGAGCCCAGAATTGGACACAGTGTTCTTGGTATGGTTCCACCAGTGCTGAGTCGAAGGAAAAAGTCTATTTATTGTTCATAAAAGTAAACCATTAAAAAAAAAAAAGTCTTTTGTTGTATACAAACAGGTAAAATTGGATTTGTTCTAAAAGACATCTTTCTGTAGTCAATATAGTGAGTCATTAAGAACACTACTTAAGAATAACAAACTAATTTTGCTTATTAAATTCATGTCTTGGGGAAGGTCAGGTCGGTTGCAGTTTCTAGTTGTATTTTAAAAGGTGACTTCATTGAGCAGCATTCTGGAGAATTATCAGTGCTAATGCTTACAGTTTTCTGGAAGTTATAACTTAGTGGAAGGCACCACTATGTAAATTCAGATAAGACATCCACAGTCCCAGTCTCTTCCCCTCCTCTCTTTGAAAAGGTATGTTTTTCAAATGCATTTCTAAATTTGCTACATTAGAATATTGCCCCAACATTAACTTTGAGGGGTCACTTGTCAAATTGCCTTAAAAGAGCTGTATCACCTGACCTGGCAGCAGTGATACTTAAAAACTCACAAAACTCAGCTATGAAGGGGCTCTTTGCCAATTCTGCCAAGCCCAGAAAAGAATGAATAAAGTCATAGCTAAAACTCCACACTTTTTCTTAGCTAAAAAGGAGTTAGAAGTGCTAGGAGGGAAGGTCTAGTGGTATTGCACTAGAAGGATAAGGTCCCTAGTGAGGGATGGAGAATGTGAAGGCAGGAGGATTGTCAGCCTTTAAGTTACCCTTTCCATCCCTTGTGGCAGGCAGAGCACCCCTCAAAGCAGGGTAGTAGTAGGGTGCAGTTTTTACATACACTAAGACTTAAGATCTCCACTCCCTTAATTCCTAGCAAAACTGGAAGTACAGCAGCTGGCTTTCTGTGGAGTGATGGAAGAGTGCTTACAGCAAGGATTTTTCTTCTACAGATCCTGGGTCCTTGGAGATCTGATCTGAACAGTTTGTGCCATTGATTTCTAACCTACACCAAAACTATAGTGACCTCTTTTTCACACTGTAGGTAGTAGCTCATATATCTGTACAGGCTTTTCATAACTATATCTGTATGTGCACACATGTGCCTGTGCTTGGGGTAGTCATTTTAAATGATGGCAAACATGTTACGTGTTATTTTTCATTTTGCTATTTTGTGAGACATCTACAATATTTTCATTGTTCAAACAGGCAAAAGAACTTCTTTTGTCTTGGGCATCAGACCTTTGGGAAAAATAGTGCTTCAGCTTCTGTTGGTCATTGTATTTGGGGCTTTCTGAGTCTTTGTCAGCAAGGAAAAGAAAATCTGGAATTAATTAGAGAAGTCATTGGCAAATGAGCTAAAAATACTTGGTTTTTTTCGGGAGCATTTTGTTATGAAAGTTTGGTTCTTCTTTTAGAACGTTAACTTCATTTATTTCAGATTCATAGTATGATTTTTGTTTCTGAATTAGTGAAATCTAACCACTCAATTTCGTCAAGAAGGATGAATTATGTGTATTCTTTACAGTGACTATGTTATGAAATACTGACTCACAGGCAGTAAAAAGAGAAATGGTGAAATGATCAAGCAAAATGCCCATGACTGGAACCTAGCAAAGCTTACTTTCTGGCATTTTTTACCTAGCACTGATACAGATGAAAGTTAGCTATGCTGGGCAGTGGTAATAATTGCAGTACCAGACCCCATTTTCAGTTTCTTATTACTTGTAAAATTTTAATCACTTGGACTCAGAATTCTTCATGCCTCTTGTGTATCTTTTAGGCTGGATGTTTTCAGGCAGAATTTTTGAGGTGAAATTTGAGCATGTGCACTGACCTGCCCAGGTGTCCCTCACCCCATACCTTGAAGAAGAGGGAATTGAAGTCTTTGATCAGTAAATTGAATTTTGACAAACACCTCCCTTTCTTTCCCAAGGACAGAGGAGAAATATATTCATGTCAATTTGATGAAATCTGGGAAAATGGAAGCCTTGAAGGATATTGTAAGAGAAATAGTTTTCTCATAACTATCAGAGTCATGGTATGGCAGGTTTTAGATGTTTTGTCATTGTGCTTAGAGTGTGCTGTGGGCCATTTGAGTATTATCCCTACAGCTGGAGTTGCTACAGGACTTGGAAGGAACAGAAATGTGGATTGAGAAGAAAGATGTCAAGCACAGTATCAGTGACTGGTAATTTGAAGACTCTTTGATCTAGAGGCAGGTTGGACAAGTGCTACACTAGGTGAGAAGAGTAGAATGGTGCAGTGAGTGTGGAGAGGTGTTTGACCTCCTTTCTTCTGGGTCATCTTTCATCATTCATAGAGAGATGTGAGCAGGATGTGCAGAACTCAAGAGTCCACAGCAATCACAGTCACGGTGAGACTAGCATTTTGCTAGTCTAAGTTTCAGTATGAGTATCTCAGCCAGTGCAGATGTTTGATGTATCTTTGTTGGTCAGGCAGTCTTTGGTAAGGTAAAGATATTTCAGTCTCTGCTGCTCCTTGGGCCAGGCTGATCCTTATCTAGCTGAATTGTTATCCATGGATTCTCCACTGTATTCTCAGAGGGTTTAATGTTCATGGGTTTATTGTTTTTTTGGGTTTTTTTTTCTGGAGTCACTACTCTGTACCATTTCATATCAACAGACAGGATGAAGTTTTTTACTTATCTAGCAGAGTTTAGCGTTTGTACTATGTTACATCTTCACTTGTTTCCTTAGTGAAACTAAGCCAAGATCATGCAGATGTGGTATATGAAATAGGACTTTGGGTTACAGAGAGACAAACCTTAGAGCTGTTGTGGTTGTCTGGTGCAGCCCAATACAGAGATCATGGTGGGACTGGGACTGGAGAAGGACCTGAATTTGGATGGTAAATGTGAAGAAATAGAATTGAGTGGTAAGTTCATCTGGAGAGGCAGCAAAATCCAGACTGTTCAAGCTTCAGGACTTGAACTAAGCCAGACTAGTTAGAGAAAGACACTGAAACAAGAAAACCATGGGGATAGTAGTCAGAGAAAGGGGGGATACTGAAACTGTTTAAAGAGCCAGAGTAGTTGTAGATAGGAAGGCTATGTGAAAAGGAGAGATTTGCTGTGGTCAAGACAAGTCTGTGACACTGAAATAGGGAATGGGTGACTGGACAATGACATCTTAGTAGATTTTCAGCTACTTAATTGGTATAGGTGGCAGAAGATACATATTATGATTGTGAAATTACTTTTTTTTTTCTGCTGATATATATCAAAACATTTGTAAAGCTCCTAACAGAAAAAGGAAGTATTTAGTAACAAAGAAAAAAGTGTGAATGGCAAGCATTAAAGAAAGAAACAATGCTAAAGCATAACTAGGATTACTTGCATAGTTACAGTTCCAATGTATTTATTTTACGTGATTAGAAACTCTTTATTCTAAATGCAGAAAAGTGTTGAGTATGCCTTAATTAATCAAATATATATTGATTAGCAACCTTCCATAAAAAGGGTTTTTTTCCCTGAAGTTCCGTGTTTTGTCAGAGATTTTCTTTGATGTTACATACTGTCTTTCATCTATCTTGACCTGTTAATTAAAAAATAGATAAAGTAGTCAAATAGTTTGGAATATTTTAATTTTCCTCTGTTTTCCTTTGTTCTCCAAACATAAGTAGGAAAAGAGATTTCAGAAATCAGCTAACCACAGTCACAGATTCAAGCATTTTGAAGTATTCTGAAGTCAAGTTCTTCAAGTTCTTTATATCCATCATTTTTACCTTTTGTCTGCCTATGATTTCAGTGGGTCCATAGATTCACATTCTGTGTTGTTTTCTTCTAGAGAGGAAAAATTAGTGAAAAGGAACACGGGGGGAAAAAGGGCATTTCAGAATGACTATGAGTATTAATAAGGCAAAAGACTAAATCTACTCTGTAGTTCCAAAATCATGCAGGATGCCATGCAATATTCTTTTATTTCTTATTTTTCTCCCAAATTCAAATTCTGAAGATAGAAATTGATGTAACTGCATTGTTCAAAATGCATTTAAGCCTGCTTTTAATTGTATTTAAAAGTTGTTTCATTTCTGCCTGGACTAAAGATGTGACATGTTGCAGAGGGAATCAGAGTTACTGTGGAACTGATCTGAACAAAAGTGCCCAACAACAGCAGAAATGAAAGTTTAGGAAAATGGTAAAACTGAATATCAAACGGAATAATTTTATTCACTTTATACGCAGCGTGATACAGGGTGAGACATCCCTTGTCCCTCCTGGTTTCATTTGGTTTCATACAGATTTTACTGCCAAGATGTAATATAGTGAGAATACATACTGCAATCAAATTGCTATTTTCCTATCTGCAAAGGTAGTTTCATCTCTTGATTCAGTTGAAACCAACTTCATGCTTTATCTAGACTAGGTTATTGATGTACCTGCTGAAAGTAATATTCAAGAATACAGTTGTGTGGTAATGGCATCACAAAAAATCTTCTACTTTCGCTTTTGTCATGATGACATAATTTTCTTGAGGGTCCTTTTCTATATTATTTGAGAAAAATCTTAAGTAATCATGTTACAAGGGACGTCATGGTGTTATTTCACTGAACTTTTTTAGTTCTCTTGGAAGTGATTTATTTAACACAGCACAGAATTTCACAAATAGAACATCTTAGTACACTCTTCTCAAGCTTTTGGCATGGTCTTAAATGTTATTAATTAATAGATTTTTATATATAATACAATTTATCTTTGACATTGCATTTAGGGTTTACATGTTATGTCTGAATTTTATTTGCATGCATGCATTCAGCCATGGCATAGACCAATTGTATTATAGCAAATATTAAAAATAGTCCTTTCAGGAGTGCTGTACAATGCTTTTGGTATATAGCCTGATTATGGTATAATGTAAATATATCCATTGTTTATACAAATTAACTTCTGGCATCTTTTGAAAAAAACTATTACTAAATTTGGCATGCTTCAGGACTAGTTTGAAAGAAAATCATAATTCCTTTTTTGGTGCATTTCAGATTTATTTTATTGTTGGTCCATTTCCACTTAGAGACCTGTTATTTTTTTAGCAAGTTTTAATACTGAAGACTGAAAATGAACTATGAAATTATAATTGAATATATTAAATGTTTGCTTTCTAAGTGAAGCTTCTCTACATCTGTCAATCTTGAGAAACTTGATGGCTGTT
The DNA here is from genome assembly GCF_008360975.1 of Lichenostomus cassidix. Taxonomy (NCBI): domain Eukaryota; kingdom Metazoa; phylum Chordata; class Aves; order Passeriformes; family Meliphagidae; genus Lichenostomus; species Lichenostomus cassidix. Next base: position 26,771,306 of record NC_139482.1, read on the forward strand.
AAAAAAAAAAGTCCAGTATTAAGATGCTGATTTTAAAATATAGGTATTTGAATGAACTGTGCAAGTGAATGTGTTGCATTTTCCCTGCTTTTGTTTTCTTACTTTTTATTTTGTTTGTAAACACATCAGAGAGATTTTTCCTTAGGCCACTTAATGTGTAAAGGTTTTTATTGTGGAGTTGTAAATATATATGAATAATACTAGTTTTCTGTGGGTTTTCTGGGGTTTTGTTTGTGGTTTTTTGTTTTGGTTTTGGTTGTTTGGTTGGGATTTTTGGACAGCTGCCAAAATGCTTTAGATATGCTAAAGCACAGTTATGAAACGTAGGTGGATAAATTTTTCTGGCTTTTATTTGGTGAAATGTTTGTAGTGTCTAGGTTTCAGTAGAAAATGAAATCACCTTTCCGTCTAAGAAAAGGGCCTTTATTGTGATTAATACCATTGAATTTTAAGATGACATCAAGGGCACAATATTTTATTATTTGTGCACATCAAGACTGATTACAAATCAGTCTTGGGCACCTCTTATAAATACACTATTGGCTTATGTACAGTCAGATACTGTCTGTAAGACGGCTGGGAAAGAAATTTCTTACTCCTTGTAACTGACAGAAATTGATTACTAACCCAGGCATTGGGCCTCATAGGATTTTATTCAGCATCGTGGCTTCCCATCTGAGCACAGGAGTCAGTAATGCTTTCTAATAGCTGAAATGATAGTCTAAAAGCTTTCAAGAACAAATTATCATAGCTTCTCATGTTTTTTCCCATACAGCTGAGGCCTAAGTATCCCTGAGCTCGCTGCACAATTCCTTGGACTGAAAAGGCACCTGCTGATGCCTCCCCTCTAAACCTCCTAAGCTGCAGGTTGTGGCTGTGAGCCCATGTGGTGGGCAGGTCTAAGGAAAGTTTGGTAGCGCTGTCAGTCCCAAAATAAAGAATCACAGAATAAGCTGAGTTGGAAGGGACTCACAAGGATCATCAAGTCCAGCCCCGGGCCCTGCACAGGAACATCCCCAACAGTCACACCAAGTGCCCAAGGGGTGCCCAAGGAAAACTTCTTGAACTCTGTCAGGCTTGATGCTGTGACCACTTCCTTGGGGAGCCTCTGCCCAGTGCCCAACCACCCTCTGGGTGAAAAACCTTTTTCTAATATGCAATCTAAACCTCCCCTGGTGCAATTTCAGGCCATTCCCTCAGGTCCTGTCGCTGAGGGAGAAGAGATCGTCTGCCCGTCATCTTCCCCTCTCAAGGAAGTTGTGACTGCAGTGAGCTCTCCCCTCAGTCTCGTCTGCTCCAGGCTGAACGGATCAAGTGACCTCAGCCACTCCTCATATGGCTTCTCTTCAAGGCCTTTCACCAGCTTCATAGCCCTCCTTCAGACGATTTCTAACAGTTTATTTCCTATATTGTGTCACCCAGAACTGCCTCCAGCACTGGAGGTGAGGCTACCCCAGTGCAGAGCAGGACAATCCCCTCCCTTGCCTGGCTGGCGATGCTGTGCCTGATGCACAAATTCTCTCCCCCCTTGGCACCCTGGGGTACTTTGTTACTGGGCGACATCTAGTGATCAAGGTATTGCCTTTGCTGTTTGAGTCCAGCTGGCTTTCAACCCATTCATCCAGCCTCGTTTTCAACTTGGTAAGGAAAATGCTGTACCAGACTGATTGAAAAGCCTTATGCTGGACACGTTTTGGTGTGTTACAACCATCGCTCTTCCCTCTTTCACAGAGCAATTTTGAAATTTGTCATTTCAAGCATGACCAACCCTTCTACCCCTATTAAATCTTTGCTGAGTGCTCTCAGTTGCTTTTATTTATTTATCAATGGATCCTAAGACGACATCCTCCTTGATCTTTCCTAGTACAGGGACAAGGCTGATCAGACCATGATTTCCTCGGTATTACTTACTATCTTTTTTTGTTGTGCATGTCTTACCTCTTTAGGATGGGCCCATCTCAGCACTTTTCAGTTATCAAAGCCCTGCCTTGGCTGCAGTGGTGTTTCTTAGTCTTACACAGGAGCCTGACAGAGATAACAAACATCCCTTTCAGAAACATTGAATAATTCCTATGGACTGGAATATATCCAAATGGACTAGATCCTGACTTGTTGCTTTCCTGCTGTTCACCGTCCTTCTCTTTCCCATGTCATGCTGGTAGGTGTGGAAGTCTGAGGCCAAGTTTTCACCATGCATGCTGAGGCATTGAGCTCAAAGGCATCATGTACATAGCCCCTTCTATTTCTCTGAGCTCTGAGTAAATTTTCTTTTAAATATCGTACCCCTTTCACTTGACAACCTTCCGTTTTGTGACAGCTTACTGCAGCATTCTGCCTAGCAGTGCCTTTGACAAGCCAAGGTTTCCTCTTTCAAAGCTGTGGTACAGCTTTTTGTGGTCTTCTTTATGGAGAAGTAGTAAATTCTTCTGTAATTTTTAAACCATAGCGGTGGTAAGAGATTGTATTTATACCTCACTTTGTTCTCTGGACTCAGTGTTCCAATAAGCCATGAAGTTTCAGTAGTGCTATTAATATTTTCAGTCTAATTTATCAATAAAACCAGATCATAATTGATTTCTTAATCATGGCAGCAAGTGCATCACAGATTTTGACCTGGGCTATGATATACAGCAGCTTGATGAAGAGGTTCCCATGATCTTGTTGAGACTTTTGAATGGCTCACAGTAGAACTATTACAGTTTTAAGCTTTCTAGGAGTGGGAGTTTTGAGAAGAAAAAACCCTTATAAATGTCTTGAAGAATAATTTACTTAGAAAGGAGGCAAAAGAATCTCCTTGTGCTTGGTAGAACAGCAGAGCAAGAAATCAGAATTCCTACTTTAGCTTGTTTTGTAGCGCTGATGATAATCATGCTTGTATTTTAACATATTGAAGTCACACAGAAGGTTGTTAAATGCTTAACAGATACCAGTAAACTGCCAATAACTTAAGGCTAATTTAATGGCTAAGGCCTGTATTTTCACTGAAAACGGTATAAAACCCATGCAGTCCAGTGACTTTGAAACTCCATTAGACCCTGGTGTTGACTGTTGTGTCTTGAAACTGAAACAGTGAAGTGAAATTTAGATATTCCTGTCAGAATTCTTTCATCCCCATTGATAAAGAGGCAGCCCACAAAAATTACCTAATCTATTTATCTGTAAAAATAAACAAAATAATTATAATAGTATTATATAATGATAAGAACTTTAGACTTTATTTAATATACCGAAATGGAAAAAATATCTGTTACACCATTTTTTTTTAATTTTAAAAGACTCTACTCAGTTTTTTTATTTCAAATCAATATTATAATCCAATAAATTTTATTGTGTAGCTCTGCTAGTTAAAATAATTCTCACAGTATGCCCTATAAATAATAACAATTATAAGCAAGTTCTGTATTTGAGGAAAGTTTAGATTTTTATTTCCAATAAAATATTTGATTTGTAAGATTAATGGCATGTTAGTATATTCATATAGTACTTACGAAGGACTACACAGTTCTCACATTAAGAAAAACAGTTATAGTGTGTGACACTCATAATAAAAAGCTGTGTAATATATAAAATGTACATATTTTTATTGAGCTTATGCTTTTGACTTTACTGATAGAGGAGATCTTAATTACTTACCGTTTTTGGACGAGGTGATTTTACAGGGGAGATACTCTGTTACAATTACTGTCAACAGAACCGAAGCCCTGGGATCAGGCAGGCAAAGTAGGTGGTACTGAGGGTCAGTCCTGTTTTCTTTGGAAGTGTTTCTGCAGGCATGTCAGGTGTGCATGTTGCTTCAGAGTGGCCTGAATGTTCCTGCTCTGATAGATACCTAAAAGCTCTTAAAACTTTGAAGTGCGTAGATAAGACATAAAAAGTGAAATTGATGAGAAGTCGTATCATGTCCTGTGATGCAAAAAGCTGGGAAAGCAGTGAAGGACTGGCAGTTGATCTTCAACTCCATTTTCATTGCGAATTAGATTACCAGTGGAAAGCTCGCAGTTATGTCTAAGCCAGCAAGTCTCATGTTTTCTTAGTCCGGCATGTTTTGTGTGCACAGACAGCCTGACTAAAGCTGGGTGAGTAAAGGGCAACCTAGCTGACCTGTCAGCTGTGTATTGCTGGCAACATCTCTTGCCACATCCTGATTCAGTTTCATTAGCATATAACGATTGATTACGTTATTCATCAATACTCCTCTCAAGGCTTTATAACTCCCCATATACATGGCTTTCTCTTCCCCCCTAGGTTTTATGCAATTTAAAATTAACTTAAATTGCAAGGTTCCTAATGGTACACTTATTTTCTTATTTTCACTTTTTGTTAAAAGTGTGGAAAATCATACTACTATTGGAAAATATGATTTCATATACACCGTAACCATTTATTAATTATTCTGCTTATTGCACACCAAGCAGGGCTTTTTTCTTTTGAATGTAAATACTCCACTGCAAATAAGTACAGTATAATACAGTGTCGATTACATGATATTGTGCAGTTGGGATTGGGAATTATTTTGTACTGCTGTATGCCCTTGTGTTATATAAACCCCAACTCAGTATTTTCAGTTTGTAATAATAATGATGATAAACTTAATGCTCTATGATCTGTTTTTCTACGTACAAAATACATATGCTAGCAGTCACAAGACTCAATTGAATTAATGGGTTGGCATTCAGTTGAGTGTATTTTATTTTTAAGTGAGTACAGAGATTAAACTTGAAAATGTGCTCCTCATGCTCATTCAAAATAATGGCAGGAGGAAGGAAGAGTTTCACTTTAAGTGGAAAGGGATAGTCACTCCTTGCAGTTAAGCACTGAATCAGATAGAGACAGCTGCAGAGGCAAGATATGCATTGCAAAAAACAGATCAATTGGAATCAGTCCCATCCAAATGAAATTACATCACTCAATAACCTTCCTTTCAAGCCATTGAAGTCTTCTGCCCCAAATTTCTCTTGTCAAGTCACTGAGTTTTGCCAGTGATTAAAGTATCTTGAAATTGCTTTGATAACATCAGGGACCTTGTTGTGACAAGGTCTGTAAATGCGGTAATTTAAAAGAGAAAGCTGGGTTTCATGTAGAGTATTGAGCGTATTGACTGAATATTTTTTTGTGGGTTCTCAGAAGCTTATATTCACAAAGACAGTACACAATGAAGGAAAATGACATATCCTATACAAAAGATTAAATAAAATATTGGTATCACATATGTGAATTGGTTTCATTTGGTAATAAAAGTGTAATTTTCCTTTGAAGTAGTGTGAAAATGAACACTTCTTGTTTTGAAGTGGGCATAGAAGTACTTTGAGAGCAGAATTCTGTAAATCAAGACAGTCAACATGTTTATGCAGTGACCATCTCTAAAGGTTTATGCTCCAGTGTGACAGTTATTAAAATGAAGCAGAGCTCTTCTATTCCAGTGGTATCACAGATGCTGTAATGTTTTGTCCTGCAGATAACTTTTTTACAGGCTAATCAGTGTGTATGTTAGCAGATATAAATCTGTAACTGTTCAGGAAGCATTTATTAATATTTATAACTTGATCAATACGGAGAAAAATTGAAGTAATTAGCAATGTCTAGAAGACACATTGCTCATCATTGTTTTGGGGGTCTGGTTTGGTTTTTTTTTTCCTCTAAAGAGCTCAGTAACTCTCATCCACGTGATGGAGCTGTTGGGTGCAGATTAATTTCAGAGATGAAGATGTTTACCTTGAGCAGGCTGAATTTTAAAAATGCATATTACTTATCATCTTACTTAATTAAAATTATTCACAAATACCCCAAATTCCTCTTTAGGCTTAGCAGACTCTACCTAACGGGAGAGTCTTAATTTTTCAGAACTGGTAAGGTACGCTGAAGCAACTTTCTGCCTTCAGAGCCTTGAAGATAAACCAATTTTACACTTTCGTTGCAAAGGTATTCTTACTTGTGCCCAATTAGCAGCCAGAAACATTGCTCTTAGAACAGGTATTTAACCTGATGAAGGCAAATGTTAAAATGGCTAAAAAGAATGAGGATCAAAACTGTGGACACAAGCATTACATTTGTCTGCAATTTGCAATTTTCACTGTCTCTTACACAAATGAAGAGGATCTTTGGCAATTTCACTGGAAAGTATTGAAATAATATTTGGGGCTTGTTGTCCTGTAAAGTCTTTTGAAAAGGAAATCTGCACATATTCTTAGACACCCACCCTTTACATAATATGTAAGGAAGGGGATGGTAATCGTGTGGTTAGGGAGACGAGTGAGAGAGTTGGTGTGTTTCTCCCTCCTTGTACCAAAACTTGAAGGAAAGTGTTTTTGTAATTACTTTTGTCCTGGATTGAAGGAGAGCTGGGAGAGAACAACTCTTCTAAAGGACCAAATATGCAATTGAGAACTTCCCTGTTGAAAGCATTTATTATGACATTATCTGTGATGCTTTTATCTGTCTTAATATTTGTTGCATCTGCTGGTAAGAGAGGAAGGCTGCTCAGTTTTGCTTGCTGTCCTTATTTCAGATTTTTGTGCTCATTAAATCCTTTCCCTAAGTGAGGCTGAAAATACAAGTTCAGCTATTGCAGAAAACTCCGGGTACCTCAGTCAGTAGGAATTTGAATGGATGTACAGGAATGGGAGCAGTTCTTTGGTTGAGGAAGGGTTGGCAGATGGTATGTAGGGATGGAAGAAGAGCAAAAGCAGAGACTATAACAGGGGAAATGTCATCAATGCATGAGGTCTCAGGACAGAAGTCAGTTATCAGATGAGTTTGCTATTGTATTACAATAATACAGTAACTACAATAATTACAAGCTATTCTATTTATACATTCATATTCCTCTGTCTTTTACCCATCTTTTACTTGCTAGAACTGTGTTTAAACTGTGTTTAAACAAAGTCAGTAGTGATTCCTTAATTAATAATATTTCAAACATGAGCAGGCTGAAGATAACCCCTAGAACACATAAAATAAATCATGTAAAGTTAAATTTTTAATAGAGTAGAAATGGAAAAATCATCCAACTATTTAAAAAACTTCCTTTTAATATATAAATAAATACTATAATATCCTTTAATTTTTTTTATATGTTGTTACCAATAAAAACGCAATACAAGGAAATAATTTAGGAATAATTAGTACAGGTATAGGTTACTTACCCTTCCTACTTGATGTCTGTGTTCTTACAGCCTTAGCTAAAGTACTACAAAATATTAGGATCTTTGCTCAGTAGTTACAAATCTCCTCTGAGAACCTTGCTTGTACTAACTATTTTGATTTGTGAGCTTAATAAAATTTAACTTATTATTGTATTGATTCAGCTGTGAAGTTGATTTCCTATATAAAAACATGTTTACATAGGTAAAAGTTTTATATAAAAAGAATTTATAAATTTATGTGCAGTTATAAGTGCATGTAGATATACATACATGTATGTGTGTGAATACACATATACTCATTTACTCATTTTGAGAAATGAAAATAAAAACCCTTGTATTTAAAGTATAGATTGCTGTATTCCTGTCCAAACCTTACTAGCCCAGATGGGACAGCCTGTCACATTCTGATGACCTGACTCAAATGGTACCAGCTGCAGCTGCTCACATTGCTGCTGAGAGGGTGGAGGTGGTACAGAGACCTTCAGCTTATCTTGAATTGTTTCTGATGCCACCCTTCAAGTTTCTGTGTTTCAGTGTGCACCCAAGTCAACCTCACCCATTCTGAGGCTGTCAGAACAAAATTAGGTGCACTCAGTAAGGGAAGGGGATTGTAATAAGATGACTTTTATGAGTATTTCTATTTTACAGCTAAGCTTTTCTTCAGTTTTCTTCAGAAGTTCAGAATTGTACTGTAGAGTTGCAGTTCAGGACGCCCAATTTAAAATTTTAATCATGTCTCAAGTAAGAGATGAAGTGAGAATTGGGAGTGGATTTACATATGGTACTTCCTTGCTGTTCCTCTAATTCTTAGACTCAAAATCTTTATACTCAAAATTAAAATTTGGTTGCAAGAATTGTTCAAACATGTGGCAGCATGATGGAACCTGTTCATCAGACTGTTATGCTTCATAAAAGTATGGCAGCAGTTTCTTTTTTATTTACAATTCTACTTAAATACATTTCAAAGTAAAAAAATTCCACCAAATGTGGTGATGGAGAATTTATATCGGTCTTTCTTTCAAAATGTATGTGCTCAGCTTAAAGACAACGTGGATGTTTTCCTACTTAAAATCTCACAAAGCTATTAAGTTACATTCATTTGCTGTATGGCAAATAGTATAAAGATTTTAGATGTGGAAAAACAACACTTAAATTGTACTGATTTTTAAAAAAGCATTCTTGAAAAGTATGTATGTCATGAGTGTCAAAAGATAGGAAGTGCAAGTAGGAAAAGAAAAAGCTGTGAAGACTTTGGAATTATTGGCTCAAAGACATTTTTTCAGAAGTGACTAAAGCTTTTGATGTACTGAGTTACTACAATCATTATGAAAGAAACTCTCCCTTACTTAGTCCTTCCTAGATATTAAGACTTGTTTTCTTTGAAATGCTATTCTATAAAACAAGCATTTTTTAAGGTTATAACACAGTACCCATGTTTGTGCTTGTATTAAGTTCCGTAGCTGCATTTCTGTGGGTTTCAAATCTGAGCAAAATGCTAACTTCACAATGAAGCCTACTTGTATTAAATTGTTGCTTTTATGATTTAAAAAAAAAAATCTTCTCTGTCTTGTGGTGGACTGCCTTTGTTCTTTGAGCTGTATTAAGAAAAAGTTAAAAGGATGCTATACTTAGTTTAATGTTTTGACACTTAGAGACTCTTGAAAGTTTGCTGTGAGATTCTGACTATTTGGACCTGAGCATACACATTGCTTAAATTTAGTATAATGTTAAAATGTTTCATAAGACAGAGGAGAGCTGCTATGATCTTTCAATGTTAATATTTTTTTCTTATCACTTTACTGTGTAGATACCCTTCATGAGACACAACTCTGCCACAACTCATCCTCGGAGGCAATCGTGGAAACCTTTTATAATAGGATTTTTAAATCTGGATAAAGCTCTCAATAGAATACCTAAAGTAAAGGAGAACAGCTACCTTGTCTCAACTATAAGCTTATTATGACAAAACATTGAGTTTGCTTGTCAGGCTTGGATAGAATGTAATTTATTGGTTTGTTATTTGGACTGACAAGGTAGTTAATTTGCCTGCATTTTTTTGCACTAATCAGGAACATTTTGTATGTGCATCATTGAAAAATCCCGGATAAATGTCTTGTCAGGATTGTCCTTTTAAGTAATGTCTCTTTCCCCTGTGCTTCGTTGGCAAATGATGTTATACAATGCTTGGATTCACTGAAGAGTGACAGAAGCCTGTGGGACTTAAATATTGTGTGTTCCTCTATGGTGATACTGAAAGAAATAAGCAACTGTTTGCCATCCGCCTGCCACTCTACTTATATACAGTTTAATAAGAACATTCCTATATAGAACACTGTGTTGTACATAGACATTACTGTAAAAAGAATTGTTTCCTAAAAAAATGAAATGTTCAGTGATAATGAGACCTGTAAAACACTTGAGACTTACTATTCTGAAGGATAGATCTGCCATGGAAAAATTGATTTTATGCTTATTAGTATGAACTAATTGTTTCTGACTCCAGACACTCGAGTGAACAGAGCTATACCTATACTTCTTTCTGAAAAATTTTTAAAAAAATAAGAAAAGATTGAGTGTATGCAAACATTTGTTTTATTTGGCTTACTTCTCTGGCAGTGTTCAGGACAAGCTTGTCTCCTCCCAGTACAAACACGAAATTGGTTTGTAAGTTGGGGAAGGAATGAAGAACTGATCACACAGCGTGACAGCTGAGATCTTCGTCTCCGTCCGTATATATCCTGGTAGATGCACACATAGTATTTTGATCTTCAAATGGTACAGATCCAGTTCTTAAATCTACAGTATCAGAGTGTTGACATCTTCATCGTTTTCATCTTGAACTTGCTCGGAAAAATTCTGCTCAAATGCAATCACACTTGTAACTTTATGATCTATAATCTATGAATTTCTTGAGATATGGTGGGTTTTGTCATCTATCAAGGCACGTTTCCATTTGAAAGTATTTTTTAAACTTAAAGAAATTAAATGCTGTAATAAGTAATAGGAGAATATACAAATTTATGTATACTTATCTATGAGTCATATCTTACCAGGGCATTTCATGTTTGAATATTATATTAAATAAAATTAACCTGATGTCTAACACGTCGTTTTATTTTAAAAAGGGGGTGGGAGAATCTCAGAGTTAAGATTTTTGTTGGAACTATCAGAAATGCTTATCATTCTGTATTGGCAAGGCACACAAAGACACCTTAAAAATAAAGATATTTGCACTAGGATGTAGACGCTGATGCAGGAATTTGGTCTTTAAGGATCCATGAATTCTTTTTAGCAAGAAAGGACTCAAGTTTATTGACTGCTTGTGCAGTATTCTGAAAGTAACAAGTTGTGTCCAAGTGCTGTGTAAGCAAGGGATGGAAAAAAAGGTGTTTGCCCATACATCATGCTGAGTTTAGGAAAAAAAAAGGAAAAAGTGTATGTTTACTGTGATTTATGATCATTTATTAAACTAGCACTATCTAGGTATTGTGGATAGGAGAGAATGATAAATGTAGCATATCTTGGCTTTAGTAGGACTTTTAAAATGCTTCTGTGTGTGATATTCTTTTAAATAAGTTAGAGATTATGTTAATTAAGGTGCAATAAAATGTGTAGCTGATTAGGAAAGTAAACCAGCTACCATGGACTCACTGTCAAATGATACTCAGCTCACTGAGTTCCGCTCAAGCTCTCCTAGATTCAGTATTACTATATTAATTTTTTGTTTAGTGTATTAGTACTGAAATAAAGTGTTTGGTTACATTTGCAGGTGATGACAGTGGGATGTGAGGGGACTAGACTGTTAGAATTCAAAAGGAAATTTTAAGAAAGCATTCAGAAAAAGCATGCAGTGCAGGAAGGGAAAAGGCAAATCAGTTTTGAGTGAATGATTATGGTACTAAGAGTAACTTCAGAAAAAAAGAAGTTGTGGGGGACTGTGGATCACAGATCACAGAACATGGATCAAACTGATCATACCTGATACATACAAAGAGAGGTATTACATTTAACACACTGGAGTATTCCTCCTGGATATTCAGAAGGCCAGTGTCTTAGCCTTTGAAAAGCCTCAGCTAGCATATCCTGTCCACTTAGGCAAACAGAGAAGGTCCAAAGCAAGCTGAATTGGATGATAAGAAGTCCACAGGGGACATTAATAAAAAAAGCTTAAAATAGCCATATTTCTTTAATATGGCATAGGGGAAAAATCTGTTCAGAAAGCATCAATTAATATAAAGATAATAAAGACAGAAGTTGCTACAAAGAAGGGAAAAAATGTTCTTCAAAGGTGGTCAGACAAAAGTAAGCTAAATGGTAGCAAGATGATACTAGCCAGTACAATGTTTATTTCTAACAACAGTAATATTTGCACTAGGGATGTTTGTTAGGGAAGTTCAGTAATCTCTGCTATTGGAGGATTTTAAGGACAGACTAATGTGTGTTAAATACAGTTTCAAATATTGTTGATATTCCCCCGGGCATGCTTGAAATCCTAAGGTGAATTCCTGCTGTATTTTTTATGTTTCTCCTCAGCACAGCTTGCTTGTAGAATTTTGTTCTCTCTCTCTCTCTCTCCCCCCACCCATATCATTATGTTGAAAGCCAGATGCTAGCACTTGATGTTTCACCTTTTGAAAGGTGTTTGATGGCAATATTCAAAACTATAATGGACTTCTCTAGTAGTTCATAAACAGTACACCATTCAGTAGAGTTAATAGTCTGAACACCTGAGAGTGGCACTATAGATGCAATCATGTATTACGACTAGAATGTACTTCCAAAAAATGACTGCAGCATTTGGTAATAGCTCCTTAAATTTTACACTTTTCAATTTGTCAAAGGACTTTTTCAGTGTCTGTAATTGGTGTAGCACTACCTTAATGCATGTCTTAGAGTCATTGTCTTCATAGAAATTCTTAGTTTAAACATTAAAATACTGTAAATACAAGTTCTGTACAGAAGCTGTGTATTAACAAAAGCAAAGACATCTGAAATAGTGTTCATATTACATTCCACTTGTATATGTGGGCCATTAATTAATTTTGCAAACTAATTTAACAAAGCCATGTGCTGTGTAGTTTTGCAGTACTATGAGAGAGAAAAGTGAACAGTTCTTGCTGAAAGAAAGCTGTTCACATACAGGTAGAGTAAATAAAGTTTCTTTTCAGCATTCCTGGATTTCATTGTGTTCATGCAAACTTAAGTTTCATAAAGCAAATGGTTTGTAGACCATTGAGTAAAAATCTGGATTACATAAGAATGACATAAAAATAGTCCTTTCAGATTCTTTCTTAACTATGAATAATCACCGTTAGATTTTTGGATATGAGGGGGTGTTTGATTCAGTATTAAAATCATTATTTTAATCAGTTAAATCAGTTAAGTGGCAATTTTGGGTTTAGCATAATAAATTTGGGTACACAGTTTTCTGCCAGATTAATGCTTATTTTCTTTTGCTCTTTTGTGTTGTAATTTATAGACAATACTTGTTTTTATTAATGCCCTTGAGATTGGGCTGACATTTAAGTAAACAGGAGATTAGATGGTTTCCTGTATCCAAAACCACAGAGGTACCTTTGTCATCGTGAAACTGCTGTAAATTGAAGATCAGTAAGCACATTGTGCTCTGTAAGGCTGTATGTCCATCTTGCTCATACACTGTTTTCAACAGTAGTAGATAGATATAAAAAACAGAATGCAGTAATCATCCCTCATCTACTATAATCTCTTACCTTTCAGCAGTAGTCATGCCTTTCTTTCTTCATAGCAGAAGAGAGGAATAGTGTAGTCTGTTGTTTACCATTTAAAATTATGTAAGTCAGAGACCTCCTTTTGTGTATTTGTGTTGTACATGGCATAACAGAAATTAGAACGTGACTTTCAATCACTTAATGTAATACCATAGCATTATTCTTCCCAGAAAGAGTATTTCATTCACCTAAATCAAAATGATGAAAATATTCAAATCCAGAAAGGTGTAGGTTGGAGAAGTCTCTGGAGGACATGTCTTCCAGCCACCTGCTCCGTGTAGGACTGACTGCAAAGTTAGATCTAACTTTGAAATTAGAAGAAGTTCCTTAGAGTTTTATGTGGTTGAACTTTCAGCATCTGTGAAGACAGAGAGCTTTTCAGGATAACAAGTACCTGTGTATGAAGAGGCTGTATAGTTGGGCTATATCCTGGTTTATAATCAATAATTTATGCATATGCAGTCATATAAGAAATTTAGTGCTGAAATGTGTCACACTCCTGGTGGTAAAATCATCTAAAGCTTGATTGGCTTATGGGAGAAGACTTCTTAAAACTGTTCTGTGGAACAGAAATGGCAAAATGACCATCCCTTCTTAGTTGTTATACCAATTATAGGCAAGGGGAAAAGTGTAGCAATCAGGAAGAGGAGAACCAGCTTTTTCCATTTAATACCTAATAGGATTTTATTATTTTGACTGTTTTTTTGCCTAAAAACAAAGGAGTTGGTAAGAATCTAGATCTTAGATTTCAGAGTCTAAGTGTAGTACTGCATCACTTCTGGTTTGTGTTTGACCTGAGACATATCACAGCAAAATGAAAGTAATTTGCTTATTTTCCCTTTGTTTCAAGAAATATCTGAAGCAAAAGATAAGAGTGTTATCCACATATTCAGTAATGAAAGCATACTATAGTTTTGGGCTTCTCCCTCAGTAACTAGAATAAATGTACTTTTTGGACAGCATTAATAACAGTGTACCAAATAGGTGACTACTGTTATTTCACCATTAGATCTTGGATTTTACTTTTTAAATAAGGGCACAGGAAAGTGCCTTCTTTGATGTGACATGTAAGAGTTGCTGCTGCAATCTACTCCATGGTATTCATTCCTGTCATCCAGAATTTATCACTCTTGTGGTCTGGTTGCTGGAGCACTCCTCAGCTGCTCCAGTCCGAAGTCAGTCATTTTGGTTCTACAGTTTGAGTTCTCTTGAGCTAGATCAATTTACTCTGGGTTTTTGGGAATGCTTAAATGCTCCTTTCCATTGGATATATCATACAGCTGCTAATAAGAAACCAAGTGTTGACAGTGACTTACCCGGTCATGGCTGGTTTTAAGTTGTTCATCTGAAATCAAGAATTTGCTTCAGTTTGAAATGAACCCCCAAGCACATCTCTCTCTGTTTGCAGTTTCAGAGTGACTCAGCACTGGACACTGAGGGATTAAAGGAGAAAGAGATCAGTGCCTGAGAAGAAACCTCTTCCTCAGGTCTCTTCCTCAGGTGCTCAGAGTCTTTAGTCAGAAATGGGGTCCAAAACAAGCCAACAAGGGAAGATGTTTAGCAGTAGTTAAATCTACACAGATTATGGAGTAGCCATTGTGTTGCATCCCCCCAGCAAGTGGGTGCATGAATGCACACCCATCCCATTGCAGTTCCCTTAGAGTTTAAAAGTTCTGGATTAGCTTATTTCTAATTTTGTTCTTACTGATTCAGAGTTTGTCAGAGTAAGGCTTATATGACAAATTCTCTACTTTTAATGGTGATGATGGTTTGTTAATATGTATCAATGTTTTATATCTTTTTTTAAATTAAAATAAATTATTCCAAGCTGTTGTGACAAATAGGGAGTAGTGTATATATTTTACAATGTTGTATTTTGTTCACCATGGTACCTTTTGGCGTGACACTGCAGGCAGTGTGCAATGATGCGTATGTAAGTGAGTTTTTCTGTAGTCTCTGAAGCATATTTGGAAAGTTGTGTTTAAAGATTAGCTTAGTAATGTTGTGTTTCAGAGACATGTAGGTAATTACTTTTACAGCTATAGATGGGCGATGCTGTCTTGTGAATGCAAAATAGGTTTTTTTGCTCTGGCTGAATCAGCTCTTTGTGGTTTTCGATGATATTAACCAGTGACTTACAAATGTGCCAGTGACAGGCGGGTTTTGCATTCACTGCTCCTCTGTAAAAGCACAGGTCTTTTTCCCCAGTGCTTGCAGGAAGACTTCTGCAGGCCAACTGATAAGACTCCCTCCTGTGCAGGTAGATGCAATGTAATGAAATTGGATGTGTGTGCTGAGCTTTGTAAATAAAATGAGATTGACCCTAGCCATTATCTCATTTATCTCATTTACATTGTAAAATCAGTATCTACACTATTGATTAGAGCATAATTAGTTAATTATGAACACGAGAATGCAGAGTTATGTAGGGCTTGAGCACAGCCAGCTGCACTGCTAAAAAAACTAATAAAAACAATCCAAGGGCAAGAGCAGATGGAGATCACTCTATTAAAGAACAAAGCAGACATATTTCAGGTATGGAAATGCTTAATCAAGCTTTCTTGCTGTGAAGATGTAGCTGACCTGCATTCTATAGTTCTATAAGTAAAAAAACGTTTTATAATTTTTTAACTTATTAACGTAACTGCTTCAGAATTAACCTTTCTTCTTCACACTCCATTTTCTCCACATATAGTGGGCATATATCTATCCTCATTAATTGCTCGAATGAGGAACACAGTGATTTCTAATTTTGATGCACAAAGTAATTTCAGGCTTCTTATAATGTAAGTGATTACCTGTCAGTTAGAGATAATTTAGGAGGTTAAGTTAGCTTTTTTTTGTGTGGAGCTCTGCTTTTATTTCCACAAAGTTTTCAGTACAGCAGCTAACCAGGCTGCTGAAGATGGCCGACCACTTAATTGCATTTGTAAATCATGTGCTTAACCACAAAAATAGTTACCCACAAATAGCAGCAGGATAACATTTGCTAGTCTAGGGACTGTTTTGAACATCTGACCTTGAATGCACAAGGGTAAAAATTTCAACAACCTTTAATATGGAGGAAGTGCTTCTTTCCCTTTCCCCCTGTTCCCATCTCAACAGTTTTGTTTGTGCTGTTAAGCCATCTTCAGGATGGAAGTGGATGCTACTTGTAACTGACAGTGCTGTGTGGCTCCTTTGCTCTGTGGATGTCCGGACTGTGATTGATCTGTGAGTGCATTTACTGAAAGGCTGCGAGACTGTCAGCATGACATCTTTTGTGACCTAACAATTTCATTCTCTATAATTAAGTTGAAAGTACTCTGTATTTTGTGTAGCTTCCTTATTTTCTGAATGTGACAGTAGGATTTCTATCATTTTTATGTTGCTAGACAAAGGAGCACAACTAATAGTGTACACTTCAGGGATTAATCGTGTTTTATTAGTGACATTTTAACTTAGATGTAAGTTTTTCTTTTGGAATTAGGAATTAAGAATGCCAATTTTGTTTTCTGCACTGTGATGTGTGTAAGCTTCACATTTTGTCCCCAGTCAGTCTCAGCAGACAGTGTTTGCCAGCCAGCTAGGTAGGGTGTCATCTTTAACCAAGGTACAGTGTGTAATCATCCATTTTCCCAGCATCATGCTCTGGGAAGTTCAGAATTGGTGAATTTCTTTTCCCCAGTACAGAGTTCATATTCCAATAAAAACAGTAGGAAGCAAGCATTTAAAAATATTTGGTATAGTTTCATTTTTATCACCATGCAGCTTTTTATGTTTTGATATATGAAAATATGCCTTTGTTCTTCGCATTTCCTCAGCTGTGCAGATGAAGATAGAAGCTATTAGTATCTGCAAACTTTCATATAGATATTTTTAATTCATTCTTGAAAAATGCAGTTTTTCTTCTACCAAACTAAATGCTCTGAAGTGATAAAAATTAATGACAATAAATATTAAAAACATTGAGCTTTAGAATGGTGCCTCGAGAACCATATTTAGTTTCACAGTGTCATGCTTATTTCAACCCAGCTTTGTGAACTCCCTCAGCATATTCTGAGGAAACATGGCTGAAAGTGCAGTACCACATTCTGGATACAAAATGGTAAAAATATGAGACGAGATGCCAAAGTGTAATTTTAAAGGGGAAACTTTTTTTTTTGTTTTGTTAACATAGAAACGTACAAAGCGATTACTTCATAAAAAAAATATAAATCAACACTGTTTAAATCAGATGTAGATTTTAGGCTTAAACCCTGAAAGTACTCTAAATCAGTCAGAAATATTTATTTCTGTTACTTAAGAGGATCCTGAATACATGAAGGGAGTTCTGATAAGCACTGCTCAAGTGCAAGCCCTTACATGCATAAGATTCCAGATATAGAAGTAGGTTAGTAAAAATATACTCCTTTACAGATGAGAACATTGAGGCTCAAAGTAGGCTTAATCTTTTGCTGAAGGTCACATACGCTGTTGGGATTTAGGAGTGTGACCTATCCCCTCTCCCAGTCTCAACCTTTTTATTATTTTAATATACCTTTCACATGAAATCAAACTGCATATATTCCTGATTTTAAGTAATATGCTTCTACATTAGAACTCTTCTGTCTTTAAAAACTGAGGATGGCTTTCTATTTTGTTTTCTTTGTCCTGGAGTTAGAGTCAGTGCTAAACAATCATAAGGATATATATTGCAGTATCCCATATTTTAAAAAATATCAAAACCATGTCAGTCCAGTGTTGCATCCTGTGAATAGTCAGATTATTGCTTTTAATTTCTGTTTAGTGGAAAGCGGTACCTGCCATACCCTTACCAGTGCTCCTGTGTTACCTATGACTCCTAGCAAGCACAGCCTTGCAGCAAGGACAAAAGTATTTACTTAGGTTAAACAATCATAATCAGAAAACAGTTATTTCTTTTTATTTGGAGGCTAATCCTTGGAGAAGTCACATGAACATTTTGTTCTTTTAACACAGCAGTATGTTCTATTAGTTGAAATCTCTTTTTGCTATGCACTGTCTGTTGTGTTGATAAATTATATCCCTCCGTCTTTGATCTGATGATGCCTGTGCCATGCTATTACTGCAATTTTTGGATATTTTTGCATTTGCACATACTGTAGAGGAGACAATGAGTGGCCAGGAAAGCAGAGAAAGAGAGTATAGGGGGTTTCTTTAAAATTTTGACTTTTAAACATTTACTCTCTTTTCTATTTTTGGATCATTTATATTGGCTTTAATTCAGAGTTTAAGGGTGTTTAATGAAGAGACTGTTGCAAAGTAAATTTGAAAAAAGATTTCCTTTTAATACAAAGACATACAGGGGGATATGCAAATAAAGAGACATTCAGAAGGGTATATGAAAATCGCTGTTATTTGCTTTGAAAAAATCTCTTCCTCATTTTGAGCATATTATTGTACTGATTTTAAAATCCTTTCATGATACATTTGTTCTACTGTAACATTTTTTTCTATGCTAGTACATTAAAAGTAGGTTAGCAACAGCTGTGCTGTGTGTTTTGAGCTTTTTATGTGGACCATGTATAGTACAAAACACTAATGAAAGGTTTATTATAGAAGAACATTAATTTGTTGTGGGTACACAGAGCACTTTTATAAGTGAAAGATCACAGTGAAATCCTTTTAAATTAATACTGCTTTCCAGAATATTTGATGTGAATGAGAAAATATTTCATGTGTTTATCAACCACATAGTCCTGGTGTAAAGAATAAAATTCATAGCTCTAAGTTATGTCTGAGTTATTGAATACGTGAGTGAATTTTTCACAAAGCTTTTCTTGAAAAGCTACATGTGCAAAATAGTGTCTTAATACTGTGAAAAAATAAATATTGTCACTGTCTAAAAAAGTCAAAATTTCAGAAAAAAAAGGGCAGTGAATGACACTGAAGTATCTAAAAATTTAAGCAATTTTTAAAATTAATTTGCAGGTCTTTGAAATGTTGTCATTTGTATGAGATGATGACAAAGGTGATATATGAGTGTCTGCATCAGAATATTTCGGATTAAGCAGAACCTACTTGAAGTGGCTGTTTAAAATTACCTCTTATAGAAGATTGATTTTTTTATTATGATAATGGATCAGGAAATCTTCTGCTGAGAATTGCAGGGAAGCTCAGTCTAAAATAGTACAGAAGTACCATTTAATATAAATATATATTTTGTTTTTCTCTTGCAGGTGTGATGAATGCAGGCTTTGCTACCATTTTGGCTGTCTAGACCCTCCCTTGAAAAAGTCTCCTAAACAGACTGGCTATGGATGGATTTGTCAGGAATGTGACTCTACATCCTCCAAAGTAAGTTAATTCACCTTGAAAATAGTTCAGTATTCTGGTTTTAGGAGTTTTACTTAGCGTCTGAAGTTTTTGATTAAATGCTATGCATAGGTTTGCTCTGGAAAACAGTAGAAGGCCATAAAATAAAGATACCAGATTCTCTGTAAAATACATATTAAAAAAAACCCAGAGTATATGCAAAATGGAAATATTCTTAATCAATAATGAGAATTTTACTATCTCAGTTTAATGCTTGGTTTTCACATTGGGTTCTCTCTGAGAAATGTCTGAGTACAGATACTTACCAGCATTGGCAATATTGCCAAAGAAAAACTATTTCGGGAGTACTTCAGAATACAAACCTCTAAGGATAGAGATAGAAAATGCATATGTTTTCTAAACAAAGGAAGATGGTTTGAATTATTAAATCTGTTTATTTCGCTGAAAATTCTTACGAAGGTTGTTAATACTTATACATTGATTGTCATGCCTTGATCAAATATAACTTTGTAGAGCTAGAACTACATTTTTGACATGAATTAGCTCTTTAATGACGTTTAAAGTAATAGTATTCTTCTATAGTACCGACTTTTCAAAAAATAAAGATTTTGATTCTTTGCACAGAAGCTTCTGCAGCGGCGTGGACTCACGAGCAGCCACCCCCCGCAGCGGGGGAGCACTGCTCCGGAGCCTGAGCGCGCAGGGAGGGCTCTCCGCGGCCGCGAGCTGTGAGGCAGTCCAGACAGGGTCTGTGCACATGATGACAGGTCGAGAAAGGCAGCTCTTCCAGTCCAGGTTCCAAGCGATTTATTGGGATAACAATAAGGGTGGGGGAGCGGGGGAGGGGAGAGGAGAGGCGGGGGAGGATATGAGCTCCATTGAGGTCGGAATCAAAGAGACCTGCTTCTGGGTCCCGCCGGGCTTTCATCCGTGGGGTTGGGAGGTGGTCCTGACTCCCATCAGCCAGTCAGGAAGGGTCAGGGGGGCGGGATTAGGGGAGGGAACACGCGTTACAGCAAGCCTCTTTAGCACTGGCATTCTTTTCTGTCATCACTATAATCTCTGAAGAGACACTTTCCAATTGATTTCAAAATTGGATTTATAAATACATCTGATACCTCAGTGTAAAAATAAAAGGGTATTCTAAAATTCTTCAAGATTTTGCAGGTTACTGCCACTTTGTTTGTATTTCACAGAATCTTTTACCTAGTAAGTGCCTCAGTGTTTGGATACACAGGAACACAGCTGTGATGTGATGTTCTCATGTTACCTCTTTGCATACTTGGATACTTAAACTCTTTCATGCTGTTACTTTTAAGATGGGCAGATACAAAATGTTCAGGAAGTGGTACCATTTTTTTGGCTTGCTAGTGTCCCATTCCAATTGGAAAAATAAGTTATTCAGTTTCCCCCTGGAGGATTAATCAAATTGTTCTTTTATAAGAAGGTACGGAGACAGACGTCGGAAATTAGCTGTCCACTACATTTTAGACATCAAGCAATCTTTCTTGAATACCACTTACATGCAAGAGACATTCCAAGAGTGAATTAAAATTGTTATTGAATTTCTGTCACCTGCTTAAACTAAAATGGAGTCCTGATAACCTGAGTTAAAGTTTCATGTCTCTTGTATCCTTGACTTCCAAGTAAACAGAAAAATCCAAGAGTTTGTAATTTCTAGTTGTGTTTTCCTGGAGATTAGCACATTGTGTATCAGGTACAATTTTTTAGATACTTTATCAGGTAAATTAATTATGATGGACTTCACTTCTTGCAGAGTGTGTATTAGTTTTAAGGTATGTTGAAAAATGCAATGCTTTTAAGAGTAAACAAAATTTATCAGTGGAATGGCTATATATTTTGTGTTATCTTAGTGATTAATACATATTTTTAAAATATTCTTGTTTCTGATTTTCATTCATAAAGATTTTTAATGAGCAAATTTAAATAAGTCTCTTGCACTTTCAAGTACAGGCAATTTGAATTACATTTGAGTGAATATGTAATGAATATGAAAAAATTGTCTTATGGTGACTCCTTGTGGTTTTGTTTAGTCACTTTCACATAGCTTTTCCAGAGATCTGCGCAGAGAAATTTCTCTGATAAAGCTATATTGCCCTCTGTGTTCCCCAAAGCCTTTTTTGGTAGCTTTTTTCTGTTTTATACTCTGCAGTGTAACAAATTCAAGAAATACTGTATCAAGTTAAACTCCTTTCAGCCTTAATGTGAACCTATTCTTTAAAGGATTAGGACTTTGTTTTGTACTTCATAATTTTCAAATTATTTGTTCTGCATTGGTTTAGGATTGTATATTATATATCTGTAATTTTTCACAGCCAGGAGGATCTGATATGATAAGGCTTTTTCTACCCCTCCCAAGAGGGGTGGTCTCTTGAATGTGTGCTTGGAGCTTGGAAGTGAGCAAGCATAGAGAAAGTTAGGTCATTTGCTGCACTCTGCCTGACCTTTGGATGAATTGCAAGCCTGAGCTACCAGCGATTTCAGTCTCTCAGTCACTCACTGCATTCAATTTTTGATGTGTCACAGGGAAGTTTCTAGTATGGATTATAGCAGCAAAATGCCATTGAATTTCCTGCTTTGGCCAAGGAGACTATTGTTTAGTTTTCATTCTTTTGACTTTGTTCATCTGTTTTGATCCCGTTTAAATAACTGTTATAATATACATTTTTAAATTCCCCAACAATATATCTTCGATAGCACTATAGAGCCTTGAAAATAAATGGTAGGTAAATGACACTATTTCAGTGACGAGAGAGATCATAGTGCTGAGCATATAATGGCTGTAAGTTTATACTTCTAATTATGAAATTCAATTTTAGATGTTCAGGAAAAGTAGCATTCTGCTGACAGCGAATAATGCTGTTTTATTTTCAGATTTTGCCAAGCACTTGCAGGTGTCAGCAGTACAAGGGATGTAATTTAGCTGTAATAAACATATGATTTAAATTGTTATCTAGCACAAATGCTGGACATACTACTTCCCTTTTCTTATCCTAGAGCTGGGTGCTCTTTGCTCATTGCTTGAGAGTCACAGGACTCTCCAGCAATTGTGTCAGTTTTTCCACCAGCCTAACATATTCCCATATTACCCTGCCTGTCAAATAATAGACAGACAGTGACTTTGCTGTAGGGCATGAGGGCAACAGCTTCTCTGCTGGTAATACTTGCTGTCACTTCTTTGGAATGGGTGATGCTCACTACTAAGGTCTGACAAGCTCTCTCATCTCAAAGACATTGTAGATTTTGGTGCATCACATGAAAGCTGAAATAAACCTGTAAGGTTTCCATTTCTATAACACTCTCCATCCACCCTGCAGAAGGATTACGGTCCACTTTCAGGATTGCCAAACAGCACTATAAATCATGATTTTCCTGATAGTTTTTTTTTTAGCAGTGTTCAGGCTCAATATAGAAACTTAATTCAACTTGTTTTAGTTGAATTTTAGAAAGATAAAATAAGTCAAACATAAACCAAATTATTCAATATCATGACATGGTAATTAGTAGGAATAAATGTGGCCTGATTATTTCTTCATTATGTACAATAAGATCTGACTATGAGGCCTCTTTATGATTAGATGTGGACTTCCTTCTATTGCTTTCCAGTGAAAAAATACTGATTGAACTATCTCCACCAATTTTACAATTTTGCAAGGACCAAGGCAGTAAGGAGTTTAAACATATTGTCATGGTGGTTACACTGACCATGCTAGGTAGGTTTCTATCTGCTCATCTTTGCATACAATCTGTTTTGCAAAACACTGCAGAGTGTACATGTCAGGTCATTATTTGCATGCTGCAAAATCAGCTGTCTCGTCTCTAGACTTCTGTTTGTCTCCTTTTATTTCATTTCTTTACTGTACTACTGCATTGTTTCAGTGGAAATTAATTGTCAGTATATATGACAGCATGGAATTCTCATCTTAATCCTTTAAAAAATATTTTCTGGAAATACAAATATGCAACACACCAACCTTGGCAAGTAATATATTTTTGTACACATTTTGTGTTGGAAAGAAATCATAGATGATTTTGCTGATTAGCCAAGTAGAGGCATTTCTTTGGGTATATTTTGCTTTTGCACAGTGAATATGTGAATGCATTTGGACACTGTAATATTACGTTATTGAATATAATGTTTGAAAGAATATTTTAAGTTTAAAAGATTTTTTAATATGTAAAATGTATTTCAAACCTTTACATTTGGTCAAATGAAAAGAAAGAAGTGCACAATTCAATTCCTGTAGTCCATGAAATTTTGTTCTAGTAGAAAATAAAATCGGTGGTTAAGAAGGCCTGTGAGGAGTGCAGAATGTGTCTGATCTACTCCCGAGCTGAGCAGGCGGCAATCTTGTTATGGTTTATGGAATTTCATGTTTTTCATTATGACTTTTTTCGAAACTCAGGAAGCATTTCCTTACACATCTACTTTCACACAAGTGCATTAAAAATTAAACAATGAACCAAAAATTCCTAATCTTAACCTCTCAAAATTTAAGAAATACCAAAGTTGAGGTGGCATGCAGTGCTTTAAGTGCTTTTTTGGCTATGTGTGACTTTACAGCCTTTAATCACTTTGTTCTATGATTTTTTAATTTTCTTTCATAGGACCCCTGCCTTCTCTGATTTAGCTGTTGGGGGTCACTAAAAGGGATTAATTTGGCTTGAGAATTAGGAGAAACTACTGTCTTTAGGGTTTGCAATGCATGAGAACTGAAGCAATGGTTTCAGAAACAGGGAAAAAAGGAAGTTTGACCTTATGTTGGAAGTAGTTGAGTTGTTACCAATAAACAGAATTGTATCTTTGTCTCACCCCAGAGCTCCCATGAGTGCTAGACAAAATTAACATTTTCAAATGTTTTTAGGAATTTTTTTCTCCTTGTTTGCTCTTACTCAACTTGGATCCCTTGGCCCAACCTGTAAAAATGCTGAATTGGCTGAGCTGAAGTGGGCTATAGTGTGTATATATACAAGAAAACCCTATTTGAATGCAACATCTGAGGTTGGCATGAAGTAGTAATGTAGTGGTTAATCATGTCTTAAGTATATTTTACATGTGCTTATTTTATTCATTCAATGCAATGCAATTTTACATAGTTACATTTAAAACACATCTAAAAAAATACACAAAAGAAAATCGGTACATGTCTTTTGAATTGATTCAAACTTGCTTCAGTTACATATTCTGACAAAGGATGACCCTCATTTAGTCACCTTACATCAGAGAGATTTTTGCACCTTCTTTTGAGGACAGAGCATGGAAGCAATTGTACTGCCATCATGGCACCCAGCATTGCAGCTGAAAAATGATAAAAGAATACTGCTAATAAATCTGCTTGCTGGTTCAAGCAGAACATGATATAATGGGAAGAAAGTTCAGTTTCTATGCAACATTTTTCAGCCAGAACTTAGGAGTATTTTAAGGTAGTTTACAGAAAAACAAATGACATAGTGCAGTTCAGTAACTGCATTTCTCTTCCACAGGTGTGAATATTATTATCTATATTATTATATGGTCATAAAGAATGATGGAGTGATTTTTGTGTTTATTTTTATATTTTAAAGTTTCTTGAGGAGAGTTTAACTAGCACTTCGGTTTCTTGTGTGACGCAGAAAGAAATATGTTTTTTAATATAGCAACTGAAAAATACTTGGTTGTTTTGAAACCATTGTTGTCTTCCTAGATTTGTGAGGAGCAGTAAAAGATTGGCATTGGGTGATTTCTTTAAAATTGGACAAGAGAAAATAAACCAAATCTGTAAGGCTGCATGAAGAATTAACATAAGTCCTTACACCACTTACGCCCTGTTTTAAGAACTTCAGTAATGTCAAACCTTGGCACAGAAATGGATTTCACTACCAAGGTGGTCAGAAAAAAGGGTAAAATTTTCACTCGGCTGATGTGTTGCCAAATGTGTTTTAATATTTGCTCCCCAGGTATCATATTTAATAAAAATGAGTTGGCACAGCCTCTGTTATTTTCTGGCAAACAGGTATAATACATCCATGTAATGAATAATTTATACCATAAAATGTTCCAAAAATAATCAGCCTTGAAATTAACTTAAGATGGGACTTGATTTATGAATAGCGGATAAGGTAGTTGGTATTAAATCCCCAAATTAATCCAAAAATTCAGATACACTTAGTAGGCAGAAGATTCTCGTAGTCTAGGTGGGAGGCTTAGGTTTTAATGAAAAAAGAAAAAAAACCAAAAAAAAGAGATTAAGCACTGGAAAATATTTGTGGAACGGATGCTTACTTTTAATATTTTGATTCTTCTCCACATCAAAATCAATTTTACCAGCTCAAATATTCACTGGTGCTGATTGCCAGATTCTCATCGTGGTCTTCTAGTACTTGTATTTTTTGGGTGCAGCTTAGCTGTATTAAAAAAAAAGTAGCAGAAAATGAGCAATACAATATAGCATTGTTTTTTAGATGAAAAACGTTCTCTGGAAAGGTCTCTCTTTGACAGATGATAGTGCAACTAATACCAGCTAGAAGTTTAAAGAAATTGGAATATAGAGCTCTTTTGAAAAATGTATTATTATTGTTTCAAATGCAAAACCAGATTTGTGATTTGGAAAGATAACACTGGGATAGATCAAAAAGTATCATAAAAATAAATTACCAATTAGGAGTGCAAAGTGAAACATATAACTTTTTCTTGCATTAAACTTTGACAAAAACCAGCAGTTAAAATAAACCTGCTAAGAGTCTCTTTTCCCAGTGGTGTATTCTTAGAAATTTGATATTGAAAATATGCACTGCAGTTTTAAATGAGGCTTTTCTGTTTTTAAAATAAAAAAAAAAGCCATTTTAATGGCACTTAGTCCAAAAGTGTTTCGGTTTCAAAGTTCATTTTCTTCCCTGTATTTTTTGCTATGCAGAAGGAGGAAGAAATCCCTTGCTGCTTACCTTCATTTGATCTTTTCCATAAACAACCCAACAATATAGTTTTTTCCAAAGCTGAAACTTTGCAAGCTGTTCTTAGTCTTAGCTTGAGACAGTAGTTTGTCGCAAGCTGCTCCGTCCAGCTTGTGTCCCTTGGCACAGGGTGCAGTCCTCTAGGATCACACTGCTCCAGCGGGGTCAGAAGTGCTGCCAGCACACCTGCTCCAGAGCGGGTTCCTCACTCCATGGGGACAAGGTCCTGCCAGGAGCTTGCTCCAGCACAGGCTTCCCACAGAATCCCAGCCTTCTTTGGGCATGACCTGCTCCAGTGTGGGTCTCCTCCACAGCTGCAGGTGGATCTCTGCTCCACCATGGATCTCCGTGGGCTGTGGGGTACAGCTGCCTCACCACGGGCTGCAGGGGAATCTGTTCTGGTGCCTGGAGCTCCTCCTTCCCCTCCTGGACTGACCTTGGTGTCTGCAGGGCTGTTCCTCTCACTCCTTTCTCCAGGTGCTGTTGTGCAGGTTTTTCCTGCTTCTTAAATACATTATCCTTGAGGCACCACCGCTGTTGCTGATGGGCTCAGCCTTGCCCAGCAGTGGGTCCATCTTGGAGCTGCATGGTATTGGCTTCATCAGATAGAGGAGAAGCTTCTGGCACTTCCTCATAGAAGCCACCCCTGCAGCCCCCCACCCTCCTGCCAAAACCTTTCCAGACAAACACAATGCAAAAACAAAGCAAATTATTTTTATGAGGCTTTGTGAGTGTTACAGAAATCAAATTATTACTGAGGTAGTCCTGCTTTTCATAAATTGTCTTGATCATTTGGCTTTTTTGTGACTAAAAATATGTTACTGAAGTAAAAAACTGGATAGCTGAAATTAGAAACAAGCTTGGTTATTAACTATCATTTGGTTAAAATACACACCCATGTCTAGTTGCCAGTGGAACATTTAAGAAAGAGGTACCTGATTAATAAAGTGTACTGGAAACAAATCATAAATAGCATAGTGGTTGTACATTTTTAATGCATGTAACCTAAACATACACAATCTAATATATAAATGACTAAACCTCTAGTTTATGTATAATAAATATTACTTACTCTAAGGTAGTGGTTAAGGAAGCAAAATCTCTCCATGGGCAGCTGTTCGAAATGCTGCTGCTACTCTGTATCTTCTTTAGGTTATGCTTCTAACAAAATCTGCTTACAATTATGGTTTATCTGGGTAATAGCTCTGCTACTGAATCGTGACTTACTTTTCCTAAGCCATGACAAAATGAATTTACAGCCTTGGTTGCCTGCTACCGTAGTACTGAGTGGCAAGAAATCTCTGCTGGGAACTAGCTGCAATTGGGAAATATCCAGAAATCAGCTAGTGTCATGATTGAAACAAAGCCACTGAGTGTGGTTTTATGCTAACCCAGCATGAGAGAATAAAAAAACAAAAGCAGTTTTCCAGCTCTGAGCAGCACCCCAAACAGGAAGATTTTATTATACATCCTCTTTGGTATGCACCTGTGCATATTCTCTGAGAATGTGAGAAGGCTGAAAAAAGAGTAGTGTCTAGGAAGGACAGAGGAAATAAGATTGCTTGCACCTTACAGAACTGGAGGCTTTCTTGCTTTTGAAAACCAGTTTCTAGATATGTACAATATTGGGAAGCATTGTGACAGTGAATTTTGCATATTGAAGATGCTGTATTGAAATGTAAAAAATGTGGAAATAATGGGTTTAATGCAAATTTTCTCTGTTTTACATTCCTTTTCAAATGAAGTCACAAAAGGAAGGTACTACGTTGTAGTTTACAAAGCATCATAGCTTACAGCACTGATGTACATTCAGATCTACTTTGTCAATCCAGTTCTTTTCGTGCTTCTAGAGTTCCTAAAATAAAGAGCTTTTTGTGTATCAATAATTTGGGGCTTCATGCTGACAGTAGAGCAAATTTAGCAATAAATTGCAATTGACCATCACTACTTTCAGTTAATAATCCATGTGGAAATTTTGATTTTTAGTCACTTTATTAGCAGACTGTGTTGATTTTGGAAGTATCTGAAAAGAAAGTGTAAATGAAAAGCTTGTAATTGACTTGAATTTTTAAACCTTTCCAGTCTCAATTAAATTCTTGGATTAGAATATATAAGCTTCCAGGAGGGCAGTATTAAAAAAAAAAAAAAAAGACATTTCTTTGTGCATAATCATTTTTTATTTGAATATTCATTAAGAATTAAGCAGTCAATAGAAAATTGCAAGATGTGTGCTTTGCAGTGACATAAACAGGGACTCCTGATTGCAAAGGTATGTCTGGAGGCTGGTTGCATCCTGTTGCACGCTAATTTTGCAAAGTGCTGTTCTATTGCTACCAGATTTCTGAGATAAATTTCTTTACCTAGAATTGTATTTCTTATGTTTAACATAGAACTAGAAGATATGTAATTAAAGAAGAATTGTCGCTGTTGAGCAGCTAGCAGAGTAATGAAAGCACCAGTTCTCAGTGGCAAGAAGGAATGACCTTTATTGTTTTGATTTCATCATATATATAGAGTTTTCAAAAGTCACCCAGATTGGTCAGTCAGAAGCCTTCCCCCAGGCCTGATTGGCCAGGCCTGCACTGTCCAAGTTCTGGGACACTGTTCCAATAAAGAACATATGTAATTAAAGAAGATATGTAATTAAAGAAGAATTGTCGCTGTTGAGCAGCTAGCAGAGTAATGAAAGCACCAGTTCTCAGTGGCAAGAAGGAATGACCTTTATTGTTTTGATTTCATCATATATACAGAGTTTTCAAAAGTCACCCAGATTGGTCAGTCAGAAGCCTTCCCCCAGGCCTGATTGGCCAGGCCTGCACTGTCCAAGTTCTGGGACACTGTTCCAATAACATCCAAACTTTATCTTTATTTATAAAACACAAGAAGAATTCTCGTGGGAAAAACCTGTGCTAGCCACAAAGAATTATATATTTTAATTCCTCATTAGTCCGGCTTTATTACCCTGCAAATTATTTTAGCACATCACCTGTGATCATATTCTATATGACAGAAGAAGAATTAGATCTTTAATTGTGAGTCTGTGTATAAAGATCTGAGCACATTATCATAGTACCCAATTAAGTGCTCATGTTTACTCTCAAGGTTGATTTTATTTTATTTATTTTTATTTTATTTATTTATTTATTTTATTTATTTTATTTTATTTTATTTTCAAGTATTTTAAAGAAAGGCAGCCATATATGTCACTTTAAGTAAGATGTCACTCATCAGTATAGATTGCTAATGCTGCCTGGGCAAAACCTAATCATACTGAACGAGGAGAGAGAAGGATGGCGTGTGGGGATGTGGGGGTGGGGTTAGAAACCAAAAAGCATGCCATTTTATGAAGTGCTAGGCAAGTAATGAATTTTAGTACAGTCAAGATTTGCTTTTTGTTGTCATGTTAGATAGTGGAAGTGAGGTTCAGTTGCCATTCTCAAACAGAAATTCTTTTGGTGGGAGCCCCATTTAATCACACTTCGCAGAAGACAGCTGGGCATTGCCAATTTGTGCTGTGTCAGCCACTTTCTCTGCAAAGGAGTGTCTCATGGCTTGGATTTTAGCATTCTGTAGCAGAAAAGTTCCATCCTCTTAAAATTGGCTCAGCAGATAGCTTGTGTGGGAATAGAACTGCAAGAGCATTACAATCAGTTCTACCAAGGAAAAGCACAACTATTACATGGAATTTTAAGATGGCTTTTGAAAAGAGTTTCACAAAACCTTTGAAATGTTTAGTTTAATTCTGGTAGCAATTAAGTTTATCTTAGATTTTTTAGTAAATGTGGCTTTGGTAACTGTTGAAAATTATTATCTGGTTCGGTGGTTTGAAACATCTTTGTGCATGTTTGAAAAGTCTTAAGTGTATTTCAGCTGCGACAAGCATTACCAAAAGATTTTATATGTGGAAAACCTTGGAATCTGTAGATATCAAGATTTTTTTTCTAGCTGCTAATCTCGTGAAGACTGAAGAGCAGATGGTATCCTTTCAGATGTGATATAAATAGCCAAAGAAGTGTCAAAAAGGAAATAGCAGGAAACTCAATATTTACGGAAGGTACAACCACAAGTGTACTTCGAGTGAGTTAATCATATCACATACTTATTTTTGGAAATAGAAGGATGTCAGCAGATTGATACAGTCATTGACAAAATGAATATTAAATCCATGACCAGTCCTTTGCAATAAATAAGGATAAATATCAGGTAATAATATTTACAAGCATATTTTGTATCACATGAATATGCATTTACCCTACCATTTCCTCCTACTGCGTAATATCTCCACTGCTTGTTTAAATTAAACGTATTGCACAAGACAGGAATTTCAGAACACAATGATGTTCTAAATACTTTGGTTTGTAACTTGCTGGTGGTAAGGTACTTTTTAGAGGTCTTTAAGATGTCTGTTTTCATGTAAGGATAACTTTAAGAATCTTACATTTAAAAGTATTTATGAGAAAATACAAAAAGATTAATATTTGGGAGCTGTGATTTATTAATCTGTTATTAATTCTCTCACTGATTGAGCTATAGACCTGTTGTTTGTGTGCTTTCAGGGTATAGCATAGACAGAGACTGAAAAGCTCCTTTATATAAAAATAGTGAAATAGTCAGAAGACAATAGATACCCTGGCTATACACAATGAATCATTTTACCCACTGACTCATCGCTCCATGCAAAACAACCCACTTCAGCTAAAGAACAGTGAAACAGTTTAAGCAATCCTTTGGGATTTTTATTATTTTGAGCCATTGTAAGAAGAGGAAGAGGGAACTGAATGAGATATTCCCTATGATAGGGAATGTGTTCACTAATTAATTCAGGGCAGCCATCAGACCACAGTCTGAAAGTAAGGCATAAAGTATGTCTGTCTCTCTTATGTTCTTTTTTTGTTTTCAGTTCAGGAAAATTGGATAAAGTAGGGACAGTTTTTAAGCTTCAGAGAGCTTCCAGTGGATCTCAGGAGGAGGAAAGGGACTGTTGATGATCCAGGATAACACTGCTAGACTCTGAATAAAGCTGGTGTTTAAAATACCCTGTTATTTTGCTGAGTCCTGTTACTGTCTTAAATGGTTCTACATTCTGGTATGCTGGTTTTAATGGATTTTAATCTGAGGTATCTCAGTGTATATTTACCTTGGCATTTTGGTTAAGGTCAGAAATGCATTTTTGAAAGGAATCACCCAGTTGCCACCAGTGGCTATGCTTTGGTTCACATTCTGGAGTGTTTTTAGGAGTGTGCAAAGTGTGTTTCTGTCAAGGGGCAGTAAAGCCTAGGATGTATTCTGACTGCTAATGGGCATGCTGTCTTCATGACCAAGCTAGCTGTATCTTTGAAATATACGTTCTGCATCTGGCTGGTCCTCAATACCAACTGCTTTGCTCTAAAGAGCTGTTCCTGTCACTCCACAGTTTATTGGTTTGAAGTGGCTTTTGTATTTACTGCATTGAAATTGTATTTGTGTTTTCATCTGCTAAAAAAGTTGTTTTATTCCTATTTTGATAAGATAATTTGTGGAATTCTTGTATCAGTAGTCATGAGATCAAAAGCCTAAAAATTAATACACAGATCTGTATTGCTAGAATATTAAATTTTATCATTTGTATGTTTGTATAAGTATTGTATGCTTATGCTTTTAACTGAAAGTATCTGATCTACACTGTTAAGCAACCATATTTAAGAGTAACAGACTTGCTCTATTTTTCTAGTACAGATGAAAAACATAAAAAGGAATTTTGTCTGGTAGGTGTAATCTTAAAAAAACCCAGAAAACAAAAAACTACCACAGGGAAAATATAAATATGCTTCTAGGAATAAGGCAGTAAAGTTGACATTTTGTGTGAATTTAGCCTCATCGTTGCAGTGTTCTTAATTAGGGAAGAATGAGGAATTTCCAGGCCTTTATGAGGATGTTTTAAAGCTGCCGCAGTAGTTGTAACCTTTCAGTTCCTATGAGCTCAGCAAAAGATGGCTGATTAATGTCACATCTTAAACTGTGTCAACTGGGTTGTTCGTTCCCTGTTTAGTAAATATCCCATTGTCAGTGCAGCTCAGTGTGCCAGCATAAAATATCCTAGTGTTTAACTGGCTACTTTAATTAATAAGAGTATGCATCTCTATTTACTACTATAGAATTAAATGGAAAATTTCTTTAATTATTCTAGTGAGAAGTGTGTATGAATAAATCAAGGGCACCCACCAAATAGTGTTCCTGACATTTGTTTGAAGCTTCTCAAAGGATGTAAAAGATTTTTTTTTTTTTTAATTTGGTACATTCAGATATTGGAGAGATCTCAGAAGGAATGTATAGGAAACATTTTTATAGAAAGCTTTTGTGCAGATAATTCATTCTTTAAAAATATTTTTATAGCTTTGAATTAATGTTTTGCTTTTCTGCTTTATCAGTTGAAAATTAATGATAGTAGTTTTTAAGAAGAGAGAGGGAGAGGAAGAGCAGGAGAGAGAAAAGCATGATGGCAAAAACAATGGGACTGCAAGAAGTGCCCTTGGCGTAAAAGGGGAGCTGTAAGCACACACATCGTCATAAGAGTGAGAAAATTCCACTTGGAGAATACACAGAAACCCCTGTAGGGGAGAATGGGATGAATTAAGAAATAGTATTGCAGCAAAATGGAAATGAGGATTTGGAGGACACACTGGGAGCCTTCCCCCAGAGTAGGGTAGAGTCCTTATAGAAAGCCTCTGGAACAACAGGTGGGTGCCATGTAAGGATAATTTAGACAGCTATAAAACTTGTGTTATAAACTTAAGACTGCAAAAAATTATGTACTGAGCAATCCCTTTCTTTCTTTCTTTCATCTTGTCACTGGAAGAAAATTCTGGAAGTGGGGAGAGATGAAAACCAGTCTTGATTTAAAAAGTAGCCTTTGACGATTCTGTGATGCTTTTGGTGATCACACATTTTAATATCACTCTATTTTGCATTATGTTGGAAAAATCTGGAGTTCAAGGAGTTGAAAAACAAGAATCAGTGCTGATGAAGATGTAAGGAGCTAAATAAATATTACTTAAAGGACTTCTCAAAGATGAAAAAGACCACCACAACCCTATGAATGTGCTGACCCTGTCTTGAGAATTAAGTTAGTTGGTACGATTTAAAGCTTTGTTCCAACATCTGACAGACACGCTCTGCATGCTGATGCATAATATCTGAAGATTGTGTGCTTGAAAGAAAGCCTTTTCTGAGCTACATTCTATTTTTGTTAGAATAAAGCAGCTGCTTTTTGGAGCAGAGATCTTCTCAAGTGTTCAATCTTCTCATTCAACTTAAAAATTAACCAAATATTGTGAACAAATTTTGTGTATGCTTTCTCCCAAGCTGCTGAAGTGGACTAAAGCAAACTGTTTTGACCATAAATAGTGCAAATGTGCAGCTTGACCCTAAGAGATGAAAGTAAGTTTGCTGCTGTACTTTACTCCTAAGTTGTCACTGCCTCAACAATACAAAAGCATGAAAAGTTTGGAGTGTTTTAAACATGGCTTGAAAAGAAATACAGCTGGTTAAAACTTTCTTCTACAGAGACTGTATGAATGGATTGCTATGATCTGCCCCTGATCATTTCTGAAGAAATAAAACATTGCTGAAGGAAGGAGACCACTGCAACCCCAAGTGTAGTCTTACTAATGGAGCAATTGTAGCTGCAGCACTGCCCTCCAGGAGTAATATCAGATGACTTTGTACATCTGTTGTTCAGGAAATCTTTTTTTCAATGTTCTGTGTCATTTTGTAAGTGTGTTGAAGTCAATATTTGCAATATTATGTGACATACATAGAGCTCCACAGTAAACATGTACCCTGAGTATTCACAGTGTGAGCTGCGCATCACCTGGGTGAGAAACAACAGCCAGAACATCAGAGTCCACACTTACTGTGGCTGTAGATGGTTCTGCTGTGCCTGATAATTTGTTTGGCAGCTCCTGAGGTTTGGGTTTGTGGTTTTTTTGGGTTTTTTTTCAGATGGTGGAAAAAAGGATTGGAGAGATCAGAGCTGTACCAAACAGGCACAGGGAAAATGAAATACACTGATCCAGCTGTAATAAATTATGTGTGTATTGTCATAAAAAGCTTTCTGAACTAAATAACTTTTATAAACTCCATAAAGTATAAAATTAGGACAAAAATAACTTTTTAGGCTATACTATCTGTGTGCAACTAATTCATAATATGAAAAAAAAGCACAACAATATATAGGAAGGAAGCGATGTGGACAAAAAAAAAAGAGGGCGAAAGTACTGAATTACTTCTACATGCACTGATAATGGCATAGTACCACAGCCTTGCCAGTATATTAATATCCTCCTAAAGGATATTCATATAAAATCTGTTGCTCTGGTGCTCCAGATAATTACCAAATTATGCAAGACATACTACATTTAACACAAAAAAAAAAAAAAGACATATTGGGGTAGCCGCTTTAGTGAAGAAATTCTAAAAATTGCTGCTGATGATATACATGATCATACAGAAATTTTTGCCAGTAGTTTAAACTGTACTATGTCTGTGATCAGTAGCTTTAATCCATGACAGTAACAGAAAAGTTGTATTCCTTATTTTATATATGCAGGATGAGTTTAGTGTGTTGAATGGCTATGGTAAGAAGTTTAATTCCCTTTTTTGTATTCTAATGTGGTTTTATTAATTACAGAATTTTAAGAAATGATTTTTAATACAGTTCAAAGAATTCTGGGGTCAGAAAAGGCAGCTATTGAAAGGGTAACTAAAAGAATAGCTTTTGAATGTTGGGAAATAGTGAATGGTGAGAAAGTTAAAGGGAAATACAATAATCCAGGAGACTTTGATTGGGAAAGTGGAGAATTCAGTCCCAAGAGAGGTAGGATTAGTATACTGAGTAATGGAAATGTAGAAAATATGTGAATTAGAAAGGAGAAACTAATTCAGATTCCAGAGGTCAGTGAATGATAATACCTTCAAACAGTAAAATGTTCTTCTGTTTGCTGTTTCTATTTGCATGTGATAAAGTTAGAAGAATAGATATGAAAAACATTTTGAGAGTGCTCTCTCTAGCTTTAAATATATGTAAATGATTTTTTTTTCTGTTTGAAGAAGGCATTCAGAGAAAACAGATGACCCTGTTTCTTTTCATACTTTATTCAAACATTCTTAGTAAAATACTAACAATAATAGCATGCGTGTTTTAAAACAACAGTAAAGGTGGGAATTCACCCTTTGCACTTGGAAATCTAGGTGGATTTCAAAGATACAAGCATACTTTGTCAGTGCTGTAGTTTATTGGAAGATAAAGGGATAAAAAATTGGAGTAGGGGGATATTTGTTGGAAACTTGTAGCTTTATTAGTTCCTTCATACTGCACAGGGTGTTTGAAGAAAAAAAGCAAAACTAGTGTGAGGCTAAAGAATGTAATTAAGCTTCTATATTTGGAAAACAGAGAATTATAAAAGGTTTTTGTTCTGTTTCTGTCTCTGAAAGAAGGCAGAGGTTTTAGAGATAGCTTAAGGTTTATTACTTGAACTGAGGTGGTTTGGGAGTGAGCTGAGAAAGAGACCTTGTTGTGTTAACAACGTATAAACACAGAAGTCATCGTCCCCTTCTCAAGAGAGAGAAAAAATAGCCAAGGACATAACAACAGTGTTGTCTCTGTGACTGGCAGCACAGGAGGTTAGCACATGGATGTTAGAGGTTGCATTTGTAATTTCCTGTCTTTGGAGAGGGCAGAAGAAGAGAGGAGATTGTCAGATGTTGAATAAAATCAGCATGGAGAGAATGAAAAAGGCATAATAGAAAGAGGGAGGGAAATTTTACAACTGTGGAGCTTGACTTAAAAGTTTAAAGCCCATATTCTCGCTTCATTAACGAACAGAGAGTAAAATCTGAGGAACAGCAAAGTGATTGATCTCACATGTGAGGAGATGGAGATAAACTCTGCATTTCTCCCTGAAATTTTACTTTGGCCACCTGTGAACTGTGGAGAGCTACAGATACCTAGTTTGCAGCAGATTTTCCAAAATTCTGGCTATGTTGTGAATACTTTCAAAGTATGCCCCTGGGGTGTAAGAGAGGAATAAGAAGAGTAGGAGTGATTGCTCAGCTCCTGGAAGGATGTTCCATGGTCTGGGCTGGAGAGGCACCGTGTGTCTGACCCAGGAAGGCTTTTTCTGTGCAGCGCTGGAAATGACACTCTGGGAGGCTACAAGCACTTTAGCACTTCAATAAAAATGTGCTAATTTCATCCCATAGTGCTTCAGCTGTAAGAAGCTGTCTTCATGTTTCAGAAAGGCTTTTCTCTCCTCCCCCCCCCCTCCATTTTGTAAGTCTAAAGGGGGACAAATATTTCTACTTTGTTACTGTTAGAAGTCTTTGTTAGTAACTTTGGCTTCCAATTCATTACTGCAGTCATGTTTTCAGAGCCTGGTGTGAGAGATAAACCCTTTGCAAATGAAGACAGCATCCATTTTCCTTCTACCTCAGGCCACACAGAATTGATTGGGGTAATAAAATGACAGTACGGTGTAATATACTGACGGCTCTTTAATTTGAAAACTAGTTCCAGGCTGATTCAAAACTTGTTTAAAGCTAATTTATGACTTGTGTAATTTTCAACTGGACCAAGGTAAAGGATGATATATGAAAAACGATGCAGAGTTAACATAATATATTCAAACCTGTCAGCTTGAAATCATCTATGAAGGATTTGTTTCAATCCTTTTTTAGTTTTCTTTTAAAGAAGGAATGGCAGAATAAGTAATGGCTGTTAGGTTGGTATGAACACCATTGTAAGACACTATTTTTCCATCATCCTGTTTCAAATGGAAATTCTTGTGCTTTCTAGGAAAGCATTTTATACATAGTTTAAAAATACATGTCAGTTCTCCATTTTCTTCAAAATAAGAAGCTGTTTGGTTTTTATTTTGTGGAGTCAGTGTCTGTGCTGACAGTAACATGGACTGGTAAATACAGTATTTTGCTGCTGTGATGTTCACTGTGTGCATTGCCTGTGACTACAGGTCTGTATACATGTATCTGTATATACATATCTGTATCCTATTTACATATACAATGTATACCCATGCATGTGTCTCAATCTTGAATTTCAGGTCTGGTTTCTGAAAATCAAAATGTGAGAACAGTGAAATTCTTAAATTAAGACACAACATCAGCATAGCATAAAACATAAACATCTCCCTTTGAAATCTATCACTTTCATGTGGCTTGCAAATGAAATCCACATCTGTTCTGTATGCACTATTGATTTTTCAGCATACTGTGTCAGAGATACTTCTGCAAAGAAAAGGACAAAACTAAAAGCACAATGTGTACTCCTGTACAGTAGATTTAAAGAGCAAATATACCAAGTGGAATGGAGGAAAGAAGATAACTGAATAATGCCAAGACTAGCAAGCAGATTCCATTCCAGGACTAGAATAACTGATTTTTTTAATGTATTTGTGTCAACATATAGTTAAAATACTGTTTTGCTGAAAAGAGATTGATCAAGCCAATGCAGTTGTGGTATCTTAAACTGCATGAACATTTAGGTCACAGGAAAAGAGCCACAGTTAAAAGCAGGGCTATCTTTCTTGCATAAACACAGCAGAATGTCTGCACATTTCATGATTCCTCTTCAAGGTTTTGTCAGTCCAAGAAGGATCATGTTCTGAGGAGCTTTGATCAAAACCTCCATTTTTCAGGCAAAAATTAATCAGTGAGCATTTGGAATTTATTTGTTTATAATGCACTTATATTTTCACAAAGTATTTACACATTTTAAGGAAGCTGGAAGTACCATTTAGGGGGTTTCCCCCATAAGTTATTAATTAATACAACTAAGTACTACTAATACTAAAGCTGTGTGTTGATCAGTCTGACTTGAAAATGCAGATTTGTGATTTTTCCTATGTATTCTAGAAAATCTGATAATAATTTAATGAAATGGGAAAATAGTAATTTAATGAAAGCAACAGAAAAGACAAGCACCAAAATATTACTTGTGTTAATTATGTGTCCATAAACCACACGTCCATCACTGCTACAGCTGAGGCTTGCAGATCCATGAGAAGTGGCATTGTCATTGTTCTCATCATGCAGGACCTTGAAAAAATAATGAAGTGACTTTGGGACACTAAACTAATTTTAATTATTTTTTAAGTATATATTTCCTTTTAACCCTTTGGTAAAAATACTGATTCAGGTATAAAATTTTTGCCTTTCCTTTACAAGAATTAACAATACTAATATATTTTCAGGTTGTTTTACTTGCCAGAGTACAAGTAAAAGTACCAGGATTTCTAACCAGAACTGTTGCTCACTTGGCCACATACTCATACCACACCTAGAAGCATCTCCATGAAAGTTCTCATTTGCACCTTGCAGCATTTTTATTGTGGTACCTTCCATGTAAGGATCTCATTCCACTTACTGAATATGTCAGTTTCTGAAAGCTGTATTTCACATGTTGCCAAACTAGTTCAGAACGAGATAGATTGCCTGCCTTACATCTTTAGATCACAGAATAGTCTGGATTGGAAGGGACCTGAAAGGATCACCAAGTCCAACTCTTTAAGTGAATGGCCCATAGTGGGATTGAACCCATGACCTTGACGTAGTTTGCACCATGCTCTGACCAGCTGAACAATGTGAAAAGATAATAAAAGCAGTGCAATTGAAAAGGGAGGCATATTTTCTTGGATTGGTTTCTGAATAATAAATTTGGGTTCCATCCATCTCTCTAAAAATGGAAGTATTGAATTAGCCAGCTGGTTGTTAAGAGAGCTATTGAGAAGGATGGCCAAGCTGCTGGAGGAGAAGATGCTCAAGACTTGATGTGAAAAAGAATCCATGGTCCTGTTGAGACAAAGGAATGTAACAGAAATGTAAATTTACCAAATTGCAGTTGCTTAGATAATTTTTGAAAAACACTGTTTATTACTTTAAAAAAGCAAGTAACAGAAAATGGTTGCCACCATTGTCTGGCCACAGGTAATAACAGCATAACAAAGCTTGTTCAGGCACAAAATACAAGCAGAATTCAAGGAGAGAAATCACTGGACCAAGGGACTCAGACAAGTATATAATTTTCTTCCAGCAGATGTGTTTGCTACTTTTGTTTTTGTAAGAAGCGCAGAAGAGTTTCTGGAAGCATATCGAGCTGATAAATTGTGTGGCATTGATTTAACTTTCTCAAGGAGAAAACAGTAATGTTCTATACTCAGAGTTAGCTCATGGCTAGTTCGGTCAACAAGAAGAAATACTGTCATAGTTCCCTGGGACCAAACTGAGGTGGCCTTTGAGAGAGAGGATGCTTGCCTGTAGAAGTCCAGGGAAACCAGTGAGCTGTGAGGATGAACGTGATGCGAAGTTCCTTTTTATGGCATATATAGCATGGGGAAAATCAAACTTCTATTATCAGAATGCTAGTGGTATTTCTCCTTGCAGCTCACTGTGTTTGGCTGATACTCTTCCAAGATATCTCAATGTTCCTTTTGTTCCACAGATCCAGCATTATGCCTATAAAACAGTTCAATGCAATGGCAGTTGAACTTCACTGTTAACATTTTAATTAATGATATTCTTCAGTCTTCACTAAAAGCTATTCTTTTCTGAAAGCTGTTTTTTTCCTAAAATGTCTTCCTCATACCAAACCTTAAATTTAAGGTGGTAAGCCATAGAATGGGCCAGAATAGCCTTTTTCTAAGTCACAGAGAAGTGATGCAACAAGAAGGGTGTGAAAAAGCTTTATTTGAAGTATTAAAGCTCAGAAGGTATTTTTCTCCACTTTGGGAACCCTTTCCATGTGTTAATTCTTTTACAGTATCTGATTTTACCTGTGATTCTCTCTGTGATTCAGTAATGGTTGCTGAACCAATGCTCACTTCTTCCCTTCCCATACTTTGGGCTAAACTGCAATTGCAGAATATTATCATTATGAAATTTTAATCTATTCTTTAGAGGTTATGTTTGAAAACTTTATAATGAGCTTTGCAGCTTGCAGTTTCCAAAAGTATAATCTTGATTTCCTTGCAATTAATGAATGTAGAAAGAAAGTGATATATCAAAAGCACATATTCTGCTTGCTAAGTGGTGACATCTAAAATATCTTCTGTAATGAACATTACAAAAAGCGCAGTAGAGATTGTACCAACTAGTGGATTTTTTTTTCTGCATTAAAATGTCTCAATCTATGCAGTTATTAAAACCTCCATGTGAAGCAGTGAAGGTATTAAAGTGGTTTTTATTTTGAATGATCCAGTCATGTTGTGTGGTACAATCAAGGCAATTTGAAAAATAGAATGTAAATTACTTAAGAATTTTTTTTGGTTTCACTGTAGTGTTAAATTTGCTAACAGGCATCAAACTCTACTAACTTCTTTACCAGGTTGTGTGCTAAATTGATGGGCAGTGATTGGTAAAATACATTTGTTGGGGGTTTGTCGCTGTTGA
Organism: Lichenostomus cassidix; assembly: GCF_008360975.1. Taxonomy (NCBI): domain Eukaryota; kingdom Metazoa; phylum Chordata; class Aves; order Passeriformes; family Meliphagidae; genus Lichenostomus; species Lichenostomus cassidix. The sequence continues at coordinate 26,811,864 of NC_139482.1, forward strand.
GCAGCTAGCAGAGTAAAGAAAGCACCAGTTCTCAGTGGCAAGAAGGAATGACCTTTATTGTTTTGATTTCATCATATATATAGAGTTTTCAAAAGTCACCCAGATTGGTCGGTCAGAAGCCTTCCCCCAGGCCTGATTGGCCAGGCCTGCACTGTCCAAGTTCTGAGACACTGTTCCAATAACATCCAAACTTTATCTTTATTTATAAAACACAAGAAGAATTCTCATGGGAAAAGCCTGTGCTAGCCACAGGGGTTGTTCTAGCATGACTCCAGCTGTTTTGCAGAAACATCCATGTGTCATAAGTGGGTGAAATATAATATTCCCTTCCTTGCGGTTCAGGAGCAGGGGTAGGTATTGGCAAAAAGCTATGCTTTTTCAGAACTTTGCAATTCTGAAATGCTATAACTACTTAATAATTCTTAAAATGCTCTCTTGAAGAAAATATTAGTTTAAGAGAAAATGTATGACAGATGTTTTTGACTCGGGCAAAAGAAGTTACCCAGAGCAAAAAGAGGAGAGTTTCAGACCTCAAGTATTTTTTATTTCTCTCTCTGTGCTTAAAGCACAGTTCCTCTCAAAAGTTGTTTTCTTGGCGTGCCACATCAACACGCTGCTGAGGGGTCTGTTTGTCTCTGTTGCCCCCAGGACTCCGAGCCGTCAAATGAGGTGGTCTCAGAGGCCCCAGTGGTACCCTCTACCTCAAGAAGTAGCTCTGAAGAGCTGGTATCGGTGGCACAGAAACGTCCAGAAGAGGTAGGACATTCTGTGTCTATTCTTTTCCAAGATTAACTGTTGGGGGATACACATTTGCCTCTGTTTTCCATGCCTAGCTAGAGCTCAGTCTTATCCTCCCATATAAAGAGCATGCAATACGAAGGTAAAACTCAGGACCTTGATTAATGATACCTACAACTATATCCCATAATACTATGCCTTTTCAATACTGTTTCTTATTATCAGTGATTAGGAATTTTTTTTCCTGTTTTTGTCTTTCATGCCATGACAGTAACAGGAGTCCTGCTAGATTCTGGCTAATTAAACTTTATTACACTAAAGAGTCAGAAATAGAATCTTTACATAGGTATATAGGTAGATGCAAACCTTTTATCATCCTCCAAAAGATTTAAATATGTCTAACTTCAGGGTTGTGCAAAGGAAAACCCTTGCTGGTATTGTGCCTTTCTTTGTTCTCTTGTTTTCAATAAAGTGATGTAGTATGATCGTAAGTTCATACTTCCTGGTGTTACAAGCAAAGGTGCACGTAAGGTAGTTCCATGGGCTAGCCAATGACTTAAGGTGTTTTCTTTGCCTGCTATGCATCCTTGTCACAGGACACTATAGCTGGAGGAGAGGTTGTCTGTAGAATTCAGACTGATAACTTCATTTCATGGTGGCAATCATCTTCCCAGATAACTGTCGTTGTCCTTGAATTAACCTTTCCTGTGAAAAGTAACTCCTTCCTTTGTAGTAGCCTTAACACTTAATCTTGGCTTACTCAAACAATTTCGTTTTTATTATTATTAGAAATATTTCAAGTACCAGGTAATATAAAGACTAGTCTTTCCTGCCTTTTTTCTGAGATTTCATTGGACTGTCATCTTGACACCAAAGGAGAGCATCCAATTCTAGTCATAGGAAATACAATGCCATTTATTAGTTTTATGCAGCCTTTAGATAAATATCTTAATTTCTTTTGGTAGTCTTGTCACTTTGTCTGAAGAAGAAGGAAGTCCAGAATACAGGGCCAGGAGAATTCTTAAGAGTATCTCCTAGATTAAGACCAAGTAGATTCGCTTATTCTTTGAGGCTATCACTGCATATTCCAGGATAGAAAGTCAGGTTATCACATCTAAGCAGTCCTGGGGATAGAGAAATACAAGCTTTTAGTAATAGTTCTATAAGTAGTCTTGAGAAGCAAAAGGACCTCTAGTCTATGGAGGGACATTGGGTCTGCCTCTTTATTCTCAGATTTGTCAACTTACCTCACTCCCCTGGCAAAATTAAAATTGAGAGCACAGATGGTGTTTAAAAATAAAAGAGAGAAAAAGTGCTGCAGAAAGAGGAACAAAACATGATTAGTTAGTAAAAGGTGACTAAGGGGAAGATGGGTATACAGTTTTGGCATTTATGGAATAAAAGCTGCTCAGCTGTGGGGGAGAGGAAACTTCAGAGAATCAAAAGATGGAAATACATCTTTGCAATTTTACTAAATAGTTCAGTAATAGTTTATGTGGAAACTGTTTTACTGAATGTGAGGTCATGTGTTTTATAAGGGAATGAGACTTTCTCCAGTCATATTTACTGCAGTTGTACAAAGGAGAGAGAGGTGAGTCAGAAAGAGTTTTGTGGTTGGATTTGCAGGGAGCCTTGAGAGGGGAGCACCAGTATGCTGAATTTCCAAATTCAGAGGCCACCATGAAACAACCCATCTAAGTTACTCATGGGTAAGTGAGCATGGTAAACAGACGTTTGTGAATTACACCTAAAAAACAGGTCCAAAAAAAGTGTTTGCAGAGCTTGACTTCAACTAGTGCCTTTTTTATTTTTAATTTTGTTTGAAGTCTTCTGGTACATCTTTCAGTATCTGCTTAATGAGTTAATTTTTGGAATCTACTACTGACTGGTGCATTGTGTAATTTAAGTCTCATCTGAATTCAAATCATCAGTATTGGTGAGAACAGAGTTGTTAAAGAAAAGCTCAAATGCAGCCATGAAAAAGAGAAATATGAGGAAAGATTAAAGAAGGCGAGGTGGCTAACAGCAAAGGGTTTCAGGAGGGTGGAGAAAAATGGAGAAAATTGTGGAAAGTGTTGTTCATAAAGAATCTTGGGCTTGCAAATGTGAGGACACACAACTTCTAGTAGGAGAAAGTACAGAAAATCCTATGAGCTACCACATTATTTTAAATGATGCATGTTTTTTTCCTGCTTACAATTTGTTTTCCTCTTAGGTAGGACAGTCTGAATCTAACACTCAGTTACTTGTGTCATCAGTGGGATGATGTTTGTGGGATATAATTTGATTGCTCAGATGAGGCTTTGTTTTGCTTGTCTAGTCATTCCTCCTAATAGAAATGATGGTCTAGTATTGAGTTCTATTCAACAGGAGGGCAGGATGGCATCCACTGCTCTTACTACTGCCCTTCTTCCCAGTCTCTTTTGATGCTCTAAAGCTAGATTTAATTCTGTGTGGCATCAGGACAGTGTCCAGCTATGACATATAGGACAAAAGCCACTGCAGAAATTATTAGCATGTTGAGTGTTTAGACCTAGACAACTGTGAAATTTCTGTGAATTTCAGATGCCCTGAATCACCTGTTAGTGATTCAGGAAAGTGTTTGTGTTCATCAGTGTATTTCAGATGCAGAAACCTTTTGGGTTATAAGTAACTGAACTAAACTGCCTTTAAAGTTAGAAAGATACTTTATTGTCTGTTACCAAAAGCTGTGCAAACCTTAATAAAATTTAAGTTGTATAGATTTGGATGGTTGAATAATTTTAATTAGTGTCCATCCTAAAATAATGATGTTCCCTCTGTGATTAATAAGTTAATATTGTATCTATTTCTTGGGTTTTTTAAGAATTGGAATTTAAAAGTGGCATTGAAAGAAGAATTCAATGCATTTGGAAGGGGATGGATGTGTGTCATCCTAATTTTAGTGTAATTTCATTAGGCCTTCCAAGCAGTTTATATAGTTTTGTCAGTTTTCCTCCAATAATAATACTTAAGATAGGATTTTTGTTCCCATAAGCCTTTCAAAATTCAGAACCACATCACTGTTAGTATGCCCTTTTTTCTTTTTACCATGAATGGATGAAAGGAAATTTTCTGGATGCCATTATCATTTAAGATGCAGAGCTTTTAAAATGTTTTAAATGTACAAATACACTTGCTTGAATAATACTGCAATTGTTCAGTAAAGTTGAAAGGCTGGTGAATCAGCTATCATGACCCATACTCTGTTTTCTGTGGTCAGCTTCACTGTGCATCTGGCAGTTGCAGCATATTTGGTACGTTAAGTAGGTTTTTTGATGGTATACAGAGATGTTGAAGAAAGTGAAAGTTTGTTGTTCAAGTAGTTTTACTTTCCCTTTTTTATCTGTTTGAAGAGCAAGATGGGTGGGCTTTTTCTTGATACCATTTCTCATAAGCAGCAATTTAATCCATGGGGAATGGTGGTGTCAGTGGTTTGTTATCTAAGTAAGAAAATACTAGTTTTGGCAGTTCCCTTAAATGTGAGTCTCATAAGAGGCATATTCTCTTGTTTAATTAGAAGTAAAATAGAAGTACATGAGTTATGTGCATTAATTTCCTTTGCCAATCCTGTGGCAAATTAATTAATCATGTTTTAATAGTGTAAGCCTAGAGGCTAACACAGCTGATCTGAGTGTCTGCATTGCCAGAACAGTGCAGATACAGAGGAAAGGCTGTGCTATCCTTACTCTTGGATAGAAAAATGGATTCAACAACCAACAAACTACTACTTCCCCATACAAAAAAAGCACATATAAAGTATGGAGCACTTCAGGGTAAAATATGAATGATGTGTCAGTAGCATATAAACATGGATAGCTTATGTGTCTGTGGTGCTTTTTTGGGGGTTTGTGTTAAAACTACAGAAGCTGTGCAAAGTGCTGTGGTTCTCAGCTAAGGAAGGATTAAGATAGGTACCCACTAACCTTTTTCTGAACTATTAGAGATTCAGTGCTTGCAGTTTATCTGGATAGAGCACAGACGGTTTTCCATTAGTAATGTGCAGCTAAGGTGTAGTGATTTGTTTGATAGAAAAAGACGTGTCCCACACTTAAGTCATCTGCTGTTAGTTGTAAGTATGGTACAAGCATCCTAAAAGGATTATAGAATTCAGATTTAATGGCATTATTTCCTGTACGAGCAAAGGGAATGTGGCTTAATTTCTATTAAAACAATTAGCAGCTGATACTGTCTTTTGTTTCTTGATTTATCCTCCTTCCTTGATCTTGGGATAAAACCTTTCCCAACAAGGCCCTTCGGTATTTCAAGTTAGTACAAAAGGAATTTTTTTTTTAAAACCCAGAGCTAAAAATTTTATCACCAGAGCATCCTATCCATCCTTATGCTATTTTATTACACTGAGGTGTTTGCTTTTTAGACAAAGTATGATGTAACACGTTCTGAAATTACTGAATTTAAAGTAATTCCATGGCAAAGTTTGTAATAATGCTCATGTGATAATTTTTTCCATCTGCTGTTATTAGACTATTAAATAACTGAATTTCCATCACTGACATAATTCATTTGAGAAGATAATCATCGTGAAGAATAAGCATTGTCTAGAAGTAGAAAGATGATTTTCACTCTTCAAGAAAATAAGAATATATTAGATAAAATACATATTTGTATTTATCTGTAGATATAAATGCACAGCTTTTATGCTTGCACTTGTGAAAAGGCTGTGCATTCTTTGCTAAATTTCACAGGCATAAAATATATCCCCTCTATTATGTGTTGCTGCTGGCTTGAATGCGTTTAATAGAAAACTTGTGTCAGACAGTTGTTGCTATAAATGCGTTCTTTCTGACCTATTGCTTATTAAAAGAAAAATACAGTTACTGACGTAGGGTGAGCTGGACTCATATTTAGTCTTGAACGCTAATTTTTTTAGTTTAACTTCTGAGGAGCTTTCCCACTCAAAAAAATAATTGGAAAGGTCCATGCTGTATGGACCTAGCAGTCTGTTTTCTGATGAAAAATCATAACTGATAACTTAATAGTTATTTTGTATCATGGCTAAGTAATTCCCCTTTATAGCAGTAGTGATATTGGAATGTGATTTTGGAACAGAGGTTAATTTGTACTCTGAACCTGCTGCTACACTGACATCTGCAAACAGACAAAGCACCACAAAAAAACCCCTACCACAAACACTAAATGGCATACTTTAACAAAGAGAAGAAAAAAAAATGGATCATCTGCGTCATCCACATCCTGGTACACATAGGATGGATCCCTCCAATCCATATGTTAGTACTTTTTTCTGTTTTAAAGCTTAGCAGTGCTGGTTTTCTTACTTCTGGGATCTGTTCCTTTACACTCCTTTACAAGAAATATTCTCTAAGGCATTTGTTACATAAAGTTTATTGCACTCCTGCTCTTTGTTTTCTCTGAGTGACAACAGAAGAGTTGCAGCAAATCACAGATCTGGAATTGCAATGCATTTCAAATATTTTCTGGACCTAAGTCAGATTCATTGTAGAAAAGGCTGATATTTGGTTCATTGTGGAATTACTTATGGGTGATTTAGCCCATAATCCAACTCTTCTTGTCAGTGTATGTCTTCCAGACATCAGATTCATTTATCAAAACAAGGGAGTTGAGTCACCTATTTCAGACCATTTGGCACTCAAGAGATTTGTTTGGTTTTACTTTTCATGCTTCTACAAGTAATTATTATTATTATTATTATTACTGTAGTTCTCATTAATATTTCAGAACCAAAGTGGTAAGCCACATGCTAAAGAGCCTTAGAGTCTAACTGTGCTAAAAGTGAATTACTAATGAAATGAGAAAAGGAACATAATACCTTTGACTACTGAAGTGGTTCCTCTGTAAAATAAACTGGGAAATGCAGTTCAGCATGTAAATGCTCTGGAGTTAGGAATTCATATTTTTTCTCTAGTCTCTTCACATGACTGTTTTATGTAATCTTCTTAATAACTAAACATAAAGGTCGCAAGATGGCTGGAAAATGCTGTCATGCAGTTCTGCTTTTGAAGTCAAAATTTATTTATGTATATTTAAGCTGTAAACGGTCTTATGAAATGAGGGTTCCTCTTAGAAGAACGTTATTAATTTAAAAAATGAATTAGGTCTGTTCAAAATTTCCACGAATCCAAGACATTTTTCTTTATTTAACCTTTTCACAGTCTCTGCCCTTCTTTAAAGTACATTCAGTCCTATATCATCTGTTACTCAGGAAGGTATTTAATACATGACTGGGCATCATTTGCATTATACAAGAAGATTAACTTTACAAGCTCTGCTATTAATCTGAGTAGCTCTACATATTGACCTATGAAAGAACATAATTAAGTTAGCTTAATTAAGTTAGTTAATTGTTACACTCTGATGAACTTACTATTGAGAGGAAATTAAAGGCAAATAGAAGATGGCATTCATTGGTTTGAAATCATATTTTAAAGGATTTCACAAAGATACTTTAAAAATGGATGACGAAAACATTTATTGTGTAATAACCAAAGCAGAGACAATTAAAATCCCTGCAGTTTTCTCCTTTATTGCCTGACATTCACCCATATTTCTAAAAGAAATTTTAAAAGCATTTTAAAAATTTAGAAAATAACTGTTGTGGGGTTTTTTCCCCCAATACCCAAATAATTGAATTCAGAAATCCTGTCTGCACATGTACTATAGAGTAAAGCAGCACACCATCAAAGTTTGTGAAGTGTTATATATGATCTGATACCACATTCTTCTTTGGGGTAGAGGAAAGGATGGAAAGGCCCAACAGGGCAGCAAGCAATGCCCCATCATGTGTACCTTCCCACACATCAGCATAGGAATGTCTTTCTCCTGCAGGGATAGAGGGGAGAAGAGAGACACTCCTGGAATGCACTCTGTCAGCTGCATTTCTGTTGTTAGGAGTGCCTGCAAGTTCACTGCAGGAAAACACTCAGGGTTTCAGCGCAGATCCTGAGCGTGGATAGACCCTCCACATGACACCAACATCTGGGATGCATTCATCAGTCTTGATAAGCACTGATAAGTACCCTGGAGATCATCAATTCCAAGTAGCTGCAATTAATAAACAATAAGGAAAAAATGGCCAAACATGCAAAAATGTGCTACAATGAATGCTGCCAAATGAGCAGTTTATTAATCTGTGAGATTCATTGATTTTACTGTGGCTTTAGTTTGGAGTTATTTTCTGTGAACAATTATTAGTTCTCTATTACTTTTTTTTTAAATTTGCCAGGTCTATACATTTTCTGGATGGCATTCTCAAAGATTTTAGGATTTCTGCTTTCTTTTTGTTGTAAAAATTAGTATTTTAACTCAAGTGATAGCAGTATATTCCCTGAGGTATTACTCTTTGGCATTTCCAGATCACATGAATGGGTTGTTGATCTGTGGATATGTTCTCTGGAAAAATAGCAGCATTGAAAACAGGAAGGCAGTGGCATTTAGGATCACTTGTGTACAAATTTGTGTTCATATTCTTAAGACAGATAAATTGGAAATGCATTCCTTCAAAGAGAAAAAATATTTCCTTGAATGATACTTGATTTTTATTTGGAAAAAAATCTGAAGCAATTTTAAAAATGGTTAGGGTAGGATGAAGCCATTAAATTACAGCTACTGTACATTTAATAAGACATTGTTTTTCTTTAACACCTTGCCTACAAAAAAATATTTAATTTTTTTGTAAATTCAATTTGAAATGAGCATGTTGTTACTTTTGTCCCCTTTAAAATGTTATGAAGCATTAAACAACTTGTTATATTCTAAGAGGAAATAACAGCTTTGTTTTCAGCTTCAATGATGTGCTTTAAATAATTTTTTTTGTTAGAGAAAGAGAGTGGAAAATTGATTGGGAAATTAGAATTAAGTGAGCTTTAGGTGGGAATATAGCAAGAAGTTCTAGTTTAAGGCTGTTTCTCAGCTGCTGAGGATTTTGATAGCTGTACTGATGTCAGTGAGCTTCAGTCAGTACCTGTGTGCACTGCCTGGTCAGCTTTGACTGTATTGCTTTTAGATATCCATGATGTGCCATGGTGCAATGTCATGTAAGCTACTGTTGTCATTTGCTGTGTGGCACATGTGATATACAATGAAAGTTCTTTCCTGGAGGAAAGTAAATGTAGTTTCTTTCTTCAATGTGCACACTCTTAATGTTCTATTCTTTAGTTTCTTTCCTGAGGGGTTTGTTGTCTTCTCTCTTACCTGTTACATTTAAATGAAAAATTAAGCTAGTACATTCTCTGGTCATTGCATGCAGTGTAAATATTAGGGCTCACACTGCACTACATGAACAAAGCAGTGATCCTTTTTGTAGGTGATGCATAATATCAGAAATTTTCTATTTTAATATGACAGGTTGAAAATATCATCAGAACCCTCTTAAGTTATTATAGGCTAGATTTGAGATAATGAAACTTGAACAGAGTTAAAGATTTCAATGTCATCCTTGAGGTAGTGAAGATAAGCAGAGGTCAGTGAGCAGTCATTAATAACGTAGGTTATATAGATTTTCCCTTCCCAGTTGCTCAGGGTTATCTCTAAACTGCAGTGCAATCCCAGTAGTGTCCCAATGCTGCTTCTCTAAAGTATTGTTTCTTTACATATCTCTCACTGTCAAATGGAATGTTTAGACACTGAAGAGTTCATATTGTCTAAATATTTCAGCACAGTAGGATCAGTGATTTTTGTTAGAATAGCTCTTTTTGCTATTAGTGTAAATTTTTGTGATAGCCATATATCCATTAATCTACCTGAATTACCAGCAATTTAAAGCTAAATTTATGCTAACTTCAAGCATGTCTTTTCTGAAGACTATCAAGTAGGTTAACACACACTATTATCTTTAATAGCCCTTGTTGACCTGCTAAATCCTTCTTAAGTGAACAGTTATCCTATAATTAATTTTTTATTTTCAAGAGTAGCTACTTAGCTATCTTAGTCTCTCAAAACCTCTAGATGACGTGGAATACCCAGAACTACATGCTCTGTGCTGTAGCCATGGTCTTTGTTTTATTTAGAAACTGAAAGTGTTCCTGAAAATATAGTTCAATTCTGAGACACTTAGACTGTGATGAGGAGTGGTGTCTTTGGGAAGTTGGTTTTCCATTACCAAGTCCCAGTGTGTTTTAGTCTGGTAAAATTCTTCAAATTGGTTGGAATCATCTCAGGAAATTATCACACACCTCCTGTCAATTAAGATACTTTTGTGTCCTGTCATAATGACTGCTTTGTATTGTTCTATAATTCTGCATATGCACAATAGCAGTGGAGATATGCCTACTGCATGACTTAGCTGGCTGCAGTTATTTGCCTAAAACTCTTTAGATTCTGCCAGTACTTACCAAGGAAGATCTTTGCAGAGGACTTCTCAGGGCACCTGAAGGAGGCTTTAACCTAGGGGGATAGCTGAGATGGTGTCTAGAGATGCTCTGCAATTCAGTGGCCACCAGCCAAAGCCTGCAGTGCTGTTGAAAGGGCAGTCTGTGTTCACAGCCTGCCTGCTGCTCCTGTTGGACCCACACATAAGTGAGCTGGGTCAGTGGGCTGCGCTGGCAGACCATGGAGTGACATCCATGGGGGTGGAGGATATTCACAGACATTCCTGGGCCATGACCTCCCTCTTCAGTGTCAGCATGCAGATAAATGGTCCAGGGATGACACTGAGATTGCATGGTCATTTGGGTGATCTGGAAAAAGTAAATTAAAATAATCTTCAAAATACTCATTAGTGTTTCTGGACTTAATGTATTAGCCATGTTTTCTGTATTTATCCATTCAAAAGGAGCACTTTTTCCCCGTTTTACAGCTGTATTCTGAGTTTACCCCACAAGAGTACATTTGTCATATTTGGGTTTTTTAGGAGATGGACTAAAATTAAGAGCTAATTTTGTAACTAATGAAAATCCTGCTTCTTTCTGCAAATTAGGATGAATTACTGCTTGTAAGGGGATTAGCTACACAAAATTTAGACTCCGATTTAATATCAAGAACCACAAGCACTGGAATTCACACAGAGTTGTGTGTGTATGTGGGTAGGTGCTTGCATTCTTATGAAGCTTTTTTGTGATCTTTATCAGGAGAAATCTTTCCAGACTATTAGTGGACAGAGGCATAGCTACACTTTGCTTGTTGGGAAACTACCAGTGTTGGTTTGGATGCATCAAGGTGCAGGGCACCATGTGGGTCCTGCTCGTGGTCACAGCAACCCAATGCAATGGTACAGGCTGGGTGCAGAGAGGCAGGAAAGTGGAAAAGAGTCCCAGGGTGCTGCTCTACAGCCGACTGAACATGAGCCAGCAGGGTGCCCAGGTGGTCAAGAGGGCCAATGGCATCGTGGCTTGTAGAAGGATCACTGTGGCCAGCAGGACCAGGGCAGTGATTGTCCCCCCTGTGCTTGGCGCTGGTGAGGCCACACCTCGAGTGCTGTGTCCAGTTTTGTGTCTTTCACTACAAGAAAGACAAAAGTGCAGGAGTGAGTCCAGAGAAGGGCAGTGGACTTGGGAAGGGTCTGAAGCACAAGTCTTGTGAGGAGCAGCTGAAGGAGTTGGGGATGTTCATTCTGGAGAAAAGGAAGCTCGGGGGGACCTTAACACTCCCTACAACTGCCTGAAAGAGGCTGCACTGAGGTGGGGGTTGGTCTCTGCTCCCAGGTAACAAGTGACAGGACCAGAAGAGGCTTCAGGTTGTGCCAGGAGAGGTTTAGATAGGATATTAGGAAAAATGTATTAAAGGAAAGGGTTGTCCAACATTGGAACAGGCTCCTCAGTGAAGTAATTGAGTCACCATCCCTGGAGATATTTAAAAGACTTGGAGATCTTGCACTTAGGGACATGATTTACTGGTGAACTTGGCATTGGTAGGGTAGTAGTTGGGCTTGGTGATCTTAGAGATTTTTCCACTTAAACAATTCCATAATTCCATGATTCTGAGTTCAAATCTAGGATTCTAACCTGAGAATTCTATCTGAAAGCAGAAAACAATTCAAGTAGTGGCTTCTAATCTTGGAGAGACTTAGAATTAAAATTCCAAAATGAATTGCCAGTGGAGAAAGTTGCCTTAAATCTGTACAACTGACGATAGAGTCATTCCCTGTATGTTTTCCAATCCTTTGATTGTCCTTGACTCCAGTTTCCCCCACATTGTCAGTAGACTTCGTGCGTGGCCACTCACTGTTGGTAAACTCAGTTAATCCAATATTGGTCCCATAGAGTCATATGGTTATTATGAAAATAAATGTCCAGGGTTTAGAAGGATAAGGACAGGCCTTTAGAAAACACCCATTACAGAAGTATAAAAAATTAGTCAAAATAAAGCCTTATTCATTTTAATGTATCTCTTAATCTGGGGTATAATACTCAAAATGGAAGACAAGATGCTAAGTGCATGAAGAAAGAGAATATGAGGAAAGGAGGAAAGGAACTGAGATTTTTAATGCATTTTAGATGCTTATTTTTATTCTCATTTTCTGACAGTCTTTATTTATATATTTAGCTCTGGGAAAAAATTTCGGTAAGTCAGCATTTAAAAATGGATTCACCCACAGAATATAATTTGTGTGCATGTGTGCATGCTGTGCAAAATTTTAGATGTTTGTTTCTGCAAAATGTTGCTTGTTTTAACAGCCTCTTTGTAGTTTCAAGGGTGATATTTAAAATGGGGCTAGATGCAAAAATGATGGTTTTATTCAGCGTCTGTAGATAATCCTAAAGTCACCATTTTTCATATTGTAGCCTGATAAGCAGTGGAATAAAAATAACCCAATTTTGAAGTCATGGTGTTACTTGAGAAAGCTCTTCGTGTCTGCAGAGGCACCAAGTTATTCAAGAAGGGGAAGCACATAAAAACCTTACAAAAATGTAAATCCAACCCTTGTTCCTGTAGGAAAGATGAAGTAGAGGAAACTTTCTTCTTCACCACAAGCATGACTCTGCAAGATCTCTCTTATGCTATGGAATGAAATGCACTTGTTCCCTCTGTTCCTGCCTCAAGATGCCATGTAGAAGCAGTAAACACTCAGAGAAAATTTGAAATAAACATTTATTTCAATTACTTTTTTCAAGGTGGTGTATGAGCTTGGAGTGTTCTTTAAAATACTACTATTCCTAAAGCCTGTCTTTTCTAAATTCTTCATATGATGCTAAGTATTTCAGATGGGGATTTCTTTATCTCTAAAGTAATGGTATTTAATAATAATGTTTATTTTGGAAATTAATATGGTAAATTTGATTTGTTCTTGCCTTTGTCTTGGCAGTTTTTTCTGCGTGTCTGCTTGTGGCCATTGTAGGTGACAAGAAACTGGACTAGAGAAATATTTGCTGCTATCCACCGTAGCTCCTTATTTCTTTATGTGACAAGTTAACCTGCCAGTGCCCATGTGTATTGATGAAGCCAAGAAATAGTGTCAAAAATTAAAACTTTTCAGATGCAGTATTGCATATGTGCTGTGGGTCCAGGTTGGATTTTTTTTATGATAAGTTAACTTCTATGACTTGTGATTTCTAGTTCACTGTTAATACAAACATAGCACTTTGAGAAAATGTCTTTGCCAATATCCAGAGTGTTATAGCTTTAGAACTTCCTTTTTTTTTATTTACTGAATTAATGCTACTTTATTTTCATTTAAATCAGCATGCATTGAATTTAATAAGCACAGGGTCTCTATGTTACAGTCTGTGAAGCTCCCATAACACAGCTTAGCAAGTAATTCTGTGCAATTAAATATTATGCTTTTCTTGTGGCAATCTTCCCCTGAGAACTTGTAATTTTGGGTATTTGTTTCTAGCTCCATAATTTCTGTCATGAATGCATTTCAGTGTTGCAGTCAGGGCTATCCAGTTAAAATCACTGAATAAAAAAAAATAAGGAAGGAGGATAATTACCTCAAAGAGCTTTCATTTCTAGTATAAAAACAGACATTGCAGATTTTAAAAAATTAAATATTTTGTATTAGTTCTTTTTACTTCATTTTGTCTAGAGTTTGCACTAAATAGGAGAATTTTTTTTTTTAAAGGAAAGACTGATAATAATGCTGATCATATTGTTTTAAATATTTGGAAATTTCACATTCTTTTCCTACAGTATTATTAAGCAGATTTTAATAACCTCTACTTCTCTACATAATGCAGAAACTTAAGTTAGTAATAGAAACAAAATTAAAGACAATGAACTCATCACAGAATGGAACACATGAATTCCTAGTCTTACTAATTGGTAAACTTAAGCTGGAGAGATATTGCACATATCAACCAGGAAAATGGAAGGTTGTTTGCATAAATATTTTTCCAGTGTGAAAGCACGTCATTAATAGGCTTTATCAAATCAGACCAAGGATCTGTATCAAGCAGCTTCATCATCCATGGAGTCATGAAGTGAATGTCATCAAAAATCACTGGGCCTAAACACTTCTCTGCTCACTGTGATAAAATGACTGCATTTTTATTTGCACAATAACCTCAAATCCTCCTATTAAAAAGTGGCAATTTTTTTTGCCCTTTACTGTTCCAAGTATGACACATGTAACAATTATTCATCATTCTATAATGGATCATTTTTATCAGAATCCTGTGTCTTTTCTGTATACATAGAATAAATATTTATGTTTTCTCATTTTTCTGAACTAGAAGATACTGATAGAATAGGTTTGAAGTGTCAACTATAATTCATTGCATGCAAAGAAAAGCTTTATACTGATACTGTGTGAAAGGAAAAGAATATCTAAATCATTTTAGCAGCGAGCTTATAACCAAGATAATATCAGCATTTTCCTTCTTGAAAATATATATGCCATAAATTAAAGGAGGTCTTCAGTATTTTATTAAAATGCTTTGGACAAGTTTAACCCCATCTTCAGCAGGAATATATGTACGAATGCGAAAGCTTTTTTTTTTTTTTTAAAGTGAAGGTCAAGTCAAAGTTAAAACAGGCTTACAGTAAACTTCCCACTAATCCTGCAAATATTGTGCTTAGAACATATTAAAAAATTATGACACATATTTGGTGTCAATTTAAAGGTACTCATTCTTATAGAAAACTGAAGATTTATCTAGCCCTTTACTATTTTGTACAATTGTAATGTAGTCTGGGAAAAAAAAAAACAAAACAAAATATGTGTATACTTAGTGTTTTTGAATGAACTCTTAATTTAGTTAAAATTAGCCTTAGCAGTAAATGTAATAGTGGAGAGGTACATATCACAGTATATAATTATGTTTAAATATATACATAGCAAAGTAATTGGGTTAATAAGAATATAATTAGAATCCAAAATCCACTTGTAATGAAGTATTTTATACACAAATACAGCAGTTCATAGAAATACTATGGTATCTCAACAGATTTTCAACTCTGCTTCCAGCTTCTTTAGCAAGAAAATGCAGGAAAGTGTTGGTGCTGTTTGTAAGGAAGTAATAATGGAAAAGTTGTATGTGATGAAACCATGCATCCATTTTGCAGAATTTGCAGCTTATTATTGCTAATAATTACCCTTGTTATTACCCTTATTATTGTTTTAAAACCTTTTGATTTGGAGTACTTTAAAGTGTCATATTCCATGTTCCTCTAATCTGTTGAGGGGTGAGTGGTTAAATTTTGTGCCTTCTTTGTCAATGCTCCTTCCCCAAGCCCTGCAGCAGCAACTCCCACATTTATGGCTACTAGCTCCCGAATTCTAGCTGCAGCTTTGCAAGATGTTCTCTAAGGGACCTGGTCAGAAGAGACATTGCCTTTTTAGGGCCAGTCCCTTCACAAAAGACACAAAGCATCCATCACAGCTTTTTGCAAACAAGCAAAAAGCTGAAATGAAGTCTTATTGTTTCTCATGTATGTGAGAATTTTACTTTGAAATCTATGTGTTTTCTTCCAGCAATAAATATAACTTTAATCACTCATTAGTATCACATTACACTGATGATGAAATAAGCTGGGACATTTAGTAAGGTCACATATTTAATAAGAAACTGCAAAATACAATTTTATGGTGTTTACCCAGTGTTTTAGTTTAGAACTGCTGCCTAGAAATGTGATAATTGTTTTCTTTAAAAAATCAGATATTAAAGACAATGTGAGAACGAATCTTTCCTTTCTATGACAAAATCACAGAAGCAGTCCATTTTGGAGGGAATTAGTATGTTTCGAAGGTCATGAATGTAAAGCTGTGAATTTGTCCCCACAAGTGACATGGATAAGCTAAATGATCTTATGGTGTTTGCTGTTGTCAAATTGCATTAGCATCTCAGGCATGATAAGAATGTCATTAACGTGAAACAAAAATTAATTGCTATGATAAGGCAATAAAGCTTGTTTAATACTGCATGATCAGTAGCTTGAAAGAAACTTGCAATTTCAATTTTAATTCTTTCTGTAAACATTTCCAGTTCATACAGACTCTGAATCTTTACCTTTTGTGATTATTTGCAGACAGAGTGGAATTTACTCTTGGATGGGCACTCTGTAGAACAGCTTGCCAAGTGTTCTTGCCAGCATATTTTTAGCATATGTATTAGGGAATTTTTGCATTATTGCATCCTAAAATCAATGTGGAACATAAGGATGATGAGTTATGTTCTAGGCATTCCTTCTACTGTCCGTCAAATGCATGTTTTCAAATGCAAGCAACTTTCCTAATTTTCAGAGAGCTCAAACAAAGGAAAGAATAATTCATGTCACAATAGCTGAATTAACAGTGCTCCTATATCCAACTGCATGGAAATGAATTGATTACCTTTGGTTATGCTTTGTTCAGGTCTTAGGAATCTTTTTTGGCATTATGCTTTTTATGTACACTGAACCCAGCCATCTCAGGGTCCTCAAAGTACTTCAGTCCAAACAGCTGCCTACACACAGGATGAGGACCTGCTTTAACTGGCAGGTTCCATTGCTTTCTGGTTCGGAATAAAGGAGATGCTGTATGAGGATATGTCTCTGTTGAAGTGTGGGATCATACTTGTTGGAAATCAGGCACTTATTTAGGCCAGCAGCTCCATCTGGCTTTTGCCTATGAAGATCCATGCTGGCAACTTCTCATTCACAGTCCATGTTTCAAAATACTGGTTTCTAGATAGCGTGGGACAAGTTCATCGGACAAAAACTGCGTTAGGCTACCAACATATATAGTTGCACATAGCAGAGGCTTTTCTCATTGTGGTAATCTCAGTATCTTCTGACATCAGATGAATCGATTTCTTTACAAGTCAGCTTTTTGTGCTTTGAAATGGAAGTACTGAGAAGTCCGTGGTTGTCGTCAACCCTTCCAGAGCACCTGGAGCCTGTCTACTTTGCAGAACAAGTGTGGTATCTTCATGGCAGATGGAGTAGGCACACTGACTGCTAGTACCTCATCCTTTTCAAACATACATCAATCCTTCTGAGGCAAGCAAACTCCAGAATCATATCATCTGTTAGACTTCAATTGACTGGTAGTGGCTTCTGAATTCCAGCATGAGAACTCACATCTTCAAAATGTTTTTGGAGGAGCTCACTTCACAATGATTTTGGAGGTGCTCTTCTAGCACCGAATAACTTCATTAGGGAAGGCTGACACTTGTCAGAAGTGAGGGCTTATTGCTCTTTTCATGATAGCATTCCAGTTAACTGTAAGTATGTGGCTTAGAAATTTCAGCAAGTCAGCCAGTCTTGCATTTGAAAATGGTATTTTAATGATACAGTCAGGAGAGATTGCCACCTTGGGCTTTCTGAAGTGAAAGTTTCTTAAACCACATATCCTTGACAGTGCATCTCAGAGAGTATGAAAAAAATTGTTAACTGCAAAGTATCTAGTGCTTGATTTTGAAGGGCTTGATAGATCACTGGTTCATAAACATTAGTGTAGAAAGCACAAGCCAAGCTATTGAGGAGGTCTGGCCTTTCATTAGCTTGGACAGGCATTTTGTTGTTAATTGACTCTTCTCATCCTTTTCTGTCGTGGGTTATGAAATCATATGCCCTAAGGAAATGAAATTCAATTATGCATTTAATATTTTTGGATTAGTGGGGCACATGCATCTGGCATGGTGAAAGGAGGATGATTTTATATATAGAAGTTAGTTAGAAAAATTATCTCAGTTGATATAAATATGATCAAACCTGCTGTATTCCTCAGAAAATCTCTAACACTTGAGACAAAAGCTGCTGTTACCACTGTTAGAATCTATTGCATTAAGAGTATAGAAATTGGGCAGAAAATAAACACCCTTGCTTTCACCTTTCTCAGAGGTGAGAGGGGCTGGGTGTGACACATCTCATGGAATTCCCTTCACAACATATCTCATGGCATATCTCATGGCTATAGGCCTTATTCCTGTGGAATCTAAAACTTTTTCCAAGTGATGAAACATAAATGTAATGGAAGTTCTAAAATATTTTAAAATTTGGCTTACGAAAGTGATAACAAAATTATATCACTGTGTCCACATGGGTGGTGGTTATCTGGTTGGAACATAGCCCCAGAATATTTTTCTAAATCTTTAGAGAGAGAGAGACTGGTGTCTGTTTCAGTTTCTTCACTTTAGTACTCTTAAATATAAGATTAGAGGAAAAATTATGACTCATAATTTTAAAAAAGCAAAACAAGTGCCAGAAAATTCCAGGGAAATCTCCTCAGTCCCCCACCTTGAACATATCTATAAGTGGTAAGCTGTTATATCTATCTTATCCTTGTACCAAGAGAAGATGTTCTTTTAAGGAAGTAGATGAAGAGCAGCAACAAAGAAAGAAGAGCTTATATCCAAAGGAAATGATATTAAGAAGATTTCAAGCATGGTCCTAAGGATCTCCAGGCACTTTCCTGGTTAAAATGCTGAGAAGTCTGTGAAGTAGGCTTTGAAAGCTGGAAGGAAACAAACCTGAAGGTAGTGAAACATACACCTAAGTAGAAAGTTCTGCACATGTTAAGAAAGCAGTTTGTGGGAGGAAAGTGGAGCAACTTTGAGACATAATTTTCATCAGCTTTTGTCTAGTTATCAGATCAAAATAAAACAACCAATTGGGCATGGAGGATATTCCTTTTATTCTCTGCATCAGTGGATAAGACCTGGAAAATGAAAAAATATATATGTTAGGGACTTTTCCCAAGGAGTAAGGGAGGGCTGTGTTGCATTTAGTGAACTATTCAGACAAAATTAAAATCTTAGCTGTCACCTCAGTCACTCAGAGAAACAACAAGAAAAAGGGAAACACAGATGCAGCCTGTAATTTTACATAGGCCAGGAATGCAAATCCTTTTCATTAAGCAAGAATGCTGACTTATTGCTGAGACTCAGTGCAGGAAAAATGCAGTTCAAATCACTTTGGAAAGAATATTGCCAGGGAATGTGTCTTCTGGGTTTTGGGGTGTTCTTCCTCCTGCACATTTTTTTTTGCTTCTGCCAGCCTAACTTTGGAATGTCCTGTATAAACAAAACCTTAAACTTTGTGGAAAATTACAGAAATTATTAAGGAACAAATTTACCTTTCTGTGAAGAGTGTAAAACTGACAAATTTGAAAGAAACTACATTAAGAAAATGTTTGCTTCACAAATGGTAGAAATTTTTAATTTGGATATACATTATTTTCTTTCTTCGTCTTCTGCTGAAGACATGTTAAAGACAAACACCTCTGTGAATAGATTCTTGTTTGGCTAGGATAAAAAGGTATGTGGCACTGCATGTTGTGATGGGAATATCTTAGTGGTACGCTTCCATCATGTTTAAGTTGCTTAAAGACTGTTAGGATTGTATTTTTTACTGAAATCCCTGTTGAATCTCATCGTGCGGACAGAAAGTATGACATCATACTCACAAGCAATGAGCAGCAGCCTTATGTTGCCTTTGAGACATGAATGGACCCATAGCTTCTACAAGGAGAACCCAGGGATGCTGGTTTTCTGGTCAGGACACATACATGTTGGGCTGCTGGCATCTGCAAGTGTCTGTCATGTTCAGGACAGAAGCAATTCAAGAAATTAAAACGAAAAGTACAATTGCACATTGTCTAGGAAATTATTGTTTTATGTGGTGGTAAAATGTGAGTAAGTTTTTTCTGAATGGGCTCCTGTCTGCTGTGGGGTGGCTGTTTAAGATACACTTGGTGCTTTCACCTCAAAGGAGATAATACCTAATGATGAAGCTCCTGCCTAATAGGGAGCTTATACACTCATGGGCTGCACCAGCAAAGTACCTAATGCTGTAATAACCTGCAAATCTGAGCTATTCAACTTGGGATGAGTGTTACAATCAATTATTTTAGCTTTCAGTACAGTCACTGTTCCTCTCCTTGTCAGACTTAGCCTCTTACCTTCCTTGTTGAGTCGTGTCTTGATGTGTGAGAATTATATCCAGTTGTAGCTGGTGTAGAATGCTGGTTTGTATAAAGCCATCTGTGGGTTAAACGTCTCAGTCAATGAGAAATCAGCTGTGTGGGATTGGATTACCACCTGGATTAGATTTCTAATGCAATACATTTCCAGGCATCCTCTTTCAGTATTTTCACAACACTTCAGTCTATATTATGGTGGAAATTGGATTAAAAGGACAAAGCGTGAAGTCATTTGCTGAAGCAAACAGGGTGTTAGTGCCAAATTTTGTATTAAAGGATGCTGCTGAAAGGGCCGCATGTTTCTCTTCTAATCCACAGAGAATCCTCTGCCTCTGAGTTTAAGGACTTCATTTCCAAATACAATGCACAAGGGGTACATAAACCCCTGTTAAACAGTTCATTTTGTGCATTCATCTCTTGTTTGTTTATGGTATTAAAAATGTTGTTTTCGGCCTGGAACAATCCCATTCATGTGGAAATCACTTTGTAAATTTAAATACTCTATTAGTGACAGTTCTGTTCAGAGAAAGTATTTTAATGCGTTGGGCAGTATCTGTAGCGATCCTCCTGTAATTAAAGTTTTAAATATATGAAAGAAAATCCTGCCTTTTATTTTTCTCAATGAAGTAAAGATTTTCAACAGAAAAAACTGGTTATATGTAGAGACAATGCTCACCGTATCTGAAAATGTCATTTTGCCAGGACAGATGAATGATTGCTGTTCTTGAATGGAAGGAATAGTGTGTATGAAACTTCCACTTTCCTTGGAGTGGACAGTAAAGTTTGAACTGTAGGCACAAGACAGGACATAAATGATACCTTTTAAAAATCCAAAATCAGAACCTAAATATTCAAAAGTTTCTGCACCCAAAGATGTAATTCTTGATCACAGTCTTAACAATTATCTTCAAATGGTGCAAGATGACTTAAAAATGCAGGTACATTCATGTAAAAAAAGCTTACCTAACTGCAGATGACCACTGCAGCTTTCACAGAGAGAAAATGGACCACCACTTAAATTCCATTAGGATGTGATCTTCCTTGGAGAGCAGGTGCTTTTCCCTCTGAGAAAGAGGAATAGACACATCAATTTAATTTGTTCCCACCTGCTGATGTACTAGCACTGACTTGGTAGTTTCTTCCTTATTGCATTATATTTTAAAAAGGGACTCCATTCTCTTTTCATCATTCCAAACCAGACACTTTTTTTATGCGTTGCTTTCTGATTGCTCTCAAAGCATCTTTCCAATTAAATAATTGCCTGACAAAAAGCAAGTTTATATGAGGTAAAACTGTTTTTCATATGCTTTATAGGTTGCTGCATATTATACAATATTGCATATCGCAAAATTCCTACTATTCAAGGTTGTTTACTTTTTCTAGAGGCAAAAAATAAGCATCAGAACTTAAAACCAGACAATTTCTTGCAATAACTACACTCATTTTATGTCTTCTTTGCTGGCTTCAGAAAGAATGGGTGATGTTCTGTGCTACAAAAGTTAATGCTTTTAAAGTCTTCTTTGCTTTCTGAATGTAATAACAATGACAGCGCTTAGCACTTATATAAATCTTTTCATGCATAGAGCTCCATCCTGACATTGAAAGTATTGTTATTCACATTTTACGGATAAGTTCTTTAACGTAGCAGTGAGTTCAATTTCCAACCCTCCAGTCCGAATAAGTATTATAGTAGGGGTACAAATGTCAGAGATTTTAGCTGAGAAATTCCTCATCTGAGTCTCAGACCTTGCTTCACTGTTGACACATGCATTAGCTTTATGCTGGTTTCTGTTAGTGACCCTCCTTTAGATTAGAAAACCTATTAAGTATCACTTCTCCGTTTCTGCCTCTTCTTCAATGACATCTTCCAGAAATCCAGAGGTTTCCTCAGTTTCTCCTACACAGCCCCCTTGACCTCAGCAGAAGTTTCCCCAGCAGAAGGACATCTCTAAAGACTGACTCAAGCCTCAGAATCATTTTGATAAAATATCTGTAATAACCGTCTGATTTTTTATGTCTACCCTGTACAACCAATTTATTGTTTTATTAAAAATATAAAATATTTCTATTTGAAATAGTTTTATATAAATGTTGATGATAACTACTTTTTAATCACCCTTCATTTATTGGCCATAATTGGAACCAAAATGTGATTAACATACATGGCCATTATCCTGACCCCACTAAGCTTTTTGGATATTTTAGTTCTTGTTCTTCTCTTCTTTCATTTTTTTTCATAACTGATTTTATACTCTGCATTATCAAACTCCCCAGATATGTTTATACAGCATGTGGCAGGATATGACTTATATGACTTGGCCAGATTTGGATTATTTATTATTATAGATAAATAAATATTATATCTGTATATCGTTTTTATGATATCTGTTTATCTTTTTGAACAGCAAAATCTTCAAATGACCCAGAGACCTTTCTGTATCTAGGTATTAAGAAGCATAATTTGGTGGAATTTTCAGTAGACAGGGGAAGCAACAGCTAAAAAATTTTTTCATTATTTGGTCTTTTGAGAACTTACATCCTGAAAGGTTTCCTTGAGTTTAAATGAATTGAAAATACCTAAGTCCAATTCAAGTCACAAGTAATTAATGCTAATAACTTTCACTGACAGTTAAGAGAATACTGACAAAGAGAAACATCAATTAATGTAGGAAAAGTATGATCCTTGATTTATTGTCTGCCAAAATAGATGGTATTTGCTCTATTTTCTTCACAGTCTTATAAATAGTTAATAATCCTATTTAAAAATAACATTGGCAGAGAAAGTTGCAAAGTATCTTTTTGCTTCTGAGTTTAAATGCTGATATAAATGGCAGTGCTACAAGCTTCCATGGTTCTTGATGTGTTGGTTGTCTAAGTTACATGTAGAGGAGAGGAAGCAGCAAAATGGGTTGCCTCAAATACTAAGTGGTATTTGCTAAAGGAGAACATAAGCCTGTTTTTTCTACGTAAACCTTTTTTTCATACTACCTGTTCAGTTTTGTGAGTAAAGGAGACATCATGGTGAGTTTATCTTAAATCATCAGTAAACAGAAAACAATGAAATACATACTGGCTGTTAATTCTTAGAATCATCATATCCAATTCCTGGAACTCCTGTATATGCAGAAAGAGAAAAGCCAGTGAATAAAACCAAATAGATTGCAGCTAAGTAAAATGAATGATGATGGAAGCTTTTGCTTGATGTTGTTGGGTAACACTGACAGGTACAAGAGCAGAGAGCAGCAAGTACTCAACATCTCCGTGGGGCCGTAGGTGACCTGGTGTAAGGTGACGGACAGAAAATCTGTAGAGACAGTTGAGTGGCAGTACTAGGATTCCAGGAAAACACAGCCCTCTGAAAATAACCTCAACTTCCTCTTAAATACCTATAATTAAAATGCCCTGCCTGATTCAGGGGCTGTTTAGACTCAATATTTATTCCAGAGAAGCCTTGTTCTACAGTACAGTTCATATGTAGCCCCAGTAAATGGTTCTGTTCATTTCAGTAATCAGATGAGTTGAATGTAACAATGCATGTATACATGTTTGCAAGGCCCTTGATGGTAAAGAATATTATGGTGAAGAATATTATTCTTGGAAGCACTGTAGTATAATGTAATGGGAGACAAAAAGCCTTCTGAGGGATAGAGTTTAGTGAGCTTCAAAAGGAGTTTCAATGAATTATGTTAAGTGACTTCAGAGTTTTAAGGAAAAAGTACATAAACAACAATTTATAACGTAAGCTCTGTAATGAGCTCTTCTAGCATAAATATGCAAAACACTAATTAGTTATAGCCAAATTTCCCTAGCTTTGGGAATCTTTTAGAGTATAGCTTCTCAGTAATTGAATCACATCAAAGAATTTTTTCTCCCACTCTTCTAGGAAAGTTAAGTGTGATTTGTTGGAGGGTAGGCAGAGATGGGAAGCCAGCTGTTGACAAACCAAAAGATGACTTTGATGTGGTTTAGTGAAACAGTGACATACAAATTTATCAGAAAGAAATGCACAATCAACAGATAAGAAGCCCTGTTTGCAGTGACTACCAGCACTGAGATGAGGTCTGTCAATTAATTTGATTCTAGCATTCCAAAAGGCAACTAATTTTTTTTTCCCTGCAGAGTGTATAAATATTGTTAGATATAAGGTTTTGGAAGGATTTCAGAGTATGTTTGAAGGCAGATGCAGCTTTTACAGGGCAGGTTTTTTTGAAAGTTCTTTTTGATAATATTTGAAACATTAAATGGTTGGACATCACATTATTTGCAGTTTAAAGAGTTTCATCTG
Source organism: Lichenostomus cassidix (assembly GCF_008360975.1). Classification (NCBI taxonomy): domain Eukaryota; kingdom Metazoa; phylum Chordata; class Aves; order Passeriformes; family Meliphagidae; genus Lichenostomus; species Lichenostomus cassidix. Next base: position 26,836,181 of record NC_139482.1, read on the forward strand.
ATTCTGACTTCAAAAAATTACAGTGAAGCACCATCTCTATCATGACAAATTACCAAAACATTCCTCAGTATACCAACAGAATTAAATAACATTTGGCTTTAGATCCTCACTTGGAAGTGCAAAGAGGAATTGAGTTTGAGGAGATCTACTGCTAAATCTGATACATTCTTTTTCTTCTTTTTTTCTTCTTTATTTTTTCTTTTTTTTTTTAATTTAGAAGCTTATCAGCCTGAGACTCTGAAAACCTTGGTATATTGAAATGTTATAATTTTGATTCCAAATTGACTACATGTTTATTACCAATACACCCTTGGTTCTTCAAAAGCAACCAATTTGATCTATTGTATGAAACAGGACTGTTCAGGCATCATTACAGGGTCTGAACAGGGTCCTTCAAGTAGAGCAATAAAGTAAAAATATAAAAACCGATCTACAAACCTTCCTTTGCCATCAAACCAACTGAAGTCCAACCTTTAAAGCCATAGATTTCTTGTCTTGTTAGATTTCAGATCGACCACCAAATGGGTGAAGGGAATCATTCTATGATTCTACGTAGTCAAATTAAAAGTATGTTTATACAGCTTGGAAAGCAGTGATTTTGACTTCTGGATCCATCTGCAGTACTTGTGTTAAGTCAGATTAAATGAATGATAACAGTAGGAAAAATACAGCTCTTTCATGAGAGATGGAAGGGTCTGCTAATATGACACTATGGATCTGGTACTAGCCTAAAATGCTCTTTGGGGGATTTTATTTAATTGATTTTGTTGAAATAATTGAAATATTTGCTTGTTTGTTGCAGTTGTTGGATTCTGAATTTAAATACCAGTATGTGTTTTGGGGGACCTGCTGAAAGGAGGTTTTTTTGTTTTGTTGGGGTTTTTTTAAAAAGCAAAAGTCTTTTTAGTCTCTAAATTATTCAACAGTAGCTGAAGATTCTATCCTTCATCTACGTCTACAGCTTCATTAATTTCTGTTTTGTTGGCAACTTCATGGATTGTGACTAAATATAGGAGTTCAGTATTACAGCAAATACAGTAATTTCTACAACTTTCACTTATATCACATTTTGGAAAACAAGTGACAAAAAAAAGGCCTTTACTCTTGTTCAGCCTCCTATGTCATCATATTAACTCCATTGAAAGTTTCATCTTTTATGCCTTGAGCCTGAACAGAATTTCGTGGCTGTACTCAGGTGAAATTTTCTGATTAAATAAGAAGAAAAAGGCTTTCTGAATTCCTAACTGTCACATTATAGCAATATTTTCATGAATTCCCAAGTTATTAAATTTATAGTACTGCAGTAGGCTTTTTCCAATTAAATGTGCATTTTCTTTTGTCATAAGGAAGGGAAAAACTTTGGTTATGCTTTTTACAGTAATCTAATTAAGCATTTCCCATAAGTTCATTTCAGTATCTATCATGGCTCACTAAAGTTGAAATTCAGTATAGAATGGTAGATTAATTGCCCTTTGTCTTTGATGAAATAAGAATCCTAAAAATGCAGAGTCATGAAATTTAATTGTGTTCCTCAATTGCTTATTCAATGCTTTGGAAACCTGAATCAAGAAATACTGAAGAAGAGGGCCAAAGGTTGTTAAATGTACCGAGTAACACAGATTTTGAACTTTACTTAATGAACCGAATGTTTATTACTATGAAATAAATGCACCATTTAAAGAATTATGGTGGAAATGTAAAACATTAAAACTCTAATTAATTTTGGTCAGGAGCATGCAATGCACTCATTTTTCCTAAAACGTTTTCATTAGGTTCTATATTTTCTCTCTTATTGAGATAAATTTATTCCTTTCATATGGTGGTGCTGTCTTTTTCTGTTATAAACATGTCCTTCAGTGATGTTTACAGTGATGTCCTTCAGCTGCCTTCGACTTTGGGCAGCATGTCTTGATAGTAGCTTACAGAAGCATTTTTCTATAATTCAGTTGTGCCTACTTTTCCTTTTAGTGTTAATCATTTTTGAAGCAAAGAGTGTTCAGACCTCTTGATAAAGGGCTATGATATATATAGATTTTATGCAGGTTATATTTCAAAAATTACTTGAGAAACGAGTTAAAGCATGAAAAAAATCTTCAGCTGTCATTTACTAACTACCAAGATACATGTATGGCTTAACAGTTGAGGACTTAAAAATTAAACTTGTACTTGTTGGGGTTTTTTCATTAAATAATACTTAGAAATAGAGCTATTAATTCCTTATTGCTGGCCCGAGCATCTTTTGTTCTCATGTAGCTTTTGTAATGGGAAGCTATATTATTTCCTAGTATAAAGAATACAGACAGGAATAAGGTTTGCTTCTTATAATTTAGTAAATGTACAGTGTAAATATGGTGAAAGTCTAACCATAAATATTTAAAATTATCTTCATTATAATATGCATTTCTAGGCTATGAAATATTATTCTGTAGTAGTATTACGAGTGTATATGAAGTGGAACTTTGTGTTTTATAATTATAATTCATAAAAATAATTATTATATTGCTACATAAGTAGAAAATGCTGTTGAGGTTTCCATATGTGTGTTTGTATATGCACAGATGTAATTACTATGACTGAAGGACAAATTTGCCTTAGGAATGATCTTATTCAGGACCATGTCAGATTTGAAAACTAGTGTGCCCTCTCACACTGGACTGGAAATTAAGGAGGCTTGTCCCAGATGGACACAGTACAATCCCATTTAGGCTACTTTTCATCCTCTCCTTAGTTGATGTTACAGGTTTGTGATATCTAAGCATTTATAGGTGCAGTAGAACATTCATAAACCTGAACCTTTAGAGACTCAAATTCTTAAAGAGGAAACATTTTCCTCTCCTTTCTTCAAGGAGAACCAGCTGAACTTGTAAAACAATGGTTGGGTTTCAAGCACCACCTGCCCTGAAGAGGATCCCAACTGTAGTGGCAGTCAGCCAAAGGGACCACTCAGTGGAATGGTTGCCTCCTAAAAAGGAGAGGAACAGATGGAAGATTTGAAATCTGGCATGAAATTCCACTTCTGTACTAAGCGTTAAATGAAATTTGACTGCAAGGGCTCTTGCGATGGTACATTTATCTGTATAATCAGAATTAGAAACAAGGAAACAGAAAATACAGAACACTGACAAACATTTCAAAAAGACTTTAAAGTTCTTGTAGCAGTGTGAGTTAAAGGAAAGAGTTTGTGATAAACATGCAGCTGCTTGCAGCTTCTTAAAGAGGAGGTTTAGCGTGGAAGTAGTTCTGCTGGTCTTGCATTGCCACCTAGAGCTCAGCAGCATGTACTGCTTGGTCAGGAAACACTCCAGCGTTGCTCTTTTCACTGAACAAAGTGGGCTGGAGAGCTGCTTCCAGTTAATTGATGTCGTGTTTGCTTACACTGTGGTAGTTAGTCCCTTCATAGCCTCCATTTGATAGTGTACCAGATCAGCAGAGATTTCGCTGTAGGGCTTTGGTGGGCTTTGACAGTAAGAATTAATGGAGATGCACATTAAAAGGTACGACTGTCAGATACCCAGTGGTCCCAGAGGGGGCATTTTCTTGATGGCTGCTTTAGAATACTTCATGAAGCAAATGTCAAACTTGTCAAGGCTGTCACTATGAAAATGATCCATGTAGCAAGGGTCTCCTTTTCTTGGGAAACAAACAGCTGCCTTATCACTGCAGAGCTGTGGTGTCAGAAAACTGTCATCTATCACAAGAAATTTATATTTGCTTCTAATATCCATTGGTAAAGAACTGTTCCATTTGTACTCTTGGTTTTTTGCACCACTCTTTATTATAAGGGTTGTCAGTAATATATTTGAGGAAGATAGCATAGGCTTTGGAATTAAAATAAGTTTTGAATTTTACTGCTGGATGCTTTACATGTGGCTGTTTAACAGAGAGACTATCTTAGCTCCCAGTTTTTCTCTGACACTCATTTTCCTCCAAATTTGGCCTGTGACTTTGGATGCTAGACCTTCACACACACAAACAAAACCTCTAATATTTAATAAATTCCGTTTTTTCCTGATAGACTTTTAAGAGTATTAAAAGTATTTTTACCTGCTCCCAACTGTTGTTTTCCTAGCTAGAATTTTTGAGGTAAGAGATGAAATGCCAGCTGGGTATCTTTAATACCTTAGTCTGTTATTCATATTGCAGGTTTTTGGGTTAAGATACTCTAGAAAGTAGAGGTATCAGAATTTGATCCTGAGTGCTTTTGAGATGGTATTTATAGATTAAGTAATAGCAGAGACAACCCTTTAGTCATTCCTCATTATAGCAGGGCATTTTTGTGTTTTGCATACTTTCTTCTTATTCAGATGATCCTTTACGTCGTCCTGTAATATATAGCTGTTTATTAAGTTTAGAATATCAGTTACAGTTGGAAAAATACACAACATCGTAATGCAACTCTAGATATTACAGGTGTGGTGCAATGAGCAAAACTGGGAATTGATGCATTTCCTAGCACAGTTAATTAGTGTGTGATCTGTTCTATATGCAGAAGAATTCCAGATTTCCTGTGGAGTTAAGAATTGTCTAATTCACTCTCATTTTCCAGATTTTATTTCATTAACTAATGGAGAAAAAAGAAATTTTTAGACATTTTGAATGAAATTGGTTGGAGGAGGCAAAAAAGAGAAAGGGAAACTCAAACACCTATTTCTAGGCTTTTTTCTTCTTGTCTCATTCCAAAATTTTTCTACAGGGGGATATTCTGGAATAATTATTACAAAATTAACTTTCCATGTTAGACCCATTATTCTTCAGTCAGAGAATAATGGGGTTGACCTTCAACATGCTTTCAAAGGGGATGAAATTATATCACAGTCTTTCTCAACTGTCAGCTCAAAATTTTAGAAGTGGAATCTTAAAAAGTCAGACTCTTACCTTTAGTTTTTGTCACCTAAAGATATCTAAATATTGAAGTGTTCTCATTAACTTCAGCAAAGCTATTGAATGTTCAGTACTTCAATAAATCACAATACCTAATTATGTGGCAGATTCTACGGTCTTGGTTCTAAATTCTTGGCCCCATTCTGTTGCTGTCACCCTTAAGTGCTCAGCTATCAAGTATGGACTGAGCAGAGCAAAGGCAGAGATTTCCATAGGACATTTGAAAACCATAGAGCACCCAAAAGGCCCTTTAATCCAGTTCCTTGTTTCCGTCAGAGAAAAGGTGGGATGGCAGGGCAAAGGATGTAGGAAACCTGATGTGGAAGGTCCATCTCTCCATCAGTGTCATCAGGATGCAGAGGAGATATCCAGTCACCAGTGGCTTAAGGAGCTCCTGACCTGGCATTTCAGTTCAGTGTTGGCTTTAGCAGCATTTTTTAATGCTCTTTGTACTTTTCCTTATCACTGTTGGTTTTGTAAATTTGTAACAACATCAATTCCAGATTAGTAAAGTTAGTTCATTTCAAAATTAAAGTAATCTTCGGGCCATTAAGTGACTTTTTCAGTAGGAGTAGTCCAGTCTTGAGGCATTTGCCTCCCTTGGCTACTCCTACAAGTCACCAGATCCGTGCTGAGGTATCTTTTAGGTCAGTGTATTCACTATATAATATTTGAGTCTACAATTGCCTGTAGTCAGAAGAGATACTGAGACAAGTTTCATTTTTGACATACAATGGCAAGAACTACTTTAAAGGTTTGATTTGTGACATTTGCTAGGAAAAGCTACTTTGATGTTAGGATCTTTAGAACAGAAGGCCCTAGATGTTAGAGTCATAGGTGGCTGGGAGAAAAATAAATAATAATATAAAAAACAAATGTGAGGTATTAATAAAAATATCTTGAACTGAACTTCTGTGGACAGAAGCCAGAATTCAGTATTTTATCTGCTGGTAATAGAAAATTTGCACACTGCTATCATGGACTGGATTTTAACAGGTAACATGAAAATAAAAGGTTTTCCTTCGCTATTCATCAGGATTAAAAGCATTATAATGATAATGATAGGTGGTAATTACTAAAACAAATATATTAAATATATTTAATCTGCAGCCTGTTCCGCATAATTTCATGATAATTAGGCCATATAGGCTATGTAGCTGAAAATTCAAACATTATTAATGATATTAGAAACTCCATTTCAGTATTCCATGTGCAATCATCGGGCTGCCTCTTGGGCTACTAAAAAAAAAAGATAAAGCATTATATAGAAATTTTGCATTGTCAGCAAGCTGAAATAATAGTGAATCTTCACATCTTGTAGTATGGTTAATATGTGCTCTAAATTGCCAGTTCAGATCTTCCCCAAGCATACTGGCAGTGATAGAACACTTCTTATAATTTATAGAGGTTCATGTCCCAAATTTTTCTGGCACTGCCATTCTGAGGCCTCTGCTGTCACTTCGTTTCTGGCAGAAAGCTGCATGAGCTGCCAAAAATGGTGGTTCATACTTTTCAGTGTTCCCCGAAAATCCTTTCTGCCATCTTCTTGAGCTGGCACTGTTGTTCATGTGGCAGAGCACAGGCCAGGGAACTGATCTGGCTCAAGGCATGTCTGGCAAAGAAAAGGTTTGCCTGCTAATTCATACTGTGAGAAAAGATCAAACATCATTACTCTGAGCTTTGCACAGCAGTTACCTGTGTTAAGAGATACCAAACTTGGATTTCTTTTTCCAAATGAGGTGTGAGTTTCTGTTCTTGGAAAACAGAGATGGAGTAAAAGCCCTTGAACAAAATTAAGATGTTCTGTGTGGAGCACCGTTTAATGCAATGCTAGGCAGAAAGTTTTGTGCATAAAAGTGGAAAAAAACCCCAATAAAAAAAAATTCAGTCAGGCATCTGGATGACTTGTGCATGGGAATCTGCCCACCCAAGTCAAATTTGTACTCTGCTGGTAAATTTTACCTGTTTGAATATGTTTTACTTGGTTGAAGCAACAGGAGATCAACAAAGGAAGGAGTATTAGTTCTGCAAAATATCCCGAAGTGGATGCTTCCATCTCGAGTATTCAATCCAAGCAAATCCTGGTGCTGCTATCACCAACGGCCATCATTTCTGCATCTCAGAACACACTGATCACTGCAGCTGCTGCTGTAAGCCAGGAAATCTGCCAGACTGCAAGCATGACCTTTTGAGCACAGAATTAAAACATTTCAAGTTTACACAAAGCCAAATCCTGTAAAAAAACCTCTTTCACTGGATAAAAACTTTTTTGTCATTAAAACTTAGGCTCAGGAAGCTGGTGTTCAGTGTTGAACCTAATGTGCCTTCACCCTCTTGTGAAGGTGTGGCCCTGTTCTCTCGGAAATTTCTGCATGCTTCATCTATTAGGAGAGGGAGCCTTAAGCAATATGTCAAGAGTTCTGGGTAAAGAAGGGTAGTACAGGTGGATTAGTTGGCATTGAGGTCATTTGGGATACAACTTCCATAGGCAGGGACCTTCAGAAACATGCAGATTTGCTGTTCTTTTATTAACATGTTCTTTGTTAAATAACCTGGCTGTTTTTCTAAAGTAGCCAAAAGTTTCTGTGTGTGTTTTTTTTATTCCACAATATTCTTTTGTCACCGGTAAGCAGTAATCTTGGCAACACCTCACTCCTTTGTTGTTTCCAATTCTGCCCTGTGTTTGTTTTCATTTGAAGTTTGAGCTCTCTGTGTATACTATACATTGCACTCTCTTTAATATATTTTACACTTCTAATTTCAATGAATCTGCAGTCTTTGATTTCACACACATGCACAGACATGTTTTCTCACTCAAATGAAAAGAGCCACAGGGAGCACTACATGTTTTAAAGGTAATTGAAGAAATGACAGTCAAAAAAACAAAAGAAAAAAGGCTTTTAGTGGTCAGTCAAGGAAATATTTCTCAGTGCCTAGGCTGCCCCCAGAAGGGGAAGGATGCAGAGGCATAATGGCTTGGAGTATCTGCTACTTTAGAACAACCAGCTTTTCCCTTTCATTATAGTTCGGTGTAACATATTGCAACATCACATTTTAAAATGAGATTTTCTACTGCTGTTCTATTTTGTCCTGCCCATGTAATCTTGCTATATATTTTCTACCTCTAAATATTGTAGTTATCCTTACAAAACATGCTTTAATGGTTGAAAGAAGGACTAGGATGCAAAAGGATAAAGTTATTTTCCTACAAAAATGAAAGTATTCTTTTCATTTAGGAAAATACACCTTAGGTTTCTGAGTCCCACCTAAATGCCCCCAGCATTTCCTTTCTCTCAGCTGTTGGCTTGTGATGAGTAGTGTTACAGCAGCCATGATGCTTCTTCATTCCCAAATCTCTGTTCATTTATTTTTGTGTTATTGGAATGTGGAAGATTCTCTGTAAATTGAATTAAAATGCAGACAGGAAAACTGGCCATACTTTGAAATTGTGATAAGGACTGTTCATGGTGGGATAGGCTGCAAGTTGCCTTATAAAACAGTTTTCTCACTCTTCCATAATTTATACTTTAGAGGTCACGATTTTGTACTGGGCACAAAATAGTATCCATTCCTATGGAAACAGGCGTTGTGATGTCACTTCATTTTTTCAGTGAGATCCAGAGGAACCCATAGTGAATTATGAGCCCTACTCTTGGAGCTGAAGCTGTAGAATATTGTAAGCATGCTGCTGCCTGACATGCTCATGTTTCCTATTTTAGACCTGACTGATCTTCAGATAACATATGGTGGTACAAGTAATTGGAAAATTGGCAGACCTGTCAAGAAAATATGCTAGATGGGACAAAAATACGATGCTGCAGCACATAAAATGTCTCTGAAGTTAAATTTATTGTCTTTTATCAAATGGTGAAGTAAACGTATCTGGTCTCAAAAAAATGAAACATTTTTCAATGGCAGATGCTTTTCAAAAGTAATTTTTAGTACAATGATGAAAGTTCTTGCATTCAAAAGTAATTTAGTGGAAACCTCTGGTCAAGAACAAAGGAAAGGTGTGTAATATTGTCTGCTGTAGGCATTCGAATATCTTGTTATCTCTGTGGTTTAATAATTTCTTTATGCAACCATCTGGTGAAATGGTCAGTAAAATATTTACTCATTAAATTATTTTTCTGCTATAAATGTAGGCAATTAGACTTCTTTAAATTTCTTACCATTTTTATTTCAACCCTTGAGCAAAACCAGTCACTTGAATAAATGACTTTTTTTGCTTATTTTTATGCTTATTGGTCAGGCGAAAGATGGCAAAAGGCTGCACAGAATTCCATACATTTGCATAAGCAGAAAAAGTGTACTTCTTCAATAAGTGGATTAATGTTCAGGTTTTCGTTTTCTTTTACAGGAAGATGAAAATGAAGCTGAAGCAGAAAATCCATCTCAGGAGCTGAATTTGGAGCAGAAAAAATCAAAAAAATAGGAGATTGCTGTCTTGTTTGAAATATTTGCAAGTTGTGTAACAGTGGTTATAGTTTCTCATTGTAAAATTAACAAAAAAGTTCTCAATAAAGTCATTGAAAATTAAATTCATGGTGCACTGGGGAATTAATTAAGTAGCTCCTGGTGATATTCTTGATTACATTAAAAGCTGAATTATCAGAACTGAGTACCATACCAGTCAAATTCTGAAAGCTTTTTGAATATGTTATGGAAAATTGATGGGTTATTCATCACTAATAGCATTTACTAAGCAAATAGGGCAATTTTATGTTTTACTCTGCAAAGCAGTGTTATCCTTAAAGGATAGTTATAAGTCAGACATATTTTGGTATTTCTGAGCAAGAGCTTTGATTCTTAAAAGTTAGATAATTATGTTCTGCTAAAGGAGTTCTGAAATTTCTTCTGATCGGTGATTAAAATAAATGTTTTTGAAGAGTAAGTAGAGGCAAGGATTTTTTGGTATGTAAAGTACATTTTCAGGAGTAATTAGTTTTGCATTTGTATTGTGATTTTTAATTGGGTTCTTGTTGCATTATACTTTCCTTTATGTAAACCTTTTCCATCTTCATGTGATCATTGTCTTTTAATGAATGTCAAGCTTTTGTCTTGATTAGGCCATCTTTCTCAGGTCTAATTCCCTTATGCCAATCTTTCCATTCTAAAAAAATAAAATAAATTCTTTCTGTGTCACTAGACCTTCAAGTGAGTAATAAATATCTAAAATAACTTTTCTTCCTATAGTCCTAATTTTGTTTTCCAGTTTATCTCTGCTTTTTAGCCTGTACAGGTCAGTAAATGGGAAAGTACAAGAAACTCAGAGGTAGATTTATAGCCTGATAGCTTCACAGATTGCAATGAAGAAACAAAAAATCGCACTGATTCTCTCTTAGGTTTCAAACAACACTCACTGAAGTCCCTTCAGTGAAGTTTATCTTGCTCTAGAGAAATTAATTGTCTTCATATGAAAAAGTTCACTTTTTTCCTGCTCTTCTACACTTTTACTGTTACATTTTGCATTGAGTGTTAAATCAGATTGTAAATAGTATGCACCCTCAATTTTATCCTCTGTGAGTAAATTGTATTTTCAGATATTTTAAAAACAACATGCCTGTGCTTACACAGTATATTTTATAAATTCTTTTCTGGTTCATGAGGTTCAAATGTGTGTAGCTCATGGACAAATTTCAATCACAATTACTCTACAGGAGTTTAATAACACTGGATCTCATTTTAATGAATGCAGCTATCATGTAAATTAACATATAAAATAAATTCAGCATTGGTCCGTTTGGTGCAGATCAACCACTGTAACCATCTCAGAGAGGAGGGGGAATGTGATTTTCTCTTCACTGCAGTGGAAGAGACAGATTTAGGAAAGACAGAAGCAGAGTTTTGCCATCCAGGACCTTTGGGACTATTTTCTGTGCAGTGACATGAAGATCACAGGGTGGGTGAAAACTAAGGGAATGCTTTTCATTTTTTCAGTCTAACCCAGAAAATCATAATTCTCAGAGCTTAGTTCTCAACAGGGTCTGAAGAAGGGGCAGGGTGTCCAATCGAACAGGCTGAAAGGCTTCTGAATTTTGAAGGACAGAACTAGTAACTTATGAAAAAAAAGGTAAGAGAATGAAATTTTACATGGCGTTTACACAAGGGAAGCATAATGACAGGAGTTACTGACTGGGGTGAATTGGTCTGGACATGCCTTGGCCTTTCAGCCTTCACTTGATGTGCTTCATGTTTGGGTTTATCCTGTCTAAAATGAACAGTTAGGGCCTCAGTTGTACAAAATATTTATATCTTTATATAATCTTATTTCCCTTCAGTCCATGGCAGAACATTTGTCCTTTTGCTGTGAGTCTTAAGCTCTGTGACAACCCAGGATTGTACAGGTGTGTGAGAAGAGAAGGGTGGTTATTTGGTGCTCAGGTTTTGTGTGAAAATGCATTACTTGGCTCTTGAACACTTGAGTGAGAAAAATAGTTCAGACATTGAAAGATACCATTTGCTTCCATTTGATGCCTAACTCTGATGAGGTTTAGAGGAGCATTTCCTAATCTTTCCTGAGTTCTTAAAAAATTTAAAGGGAACATATGGTTACATAAGCCATCATTTTAGCTAACTCCATCACCAAAAGTCTACAGTCAGTGTAGTTAGCCTGTCCCTTGGTTACGTTATTTACCTCAAAAGTCAAACATGGGAATTTAGACATTTTCACTGAAAAATAATAACCAGTACTTTTACCATAGTCAGCTGTGGGATGGAGAGTGAGGCAAATGTGGCTGAATTGAAATGCAGTCCTAACTTCATACCTTCCAGAAAAAGGTAGGAGATCGATTTTAATCACTTGTTTGTAGACAATTTACTTAATAGAAGGATAGGGGTGTTTAACTGACAAAGATCAAATTGATCAGATGAAGACTATACCAGGTAGGTGACTTTATTTCCTTTCTTTTGAATCTGTTCTAGTTCAAATTTTCAGCTGAACTGACTTCCTGTGTATTTTTGAGTTTTCAAACAACCAGTATGAATTACATTTTCATCATATATGTTTTTTGACAGTGTCCAGAGGTTCTTTTGATAAAATGCACTAGGTGAAGCAGATGGCTGCACACTGCTACATGGCTTTGACATGATGCTTTTGAGTGTTACTCTTCAGCAGAGCTGACGTGTAAACCTGATGCAGAATATTGTGACTTTTGTTAAAGGTGTGTTCTTGCTGCAGTCAAATACAATACAGCTTGGATACTGAAAACATCCTAGCTCATTCAGAACGAAGTTCAAAGCCTATCTGAATAAGCTCAAAGCCCAATTTAGAGATGGGAAGACAAAAAGTTGGTACACTTTTAATTCAGCTGATTGCAGTCACTTCTGTGGAGAAGTGTACTCTTTGTATACAAATACACACAGACACCCCTCTGTACACGTGCCCAAGCAGCCAGTTATAATGTGCTTTTTATTTCTATTTCCCACTATTCTGTTATTTAATACTAAGAGTCACATGCTGATCTGAAACTGAGCTGATCTCTACATGGAGAACAGCTTATTTCCCACTGCATCCCTCTCATGCATGACAGTGATGATGATTCCCAGTTGGGAATTGCAGTTTTCTGGATTGCATTAGTGATAGCTATTTTAGGGTGGCTTAGGGGATAATTATGTTTTCTGTGCTGGAGGAGAAACTGTCATTTTCCTCATATTAAAGCAAATTCACTGCTTTTGTGCAGTTAATGATGGATTACTGTTGGTTTTTGTACTCAGTCCTCCATGTTTACTCTTTTCCCTCCTGTGGAATAGTGGGCTTTGGAGAATTTTTTGGACTCCAACACTCTTTTCTATTACAGACAATCACTTTGTACTCAGAGAAAAGCAAATTTCTCTATTACTATAATTTTTGTTCGTAGAAAATAATGTCTGACTTTTCCACTCCCTTGTAGGGGTACCAACAATTTGACGTGTGGAAGTTCTTGTCAATCACTCAGTAATACTTCTGGTTTATGAGAGTGTGGCTTGTGTTGTAGATACATGTGCAATAGGTTGTTATTAAATGAATCTCCTTAGTATATTATCTAATTGTTGTTTTGCAAGGATTCTTACTATGAATGCTACATTCCTACATTAAAGATAGGGCTCCAAATCATTGGCATGAGCTAAAAAATATCAAAGCTTCTTTTGACACAGATGCTGTTACTTTCCTGTTTGTTGCTCCACTGGCATTGAAATTGTTGGATCTAAAATCATGTGCAGTCATACGGATTCTGGACAAAAGCAAATATATATTGGTATTTTATTTCCAGTGTATATGTAACTTTATGACTGAATGAGTGTCCACAGTATTTTGTCTTTTTCTTAATGATACATTGAAATGTATTGCTACATTGAACATTTGGTGCTCATTTAGAGTTTTTCTCCTGAACAGCACAAATCGTAGTGCATTATGTGCACAAAGTGTCACATACAGGGGCTAATCCTAATACAATATTCATTTTCTGCTCATTGGAAAGCATTTCTATACCTGTAAATTAAGAAAACTATTTAACATGATTATTGCCTCTCAGGAGCTTCAATATTTGCACAGTAGGAATTTTTGAAGGGAGAAAACCATACTGACAGAGCAGTATCTCACTTCAGTGCTTCTTCCTTATTGCAGTCCCATAAGCCTCGTAGTTGGTTGCTCTGCATCATGCTACAGAAACTAACTCTCCCTGACATTAGGCTGGATGGGTTTTACCCTGGTTTTGCTCTGAAAAGTGAAGATTGATTAGAAACTGACTCTATTTCACATGACCTAATGAAAACAATTTTTACAATGAGCAAACGACTTCTAGCACCTATCTAAAGCTGTAGAGTGAAATCATAGCAGGTAATAAATGTTTCCCCACCGTGAATTCAGTGTGGATTCTGCAGTGATGTTATCTCGGGAAGGAAGAGAAATGCTGAAGGCAACAGCATGAAAATGCATGCAGCTATGGCATAATTCTGATTTGTTTGGAAGAACTATTAATTTCCTTGTTACAAAGCCAAGTAAGAGCAACCCTTTAAAACTGTTGAACCATGAAAGCCATTTCCTTAAGGGTTTTAAATTTGGGAACAGAGTCATGAAATTTATAGCTTTGATGAGATATTCTTTGCCTGCAGTCAGAATGAGAGTCAGATCATTGGTTTCCCAGCATGACACCTATGTATTCTTGTGTGCACTAGATATCATTAGGCTCATAATAACACAGCTATCATCACATTAACGTCTGAAAGGTTCAGTTTTGATGCTTGGTTTAAGTCTCATTTATACCTACAGCATACAAAACAGCTGAATAAAATCAAAAGCTATATCTTACCTATATTGTGCTACTGTTATGCACTTTAACCAAAAATACAGTAATTTTATGCCTGATCAAATTTTTATTTTATTTTTCTTGCCAAGTCATGTTGTTTTGAAAGAGCTGCAGTGATGAACTAATAGCATGCCATGAATGCAGTAGCAGATAATGATACAGTGAGACCACTTTTTTTCTGGTTCTTGCCTGTAAGGACAGTAGGGAGCATCATGTACATATTGGCCTAATAATTGTAATTTTCAGTACAGTATTGAAAATTTATGTACTATGTCTGCCATCTTATGGTAGAAGAGAAGTGTGTCAGAACAAGCTGATAGCACCTCATTTCTTGTATTCTTGCAGGTAAACCAGTGCAGACTGTCATGTTCTAGCAAGGCACCAGCAGTTGGAAGTCACACAAAGAAGGAAATACAGCTGAAAACAATTTGGGTTTTCACTACTCTGCTACATATTCTGCGAGTTTCTATTGAAAAAATAAAGTATATCACTTTACAGCATGAAGTTGTGCAGGTTTTACAGTGAATATCTTGCCATTTATATCAAATGAAATTTGCAGAGTGAGATACCAAGAGAAATCAGCTTTTATTCTGCCCTGTGACTGAACAGTAGGAAGAGTTTGGGAGAAACTTGTTTACTCTCATAATGGAGAGAAGGAGTCTAAAGCACCAATATAGCAAGTCCAATAAGTTGTGGCTTACAGGCAAATTACTATTTTGATCTGAAAAGTTTTCTCCAGATCAGTGTCAGAGCTTTCATTTCTGTTCGTAGAAGGGATACCTGTGGGACTTCTGGCAAGAAATAGTCTGCAAGTTTGGGCTGTAACATTCATTGAGTCAAAAGCAGCCAATTCCAGTGATTTGGAAAGAGAAAAATTACAAAGACAACTTGAATCATCAGAGTTTCTGAAGGCTTCATGAGACAATATTCTGCAAGAGCTTAAAACCCTTATGGAATAAGAAACACTAATTAGCAACTGAGGAGATGGGATTTGTAAGAGTATAATAATAATGTTACCCACAAGAAACACTTTAGGATGTTTTCAATTTAATTGTTGAAATGGAATTTCTTAGTATTTATTTTAAGGGTCACTGTTTCAGTCACCAATATCTGAATATTATTGACTCAAAATCCAGACTTTTTTTTTAACAACTTGCTATGAAATATGTGTTATGAAATAACCTTTTTTCTTAAATATTTTAAGGATCAGTTGAATTTTTTATAACTTCATACATCAAATTCTTTCAAATATTGAACCAGCTGCAGTATTATGAAATGTTTTGTCCCTGGAAAGGAATGCAATATTCATTCTTAGTTACAAACATAATGTCAAGTACTTAGGTGGAAAATGTTTTTTTCGGCCCTCATTTGTTCCATACAAGTATTGTGACCCTTTTTTGAATCCAAGCATAGTGTAGATAATACATGGCATTGCTAAACCCACCCATTAACCTGCACTGGTCATGTTATGGAATTGTCTTTAATTGCTAAGTAGCTTGCCTGTGTGAAATCACACCATTGATTCCCATTTTTAGGATTTGGAGTCAAAACAAAACAGACTACCTTTTCTTCCTTGTAGATAAAACCTTTTTAAACCAGCCACAGGAATTGTCACCTTTCAGAGATGGGAACCAGCAGGATAAGGCTGCTGCCAGCAGTATGGGGCAGCAGCACAGAGAAAAGACTCTTACTCCCCAAAACTTTGTTTTCATTACAGAAGACAAGAGCCTGAAAAGCCAGGCTGAAGAAGAGATATGGCTTGGATAATGTTCTTTTAGCACATCCCTGCATGTCCTTCTGTATCTTTTTGTCCTTTGTTAAGAGAGGAAGAAATACAAGATTGCATTGCTGAATGCTTAAGTTATTTAGTAGGCACTGTGTTGGGTTTGCATGGCCAAGCTTTGGTGGTGGGGGGGCTACAGGGGTGGCTTCTGTGAGAAGCTGCCAGAAGCTTCTTCTATGTCTGACAGAGCCAATCCCTGGCATCTCCAAAGATGGATGTGCCACTGGTCAAGGCTAAGCCAATTAGAAATGGTGGTAATGCCTCTTTGATAACGCATTTAAGTAAAAAAAAATTGTTGCACAATTGTAATTGCGGCAAGAGAAGAGCAGGGTGAGAATCTGTGAGAGGAGCAGATATGCTGACATGAAGAGCAGTGGAGAAGGAGGGACAGGAGGTGCTCCAGGCACCAGATATGGGATTCTCTTGCAGCCATGGTGAGGCAGCTGTGCCCCACAGCCCATGGAGGATCACAGGGATGCAGAGAGCCACCCACAGCCATTGGAGGAGTCCCAGGCTGGAGAAAGTGGATGCTTGAGAGGAGGCTGTGAACCTGAAGGAGACCCGTGGAGAGAGGAGCCCATGCTGGAGCAGCTGGTCCTTCAAGGACTGCACACCATGGAAGAGTGACCCACACTGCAGCAGTGCAGAGAGCTGTTGCTCATGGGATGGACTCACATTGAAAAGTTTATGGAGAACTGTCCTCCATGGGACAGACCCCACAGTGCAGTAGGGGAACAACTCTCCCTAAGCATCAGGATGAAGCTACAGGTCATGAGCTAACCATAACCCCTATTCCCTGTGTCCCTGTGCCTCTGGGACAGGAGGTAGAGCTGGGAAGGAGGGGAAGGTGGGGTGAAGGTGTTTTTAAGATTTCATTTTACTTCTCATTATCCTGCTCTGATTTTGTTAGTAATACATCAAATTATTATATCTAATTCTAGCCTGTTTTCCCCAGGATGGTATTTGATGAGTGATCTCTCCCAATCCTTAACTCATGAACTCTTTGTTACGTTTTCTCTCCCCTGTCCATGGCAGTGATAGACAGGCTTTGGTGGGAGCCTGACATCCATCCAGGGTCGACCTGCAGCAGCCATGCTGGAGCACAAATGATAGACCTCCTCTTAGTAAATACTGTCCTTGGGTCCAAGCAGTTACAAAAGTTCGTCTGAACATCTCATCCCCCCAGGAGGCAGCATGCAAACATTGCTTTGCTTGTTGCTACACACAGTAATTGATGCACACTTTTATTGCCTTTTGAAAAGCCATGGGGATGTAAAGAAAGATTCTTAGAATAATTTTTAAATTTTTTTTTAGGTTATCCCCACCCAGTTATTCATAATGAAGAGACTTGCAGAGACAGACTGAATCTGTGAAGTAATGTCAGCACCATCTGTATGCAGGCACTGTTGCCTTGCAGGTATTTTCTGAGAGTGGACTGGGCTGGTCTTCAATAGCTTTGCTCTTCTCAGCACCAGGAGCATCTTACTGGGTGGCTGTGGGCAATAACTCCTCTTAGATCTGCCGGAGTAGTGTCCCACACTGTGGCTCTGTCATGACTGCTACTTTATTCTCCTAAACCAGGGAGTATATGGCATGTAATGCAACCCCCTGACCAGTATGGTAGCTCAGTCCCTCAGCCAGAGTTCAACAATGGTCAGAGCATCACTAAGTGTGAATCACCTTTACCAGGACAGGGCTGATTTGATGGTGAAAGTTTGGTATCATCAGCAGAGAGTTTGGCAGGAGTAGTAGCAGTCCTTGAAACTGAACTATGAGTTTTTCCTTTAATAACTGGCAACTAGGTCTTTAGTCCCACATTTGGTCATCTCATCATTCCATTCTCAAGTTGCTCAGATTTTGCTGCCCACACACAATTAGGAAGTTATGGCTTGTTGATGTGGACATAAAGCCTATTATCTTTCTGCTTTTCTTCAGGGATAGAATTCTGTAAAACATTAGACCCCAAAACTGGCTGAAGCTTAAGTAAAGGTTATGTCTCACTGAAGAAGGAGAAATGCACAAAGCACTCGTTCTTGTTGGTCTCTGCTATCAAGTTAAATACAAATTTTTGAACAGCCACCCTGCTTCTGCCCTGTAGCCTGGGACTGTCCTTTTTGCAAAGATTTCCTCTGGGCACGCTGCCACTGCTGAAGTCATGCAGGCTCACTTGATTTAGGTTCCCTTACTGCAAAAGAGGACAGTTCCAAGTGTTTTCTGGGAGGACAACGAGGCTGAAATAATTTCCTACCTTCTTGCTGTGCAGTGCTTGGTAACCTTCAGAGAGTACCAGAGTTTTACAGTAGGGCAAAACACATTTTCTTTAAGGCATGAGAAAAGGCTGAAGGTATAACCCTTTCAACAAGGAAAATCACTGTTTTCTTGGACTGATTAATTACTAAGTAATTTTTCCAGGGTACACAATCACCTTGTATTCTTGTTTCAGCAGTCAGTCGTGGGTTAGAAGCGTTTTGATTATTTTAAAACTAAATATTTATTAAACACCAATGAAGTGCCTAGTTGCTTACTTACATGCAAATTCATGGGCTACTCCCTTCAGGCACTGTGAATGATAGTTTTTTTCATGGCTACTTGTCATTATTGTGGGAGTGGTTATTAATTACAGTAATAGCTCATCATATACCTGAAGCCCAAATTCCTAGGAACAGTAAAAATGAAAGAATAACTTGGTCTTTATTCCATTCTGAGTTAAAAATTAGTGTCTGTGGAGACTTTGGCTGTAGCCTATGAGATGTTTTCTGGTTAGTTCTGGTTAATTCTTATATGGTTAGTTTTCTTTGTTCAGTGAAAGTACCTTTCAAAGCCTCAAAAATTTCATCATTAGCTCTGATAGTTTTGCACAAAGGAAATTTCACAAACCTGACAGAATTGCATGAACCCTATGGGATTCCAATCAAACAGGGATAACAGTGACCACTTAACCTGGGGAAATTATCAAGATACATAATTTTGGTTTTAGTATTTTGATTGTTAGCACAAAATTGAGTGACATATCAAGGTTTTATACTTGAGTTCACTATTAACCATGCTAATATTTGACATTTTATTTAACATTTTGATGTCTAAGAATCTTAAACCATAGGTAAAATGTGGAAGGCAAAAAATACCCACAACTGCTACCTCCCTATTATTTATTCTAAGTTGAACAGATCTGTAGAGTGTGAATGGCTTACTTTTTGAGCCATCTGTGACTGCAAAGGCAGACAATTGTATCTCAGACATAACATTTTAGAAGTGAAAAAATGAAGTTATTCTCCAATCTACTTTAGATAAGTACACTTTCATTTCTACCACAAATGATAAAAATAGAAGAATAATGGTTGACCTTGTGCATTAAGGGTCTGCCTCTGGTATTGGTAGGAAAATCAGATATACCATTAACATATCAAACATATCTATTTCATTGTATTTGTTAGTCTAGATGTTCAGTTCAGTGGACAGAAGAGTGGTATTTTTAAAATATTCTTTCAAATATTGAAGTACATACCATTCATAAAGTATGTGCCGTGAGAGAATTACAGATCTCTGACACAACTGCAGTTTTGCTATTTTTGAAATCTCACATGAGCAAATCATAAGGAACAAACTTCAAGCACACCAGTAGAAATACCACTGCCCCTCATGATCATGGCCCCTAAAAATGGAACAGTCAATTTGCTGTTTGCCCAAGGTGGGAGTGAAGAGCTAGAGAGTTGCAACAATTAAGTGACAGTTTTGGTATCAGTGCCTTTGAACTTGTAGCACTAGATTTCAAAGCTCTTGATACTTAAAGTTATTTTCTTAGCAGGAGCATGCTGCCATTAGAAATCAAATTATTATAACACTTGTGAATTATATTTCACTTAGAAATTGTTTTTCCTTTGCTTTTCGGAGCACTGTTTTATCTAAGGCACAAGGAAACAAACCATCTTTGTTTGCCTCTTTTAGAATGAATTCTAATTTTACATCACAGCTCTGTCTGGTATATGTATTCCCTAATACCTGATATTCAAGCCTTTTCTGAAGATAATCAGCTGCTTTTCTAACTCTAGATAACAATTAAATATAGTATTTTTAATATATACTACTATTCTATACTATTTTATATATAATACTATATACTATTTATATTTTATTATAATTTATATATATATAAAAATCTGTATTACGTTTCCTTCAGTTACATTGGATTATAGTTTGTGCAGTCTCCATCCTTAGTAGAAAATGCTCTGAGAAAACTGGTCTGGTCTCCAGCTGACCCATCTTGAGCAGGAGGCTCAACTAGAGACCTCCTGAGCTGCTTTCCCACCTGAATTATTCTGTGTTTCTGTGCTAAATATTTCATGTATATATACTTAGCAGCTTCAATGTGCAAATAGAGAAGGTAATGAAACACTTTGCTTTTAAAGTCCAAGTGTATCTGTTTTCTTTCTGGGAATGTGAGAGAAGATGTCACTTTCCAGTGCATGTTCCTGAGCTTCCCAGTGCATTCAGCTGTCCAGCTCTGAGCAGAATCCAGGCACTGCCCTGGGCTCTGCATGTCCAGGTGAGCCCTTGGGGCTCAGGTACTGCCTTCTAAAATATGACTCATAGTGCAACTTTTCTGCCGCTAAAAATTAATAGGAGATTTTATTAGTCCATTTCAGAGTGTGCCAGCAGTTTGGGTATTTGAGCTTATTGATTCATTGTTTATACCTTCAGAAATATCTGATAACAGAGATAGATTTGAAGGTTTGGATTCGGATGCTTTTTAACTTTTTTTTCCCCTCTCCTTAAATTTTCAACTCCAACATATACAGACTTAGGTGAAGCTTGTGGAGCTCAAACTGACACAATCAAATGTCACTAAGCTCTGGCAGTGATAAGGAGCTTCAAGAACTTTTTCCAGTTCCTTTGTGCTTGAGTCCTGCTCTACTGACCACCAGTTCTGTACTTTTGAGAAGTCACTGGCCTCTGGACTTTATCACAAACCATACAAGCTTAAACTTGCAAGATGATACGCCCATGGCAGTCTTCAAGATAAACCTTGGGAGAGATTAATATTTCTGAGTTTACAACTAATTTGCAAGAGAACAGTGTTAAATGTTTATTTCTCTTCTATTATTGTTCTTTCCTTGTTTTACTTCCATGAAGGGAATTATTTTTGCATCTCTTTATTTCATCTCTCACCATAGATTAAACAACTGAATAATACCAAGGAAAAAAAACAATATAAGGTAAAGTTATAGCAAAAAATAATATTTCACCTTTAGATGATCATTTATTAGAGAGTCTGATGTATATGACATGTTAATAAAGAGTAAGGGTGTAGTATTTATGCAAGGAAAGCAGCATGGCATAAGGTGGTAATCCTCCAGTGAAGCAGTAACTCCAGGAGATCCAATTCATCAGAAGCTTTTTGACATCTTTCCCTTGGGCCAGGTCAATTGAAACTAAAAGCATTGCAAATGCCACATATTGAGGGCTCCTGAAGACAGCAGTGACATTCATTTACAAGCCTTTGCTGGCTGGCTTATCTGTGAAGCACTATTGATTACCTCATGAGGAAGAGGCTGTATATTCTTTCCCTTCTGCCAGAGTGAGGTAAGTTATGTGGGCACAGGTAATAGAAGCAGTGAATTTGGGGGAAAACAGATCTACGGTGAAGTAAAGTACAATGGACACTGATGTCAAGAAAGGTGCTGTGATAAAAAAGAGGGGAATGATCAAACCAAGAACTCCAGCAAGTTAACCTATGTTAGTATGGCAAGCAACAAAGCCATTCATATGACAAATTA
The DNA here is from genome assembly GCF_008360975.1 of Lichenostomus cassidix. Taxonomy (NCBI): domain Eukaryota; kingdom Metazoa; phylum Chordata; class Aves; order Passeriformes; family Meliphagidae; genus Lichenostomus; species Lichenostomus cassidix. The sequence continues at coordinate 26,857,906 of NC_139482.1, forward strand.
TTATACCAGCTGTCTCGTTTTGCCTTTCTAAATCGTTCTATGCCCATGACCTTTGGAAAAACTGATTTCCTCTGTCTTTGTAAGTACATCACCATGGCAGAAGGGTGTGGGTCATATGTCTTCTTACAGGCTTCACCTAGGAAAGTTCTTCGTTTATTAATACAATTGTCTTTTTGGGGACATGGAAGCTTTGGAAAAGTTTTAGTGTTCTGCTCCCGCAGAGATGGTAATGCAGACTTCTAATAGCAAGAAAAATTAGTATATTTCATGACAAGCTATCCAATGAGAATTCCCATTAAAAATATTTTAGACATTTATGTCATAAAATTAAGTTGTACTATGATAGAAGTTTAATCAAATTACAATCATTTTCATTTGGCATGAAAAGAAATTCCAAATTCTTGCTGTTTATCAGCTTGACTTTGGTGATTGAAGGAAATGGTTTGTATGTCCTTTAGAGGATATGCATAGCACATATGTGCTGCCAATTCAGCCTTTTCAAGATCTTTGCACAGTAGTTGCTGTTGAATGGCCAGCATTCACTACAGAACAATTCCTCTATATTTAAAAACTGTGCTTCCATTTCTTTTCTTGTCTAAAAGTTAATTTGACCTGTTGGTTCATCTTACAGCAAAGCAAGTGAATAAGAAACCTGACAATAGTTTTTTTTGTATGCTAATTATACATAGTAAGCAAAGAGGTGCATAATGGCTACAGGCAGAACATGCTGGCTTTATGGTAAATTTACATATTTTTATTATGCCTGTCCATAGGCACTCTATAGAATAATAGGACTGCTGTAAGGAGAAATGAACATCAAGTTCTTTGTTGCATATAGAAAATGTCTGGTCAACTTCCAAATAAATTTCACAAAGATGTGGGAAGTTTGCTTGCTTGCAATGTTGGGAAGCTGTGTCTGTTTCTTGATGTTATTCTGATTTTTTTAAGTTTTCATCTATAAAATTACTTGAGGCTTTTATTTTGACATTGGACATTTCTTAATTTTCAAGTCACTACACACAAAAGAATTTTCATTCCCATGTGAGAGAATTCAGCAGAGACTGATTTTAATAACATCAAGTATTATAACAAAATGTTTTGATTTCAATACTGCCTCTATTTATCCCAGCAGGAAAGCTCTTATTTCTGAATTCCCCAAGGAACTAGCTCTTGTACTTGCTAATTGCTGTACCACTTCCCTGAAGCTTATCATCACTGAGGTCTAAGTTTCTCACCGAGAACTTGACTGGAAAGAAATGCTCAAATAAAGCATATTTCCCATTAAAAACTAGTAAATTATAGTCCACATTCTTACCATGCCTGTTATCCTGTAAATATGTACACATGTACACAGAACATAATTGCACCTGGAACTGCAATAGCAATGCCAGTCTGGTGATGCCTTCTGACTCACCACTCGGATGTTTGTTTAGCAGCATAGCATGAAGAGCCACATTAGTGACATACACAAGGTTTGTAGTCAGGTTTGGATTATTAAATGATGAAAATGTATGCTTCTATTTGAATCCATTCCAGGGCAATCTATTTTTAAATGAAAAACATATAAAAAAGCCAAGTGATTTTCCCGCATTGATTAATGATTAATTTCTGAGGGCTTTTATATAAGATCATGACTTTAGTATGTAATAAAGCACTATTTGTGTAATTTAATCTTGTATTAAATGAGATAATTTTCAGACTGTGATTGTGCCTTACAGCCCAAGGTCTTTTATACTGAATAGCATCAAAATCACAGATGTTGAATTTTTTGTTTCATGTGGTAGGTATACCAGGAGATGAGGTGCAGCAAGAAGAAACCAGACATGTTTAAAAAATACTGTATTTGCAGATGAAGGATAGCAGTGTGTTCTGGTTTCAGACTGGAGGCTCTCTTTACGTCAACATATCTGGAGTTAATACAAGATGTAACTGGTTTAATTCAGAATTTAAATGACTACTACAGTAAGCAAAAGAAGGCTTTGATTAAGAAGGTAGGTTTTTCAAAGAGGAAAAGAGAGTGCAGGTTCCTATTACAGCAAAAAGAAATGTTAGATTCCATGCCAAAGGGTCTGGTAAATCAGTAGATAAAATGAAAGGACTCAGTGAACTTGCTTTCATAATCTATCCATCATCTAAAGAATCTGTTTTGTATACAGAAATGCTGTACCCAAGTAGTTGCTACTGCTGAAGTTTCCTCTTGACATGGCAAGAAACTACACCTGACCACACAGGCACATTGGCTATTTATTTAACCCTCAGGTACACATTTTGTCACATTTACTAGATAATGTAAAGTGTTACTACATCAGGTCTTCAACTCATTCTCAAAATGTTCTCTATATTATCATGTGTATTTTATGTGTAAAGATAAATGTTTGGGGTTTTTTTCCTGTATCTTCTCAAAGGTTGGAAAGATCAGTTGATCTGCCCTTCGTGACTGATAATAGGAGAAACCTGATGAGCTTTGCATCTGGAATAATATCACATTAAATACTAATATATCAGGTTTGAATTATTATAAAAATTGTACTGATAGGTAAAAAAAAATATTTTCCATTCATTGTTCAGTCTTGGCAATTAATTATTCCTAATTGAAAAATAAATAGAATTTTGCTTCTTAATTCCTCTTATCAATAGAACATTGCCATGACCTTTTTGCATGTTTCACTGATCTTTAAATGACACACAATATTAATGAGTTTAAGGGTTATTTTCAAAGAGAGTTTTTGTATGTTCTGCATATCTTTTCTTTAAGAAAGAAGGATTTTCTACTTTGAAGGCTGGACTTACTCTACCTTTTCTGCTCTTTTACTATTGAAGTGATCATAAAAGAGTCAATGTGCAATTTCAAGGAACAGCTGTAGAAATCTTTTTTGAGTAGGTTTCATTCTTGAACTCTGGTCATTTTGATACAAACTGCTGAATTGTGAAGTTCTTTTTTGATGTGTGTTGAGCATGGGCATCTTTCAGCATAGTCATATCAAATCTTTCCTCTTCTACTGACATTGCACTGACCCATGGTGATTTTTTTCATCAGCCTTTGTAATTTTGATGGGTTTGTCTAGTACTGTTTAAGCTTGCTTATATCTTGGTTGTAGCAGTGATTCAGACTGGCTTTGAAGAACTGCTGCTTATGTATCAAATAGATAAATGCTTTAATAAATGCCTAGAATGCACTGTGCTTTCATCCTCAGTTATTTTCAGGACTCCCCAGAGTTCCTGGTTTTGTTCTTGATTTGCTTTATTCTTATGAGTCTTCATTGGACAATATCTAATTCATGATGCAAAACACTGTACCATGTACTGATGGTTATATATAGGTATGCATTGGTTCCTTTTCTTCCCTCAGGGAATAGCATGTAAAATATTAACCCATTGATATTTTGAGACATGCTGTTAACAGAATTTGTTTCACTTGGCATCTTTTAAACCAGCTCCTGGACATGATTGTAGGTGCAGATAAATTAAATTTCTCCTCTCATATACACAACAAATTGCTCTATTATTGTACAGACCATCCCCCCATACAGTAGGGCTGTTTAAGCACGTGTTTCATCTTACTTACATGCATTTAACATACTGGGTTTTCTTTGACAACTGAACCCTTAAAGAGGCTCCTGGCACCTGAGGAGATGGCTGAGACTCAGAGGAAATGTATTTAGGTGATTCTTGAAGTGCTTGACCATTTGCAGGCTCCAAAGCCTTGAGGGATTTAAATTCTAGGGTCAAATAGGCAGGTAGTTAACTTAATTGCATTAAAAAAAAATTATATTAGTTTTTACAGGGCACTGATTTTGCACATCATGCAAATTGTCTGAGGACTCCCAGCTTAACTGATCAATTGCAAAGCCTTCCTAGGCTGGAGTCTTTTGAGATAACACACCTAGAAGTAAGGAGAGCTGTATTTGCAAAGAGCAGTGGCACTAAGGGGTGAGGGATTACTGTGAGCAGCACTGCCAAGATCATTTCAACAGCATGAAAACTGCTGATAAACGCTGTGGAAAAACCTCCAGTCCCCAGTTCATGGAAGCCTGCTCGACCAGATAGGCTTGAATGGCTGCCAGAGTGTGAATCAGATGTCACTTGGGCTTGTGCTAGAGGAGACAATCTGTTTCAGCAGCACCGGAGCCTGAAAAGAGGGAATGAATCAATGGAAAGAGACTCCATACACAATGTCCTTTTCATGTTACCAGGAAAACCAGTTTTATGCCAAATTACTCTGGGATCAGGCTTGTGCCATTTACCTTATTGGAAAGCAATAGCTCCCCTTTATCAGTCAGTACAGTACTCATTTTCATTCCCATCTTTGCATTAAAGAAAGGGATATGGTTTCTTTGAGAATAGCATTGAATTAGGTTTCATTCTGTGAGACCATGAGACTGTTGATAAATATTTCTGTTTGCCAGCATTTAAATTACTTGTTTTCACGATAAGGAGAATTTAGATTTTCTTTTGAATTAGCTGAAATTTTATCGGTTGCAAGTTCTGTTCTACCCTTGGGGCTCTCTCTGTCCCACTTAGAAAAAATGCAAAATTAGAGAGCAAAATAAAATAATTTAACTTTTTTTTTATTATTATTTCAAGCTTTATTCCTCCTCCACAAACAAAAACATAAATGTGCACAGACACACACTCCATCATTCTGAATGCTAGTTTTGGTCATTGCAAATGGCTTGAATTATTTAAAACATGTAAGGGAGGGACCTGGTAACTTTTTAGATTTAGCAGAAATTAACTGTGTTCCCACCATGGCTCTAGTAGGCCATCTTTTCTGTTCAGGTTTGGTTTAGATGGTTTTCGGGTGCCTTAATTAATTAATTTTAATATATTCATTAATTTTCTCCTTACCTGACCTTAAAATAATTACCACTTTCTCTCAAGAATTTGAAAAACATTTACATTGGATGCAGACAGAAAAGAAGAACTTTGAGTGATCTGTCTTGTTAGTCAGTGAAAAGCCATTCACAGGTTTAATTTTCTGAGGGGATAGATTATTTCTGAGTGATACATTTGTATTTGATATTAACCAAGTAATGCTTGTATGGAAGCAGCCAGGATGGGATACAGTGGTCCCTGAATAGGGAGAAAGTACACAATTATAATTTATTGCCTCATTGCAGTGCTTTTATCCTTCTCCATTGCCCATCTTTTGAAATAAATTTATTGTTTTGGGTACCCTATTTACTAATCAGGAAAGTAGGAAAGTTGCTATCAGGGCAGAAATGAATGATGTGTAGAATAAAGGAAGGCTTAATTTAGATTTATGATAAATCCTTTTGGATCTTTTGCAAAATAATTTTTTCTCTCACACAATGTGATTACGTTTGTGGTATCTTCATGTCTTGCCACTCTAATTATTGCACCTCTTTCCATGAAGCACTTCTCAAATTATCACAAGTGTCCCTGGTGCTATCTTTTTCCATGCATATTTTGTGCCTGTTGCTGATTTAAGCCATAAATATTTCAAAAGCTCCAAGTTAAAAAAAAAAAATCAATGATAACATATATACAGCATTCATAATATATAAAGACAGTGGTCTGAAATAGCCATTTGAAAGTTCTGGAAAATTAATCATTGTAATATTTATTGCAGAACTGTCTCCTTTATCAACATAATTATTATTGTTATTGATATTACTATAGGCATCCTATTATTGTAGCCTTGTGCTTATTAGATGGGAGCCTGTTTCACATGGGAAGGCTAACTTTCTACAGCTTTTTTTGCCAAGCGTTTGAAATACTGAGATATATTAGAACTTAGCTGCACAGAGATATTCCTGGACAATCCTAACAACATTTTATCCACCAGCTCTACTTTCTTCATTGTCCAGGGGCAGATCTGCAGCATTGAACCATGGCTGCCTTCTGCTGCCCTAGAGAGGAAGGGTAGGATTGAGCCCCAAATGGCTGAGCACAGTGACCTCACTGCTCCCTAGCCCATAGGCACAAGAGCGTGAAGCAATAGGAAGCATATGCTCCTCGTGGCCTCCAGCCCTGGAGCCTCTGAAACACATGGGCAATGTCCAAGAGATGGAGTCAAAACAGAGCTGGAGTGGTAATTGCACTCTGTCTCTGGTTGCAGGCCTTTGGTGTCATGCTTGTGGCTCCAAATGCTACCATGAATAATTGAATCTCACCTGGGGTTGCTTCTCCCCTCTGTGTCCTGTTTTAAACAATTATGCATTTGGAACCTCTGGGTGAAGACATATTACCAGCATTTTAAAACCCCATATTCCTTTATTGCTTCAGCTCTCTGTTTCCTAATTTGTTTTTCAATTTTGTAAAAAGGAAACTGCTGAGGACTGTACAGGAGTTCAGAATTGAATGGCCATTAGTTTTATGCCTCCAAATAGGTTTCATATTTCTGATGTGATTTCACAATGCTGGGCAGAAATGCCCATTGCCCAGGCTGAAAGGGCAATCTTGCCAGAACCAGCACAGCGGGTTCTGTGAGCTCTGTCTTCCCACCCCAGTGCTTCACACAAGCTATAGCTCTGCTTAGCTGGATAACCACAGTAATAACAATAGTAATGTGAATTTTATTGTTCTGTTGGGGCAAAACTAGCCTGGCAGCCAACCCTACAAGTTTCATGTGGATTTCCTCCAGCATGCTCCTCAATGCCAGTGGCAAAGACTGCAGCTCTGATTTTGCCTCATCCTGTTGCCTGCAGGTTTTGTCAGAGGGATGTTTGTGTGACAGCCAATGGGACTGACACCAGAACTGTGGCCCTGAGGGTCAGAGATGGTTTAAGCCTCAGGAGCACCAGTAAAGTTTCTAAGCTTGACACTTACAGAAAATAAACAATGTATTTAGACTTGCTGACTAGAAACATTTATAATTATAATCAAAGAATTACTGGGGATTCAAAGCTTCATGCACTTTTTGTAGGTCAGTTTTGGAAGTTTACATGGGAAGAATTATCCAGTAAGAGAGCTCCAACCCACAGAAAGGTAAGTCCTGACAGGTTTGTGACTTTTCATGTATGTCAATACGTTTAAGAGTTTGCAGAGCTGACCAAACATGATTTTCTTTTCATAAAACAGTGAGATTGGGTGATCTGTTGTACTTTCTCAATTAGTTGTAATGAGAGACATTTGACTACATTATTGGAAAACTAATATAATTATTGGATGCTGTATTGGAAAATTCATAATGATTTGGAGCTGCTGGGAACATTTAATGAGATTTCTTGTTTTGCTTTCATTCATTTAAGTATGTCCTTTAGCATTTAGATTGGCAAAGGTTGAGATATTTTGGCATGAAAGAGTTTCTTAAATGCAGAATTCTTGTATAGTGGGGTCTGTTCCTGTTACAAACCTTATCTGAGCCTGATTAGAATACTGAACATTTATTTAGGATGGTTTTGTCATTTTTTCCATGATGAAGTATCTGTCATAAATTATGAGAAAACTAGACAATTCCTAATATCAGATTACTACTTAATCTGCAAATTCATTACAAAAGAAAAAAATATAATTCTGTATTGGAAGCTTTAAATACTCAGAATGTTCCTTGAGTGGAAAAAAAGGCAAAATGAAAAAGAAAAAAGACACAACAATAATTATGTATGCACTCTTATTTTTAAATTCTAAATACTGCTGGTGGCTATTCAATGCTATAAGACTGACTTCATGATTTCATTTAAATGGAATGGTAACCCAGCAAAAAATTATTTATCCTTCTGTATTAGAAAAATGACTTCTGAAGAATAAAAGTTGTCTGCAGTTTTAAGTAAGCTGTATCTTTGAGTGTAACTTTGAAGTAATTGTTTTTATGTTGTACAATATGACCCAAATATTGTGGTTTTGTCAGCATGTCTAATAGGTTGCTCAATACCCTTGTTCTGCACAGGTCATTGAGCCCATTCATGTTCAATGATATACAGTATGAATGCTCATGGGTAGTTTGATACATCTTTAATAGAAGGTGAAGGAAATGCCACAAGTTTATTTTTTGACCTTCTGGAAGTGCATTTCCAGATGAAGTGAATTGCACTTCTAGCTTCATCCATGAAAAGAGAAATTCTGGGATAGAAAATGTTTAATTACTGCAGATAAACTTCTGAGAGCTGGCCAGTCACTTACAGTGATTTCCATTATAATGCAAATTAAAGGAACATTTGTTTTAGATAAATTATTGTGCAAAGTGAAAGGTCATCACAAGCATTTTCATCTCACTTCTAAGTTCTTGGATTAGTTTATGCTACTTGAACAACCTCGTCTCTGCCCTCAGTGCAAAATGCTCTAAATAAGTAGTTCTGTTGAGGGCTTTTAGCTTGACACTACATGAAATAATTCTGAATATTCTATCATAAGTAATATATACTAAAAGCTGATGTCAGTGGACATTAAAAAATTAAAAGTGGGCAACTTACTTCTTAGAAAGTAATTATTTGATATAAGAAATCATTGTCATTATTATTATGGTGACTAAAATTCTCTACAGTCAATAAAATGCATATTATCTTGAAGAGACAAATATGAAAATAACCATGAAAGCCCAGTCCAAGATGACCTCTAACTTTATTAATGTAGAATGAAAATGGTTTGAGGTCACTGTAGGCCATTTACCAAGCTACACAAAACCAAATTCATGAAACACAAGGCAGGCAGTTCAGGCACGATCCCAGATAATTTTGGTGGAGTCCCAACATGGAGCTGGTAAAATCTAGTGGTGGTTATCCAGAGTATGGAGATAACTTGTACTCTCTGACTTGTCACTGAACTGATAAGTGTGAGAAATAATTAGAGCAGAGTGGTGGAGTGTGAGTGAATTGAGCAAACTGGGATAACTGGTAATCTCTTGATGGTGTTGCTGGAGAAGAGTCAGACCTTGGGCAATGAGGAGATGGAGATGCTCCTCCAACGTGCTTCTTCTCTGGCAGATCACCAGGCTGTGTCTTCTTGCTCTGAAAAATGCTGGCAGAGGAGCGGGGCAAGTGTTCAATGACACATTGATAAGACTTTTTTAGAGTTTTGTATCAGAGTATACACAGCATAAAGGAGTTTTAAAACTTAGTGGAGGTACAATGTCACATATTCTGAAGGGCTACATGGAGGGCTCATGTGGTGAAGTCTGGTAGAACAATATGATGGGAAGAAGTATAAAACATGACTCTGCATTTAAATGTCTTTTAACATGGAGTCTCTAGGATCTGTGGAAGAGAAGTATCTTTCCTGCTTGATGCCCAGGGTTCCTGCCTGGCACAGCTGACAGATGGCAGATGACAGCAGGACTTGCAACTTGCACACAGTGTAAGGACTTAAAGATCACAGTTCCTGTCTCAAACACTGTTAAGGTCCAAGAAGGACTTTGCCGTGAGATAAGCACAGAACAGAGCGACAGGATGGCACTAACTCCAGACCTGGTGGAGGTGAGATCTGGTTAGCACATCCTGGGGAATGCATCCAGACAAAAACTCCCGCGGGTGATGAGCAGTGTAAAGAAGCAACAGCTCACACGCCAATCACAAACAAAGATCACCCCAAGTTATGGGACAGATGGCATTGGGGATCACCAAAGATCACCACAGCTCCCTCTGGATGTGCCTCCATGGATACCTGGAACCTGGACTGTAATATAAGCCCCCAGAGCTGGAATTTGAGAGAAGATAAAGATAATGCTGTTGTTTGGGTGTTATCTCAGACCTAGGGGGAGGAGAACAAAGCTAGGGCAGAAGAATGTATCACTGATAATGGACACAAAGAATGCAGAATTTATGGGTCCCAAGGAAAGATTGGTGGCATGTTTAAAGCACTGATCACCACTACTACTCTCTATGCCCTGACCTCAGTTTCCTTACTTTATCTAGAGCACTCCTGAGAATGGCATGCTCACTCATGCTTGTGGGTCTAGGTTCATTACCTTGGTGGAAAAAAAATCAGCTAGTGACATTGTTGTGTTCCTGCCCCAGCTTGTGCTCTTAAGAGTCCCCAGGAAATGGAAGTGGGTCTATCATGAGTGACAGGACTGACTTACACCTGGGTGGCATTCAGTAAGGCTTATAACATTGCCACGTTTGAGAAAGTGTTTTACCATTGAGGGAACTGCCTAATGGGCAGCTATGTGACATTGCTGGCAAATCACCAGTAATCAGTTTCCTTTTTATGGAGGAAGGAGGGTTATGAATGGGGAATAATATGCACTAGGAGAAAGAGAACCCAAAAAGCTGTGCTGAAATGCAAACCAGCACTTGAGAGACAGAACAAAAACATTTGGAACAGGGCTTGTCTAATTAGAATGTCACTGAGGTTTAGAGATCAAATACAGTGCAAAGTTTCTCCTCACCATATCTTTGTCATATTTGTACTTGGACATGTACTCTGCAGCTTCCACCATATTACACAGCTTATTTCTAACCTAATTGGGAGGGAGTGTCCCTTCTTTAACTAGTTATTTTGCTTTTTACCCCAGGCACACTTTATTAATTATGCCACAGTACACTGCAGGCATTATAAATCTTACTGTACACATGCCAGTGTCCTCTAAATTGATCTTATGGGCATTTATGTTGATCTTTTGCCAACTCATTGTTCCAGTTTCAATTTCCAGAGTGTTTTTTAATCTAGCCTCAGTTCTACCCCTGGATTTATTGTTCCTTGTATAAGACTGATCTAAAATTCTATTTATCATTGTACTCTTGTGTTTGATAGAGAAATTTAACTGCTTGAGAGTAAATGGATAACAAATTAATAACATTTGAAGAGCAAGTTTCAGAATGAAGAAAGCTCTTTGTGGTCACTATAAGTAAGACCAGGATTTTGCCTGAGATGAGATGATATAGAAATGCCAAAGCTTTTAGTGTAAGAAGGGGTAAAATAAGGGACGAATTACTTTGATACACAGTTTTGGAGAGTGAATAGATTGCCAAAGTGTGCTACACGAGAAGTGCAAAACCAGCTGTGAGAGACAGAGAGCTGCAGAGTGCTCTGCCACCAGGCAGCAGGAACCTTGTGCAAGAGAGGAGCATTCAGAGATGAAGCTCACCAACCCCATCAGAAAAGCTATAAATGAAACAAAAAGGGTGCAGTTGGTTTGAGGAGAGAAGGCTTTCTGGCCCTAGTTTTACAGTCAGTCTATTGTCATGTGGATCCTTGCTGACACTGTGAGCACAGCTATGTCTGCATCTTCCCTTTCCTACCTTTTCCCAGGCTCCAGCAGTCATGGATGCTGGCTGGGAGCTCACAAGATGAAACATCTTTCTGGGTTTATGGCTCAGAGGATCACTCTCATCTGATGTTTGTGGTGGGGAGACCATTAGACTGATATTAATTCCTTTGTCTTGAATTTACCAGACTGGTTAGTCATTTGAATCAAGACCTTTGCTTGGCCCTAGGGATTTTACATTTATGTAATTCCATGATCATTAAATAGATGCCAGAAATGTTTTGTCTCCTTTATTCCCTTGCTTTTTCTTTCTTATTTTCTTTTGTGAAGCAGTTTTGGTTGGCTACATGCTGAGTCTCTCACTCATTGCAGCATTTAGCAAGAGCAGTCTGGCATATAGACTTGGCTTATGAATCCATTTTCATAATGTTCCAGCATCCACATCATAGCTTTTTCCCTGACAAGTGGGAGATTTAAAAAATAATAATAAAAAATAAGCACATTATAACCCAGCAGGAATGATTTTTGCAAAGTTACGTCTTAATGCAAGAACTACATATTAGGAGGCTTTTTAGGTCATCATAATAGAGCTCTAGAGTTTGTCTGGGTTTTGTTTTCCTTCATGTTTGTTTTTTTAGTGCCTGCTATGGTGTGATGAACTATGCCTTGTGTGCTGTTTCAGAGACATCACAAAGAATCAGCACTTGCAGAAGGAGCACTACTCTGTCAAACTGGAGCAACATGAATTTGTGTATGTGTGTTTTGTTCCAGTGCAATGACCCTCCTGGAAGAGTGACAGACAGTCAAAGAAATCCCTGTATAAGACCAGTTTTGTGTATTGCCTTTTTAAAAAGCTGGCTGCTGATACATGGGGAGATAAGAGCAATCATATCAGAAAGACCTGCAGTGCCCAGGCTGAAGAGATGTTGCAAATTTAGATGATGCCCAGGAGAACAAGAACCTATTATCCCCACAGGCAGTCTTCTAACATCTGTGACCCTAGTTTTTCTGTTAGGGAACTAATGTTTTTCAGTTTTTAAAGAGATTTGCAAAGGATTTTACTGATTTATAGGCTCGTTCTCCTACTCAGCAAGTCACCAGTGACTTCCCCTCAAGCCCACAAACCATGTGCACCTAGCAGCCACAGCTGTGCCACCAGCTCTTCCTGCCACAGCCCACGTGCTGCTGAGCCAGATGTTTGCACCAGTCAGGGGATGAAATCCTTGTTTTCAGCAAGCTAACTGGAAGCTGACGGAAGCAACAGAAAACCTTTCTGCTCTTTAGTGCTGCTGGCAGGATAAACAGCACAGGAAAGTGTTTGCCTGGGAGATCATCCTGCTGTCAGAAGGCATTAAAAGGGTCTAAGCAGCTTCAGAGCCTGCTGTGCAAGACAAGATGTGCACACAAAGTCACAGCTTGTGTCTTGGTGAGCTTGCACTTTAGGACACATTTTACGTGGGGCTGCTTGCACAGTATCTTCTTGGTCTGTTAAAATCTCCACCTCTTCCACTTGGCCTGTGCAAAACAAATTTTGAACCTGAATATTTTAATTATTCATTGTGTTTTTCAAATCAAACATTGCAGTGTGGCATGTACCATCAGAAAGGGTCAATACCTTTATTTGAAGGTGTTTTTTCTGTGTTTTTGGACTGCCTCACCCAAGCAGCCATAACTAATGAGTTATGAACTCTACTTCTTCAGGGGCTACTTGGATGAAAATAGTAAACAATGCATTTTAAGAGGCAGATGGTTTTAAATATTTTCTGAAATGAGTATGTTCATGTTTTAATTGCAGTTAAGGGGCCTTAGAAACAAAACATTCTAAAAAGTTCACTTAGTGGAATGGATGTTTCTCTAGCTTCTTATCATGATAAAACCTGTTCTTCAGAGCATAGAAAAATCCCATTCATATTTATAGAATAAAAAATATAGCGTATTTCTGCAAAATGTTGGAAGATATAAGGTCCTGTAGATTATCTTTACTACAGATACAGTAATTGTTTTCCTAATTTTTATTAAATCATTAATTTAAAATATTTAAAAGTGTTCTAATTTCCTCCTTACTCATTCTCCAAAATATCTGAAATTAAATTGAAAATGGTGAGGACAGTTTTCTCTTAGCTGGTTCCAACAAACAGGCCTGTTCAGTCTGAGATTTGAAAGGCTTTCTGCCCATCTGTTTTCTTTTTTGGTCTTTGGCACTTTACCCACTGAGATTAAGTGATAGAAGAGGTAACATCTGTACTCTTTCCAAACCTGGATTACACTCCACGGGAAATAAACATAGGAAATTTGGTGGAATTAAACTTTTATAAAAGGTCTGTAAAAGAGGGAACTCTGTGTGTGTGTGTACACAGTAAATACAGGGAAATCATCGCTTGTCCTCTGGGTTTCAAGCTGGCATACAGTGAAAGGCTCAACAGAAAAAAGAGAGAGTGTGTTCTTGTTTATTCAAGATTATGCATTTTCCTAACAAAGAGCTGTTTCAGATAACCTATAATACTGGTTTGCTGCTTTGTGAGCTAAAATAAAAAAAGGAAATTAGAGACAATAAGGGAAATTCCATTTTATAAGTAATAATTGGAAGGAGTGTCAGTGCTTTTCCTTTTGTAGCAACACAAATAGCACTCTTAAATGGCATACTCCTAAGGCAGGGTTTTTATACACATAGGGCTTCATTTATGGCACACCAGCTTCTGCTAAAATTAGTCACTCAGAAATAAGGCATGTAGAATTCCTTTGAAACAAATTCCTATTGCATGAATATTTCATGAAACTTTCTAGGCAGATGGAAGTAGAAAACAAAAACTGTCCTTAACTACACTAAATGTACCTCAGAATGAGAGTCACTGGGCTCTTTCTTAGAAATATGACAAAGTTCCTGTCCATGTTTCTAGAAAAAAGGACAGAAAGCCCAGGCATGGAGCATACTGCTCCAGTGACCAAAAGGTAATTGACAATAGTTTATATTAGTAATTATTGCTTGGAACAACTTGGAAACAGGAGTTTCAGTGGTTCCTCCTGTGGGCTTCATTGTTTGATTCTGCTCCACAATAGTGCGAAGCTTTGTTGGTTTTCTCAGGTGGTGGCAGAAGAAAGTCACCCACTGTTCAAGACAGTCAATAGCAAAAGTGAAGAATCTGAATAACCTCAATAATAATCTGAATGGTGAAAAATTTACATCCATTTTCTGCTAATTCAGTGGAAAAAGAAAGCAATCTGTGAGTAACCCAGGCCTGCTTACAATCTTTTCTCACTGACAGCATTTCCTACACAGTCATGGGCAAAACCAGGGTATTTCTCTTGAAACTTTTGTCTGGGTGATTTGACCATTTCCTGTCAGATGAAGAAATTCCAAATCAAAAATTTTCAGGGAAATTATGTTTATCTCCAGGAACTTTCACTAGTGCAGCTTAAGGGAAAAAAGAAACATGTGGTGGCACAAATCATAGTTAAATAACTCATGTGGTGCTCTGATGAGGTATGTCTTTTGCTGTGTAGTGGGATGTTACTGGAAGACGAAAAACAGTTGTATAAAAAAAGTCAAATATTATAGGCAAAGCAGACACAAAAGAGAAGTAGTTTAATAGACTGAGTTGTTGAAATGATTTAAATTGTTGAAATAGTTCTCTCAGCATCTTGGAAGATCTTGAAATTTTCTGTTTCAGATTAATTAGTCACATCAAACTCTTCTTTGTGCTCACTGTCACCCAACTGGAAAACATCTGGCTTTGAGCAATCAGAGATCATAACTGTGCTAATGGAAGATTCCGAGAGCAGTGAGAATTATTTAACATTTGTCTTTTTGAAGTACTTAAATTGTCTTTTCTTAATCAGGTTTCAGCTTCAAAAATCTGAAAAAAAAGAGAAAGTTCAAATACATAAGAGGCAAGAAAGTTCAGCACACACATGGAAGGATATTCTTTGAAAGTGTTCAGCTACCAAGGACCATTTTTGCCATTAAGCCATGAGTAAAAAGAAACTTTTTAAAGCTAAGACTAAAAAGTTTCTAAATGTTGTTAATGGCTGAGGCCATCTCAGAGCAACAACAAAGATTTTGCATCATGTAGATCCAAGCTAGGACATAGTGGAATTGATCTCTGGAAGTCTGTACACTCTTCAAGGTTTCAGAAATAATTTTCTACTGACACTTTGCCTGTGGTCTTTATAGACATTTTTTATCCATGCTTCAGCACAGTTCCCCTGTTATGATCCATCTTAGGACTAATACGAACTTACCTTTTGGTGCAAATGTTCTTTATGTAATTTATGGAATGAAGAGCAGAGAAGTTTTATATCCTTTTATAGCTTAATGCTTCATAATATGGAACAAAGATTTTGCATTACATTTCAGAGATGCTGATATAAGGAAGAGGATAGGAAGGAAAATAAATGCATCTTTAATACTATATTAATTTACAAAAGGACAAAGAATATCAGTGTTTGTTTCATTGACTTTCTAACAAGTCTTTGTGAAAATATTTAAAGTTTTCTGTCAAGCATACTCTCATCCTCTTTCCTCCTGCGTTGATAGGAGAAATCTGTGTTATATTCAGTGTTATAAAAATTATGTAGGTAAAAAATCATAATTTTATCATAATTTCAAAATATTTTATAATCTACCATGATTTCAAAGGTTTTTGCAGTCATTTTCTAAACTTTAATCCTTGTTATCCTATAACCATTCTATGATTATAGAATAAGATATGGGATATTTGTGGATTAATATGGCATTCATTGGAGATGGCTTGAGTAGTATGTTTTAACATACTCCCACTGCTCATTGCAACAATTTTAACAAAATGAAATTATTGTTATTTCATAACAAATAACATAACTAAATTTTAAAATAATAACTAAATTTTAAAAACTGATAACTATTGTTCTTTCATAACAAATAACATAACTAAATCTTAAAATCATAACTAAATTTTAAAAACTGATAACTGAGGAGATGTCACATTTGCAAACCTGCCTGAATGGGTTTTTTTCTGTTTCAATGAAAAAATATGATGATAGTTGTATTGTGTGATGAAAGTATGTATTTACATAATGGTAAATCCACTCTTACAGTACTATTTAATTAATTCCTCACAGTTGTTGTTGACAATTGTTACCACTTAGTAGGGTACATAATTTAAAGAAAATATATTTGTGGCTGATTTTGCATGTTTTCTGCTAAGACTGAGTGTTTCCAGACAGAAATTATACCACTTTCTTGTATGGAAATCACTGACTGGTACAACTGATGTTGGAACTATGCCTCAAGTCATTATATCTGGCCATGAGACAAAGGAAAAGGATGTCACTTTTTGGCAAAAATTCAAATCTTTCAATGTGTATATGCACAGCTTGCTTGCATTTTAGAATGTGGAGATCTGGGTGGTGCAGGGTAAACATCTTCTCAGGAAGGACAATTGCTGGTCACAACCTGGTCAGAATTTGGAGAGTTAGAATTTAAAATTAGAATAAAATTTGAAGTTTCATATAAACAAATCCCCTCCCAAAATAAACAAAAGCTCTTTAAACTTCCAAATTTGACACAGTTGACACACTTTGACAAGTTAAAACTTCCAAATTTGACACAGAAGAGGTGATCTGAAGTGGAAGACACCAAAGACTGGAAAACAGTGTGGAAAGATAAGCAGGAATGCTGGGAATAGAAGAAATGCTACAACAGAAAAAAGTTACATTTCTCTGCTTGTTCCTGTTGTTGAATGCACTGATTCTGGGATTTAACCTCCTCAGCAATGTTCAAACTGCTAATTATGTCTGCAGTGTTTTTATTTTCTACTTCATCATTTACTATTTCCAAAGTAGCTGATCCTTTGGAGTCAGCAGCTGATAGGATTTAGGTGCACACCAGGCTGAAGGTTGCACTACACTGGAACTGTTTGTTTGCTTCTTGGGACATGTGGTCTGGGGCTAATGGAGTATTCCAAAATTGAGTGCCTTCACTAAAGGGATGAACTGGCATTTGGTTAGTTCCAGAGTTTGGTAGCTAATCCCAATTCAATAGTGTCTTCTCAGGGTCGGTGATGGGATTGAGACTGGAACTGAGGAAAGGAAAGGTTTAGTAAAAGGAGGATGAAGACAAAGTGGTGACTGGGGGCAGTGTCAGATGGGACTGCTGTTCTGGCTGAAGGAGGCTTTGGGAAGCTGCTCTCAGCTAACCTGGCTCTGTGTACGAGGAGAGAAATTCAGTCTTGCTGTAGGTCAGTATTTGTGTGCCTTAGGAGCAGCTCCAGAAAGAAACTGAATTAAATGTGGAGCACACAGGGTGTCTATAGAGGACAGTATGGACAATGCATGGGCAAGAGTTTAGAAAGGACATTAAAGGATGATGGTTGGGTGTGCTTTATCTTTGGTATTTCTAACCATATGTACATCACTAATGAATTAGCACATTTACACTGATAATTTTTTTGTTATTCCTCCTGAACAGCCAGCTCCAATATATCTGATTATTTTTAGCACTGTGTTGTAGATATTTTGTTAGCAAGATGGGGACTCAAACCCCTTGTCCTTCTTCCCTTGAAGCATGTGGTGCCAAAATAACTCTCTAAAAATTAAGGTTTATTTTATCTGTTTGAAGCTTCCACTCAGGAGAATTTTCTATCAGACATCTCAAAGAATTCTATTTGTTCTGCCTACTTTAGCTTTTTTCTACTTTGTGGCTAAAATAAAAGATGTTTCCTTTAAAAGCAATTTTCTCAAATCCTCTACAAAAGTGAAAATCAGTGGGTTTAATGATTCCCTTGGCAACCAGCTCCTTAGGCAACAATGCAGCAATTATAAATAATATTAATAAGATCGTCTGATTGCTTCAGATAACAAACCATTCCAGAATCCTTCTTTTCTTTTTTAACATAGGGCACTGGAGGTTGAGAAAGAGGCAGAAATATTGGTGTATGTGTGTGTGAGAGAGAGAGAGAAGCAGAACTGATTTGCATACTGAGCTACGATACATAACTGGAAAGAGAGCAACAGGAATTCATTTTTAGAGATTTACTTACAGGGGTGTTGTGACCATCCTCTCCAAAACAGAATAAAAACAAAACCTGAAACCTAATGAAAATTATTTGTTATTCAGTAAACAACCCACATGAAAAATTTGATTGACTTACCGTGGTATAAAATGGAAGAGTATCATAGCCAAGTGTTTTAAGAAGTAATTTGAATACTTCCATCTCTATGGCAGCCAGTTGGGAGTATTTTGCAAGGCCTTGATCATTCATTAGGGAGGCAGTCACAGATTCCTGGCTGCTGTGCCCAAAAATGAAATAAAAAGGAAATAAAAAAGTAAGTTAGAAGGATCCAGAGGAAGAAAGGTTGACATTCATGTCCTTAAATCTGAATATGTATCATGTTTGTTTTGAAAAAAAAGAAAAATTGTAGGTGGGCATGACAGAACTTGTACAGAGTATTGCTCTGTGAAACACCTGTGCATTCAAGAGCTCTAATCTGAAGTAGAACTAAACTGCTTTCATTCTTGCAATGTGATTCAGTGTTTTTCTGGCATTACAGAACTTAAAATACACAGAAATCTCATTTGGAATAACATTTCAATAATTACAGCTCACGGAATAAATATATTTATGCAGAACAAATATAATTTGCTCTTTGCCCACATATCCTCTTGAAGCTGTGTAGACATAAGCATTTCCTTATAGAAAAATATAGAAATATTGTTTTGTAGATTGGTAGGGACAATGTCCTCTCATAAAAATAAATGTTATTTTATTTTAGTGGATACAAAGGTCATATGAAGGGATTTCATCACTTTCCTAGAATTTTCATGGACTCAAACAGTAGCTGACTGGCTGAATCTCAGTAATGATTGTTCATCTAAATGACCTTCACTGTTGTTTCCTATGTTTTTGTCTCATCTTTGACCTCAATAAACAATGATTTCATATCTTTTCTGGTTAATTGCCCAAAGTTATTTAGTACTTTCTAGCCAAGAATAGGATGCAACTAGATAATTATTTCCAATTAACATCTAATTTATTATTCCAGTCAAAATTAGCTGTATTTTTCACTTTGTGTTTTACATCATTTATTTTGTAATTTACAATATCAGGAAGTATCAAATTAAGTGTCTGACAAAAGACCAAGAAAACTTGAAACAGTGTGAGTCAATTTTCATAAGGAACTATTGAATGAGACCCCCAAAGGTATATAGAATTGTGTTATGTGCTGGCTATTCAAATGTGAAATAATTTATCTAAATCCTGCCTGATGCCCTGGATTTATTTCTGTTACCTTAAAACACAAGTGATATTTTGCAATGTCTTAAAAGTTCCAAACCCCTCTTGTGCAGATATTAATTAAAAGGAAAATAAGTCCTGTACTATTTTTTCCTAGGCATTACTGTGTTATTCAGACATTGGAGAGCAAACATTCAACTTCCATGAAGATATGACTTCCAGACCTCTCTGAAGACAATATTTTCATTGCACTGCACATACAAGAACAAAGAGCACTCAAGATCTGCTGAGTTAAACGAGTACCACTCCACAGCTTTTAGATTCTGTTTCACAGTAGTATTTCTCACAGTATTATTCCATAACCACTGGAGATGTTGAAGTCCAAGGAGTAGTAGCTCTGTGTGTCAGCCCACTGTCTGAAACACGAATCTCAATGATGATTGCCTTTGTTTTAAGCACAGATGCAGATGGATAGGTTTAATTTAATTTGTTAAAAATGGCTTAAGTGGGATTATCCAAAATGGTTAAGGAGTGTTAAAAATGTAAAATCTACATTTTTTAATGTCAAAGAACAAAACAATATAGATAAATGACAGTTCAGGCTGAAATGGTGCAGGAAAGCTCAGATTCAAAATTGACCAGTATAAATGAGAATTGTTTTATCGACGATTTCTATTGCATCTGATCTGAAAAAACCCAAAGGATTAAAACCCAAGATATTTCTTCAACCCTGCTGCTGAATTTTACTTTCTGTTACTGTTGTACATGGAGAAAATCAGTGATGATGACATTGATTTAGATGTTTGGAATTCAAGTACTAGGTGGAATATTTATTTACTTTAAACCCATGATATCTTTTCATTGCTCAAGGTGGAGGAGTGGGGTGGGGAAGAGAAGTGATTTTGTTTGTCTTGATGCCCGTGATAAGTACTGATTTCTCTGAGGAAATGACTAACTACATTCTGCAAAAGGTTGGATGATTGTTTTAGCACCAGGCAAAGGAAAAATTGAGACTTTTGAAAGTGTATGAGATAAACTGAGAAGTAATGTGTACTTTTGCCAGTCGTTCTCAGGAAATCTTTCTCAACCTCTCCACCTTCTCTCTGTCTCTATATGCAAATGTCAATTATATGTTAGAAGTAGCCCTCACAGGTAGGTCTGCAGAGGCTTTTCAGTAGTTCACAACTGTGTCAGAAAGGGCAGATTTCAGAAGCAAAGCCTAAGCAGCAAGGAATTTGAAAGGTTCAGAAAAAAACTCTATTCTGAGAGGAAAGAAGAAAAAAAAAGGGATATATGCAGAAGTTGGAGGTTTTACAATCTGTAAATTAAGGAAAATTGATCAATTGAGCTTAGAGAAGTAATTACTAGCATGGAAAATATGGAGATTCAGAGACAAATGTGCTTTTGCTGAGTGTTTTGGGAAGCAACACCTGTGTCAAAGTGCATCCCAATGGCCATGACATCTTGGAGTTACATATGTGTGGAAAAGAGACAAAGGAACTCCTGAAGAAGCAGAAGGAAATAGAAGTTTCAGATGGAGGATGAGTTCTGGCAGGATTTTGGTGCTCAGACAAGAAAAACAGTATTTGGTAGTTTGTTAGTGTCTGTTCAAGGAAAGTTAGAACTGTTCTTTCATAAAAATAAATGGAGTTACAGAGAAGATAACTGATGGAATTGTCAACTTCTCTTTCAAGCTAAAAACATCTCCAGAGTGATTACATCTAATTTTTAAAATAAATAGATTGTTTTTCCATGCAAAGTTATTTAATTCTAATTTAAAGAGGAAGACAACAATTTGAAACATTTGCAAGCTGGCAAGCACATTATCTATTGAGACTTCATGTACATATTCCACTCATAGTGGCACTAGTTACCTAGGCACAGATTGCTGTTTGAGTACAAATTTAAAATGTAGAGAAAATGTATTTGGTAGCTGTAGCTGTGCCACAATTCATTCAGAGTTCTGCTGCAGACAGACATAGGTAACATGTGCCTCATGAACACTTTGTGTCTGAACAGCCAATGAAAAATCCCATAAATGCTTTACTCACACCCCCTTAGTTAGCTTTGTTTTACTCCAAGAGATGAGTTTATTTCTGACACAAGTTTCCTCACCTTCTCAAAAGATGAGGAAAACCCACATCTGTGCTGAGGGCCATCTTGTAAGTCATCTGGTTAAGGTGGTTATAAAGTCTTATTTGCAGGTAATAGCCCAAGTGTGGAGCCTACCAACAGTAGCTGTGGTGTGTCAGTAAACACCTGGATTAAATTTGACTGCTTCAGCAGTGCTAAGCCTGTGACAGTGCTCTCAATAGTAGGTGCTGAGCACACTGGAGCACCTTTACAAATTGCATCATGCTGTCAGTCCCAGAAGAATGACAAATTTCTGTAGAAAAATGTTTCTCAGTTTGGTAATCTAAAGGTTTTGTGTTGTATTATTTTTTTCTTTTTAAGCATATTCCACCATGGTTAGTACATTTGAATGCCACTGTTTCCCAGACAATTCCCTGATTGAATTGGGGACCATGTTAGTTCTCCCCATGACCTGTCAGAGATAAAGAATTTGTTTACTGTAAATTGCTCACCATTTACTCCTAAGCACCATCTGCCACTCTTACCCACAAAAAGCTGCCTTCCTAATAATTGCTCTTTCGACTTAAGGAAAGGAATACAAGATATTTAATGTACAAGCTTGGGATATAATTGCAATTTTAATCTACCCTTACATATAAATCTTTAGTGTCAATAAATAAACTTTTTAGATTTCATGCTTTTTATGTAACAGTTGAAGTTTTGCATCATCCTCTGTGAGAGAACATTAATCAGCACACCTTTCTGTACCTTAGTATTCTCATAGAATTACTGCTTTCATCCTTTATATGTACTTATCCTCTGAAGAACCCCAAATACAGGTTTTCACACATATTAAATTAATGCTTTCTTCTCTGCAGAACTCAGTCTTCTTATGTCAAGTCATCAGTAGGAGTTAAATAAAATACCATTATTAATACAAGTTCTTAATCCATGTACATGGTGTTTAATTAATTTCTTTGCTTTCCGAACAACATGTTACAACAGGTGTAAAGACCAAAAAATTTGTCAGCCTTCACATAAAATGCAACTCAATGTCTATCACACCACCTGTTTTCAAGAACCTAGGAGCCATAAATGAAGGTAAACAAAATATGCTTCCCAGTTTTATTGTTATTTTTTAAGGTCTTTTCCTTAAAAATACACATATTTTTTAAAGCAATGTGTGGCAATGGTCTCTGGGCTCATTACATTCTTGTGGCTTCCATTCCTGTTTTCGACTCATAATGACCAAGGACTCGTTAAGGTCCCTGATTGAGAAACATATCTCTATATCTTAAATATCTTCCTTACAAACTATGCACTGTTCAGCCTTTAAAAAATGATTGCATTGTTTATAAGACTCCTTCAGAAGTTGTCAGACACTGCCTTACAGGTAATTTTATCTTGTAGGAACTGCAAAGGTGTGTTCTTCGAGAGCATTGTTCCATGTAAATGCAAGTAATGTTGGGAACACTGGTGAAAATTGTGAGGCACAGTCCTTGATTTCCCTTTTCAGTCTCTTATGCTTGAGTTATGACAGTTCTTCATTAATTTAAAGTTGCCTAATTTGATTAAAAATAATAGAAATAATATCAAAATCTGTGATTGTTTACATAACCAAAGCTAATTGGTTAAATTATTCAAGTGTGGCTACTACTTTCTACTCAAATCAAAATGCTTCTTAAGAGGTATTTAAATATTAATGAAGAAGCCTGTCAGTTTTGGCTTTGTATTAACTTTTATACTGCATTATTAAGAAACTCATCTCCCAAATCAGAATTCTCATCTTTTTATGCTATTGCTATTGAACAGTAATAGTACATTTTTATTTCACTTTTTAATACTATGATTATTAATTTATATTATTTCCTGATTCTGTTGCTAGGTGTGGTGGTTTTGATTGGCCCAAAACATCAGTGAAGTGTTTTTAACATCTAGGAGAAATTTGGACCCCTCAGAAGCTGTTGTGGTAGGCCTGGGGAGGTGTCTGAGGGGTGGGGTGAGGCACAAAGATGGCTCCTGTGTGTCCTTAGTGGAAGTTCTGGCAGTTTTTACATCAAGTCCAGCAGAGCCAATCTCTGATGGCTCTGCAGGTGATGGACATGCTGCCGGCCAAGTTTGGGCCAATTGGAGGTGCTGGTTACGCCTCTGTGAAAACATATTTAAGAAAAATTCAAAACAAAGCAGGTGTGCACTTCTTTCACTTCTTTGTAGTTGGAGGAGGAGGAGGTGGAGGTGAAAATATGTAGAGGGAGAACAGCATGGAGAGTGCCAAGGTCAATGAAGAAGGTGGGGGAGGAGGTGCTCCAGTGTTGGAGCTGAAAACCCTCGGCAAGCCACAGTGAAGGCCATGGGGGGGGCAGGAGGTCCCCCTGCAGCCCATGGAGTCCACAGGAGTGCAGAAATTCTGCCCACAGCCCACGCCAGAAGGGCAGGTGGATGCCTGGAAAAGACTGTGAACCAGTGGGAGTCTCATTTAAGAGTTAAAACTGCAAAGGCCTTGCAAAGGAGAGAAAGGCCTTGCTCCTGGCATGGAAGCAGCCTGGCCTCGGCTCAGGAGAGTCTGCACAGCACCTTATGGACAAAAAGACTCACAAAGCAGCAGAATTCAGGTGGGATGTTGCTCATGAGATTGGACCCATGCCAAAGAAGTTCTCAGAGGACTGTCTCTCGTGGGAAGGACCCCTGGCTAAGTAGAGAACCTCTTTTCCTGAGTGGACTGACCAGAGGACCCCTCAGCCTGCCCCCTGTCTGTGTTGCTGGTTTGGAAAAGAGGGAAGGGGGGAGGGGGTGAGTGCAGAGACTGCTTCTTAAGAGGGTGGGGGTGAGAGCAGAAAACTGTCTGGAGAGAGAGAGAGAGAAACAAGTAGAGATAAAGAGTATTTGTAGTAGAAGAATTGTAGTGATGAATAAATTTGAGAATCTGCTCTGTAAACTGAAAAGAGACCCCACACCCTGCCCCCCCCCCCCACCTGGCTTGTGGATTGTAAAGGAGGAAAGGGGGTGAATACTATAGGTTCATAAGAGGGAGGGGGGAGTGAACAAAATGATGTATGAAAAGCTTATTTTTGCCTTGCATTTATCCTCCAATTCTGTTAGGTAATTAAATCACTTTTTGCAACTTTAAGCTTGAAGCCTGTTTGCCCTTTTTCGTGCGTCCTCCTGGCAGGGTCCTGTCTCAAACCTAGTTTGTTATTTGTAGATAGTATGGCTGATATGTGAATGCCTAATCTTTTTTTTGCCTATTAGTAGAATAGTTGTATTGATAAGTGCCAAACTAGAGAACATATTTTTAAGGCATTTGTCTTTGGAAGACTGTGATCTTATTTTGAATATCAATGGAAGACTAAAAGCAGCCTACTTAATAACAGTCAACAAAATTTTACATTTAACTACATGTTCATATATGTGTTGAACTGTGTAATTCAACAGCAAAGCAAAACCCAAACAAAGCAATTCAATAAGAGAAGGATTCATATATACACAATCCTAAGAAAATAACTTTTCCATTTTTCTTTTCCCAGCATTAATTTATTGTGGCTATTAAGCCATCTACCATCATTACTCAAATCTCTCCACCTTTAATGTAAAAAATCAGTGACACAAGTTTGCCTGAACTACAGGTCTCCCTAAACACACAGTGTGAAAAAACAAAATTCATTTTCAGATTTGAATTTCATCATGTTTTCCTTTCGTTTACTATCTCCCCTGTTTTCTGTTAACAAGGACCTGCCACCCTCTCTTCTCTGCACCACTCATTATCATCTTGTCTGCCCCTGTTGCTGTGATGCCTCAAGATTTCCTGAGAGTGATGAGATTTTTCTCAGCTCTCTGATCACAGCAGAGGGAGGGTTTGGTTTATGTTTGCTGGAGTTGTTCTTAGTCATCATGCCAGGTCCTGAAACTCTTCCTTTGCGGTTAGGGAGCAAAGACTGCAGAGTCCAGATTCCTTCCTTCTGGCTTCACCTCTATGAAACACTGAAAGTTTGCAGGTTTGCAGGTTTCAGACTTCTCTCCACTGGCACAGTGGCACTGGCACAGCAACAGGCAGGCTTAATTGCAAATCAAAAATTCGTTTTTTAGGTCTAAGTTTGGAAAGCACAAGTTTGGAAAGAGAAGGTTACAAAAAGGGAAATAGAAAACAGAATTCCAGCTGTCCAGTTGTTTAATTTCTCATGAAGATCTCCAGGGCTTGTGCCTCTGTACACTTCCCCTGCTTCCTACCAGCCTGGATTCCTTTTCCTTGTCCCAAAAAAACAGGCAGCAATGATGAATTAAATTTCTTATCTATACTGTCTTTCCAAGAAATGAATGTGCTTGGTGGCTCAGCCAGATCCACTGGGTATTTGTAGGTGACTTCCCAGCTCAGTCTTGCAGCAGTCATGCAGGCAGCTAACTGGTTTTGCTGCAGTTTGGGTATTCACCCTTTTTGTAGTGTTGATTTTTTTTTTTTAAATAATTTCCTATAGAAATGACACGTGATGCTTCATTAATAGAGATGGCACTTTTAGCAACAAACTGTTTTTCCATGGCTACATAAAAGGAGCTAATGTCCATGGTATTCCTGGTGTCCATATGATAGTACCTATTATTTTAATTTTCCATTATAAGCAATCAAGGTTTTCAGTTTCATTTTGGTGAGCTTTTCCATGTTTCTAGTTATTTTAGGTTCTCCTTCCAGCCTTGATTGTTACACTGGTATTGCTTTTTACTTTCATCCTACCCCATGTATATTGGGTACATTTATGGAGTGTTGACAATATACAGGGATGTTTTCTCAAGAAAATATCTGGAAGATCACTGCTTTTCATTGACTTCCATTTTAACAACAATTTCAGAGCCAGTTCTGTATAGTCATTGCCGTTCTGATTACAGCAGAATGTTCTGATTTGCTTATCTTCAGAATGGTTCTTGTAAAATAAGATGCTGTGTTTCATTAAAACATTTCCAGTGATCAATTATGAAAATTAAAACAAGTAGCCTTAAAATA
Source organism: Lichenostomus cassidix (assembly GCF_008360975.1). NCBI lineage: Eukaryota > Metazoa > Chordata > Aves > Passeriformes > Meliphagidae > Lichenostomus > Lichenostomus cassidix. The sequence goes on from NC_139482.1 coordinate 26,884,286, forward strand.
TGTGGAGATATGGAGAAATATTGACCATCTTTCTTTATTTTACTGGGTTCACAAAGGGAAAACTAATTTTACTCTAAAAGAAATTATAGTATACAAGTGTTTCCAGAGAAAAGCTCATTTTTATTAAGCTATTCACATGATTTATTATTCACAAAGAACATTTGAACAGAAACTGGCCAATGTGTGAGCCAAAATCTTGACTTTAGAGAGGCCCTTTGGCTGTAGTTTCCACTGCCCTGTCTAAACCAGTAGGGAATATTGCAAGTATGTTGAACTTTCTGTTTGAAAGTTAAATATAACAAATAAAACTCACCAAAACATATATTGTAAAAGAAAATGAAGAATTTCTTAGATATTTGTGTTCTTTGTCTTGTGATGTATAAAGAAATTCAAGATGCTCATTCTGTCCTGTATTTTCAGTATTTTTATCTTGCTAATATAATTTTTAGCTTTGAAAAAGAAGTAAGAAAAATATTAGGTCCAATCTAATTTAATTTTAATTTGGCTCAGTATAATGTTAGCCAAAGGATGGTAATTATACTTGCTAAAAAGAATGCAACATGAAGATGGGAAAATGGGCTTATTAAAAAACATCTCAAATAGTAGGAAAGATAGAGTCTTTTCTTAGCCTTTACGGACAACCTTCTGTCTCCAAAAGCAAGACATTTAAGTCTTTGTTACACTAATCTGCAACCCATAAGGAGAGATAATATGCTGCTGTATTTGGGGGCTTGTGAAATAAGTGCCTACAAACTCTTGGAGCATGTTGTACTTGAGCAGTGTTCTCTTTGGCTGTTGACACATGACAATTATACCATGTGAGAGAGATTGAAGGCCTGTTGACTAAGTTTTCATTCATGTCATTTAGGAGAATTTGTTTTTACAATATGCTTACAAAAAAAAGGAAGTTTTGGGCTTTTTTTTTTTCGAGATTGCAGAAACCCCTCTTTTATATACCATTGACACTTCTGGATGTACATATTGTACCAGTGGTAGGCAAACCAGCATCAGGGAGGTGCAGCCTTGCATGATTCTACCATGGCTTGAGAATCAGCTGGGAATGCAGGCTTTTGTAGTGAAATCTTGCTTCCAGCCTGTACTTTTAGAAACTCATAATAGAATTGCCTTCCTTTTTCTATACCTGCTTCTCACAGCAGGAGGTTTGAAATTGCCAGAGTTAAGCAGTTTAATAATTACTTTTGAAAAGTGAAAATGCACATGGCCAGGCAATTTCATTTTCATTTTAAAAATAAGTTTTTCCTCTTGTTTCTGAAAAAGGAGGTGGAAATTATGATTGCTTATGAAATTAGTTTGTATAACTGGTTAGGTATTTGATTATTTGAGCATCTGTCTTTAACAGCTGAGGTAGTTCTGTTGCCTTAAGCAGGAATCAGTGAGGTGAGAGCAGACAGTGGGGAAAAAGACAGAAATTGCTCTCAGGCTACTTGTCATACTAACAAGAGGTCTAGTTGCAGAGAGCAGGAGTTGTACTCAAATGGCAGATGTAATGGGAAAATCAGAGAGATCTGCTTAAAAAATGCACATTTCTGCAAGTAGAAATAATTCCAGCTGCAAGTCATTTGGTGTGAAATTCTTTTCCTTCCCTTAAATATAACGCCATGATGATAAAGCAAATACCTTATAAATGAACTAGTTGAAACTTCAAAGAGAGTCCTGTGTTTCCCTGTCTTGCTGTAGTCCCCACTGTGCCTTGCAGTTCCTGTCCCCTAACAGAAATGTAAGATTGAATAAAAGATATAAAATTTTGATGGGCAGGGGAGAAAAAATTATTTTCTGATACTTTAAAATAGTTTAAATTCCATCAATTCTTATAAGTTTCCTTTTTAGGTAACACCATGATTTTTGCATTATGTTGTCCCTTCCAATTATTCCAGTGCAAGTCACACATCTGATCTTGTTCTCATGTCCCACACCTGGAAAACAAAATAGGGCAGGGAAACCATGAAGATCAGTTAGGCAGCAACTCTTTCTAAACTAAGCTCAGAGAGCTCTGTTGCTAATCCATTTTCTGACAGTTACCACTGCTTGCCCTTGGCTGGGATTAGCGGTTAGATATAAAGATCAGGAATGTGGCATGGGAGGTAAGGAAACATAAACTAATAGTGTATTAGATCAAATGGGAGAATAGTTTGGTCTGTCAAAGGGATGAATAAAGAACCTAGCATAATTCTGTTGCTATTCCTCATAAAGAACAAAAGTGAAAGTCATGATGGTCATAAGATCATGAACAGCCTTTGGGAGTGTGGAGTGGGAATGGATCCCAAAGGACCTGCTGGCCTCTTACCGGATTACTACCTTGTTCAGTTGAAAAAGGCAAGTTAAAAGAGTTTGTTGAACAGCTATTCAAAAGGTTTTTCTTTCAGTAGAAGTGAAGGACATCACCCCCATGACTGAAAGGACATTCTGTCTGCCAGCCCAGCATCTGCCTTCTGGCAGAATCCCCAGAACCTTAAACCTGAGAAACCAAAATATCTGACAGAGAGATAAGGGACCCACATAGTAGGACATCTAAAGTATAGTAGGATAACTAAAGTTTCCTTTTATGGTTCATGTAATGCAGCTATACTGTACCAAGGAAAAGGACCAAGTTTCTCAAAAGAAAGTAAACGATGCATGAATAATACTTAAAATATGCCGTGCCGTTCGTGTCAAACCTGGCAATGTACCATGCTTTGTTACATAATGTGACACATTTTTAACATCTCCCCTGAAAATAAAACGCCAAAATGTGTAAATTATAAAAGGAGTAAAATTAGTGTCCTCAAACCCTTATCTTTCAAATGTGCCACAAGAATAAATGACTCAGCTGAGACTCCCTTGGAAAAAGTTTGATGGAGTATCTTTTTGTTATAAGTAGTGATATTTCTGTTATTTGAATCCTATGCTAAGTTGAAACTGTATAATATGCAGTCATAAAAACTATTATTTGTGAATCATAGAATAATCACAGAATAATCTGAGTTGGAAGGGACCCACAATCATCAAAGTCCAGCTCCTGATCCTGCACTTTTTTTGTTTGTAAAATGGTGTGCTGGCAATCTGTGAGTAGTGGAGAATTTTTTAAAAGAAAAAGTAAACTTGGTCTCCAGTATATAGTTAAATTATGGCTGCTAATGTGTCTTCAGCCTGTTGTGTGCAAAAAAGGTAAGAAGTCATTAACCAGAAAGGTATGTGTTAGGCAGGAACAAACTTTTACTGTCCTGGGAAGCAGATTGGAATTGATTGGAAAATAGATATTAGGCTGGTGGGAAGTGTATCATTGCCTAAAATGCAATTTCATAAGTGTCAAACACACAGTGATATCCTACAATACTCTGTCTCCTTCATAGATTGTCCTGAAATGAGTCTCAGCCTACCAGCCCAATATATCTCCCAGAATATATATAAAGTTCTCCTGCACTCATGCCTTTTGCAAATGCTTGCAGTCTGTTATAAATAATAGCATAGTGAGATAAACTACTAATGACTGCAAAACCATGATAACCCTTAATATAAAGTTCCTTAGAATTTGTGATGGAGCTCTTTTCTTTTCAGCCAAAAGAAGGATTATGAAGAGCAGAGACTATCACCAGCCACAAGATCTCCAGGAGCAGCAGATTACATTTGCAGATAAATCATTCTAGCAAAAGGGACATCTAAATGATGCTAATAAAAAATGGAGCCTCTTTATCAGATATTAATAAAACTACATTTATAAAGATTAATGGAAAAGAAAAAACTTCTCTGGGACCCTATTGTTTTGCACAGGAAAAACAGCTGAATTTTGCACCTTTGAGTTGATTTAAGGAATGGGAAGACAGATTGCATGAATCATTGCTATATCCTTGTCATCGTTGTTTTAAATAGCCCGCAATTATAAGGAAAAAAAATCTCAGTTTCTGACAGAGTTGTATCCAAAGGCTTTACTGGTAAATTGTTTTTATTTTCCTGCTCTTTATCTTTGGTAGACTGACATGGCCTAGGCACCCACAGAGCTGAGGACTTACATGAGTCCTCCAGGTCACACTAGTGGTCCTGGACTGATGGAGAATGGGCATTTATTGACAATTATCCAAAATATTTAGGATATACCAAGAAAACAAGACCACGCATAAGAGTATTTATTTGTTCATTCATAAGGCTGCTCTGACACAGTTAAATATAATCTTTAGACTGGAAGATGCAAATTGCAGTTTTTGCATGGTTGGTTTCTTTAAAAAGATTATATGTGACAGGCTTTCTGCTCAAGTATCAATCTTGTCACAAATTTCTTTGATGGGGTTGTCTCTGAGGCTCTGAGACTTAGCCTCTGAGAGACAAAAAGCTAGTCAAACAGCTAGAGCCATCCAGATGGCTTCTTCTTTATTGATGACCCACCTCTTGTCACACAATTTCTTTGCTGCTTTTGGGGAGAAAAAGATCAGAAGTCCTTGTTTTGTTTCCTGTATGATTGTCCCTTAGTAGTTCTTTTCATTATTCTGTAAGTTAATATCAAAGAGAGAATCTGAAAGACATACATAACAGAAGGCTTGACTCCCCAGATGCAGGGCCAGGAGGGAGGGGAGAGCAAGCATCATGCCCAAATAATGAGAAATACTGTGATTTCCAAATGCACTGAAGTGAAGGAAGAGCCTGTGTGATATCTGTAGATGTTTTGCAACTGATTTCACGTTAATTGGCATCCGTGATAGCAGTTTTCTAAATCACTTTCAAAATTATAAAAGTATCATTGCTCCCCAAGCACTGCCTGTATTCAAGTATTTGCATGGTGTTTTTTCTGTTCCTTTGGTCTCCTGGAATTTTTTAAATCTCTGTTGAATGGAGCCTGTCTTTCACAGAATATGATCCTGGTGGAAACCACATTCAGCACAAGAGTTCACTGGCAGGAGATGCTCAAGGGGGCAGTCAGACATTTTGGCTTCTTTAGTATAAATGGAAAGAATTTCAGCCTAATGCTGGCCGTGGCCTCTTTACCAGGACCAGCTAAAGTGCCTCAGTTTAACATAAACTCTTCCTTTTAGTGAGGAGTTTTAATCAAACTTTTTAACCTAAACAGAGACATGGCCTCCAAATATTTCTTTTCTTCCTCAATGCTTCTGCGAGTATTTCTGCTTTAACATGGACAATTCTGTTCCCTCTTTTTCCAGAGTGACAGCTGAATTTCTGCAGTTCTGCTCTGGTGTTGGAGAAGTTATGATTTTTTCTGTAGAGAACAATAATGTTCTCATACGAATTACAGGATTTGTGGAAGTGTGGAAGGCATGCAGGTAAAGACTTCTACAAAAGTGTGGGGTTTTCTTGGAATTTTCAGGAAAAAAACTGTCATGTCCAAGAGGTTAAAAATACTTCTTTCTTTAGGAATACAAGCCTATAGAAATACTCATACTTTTGTGTGCTACTAGTGTAAAACTCCCAGCACAGTATAATGGAAAAAAAAATTTTTCAATGAACTGAAGATAAAAAAATATTTTTCCTACTCATACTTAATTTTTCCAATGCTCTTGAAACAATAATGAATTTTACCGTTTCAAAATATTCTCAAATTCATATCCCTTAAGATGGATTTAAGTGTTCCATGATATAGCTGTGATTCATTAACAAAAATATATCCCTTTACTGTAAGTGAATATGCTTAAGAATCTTAATGATGAAACATATTTCATAATTTTTAATATTTAATTTCTTCATAGTTCTCATGTTTCATGTGACTGCCTTCTACTTCATCAGCTTGGAATGAGATGGCATTTCCCCAACATTCAGGGACTGCTGTTGTACCAACAGCCTGGGCGTGTCTGCATTCATTATCCTTTTGCTGTGGAAGAATAATAATGGAAGAAGGGAAAGGATGGGAGAAGAGCAGTTCTATGTCATTTCTTTCTCAAATTCAGGTATATGCTGCTCTCTTGTGGAACTTCTACGGTAGTTACAGGCATTAGACAAAAGGTGTCCTTGCTTTCTGATTTTTATTCTGGTCTGTTGAATATTGCTAAGACAGATTTAGTGCACATTATGTAGAAGGTTTTTTTAATACAAATACCAATTTTGCCTGTTAATGTACTGTTGGGTTTTTTTCCATTTATGGTCAGGATCCACTGTTGACATAGCATTGTGTGCTGCATTAGGAATTAGATTTGTGCTGTTTTGTAAATAAACATACATTTGTTAATAGTGGGAAAAAAACTCTTCTACTCTCTAGGTGATGCTGAAATGCACCTGTAGCTTTCCCTGTTCACTCTTTCAATTAGCCTTAGTAAGAAAATAAGTGCTTTAAAAAAGGGAATGAAAAATTTGGTATCTGTCTGCATGATGTTTTTGTATGTGGGGTGTGCTGTCCAAATCATGGATTCTCAAAAACGTTTCTCATTTATTATGAAACTGAGTGATGAGTGGATGTTTTAGAATAATGTTTCAAGGTGTGTCACTGTCCAGGCAAAGAATGGAGGCAATACAGTCACAGAGCCATCCTTACTGAGGCCCTGGGAAAAAAGGAGCTCCACAAGCAGAACTTTGGGTGCCTGGTTTTCCTGAGGATGTCTTCAGGGTGAGATTCTTTGCTTTCCAAGGAATATGTGTGAATATATATGTATTTGAATTTATATGACTGTTCTGTCATCGAGAGCACTTCTACCTTGACATGCATTTTCATTGCAAGACAGAGAACTATTTGAGGCTGTAGTCCTTCTCTCAGATGTGGTTATAAATGTTATTTGTTATTGAGGGAAAGAGAAGCAGAGAAATTTTATTACCTTATTTACATAGAAAATATATGTTGATGATAATAATAATAATAATAATAATAATAATAATAATAATCTGTATTTGTGCCTGAACATGACCTACATTCTCACATATTCTGCAACATATTTCATCCAGTGGAATCCTAAAGGAATATACAGGCTAAGCATCCCCCCTGAGAATTTCTGCTGCAAACCTGATATTTGATTTGTTTCTGGAAAGTCTGGTTGAGTTCACTGATGTAACACACACACGGCAGAATGCTTGACTACAGAGAAACTCTTCATTCCCTCATATAAATACTTGCTGCCACCTCTGAGAAAAGAAATCTCCTTAGTGCAAGTACTTATCTCTGTAAGCAACAAAATTATTTGAAGATAAGTTATGTTAGAACACCACCATCATTGAAATCACACAGGAAATTTCAAGATTGAATTTATTCTTTCTGAGTAAACCTTGTCCAGTAAGTTGAGGTAGGATATAGACCTTTGATCTGCTCTAACCCTTGAAGGAGCACAGGCTGTTTTCAAAGGGGAGCAAATAAGGTCCTAGAGGTGTTTTTAGTGCAAACTGGGCTTCCACAAGGCAATGGCTAATGCACTATAAATGCAGCTTCTGGCTCCCTGCATTCCAGCTTCTCTGTGTACCCAAGCCTTGTATTCTCTTGCTTGTAGACAGGGTATTATCTGGTGAAAAGAGGGAGTACAAAGAATCAAGTCATAATCAGTATGCTTTTGTGAGTCCTGTGAAATAGAGTGAGAGCTATGAAGGAAAAGCAAGTAGATTTTGAGTGTACAATATTTCAGGAGATTGGGAGAGGGTGTTTTTACGATATTCTATTATGTCTCCTCTTTAGAGAGAGGCTAAGCCAGTGCCAAAGGAATAGTTTTCCAATGTGCTATTTGTTCACAGGATGGATAGAGGCTGACAAGCTGACCATCAGAACAGCTTCTTTGTCCTTGGAGCTCCAGGTGGTTTAACAGTGCAGAGAAGCTACATGTTTTTACCAAAATGACTGTTCATTCCTTTTTAGATGACTTTTCATCCCTGTCCAGCTTATTTTCAAGGACTTTTAAAAGAAAAAAGAAATTAGGCAGTGTATAACAGGAGGGTAGTGGGGAGGTTAGGTTAAGGCACTGGGTGTACACATGATGTGGAAAGGGTCACTCTTGCCTTGTCTAGAAATATGTTCATCCAGAGAAGGCTCAGAGGTAGAAGTATCAGTATTTATGCTACATAAATTAGTATCACAGCTTAATCATGGCTATAATAAGCTTTACTAGCAGCAAGATTTACTTGAGTGTATTACATCCCCTGCATTTTCTGGAAGTATATTTAAGTATGTAAAGAGCAGTATTAAAATTATTCTCAAGAGCCTTACAGGACTTTTTGAATTATAACATTTATTTATTGGTTTTAATAAAATATTTGAAAGCTGAGCCCTTTATGACAGCTAAAGATAACATGATAATTACCTAATATAGAAAGAAAATAACATTGGCAGTCATTATTATAATCTGGTTTAGTCCATATAGATTGCAATAGTATAGAAGAATATACCCTTTATTACTAATAAAGAATCAGGAGTTATTCTTGTTTACTACTTGAGATTCAGAATCTGACCAGCTTGTAGAGATAAATTCAGGGCTGAGAAGAGCAGACTGATAACCTCCTTCAGGCTGTTCCTACTCCAGCCCTGTGTGCAGCTTGCTCCTCACTGCCAGGGTCTGCAGCTGAGTCATGGTCACCAGGACCCATTTCCAGGCCTGAGAGCCATTTTAGCACCTCTGTAATCCCTCTTCAATACTTTTAAGGAAATATTTCTCTTTTGTTATGTGTCTTTCTTTTAAATTGTCTTCAAATTCTTTTCACCTTTGAAATAATGAAGCAAAGTATATAACTAGTTTAGTAAGTGGTGACCCTTAATTCTGCCCACAAAGGGATAGGAATAAAGAAAAGTTACTAAATAGATTCTCTGTTGCCTACGTGGGGGTGCAAAAAATGCTGGCTGCTATACAAAGTAGTTACACCATTAGCTTTTAAGGCAAGAAATAGAGAATTGCCTCATGTTGCACAAATTGGGCTAGAAACTTCTAAACTATCAGAGCCGTGTTGACTCAGCTGAGGTCTGAGGACCATTGGGATAAAGTGGAGAATGTCATTGACACCCTGAATTTCTGATAAAACTACATCGAGAATTCATCCAAAGAAGGCAAAATATCCAAAAGCAGTATATAATGGAGTGATTATATTTCACTTGTATCATTCCTGAGACCCGAAAGGTGGATGTGATATTTAATAGAAACTAAGATACTTGTTTGGAAAGGCTTCACTGTTATGTGTGTAGCAAATGGTTACATCCAAGCTTCTTTCCTGTAGAGTTTGTCCATTTTGCTGAGCTTCTGCAGAGGATAAGAGACAAAATCTCTGTGGAGATTTTAATTTCTGCAAGAATACTACTCCCTTCATAGGATTTGTCTTTTTACCCAGGATTCACTTTTGCCTTTAAGACTCAATGTCCCCAAAATGTTTGAAAAACTTGTTAAATTTCTGTTCCTTATTCCTTTCTTCCTTTTATTTATAGAAACTGCTCATTGGTGCATGTGATTGTACCGGCTCTTCATCAGCACCATGAAATGTGCTTTGTATCATCTCATCAGAAAATGGCATTGTATTTTTTCCTTCTACCTTATCACTTTCATCTTCTTTTTAGAGCTTATTCATAGCACTGAAGCCTTTCCTCAAAATTGTTGTGTGTTCATTAGACTTTTACCATATGTCACGATTCAGCTGCAAATGCTGGCAGTGAGAGAGACAACACAGGGCTGCATGAATAAGAGCTTGAAGGAGGTCATTAGTCCCCTCTGCTGAGCTCTGAATTTATACCTATATCTGATATCAGATGGGAGATCTATATCCTGCAGATTTCCACGTCCATGTTTCTAGGGGTGCTAAATCAGCAAAAAGCAGCACAAAGGGCTGGGGCAGTGACAGCAGTGACAGCTAAAGCCAGGGAAAACATTGGCAGAGCAGGGATGTGCCAGATGTACTGTGGTGGATAGCGCACTGCTGCATTCAAAGAGATGCAAATGAGAGCAGGAATAGAAAAAGGAAATTTTGGTCTCTGATGGGACCTTCCCAGCGCAGTAATCCGTGTCGCTAAATCTCCACATT